>NC_139005.1:41859991-42462991 GCF_964374135.1 Grampus griseus
GAGTGACCTAAAGCAAGTTACTTAACCTCTCTGGGCCTCAGTTTCCTCCTCTGTAAGGGATGATAATGGTATCTGTTTTCATAGAGTTGTTATAAAGACCAAATGAATTCATTCATGGATGTAGAAGATGTAAAAGATTACACAGAACAGTGTGCACAGCACAATAAATGTCAGCTGTAAAGGCATAACGGATTTGGGAACACTGGAGGAGGGGACAATGTGGACATTCCTGGCTTCTGTTCAGTGGCAGACGTCGGGATGTGGAGCCCCCAGCTTGTGATGCTGACGCCCTGCGGTGGCTGGCCACTCTTTAGATGCCAGACCTGGCCTTCCACTTCCTCCTCTCACTTCTTATTCGGGTACCACTGACGACAGCTGGGCCATTCCCACCTCTCCCATGGCCTGGCAGCCACCAGCAACACAGCCGGGGGTGGGGGGAAGATGCTCCCCAAAAAAGGTCAGATAATGGCTGAGCACCATCCCCCAACCCTGAGCACCCACTCAGCGCGGTCACATCCCCTGCTGCGAGTCAACCCCCACAGTAAGGATATATCGGCTGGGAAAAGGATACCTGAGCTCCAACATCAGGAGATGAGGAAAGGTTTATCCAGGAGGAACAACTCCTGACCTTCTGAGGGGACAGGCCAGAATTAAGTCTACTACTTTTTGGGTTACCCCCTCTTCCCTTTCCCCATGACATGGGAAGGAGAGGCAACCTCTTTGAACTCTTCTGGGACAGCTGGGTAAGGGGGAAATCCTGGACCCTTTCACTCCCTAGCGGCTTCTGCACAGTTAGTTCAGGACCATCTCTTCCCTCCCATCAGGGACCTCACCCCTCCCCCTGCCTCCCTCTCCTTGCCTAAAGTCTCCTGCAGCCTCTTGGGTCTCCTAGAATCTTACTCTGGGCGGCCTCCAGACCTCCTCCTAAGGACTCCTACGGTCGCTCCACGGCCAGACTGCTTGAATCTCCAAAGATATCCATCCCTAAATTTTCAAATCTCGTGCACAAGCCCCTTCACAGGCTCCCCGTCCCTCAGGTATCACGGAGACCTATGCTCCGCCCCCCGATGGCCTGGACCCCCCTCCCCTCTGAGGCTAGCTTTTCCCCCTATTGAGCACTCCGGTCCCCAAGAGTTTCCCCAGCCTGGCATGCCTCGGGAGCTGTGGGCGGGGCTCCGGGACAGCTGCCCCCCCCGGGGGGGCGGAGCCGGCCGTGCGGGGGGCGAGGCCCCGCGAGGCCGCTCCCCGCCCGCCCCGATCCCCCGAGCCTATAAAGGGAGGCGACACACCACCCTCCCGGCTGGCATCCCCGAGCCGCCGCCTGCCCCGCCGCGCGGAGCGAGCGCCGCCTCCGAGGGGCGCCGGAGCCATGACCCTCCGCCGACTCAGGAAGCTGCAGCAGAAAGAGGAGGCGGCGGCCACCCCAGACCCCGCTGCCCCGGCCCCGGACTCGGAAGCTGCTCCAGCCCCTCCGACCCCGACCCCGGCCTCGGGCCCCCCTGCCGCAGCCGCCTGCCCTGGGACCCCCGGGGACGAGCTGTACGCGGCGCTGGAGGACTATCACCCGGCCGAGCTGTATCGCGCGCTCGCCGTGTCCGGGGGTACCCTGCCCCGCCGAAAGGTGCGTATCCCCCCCAACTCCCGCGGCCCCCCGCCCGGCTCTCGGTACCCTCCGGGGTCCCTTCCTCAGGACCCGCGCAACCCGCAGCAGCCCCCATTCGCGCCTGCCGACCCCCACACCATTCTCCTGGGGTCCCCGAGTTCCCCCATTCCTCTCCAGCCCGCTGATCCCCCACGGACACGTTCAGATCCTGCTGGGTCCCCTCGATCCTCTGCTCAGAAGGAGCAATCCCCCATACCCGCGACCCCGGCTCCACGCCGCCCCCGACCTGGCGGCTCTCCACTCCCCATGCGCCCCCGCCCCGTCTCGCTGCTCTCCTTCCTGCCGCCTCCCCAGGTCCCCTTCCCCTCGCCCTAGCTGGTCTTCGGCCACCCCCGAGCCCCGCCTCCCCGCGTCCAGACGTCTCGAGGTCCCCAGGACGCCTCGCCCGGGCTTCTCCCGTGGGAGCGGGGAGGCCTCGGGCTGGGGTCCCGCCGCTCGCCCAGTCGAGAGTCTGCGGGTTCCAGGTGGGGAGGGCGGCGGACACGCCGCGTGCCTTCTAGCGGGGGAAGTGCGTGCGGCGCCGCCGACCCTTCCGAGGGGACGCCCGGATTCCTGGACTCGGGGCCTGCCGCCTTGCCCTGCGTCTGAGGTGCGGGGCTCGAGGCCACCGCTCCCTGGAAGTCAGCCGCGACCGGACGCGGTGGGAGGGGTCGCAGGGCGCCTGCGGGGCAGGAAGGATGCGGGCCGCGCCCGCCCTTTGAGTCTCACCCTGCGCCGGCTCTTCCTCTGGCCTGAGGGGGACCCGAGCACTCAGAAAGGGGAACTCAAGACCCAGGTTAAGGAGAGGGGGCTGGTGGCCTTTCCCAGCTCAGCTCCCCTCCTCTCCCCCTGGCCCCTGGCTCCCCCCAACACAATGAACAGCTTGTTGAGAATTTGCATTTTATGAAAATCGGGTGGAAAGACAAAGGGGTCTCTCTCTGCGGCCCAGTCCTTCCTCCCTGGCCCATTTGGGAACTGTCCCCACCCCTGAGGCCAATCTTTGGTTCTGGAGAAGGAGGGCTTCCTTCTCTTCCTGGCCTTGGGGCAGCCTGGGGGGAGGGTTAACAAGGGCACCGACCAGGAAGGCCCTGGGCTGTTTGGGGCACACAGGACAAGGGCTGGTCTGACACTGGGCTTCTTCCAAGGATCAATAATTTAGGGAGGGAGAGAGACTGCTTTAGTTTCTCAAGGACTCAAAAGAGGTAGGGACCCTCAGCTCTGTCATCCGCCATGCCAAAAAAAAAAAAAAAAAAAAAACCTCCCAATGTCTCTCCTTAAGTATAGTGAGACTTATGGACAAGTTTGAGATCCAAGGTTTTGTTTTTTTGTTCGTTTTTGTCCCAGAAAGCAACAAAATATATGGCAATGTTGAGAGACCCAGGTGGAGCTGGGCACAGTTGGCCACCTGCAGCTGGAATCCATAGTTGGTCCCTGAAACAGTCTACTTTGAGGGAGGAGGCTGGGCCCCTCTGTCCCCTGCCTTTCCATGTTCAGGCTGAGAGTCCAGCCCTCCAGACCTGGGCCTCTGACCCCGGCTCCCCCGAGCCACTCTGTGTGAATGAGAAATTAGGAGAGACCTGACCGGCCCAGGGGCCTCTGGAGTGTTTTCATAGGCAAGCCCAGGGGCCCCCTGCCCTTCCTTGAATAACAGCTGGGAAGAGCCCCTGCTTCAGCTTGTGGGGTCTAGGGGGCCTGAGCTGCCGCAGACGTGCACCCTGGGGGTGGAGACTGTTCTATCTAGAGTAATGAAACCCCCTACCCTCCAGGTTGGGAACCAGCACAGGGCTTAGAGGTTCATGCATCTGGAACCCGGGAGACTGTTGTGCCCCCACAGTCCTCCGGCTGTGGGGATAGAGCTTAGGGAGAAAGCTGTGGAATGGTGCTGGTGGTGGCACTCTGCAGATAGCTACGCCAGCACCAGAGTAAGTGTGGAGCTGGGGCCGGACACACAGGCAACAGGAAGTGGGGTGCTGGGTCTAGGGCCAGAGCCCAGGTGAGAAACCCCCAAAGGAGGGCTCTCACCATCTGCTCCAGGGTAGCTCCCTCTCACCTGCTCCTTCCTGACTCTCCTTCCCACCCAGGGCTCGGGACTGCGCTGGAAGAACCTCAGCCAGAGTCCCGAACAGCAGCGGTGAGTCACCATTACCGCAGCCCCTGCCCTGGTCCAAAAGGGTGAGGCGCTGGGTTGGGGGCAGCACGACACAGCATCTCAGCCCAGCCAGGGGGGAGTCATTCTCCCACCCTCTCAGCACAGCACCCTTGCTAGGAATGAGGGGCAGGTGGAGGTGTGGGCTGTGTGAAGGGGGTGGCAGAGGAAGGAGATAGGGACTTTTGAGTCATCAGGTGCTCCTCAACCCACCCCCAGTCCCTGCCAGTTACCCCTCCCCGGAGAGATCTGGATCTGGGAGGAGGGAAGCAGGAAGTCTTCGGGGCTACCCTGAGCCCTCCCAGCCCAGCAAACTCCGAGGGCCCAAACCATGGCCAGGCTACGTCCAGCTGCTCCAGTCTGTCTGCCCCTGCACCCAAAATCTCAGTCCTCTGCTGGTCCCGTCCTGTGGTGGCCTCTTAGGCAGGGTCTGAGGTGAGGGCAGAAGTAGGTGCTGACTCAGGCCCCACTCTGCCCAGGTCCCATCCTGATTTGGGCGTGGCTTCTTCCAAAATGATCGGCAGACTGTGGCCCGCCGGCCAGACTGGCCTTGAGCCAAGAGTTGTTTTTATGTTTCGAAAGGGTCGTACAAATAAAAACAAAGAACAATATAGGACGGAGGCTGTCAAATAATTTAGGTCTCGAAAAGAAAGGCTAAAATATTTACTGTCTGACCCTTTGCAGAAAAAGTTTGCCAACCCTCCCAGAAAACCAGAGAGCACTGGAGTAGACACAGAAGTCACCCTGCTTCCCGCCCCAATACGTGTAGAGGGGGAAAGCCCTGCGTTCAAAGTAGGGAGGAGCTCAGGCTGGGGCGGGGAGTTGCCGCTCAGCGTTTGGGGGGTATGTGGGTCAGGTTGGGCACTGAGAGGCCTGGGTCTCCAGGGCCTTTCTGAGGCCCTGAGGCTTGAAGGGGCCTTTGCAGGCTGCTTTAACTCTGCCTCTGGCTGGGCGGGAAGGAAGGGGGTGTGGGGGTGGGCAGAGGAAACTCTGGGCTCCCCCAGCAGACGAGAATCTGGAGCTACTCCAGACCATTGTGTCCAGTGGGCAGGCCTGCAGTGCGGGAAGGGGCGGCCTCGAGGCTCCCCTCCCCCCAGCCCTCACATCTGGTGGGCTGGCCTCACCGCAGCTGGGAGGAGCAGCTGTGGTCTGGGCTCAGCCTCGTGACTGGCCTCTGGGGGTGGGGCCAGCCCTCTCCCCAGGGCTCTGCAGCGGACGGTGCTCCAGGCTGTGGCCGAATTTGGGGCCTCAGCTAAGTCAGTAAGTAGTATTCTGGGGCTCACTAGAAAGCTGGGAGTGTGGCTGAAAAACTCAGCTAGTCCACCGGCTCTGGGGGTCAGCTGTCCCCGTGCCTCCCCCAGCAGGGGCTGGGTTGATGCTGTGTGGCTCAATGAAGCTGATTTCAGCTGCGAATGGGAGAAGGACATTCCGACAACCTGTGATGAGTGTGACTTGTCACTGGAGACAGTGAACCCTGCCTGGATGTACCAGAGCAAACTCCCAGCTCTAGCGGGGGGCCATGCTATGGGACTGGCAAGCTCCTTTTAGTCCTGACAGTCTTGATGAGATGGCCCCTGTGTCTCCTGCAGGAAAGTGCTGACTTTGGAGAAGGAGGAGAACCAGACCTTCGGCTTTGAGATCCAGGTGGGAGAAGCTGAGTGCAGAGGGAGGGACGGCTTGGGAGGCTGGTCAGAGGGCTGGATGGATCTCGCCCCACCCCTGGGCTGAGGGTCCCCTTGTTTATTACAGACTTATGGCCTTCACCACCGGGAGGAGCAGCGCGTGGAGATGGTGACCTTTGTCTGCCGGGTTCATGAGTCCAGCCCTGCCCAGCTGGCTGGGCTCACACCAGGTGAGGCGTGAACCCGGGACACAGGGCTCTGGGAAGAGGGGTATGACCTTACTCCCAAGCAGAGGGGGTAAGAAATCTCTTCTGAAAACAATTTCCCTTCCTCCTCCTATTTTGAGAAGGCCAGAAAGAAGCATGGATTGGACTTAGGCAAACTTGCCATTTACTGTGTGATGCTGAGCAGTGCCATCTGCAAATTGGGGGCAATACCATGTCCTCACGTCAGCGTGGTGAGGGAATCCCCTGGGCACAGAGCCAGGGCCTGGTAAATGGCAGGTGTTGGTGCCGCTGTTTTTCCTCCCCCTGGCGATCTGGCAGTCCAGCGTGGGCAGGAGGCGGGGTGGAACCACTCCATTAGATCCGCTTGATATCGAGGATCAGGGTCTGTCTTGCTCCCAACCTGGCCCCACACTGGGGTACCTGTGATACTTCCTCTAACAAGGAAATGGTGCCACTGGTAGGAGACCCTTCGAATTGGCCAAATCTAGAGTCCCAAGTCCCAGGAAGGGACAGCCAACTGACCCCCACCCAGTCCTGTCACCATTTCCTTCCCTAAGCCCTTACCTCCCTGCCTATTTACCAGCAGCCCCTGGTAGCTAAGTGGTATATTGCAACTTTGCAAAGTAGTTTCACATCCACCCTCCCTCCTAATCGCCATGGTAGCCTCCGCAGGGGTCCACACCCCCTTTTCCAGATGGGAAATGGGCCCTCGGAGATGGTGCCCTGCTCTGCCTGAGGTCAGGGGGCTCTGCAGTGGCCCAGGGTATCAGAGCTGAGGCTTCTTATGCCTGGGGCCGGTGTTAGTTCCCAGCTTGGTGCTTCTCACCCTGCCCCCTTCCTGTCTCGGCTGGGTGTCATGACAGCCTGTGGGCTGGACCAAAATAACCAGCTCTGGGGGCAGCCCAGGCTTGCCTGGAGGGCTCAGCCTTTGAGGACAGAGCTTCCTGAGAGTGAGGTGAGAATGTGGGTGTCTGAGGGCCTCGGCCCCTCTGCTGGGGTGCCGGGCCTGGACATGATCTCCCCAGAACCATGACTGGGGGTAGGGAGTTCAGGAGAATTTTGTGGGGTCATTACCCCTACCCTTTCTGGCGAAGGTGGCTGGAATTCTTCCACATGCCCCGTGGAGCAGATTCTGATCCCCTCTCTGCCTGGCAGGGGACACCATCGCTAGTGTCAACGGCCTGAACGTGGAAGGCATCCGGCATCGGGAAATTGTTGACATCATTAAGGCGTCTGGCAACGTTCTCAGGTACGTCCAAGTGCCGCGGTCCCTGAGGGATTCCTGAGCTCAGCTTCTCTCAGTGTTTCCCCACCCTACCTTTGATTCCCCAACCTCCTCAGACTGGAAACTCTGTACGGGACATCAATTCGGAAGGCGGAACTGGAGGCTCGTCTGCAGTACCTGAAGGTAAAGCAGCCCAGATAACATCCAGTCGCCACCCTCCTCTTCCCAAGCCCCTGCCCCTACCGGCCGCACTCTTTTTTAGGGGTCGTTTATCTGCTTGAACCTCCTTTTATTTTATTTATTTATTTTTTTGGCTGCGTTGGGTCTTCGTTGCTGCGCGCGGCCTTTCTCTAGTTGCAGCGAGCGGGGGCTACTCTTCATTGCTGTGCGCGGGCTTCTCATTGCGTTGGCTTCTCTTGTTGCGGGGCACGGGCTCTAGGCGTGCAGGCTTCAGTAGTTGTGGCTCGCAGGCTCTAGAGCACAGGCTCAGTAGTTGTGAGGCACGGGCTTAGCTGCTCGGCGGCGTGTGGGATCTTCACAGACCAGGGCTGGAATCCGCATCCCCTGCACCGGCAGGCGGATTGTTAACCACTGCGCCACCAGGGAAGTCCTGAACCTCCTTTTAACCTTAGGGTTTCTTCTGTGTACTCCCTGATCCCTCAGTCTGTACCCACCTCCTGCTAGTTTCTTGCTAGCTCCTGACAGTGAGGCGGGGCGTGTCTCTTACAGCAAACCCTGTATGAGAAGTGGGGAGAATACAGGTCCCTAATGGTGCAGGAGCAGCGGCTGGTGCACGGTGAGTAGATGAGGGGTGTGTGAAGGGCCACTTGCACCCCTACTGATACCCCCATTCCTGCTTCCCCCGCAGAACTAGTGGGTTACTTCCCCCTCCAAAGTGAAGAAAGGTTTGTTGAGCTACTACTTTGGGTACAATGCTGCCCCAGGCTGGTGCACACACATTTTTAGTTTATTCTCACAGTTGTTCCCTGAAGGAAAGTACGAGATAGCACCATCTCCATTTCACAGATGGGAACAGGAAGGCTCCCAGAGTTTGTTTCAGACCCCTTCCGTGGCTCTTGTGTCATAAGTGACCCTCCTAAGGATCTGAGTGTATAATTCCTGTTTTACAGACAAGAGAAGTGAGGTTCAAGGTTGTGACTTGCCCAAGGGCCACACAGATGGTCAACAGGAAGGAGCTGAGGTCTCCTACCCGTGCCCTCTGACGGCCCTCCCTCGTGTCTTCTGCCCCGGCAGGCCTCGTGGTGAAGGACCCGAGCATCTATGACACGCTGGAGTCCGTGCGCTCCAGCCTCTACGGTGCGGGCCTGCTCCCGGGCTCACTGCCCTTCGGGCCTCTGCTGGCCGCCCCCGGGGGCTCCCGCGGCGGCGCGCGGCGGGCCGGGGGCGACGCGGACGACGCCGTCTACCACACGTGCTTCTTCGGGGGCGCTGAACCGCCTGAGCCCCCGCCGCCCCCGCCCCCCGCGCGCGCGCCCGGCCTGGGCCCCGCCGACGCTCCGACCCCAGGGCCCCGGGCGGTGCTGAGCCGCAGCGCCAGCGTGCGGTGCGCGGGCCCCGGGGGCGGCGGCGGCGGCGGCGGCGGCGGCGTGGGCGCGCCGAGCGCTCTCTGGACTGAGGCCCGCGAGCAGGCCCTGTGCGGCTCCGGCCTGCGCAAAACCAAGTACCGCAGCTTCCGCCGGCGGCTGCTCAAGTTCATCCCCGGACTCAACCGCTCCCTGGAGGAGGAGGAGAGCCAGCTGTAGGGGCGGGGGCGGGCGGGGGAAGGTATTTATTTATTTATTCTTTCCAGCCAGTGCAAAAAGGGGGCGGGGGCGGGCGCCTGGCCGCGGAGACTCCGGGAGCCCAAGGCGGCGGGAGAGGGTCCTCGCCAGTCCCAGCTGGCCTGCCTTCCTGGCTTGTGCAGAGTGGTGAATGAACCCGAGCCCCAGGCTCCTCCCCAGAACCACAGTGGGAGGTGGGCACGGAGAGCTAGGCGAGCTCGGGGTTGGGAGAGGTTCCGGGGCCAAAGATGGGGCGTGCCATCCTACATCTGGGTCAGTAGTGCCTTGTGGGGTGTCCAAGAAAACCCCTCCTCCGGGTGAGAGGACCCTGCCCCACGAAGCCCTCTCCTCAGCTTTACTTGCTCCCCACCCTTGGCCTTGGGGAGAAATGGCCTATGCCCAGTCGTTTCCCCATCCCCCCACATAGTTCCAGTTAACCAGCGCTGGTCCCTCTCCCTCCCAGCCTTGACCCCTAAGGGCTTGGCCCCTCCCAGGAGCCTGTAACTAAGTGGGGTCTTGCCCGGCAGGGGTCCTGGGTCCTCTGCCCCTTGGGGGACAGGAATGGGCCTGTCTTGGGGGGATGGGGGCAGCACAGACTGTTCCACCGTTTTGCATATTGTTGCTTCTGAACCACAGACTGTATAAAATTGACGGTTTTTTGCATCTGTGTCAGTGTGGTGACTGCCCGAGGGGGAGGGTTGGGCTCGGGCAAGCTCTGACTCCACCACCCCGACCCCCAGCATGCGCGCGCACGCACAGACACACACACACACACACACACACACACACAATATTTTACATCTAATTTACTCGGAGCTTGCAGCCAGGGAAACAGACTGGGAGAGTTTAACTTACATGTATGGGCCTGAACTAGAGGCCCCACACCCCTTCAGAACTTGGGTCTCGTGTTTAATGTATCTAGAACTTCCCTCCCCAAATACCACAACTGGTGGGGTCAAGGCTCCTCTATACTTCTGAACTATCCTTGTGTAAACAACTGCTTGGCATCCTTTCTCCCAGGGGTCTGGGGTCTCCTGCTTAGGAGACCTTAGCCATCACCCACCCAACCTGTGACAGGCCCAATCACTGGTCACTCATTGCTCTAGAACTCCTCAAAGCTTCCCATCACTCCTAGTATAAGATTCCAGCTCTTACGCAGGGATATCTGACTCCTGCCTGCCTCGTTTTCTTGCCTCCCCTCTCGCTCCCTGCTCTGGCCACTTCGCCCACGGTACACTTCAGATGCCCTGCCCTTGGGGTCTCTGCACTTGCTCCGTCCATAGCTGACTCCTTTGGCGCTCAGCTTGGCCTCCCCAAAGCCGTCCCATCTGGTCTAAAATACTGTCGCACCCTCTGCTTTGATAGAGCCTTGTTTTATTTCCGTCATACTGCTCACCCCCTTCTGAAACTGTCTCGACCCGGATGGGTTTTGGGTTTTGCCTGGCTCCCTTCCCTGTTAGGATATACACTCCATACAGCACGACTCAGGGACCTCTCCTGTCTTACTCGCTGCTTTATTTCTTGCCCAACGCTAGCGCATAATAGAGCCTCGATAAATACAGTGTGTGCTCAAAGCATCTTCAAGAGGTGGTCACCACCTTCTTTGAGGTGACCGGGGGCAAGTGACCTGTCCAGGGTCACACAGAAAGTAGGTGGCAGAGTTGGGCCTGAGTTTTGAGCCTCCTGAGTGCTTCTCCCTGGCAGTAATCAGCATACAAGGGGTGGTTTTGAGAGGTCTAAGTGGCGGGAGGGAGGCCTCTCCCTCCTGCACCACTGCACTTGCCTCCTGAATGGCTCCCTGCTTCATCTCTCACCCCTGGACCACCCCTTCACACAGCAGTTAGGGTGATCTTTCCAAAAAGGAAATTGGGTCGCAACCCTCCTCCGCTTAAAACCCATTATGGTTTCCCCTGGAATAAAAAAATCAAATCCAAACTCTTTATCGTGGCCTAACCATAATGTGTTGTCCCTCTGGGCAGACAAATTACAAAAACGCATCCCTTCCTGTGGGTTGACGGCAGCCACGCGGGCCCAGCGATTTGGCAGCTGCGAGCCTCTGTGCAGTGCACAACCTCTGCAACTGTACTGGGATGCCCTGCACGAGGCTCTGCAGGATCTGGGCCCTGCAGTTCTCTTCAAGCGCAAATCGTTTCTCCTTCTGTGTCACTCATCATGTTTAAGCCACACTCTTCTTTCTAGTCCTATTCTCAAATATGCCAAGCTCTTTCCTGCCTCTGGCCTTTGCCCATACTGTTCCCTGTGCCTGGAACAGTCTTCTTTGCAAGACTGGTTCCTCCAGCCTCAGATCTCATCTTAAACATCACCTCCTTAAAGAGATGTTCGTGATCTGATCAGAAGTTCCCTGTCCCCATTATGCTTTACCTTGAGCCCTCTATTTTTCTTTCCTTATAGCACTTACTCTCAGTTGGTAATTTTACTGACTTCTTTTGTATCTGCCTTTTGCCTTTCTAAGGCAGGAAACTCAGCTGTGTTACTAACACCGCTCCAGGGACTCACACAACCTAGCGTGTGGCAGGTGCTCAATATATGGGAATGCCTCCTTGGGGCCAGCCCTGCACAGGGGTGACCACGACCTACCCACCTCTCAGCCCTGGAGGGTGGGGTGGGGAGGCCCCTGCCCTGCACCATCTGTAGCTGGCATCTGTGGGTCCTTCTCACCAAATCCCTTCGGGGCTGGCTGTCGGCTCCAGCCAGGGCGCACGCACCTGGCTGCCCTGCCCTCCCTGGTCCTGGGGAGGGAGGACATTTGATTAAGAAAACGGAGCTTCCCCAAGCTCCCTGTTTGAACAGCTGCTCTGCAGTGATGACAGACAGCGGCTCCCAGGGGCTCAGGTCCAGGGGAGGGGCCCTCTCGCACCTTTGTTCCCAGAGCCCCTGGCTGCCAGGAGACCAGCTGCCTGGGCATAGCCTAGCACCTTCCTGGGGGTGGGGGGCTGCCAGGGCCTCCCTGGCTTTCTCCTCCTAGAATAGATTCCCAGCCCTTCTCTTACCAGCCTGCTCCTCCCCTCCCCTCCCCCACCAAGCAGCTAGCGTTGGCAGTGATGTCAGCACCGCTTACCCAGGCTGAAGGGGGGCTCCTGGCTGGCCGTATGCACCCCGAGGAGAGTGAGGGGGTGCCCAGGGTGGGGCTGGATCCCACCTCTCAGCTGACGGAATGACGGCACCAGCACAGCAGCCTCCTGCCGTGTAGGTGGGGTGACAGGGAGTGACTAATGTGAGAGCTGTGATGCTAAAAATTAACCCAGGGATCGTGTTTGGTGGAGGGGTGGGGGTGGATGGGAAAGGAGCAGGGACTTGGAATATTGTGCGGTCGGTATCCCCCCTGCCCTGCCTCCCCTCCCACCAGCGTTCTGGTTCTCTCAAAGCCTCAGGGGACTCTGTGGGAGCCCTCCTCCTCCCCAGGCCATAAGGGGCCCCTAGTAATTACAGGAAGGAGGAGTGTGGACGCCACCCCAGGTCTCATGCATGGTAGACTGAGGACACAGTCCTGCAGATGGAGTTCAGATATGAGGTCCCCACAGAGCCCTGCATCTGCCCCATCCCCTCAATCATGGTGGCTGCATGGCCCTGAGTCCCCTGGTTCGTCCCCCTCTGCCCAGGCCAGAGCTCTGCCCATGGGCGGTGGGGGAAGCGGAAGCAGCCAGTGCACAGAGACAAAGGCAGGTTCCTGACAGCAGGCTGGAGTTGGGGGACAGTGGGGATGGCAGCTGTCCTGAAGGAAAGGATGGGAGACTGGCTCCCAGAGCATCCCCTAGGTACCAGCACTGTGCTAAGACGTCCACATCCATCACCTCACTTAGGCCTCACAGCATATCTGACAGCCCATTCTACAGATGAAGAAACTGAGGATCAGAGAGGATAAGGTAGTACAGCTGGTACCTGCTTCAGCCAGCATTCTCTCAGATCTGTCTCTAGAGCCTAGACTGGGGAGAGGGAAGTCTTCCTCGAGGAAGGAGTGTGAGGACAGGGTCAAGGTGGTAAGGAATCATTTCGAGGAATTGAACCTCCAAAGCTGTAAGACTCACTCGTGGGGAACAAGGTGGGAGCACGGAGGGTAAATGAATGGTGGGACCTGAGGGAGCAGGGTCTGAGGTGTAGCAGACAGCAAAAGGAGGAGGAGATCAGGTCCACAGGGATCAAGGCTCCTGGATGTGGGTGCTGTCCTGGAGTGAGGTGGGGAGGGGCTTTTGGCACTGGGTTCTGAGGGGTCACAAAAGAACTTGGGTTTAGAGAAGTGCTTTGTGGACACACGTAAGAAAACCTGTTAGAAGGAGGGAACCTATAAACGCTCCTGTTTTGCCTGGAAACAAAACCAGAGAACGTGAGCTGAACGGCAGCAGGAGGGGAAACAGTGAGACAGTAGATGACACTTTCTGTTCACCAGTCCGTCACTCATGAAGCTGGGGAAGTGAGAAGGGCTGTGGGACTCTCCAAGTGTCAGAAGAAACGTCAGCCTGTCGAGTTGGGAGCCTGCCTGGTCCTGCATTGATGGCTGGATGGGATGACCTAAAGGAGGGAGTGATAGGCCGAGAGAAGTGAGAGAGAAAGGGCAAGGGACCAAGGAAGATTCCTCAGAGAGTAAGATAGCCAAGAGATGAGACAGACGCTGGTGAACAGAGCAGGTGCGCCTGACCCCTGGTGGTAACCTCAGGACACTGCACCTCTCAGCCCTGAGCTCGGGAAACAGGGTGGGGCAGAAGTAGGGTCCTCCCCTCCGCCAACAAGCTGTGACGGCAGCTCCCCGCCTTCGAGCCCACCTCTTCAGCCACGCTCCCACGCCCTTACAAGGCGGGGCCTCCTTGGAACCGCACAACCCATTTGAAGCTCTCGGACACCATTCCTGGGCCTGGTAATGAGTGGGCATTCAAAAAACACTGAAGGCAGGTATGCCTGAAGGGAGTGAAGAATGAATTCAGAACTTTTAAGTCATCCAACTCCAACGATTTCAACCAGCTTACCTTCTCTGCAGGGAACTCCGCATGGTCTGGAGGCTCCGGGACTGGGGTGGGAGGGGGGAGAGGGGAGGAGCGCAGCTGCTAAACTGCGACACAAAGAATTGCTGCTATAAGGGACACCTCCTAAATGGCAGCGAATTTTCTGTTCCTGGAGTTTAGCCTTTCAGTAGAGAACACACAAATCTGCGAAAAGTAAAGATTATGCAAATACTGTCCCTGTTTCCCCACTGCTTCCCCAAAGAGTCACTAACAGGGTCCCCTCCAACACACACAGCTGGCCAGTCCATTCAGCAACTCCCTTCCCCCACCAGAGTGACTGGCCACCCAGGTCCCACTTTCAGCTTTCCCCAGATTTCACCCTGATTGAAAGCCCAGATCAAGCCCCACTAGTGCTGAGGAACACGGTCTCTGGTTAAGTGAATGCAAGACCAGTGGTTACCAACTATAGCAACAAATCGCCTGGGGGACATTTAACCAAAGATAGGACCCTACCCCTCCCCATAAGATTCTTTTTTCTTTCTTTCTTTCTTTCTTTTTTTGTTTTTTGGCTGCACTGGGTCTTCGTTGCTGCACGCGGGCTTTCTCTAGTTGCGGTGAGCGGGGGCTACTCTTCGTTGCGGTACGCGGCCTTCTCATTGCCGTGGCTTCTCCTGTTGTGGAGCACGGGCTCTAGGCGCAGGGGCTTAAGTAGCTATGGCTCGCGGGCTCTAGAGCGCAGGCTCAGTAGTTGTGGCTCACGGGCTTGCTTGCTCTGCGCATGTGGGATCTTCCCCGACCAGGGATCAAACCCGTGTCCCCTGCATTCGCAGGCGGATTCTTAACCACTGCGCCACCAGGGAAGTCCCCCCATAATATTCTGATTTGGGAGTTCTGGGTCGGGGCTGGAGCATCGGGATTTTTTAAAAACACCCCAGACCCTCAGTAAGGATTTATTGATTGGATGTTGAATGAAGATGGTTCCGGAGGCCTCTGAACTCCGTCCCACCTAGAACCTTGGCACTCCAAATACTGACTGAACTCAGGCACGCCCTGAGGTCCTGTCATCCGTGTCATCCTGAGGGAGCTGAGGACCTGAGCCTCCCACTGGCACAGAAACACTTTCTGCTTCACGGTGTAAGTGTTGGGATGTGTGGTGGCCACTCCCCTGCCTCCGCCCTCTCCCCCCCCCCCAAACTGGGAGCTCTTCGGGAGCAAGGAGAGCCCACTGGACACATCTATGTCCCTGCCTTGGTTGGAGTGGGGCATAGGGACACGACACAGGTATCCAGGACCTGCTGGCTGACTGGGTGTAGCCAACGGTCGGGGGGCGGCGGGGGGGTGGCAGGCGAGAGGAGTCTGGGGCTGAGCCGGGGTTCATGTCTAGACCAGCAGTTGGGGTCAGCAGGGGGAGATCAGACTGGTGGTGGTGCTGGGGGGAGCAGCCCCATGAGCTCCCGAGGCGCTTCAGGACTGACCTTCAAGTTCTGGACTTGGTTGAAATGGGGGTGGGGGTGGAAGTGCCACTTGGGTGCACAAACTGGAGTCAGCTGGGCAGCATCCACCTTCGCCCACCCCGAGGTCGAGCGGCTGAGGGGCTGAGTTGCGGAGTAAGGTCCCAGCCAAGAGGTGCGGCCGCCATTAGCTGGGTTGGGGGTGGAGAAGGGGACTCCGGGTTTCGTTTCGCTGGGAGGGAAGCAGGTGGCAAAGCCTGAGCGAGTAATCGCCTCCCCGGAGCAGCAAGTCTTGCCTCCTCAGGAAGTCCCACATCCACGCCGCACGCCCTCCCCCCGCCCACGCCGCGACCTTCTCGCTCCACAGCGGCGCGCGGTGCCCCAGCACCCTTGACCCCACTGCGGACGCCCACACCGTCCCGTCCCACCACCCCCGCCCCGCGCCCGGAAGCCTCGCCTGCGGGCCCGCCCTTCATCCCTTGCCCCACGGCCCGCAGACCCTTCAGAATCCGGGGAAAGCTGCCCCTGCGCTCCGCCCGGCTCCCTGGGGCTGTCCCTGCGGGGGGGGGGGGGGGGGCGTAGCCCGGGTGGTTTGCAGAGCTTGGGGGAGGTGTCGCCCTCTGCTGGGAAGACCAGGGAATTGCTTCACCTCCGTCGCCGCGTCCTTTCATTGCCCCCTGGGCCACTTATTTTCGGACCTTCCTTGACTTCTCGGCCTTCCTTGTCCTTTCCTTAACCTGACCCTTGCAGGACTCCGACCATGTATATGTCGGTCCTCGTTCCAACTCTGTTACAGGCTGTCTGCGGCAGAGTCGCGGTCTCCCTGAGCCTTGGCTTCTTTCCCTGTGAAATAGCAGTCGTGAAGTCCAAATGCGGGACAGTGAAAGAAAACACTTTGTAAACTGAAAGGGAGCATCTGAGGATGAGGTGTGGTCGTTGTTAAAGCTAAGGGTGTTCTCTCCCGCCTTCTGGAAGGAGGGGCTTAATTTATCCCTTGGGATCACCACATTTTGATGCATTGCTTTTCAGTCTTTTCTTTAAAAAATAATATACATGTAATATATATGATCACATTTGCATTAAATATATTTATTATATAATTCAAATATAATTATATAATAAACATATATATCGCATATGTGGCCATACTCTGCATGCTGTTTTATGTCCTGTCTTTTTTTTTTTCCAAGAGCACAAATCATCGTAAAAGCCTGCTTCTGGAAGTCAGACAAACCCGGATTCAAGTCCTCGCTCTGTGACTGTATATTTCCGTCCTTGGGCAAACCACATAACGTCTCCTTTTCTCAGCCTCAGTTTCCTCCTCAGCAAAATGGTAATGTCAGGAGTACCCACCTCACAGGCTTGCGGTAAAGCCCTGGGCATAGCCAGCTCAGAACCTGTTAGCTGGTGTTATCGTGCCGCCTGTGTTTTGCGCAGTACTCTTCCCAGCCGCCTGCTTCTCAGAGCACTTACGATGTTCTCCCTTCTCCATGTGCCATAACGGTAAGAAAGGGAGAAGTCTCCATCTCTGAGCTTGCCCCACCCTGACACCATTCTTGGCCACGTGGATCTCATTATTCCTCCAGCCCATCCAGAAATTCCCCTTCTGGGGCCCTCCAACTCATCCTGGGCCTCCTTAGCTTTTTCTCCAGAAAATGTCTCCGCCTCCCCTCACTTCCCTGCGGTCCCTGCTACCTTGTTGCCTCCTCAGAGAAGTCGCTTTGACTGTTCCTTCATCATTAGCAGCCTCCAGTCATTCTCTAGACCTGCTCTGTTTTTCTTCATAGCACTTCTCATTACATGGCATTATGTTACATATTTTTTTTGGTTGCGCCTTGGGGCATGCGGGATCCTAGTTTCTCCACCAGGGATCGAACCCGTGCCCCCTGCAGTGGAAGCGGAGTCAACCACTGGGCTGACAGGGAAGTCCTACGTATGTGTTTTAAATTTATTTTGTTTAAGTGTAGTTGATTTACAGTGTTTTGTTAATTTCTGCTGTACAGCAAAGTAATTCAGTTATACATATATATACATTCTTTTTCATATTCTTTTCCATTATGGTTTATCACAGAATATTGAATATCATTTCCTGTGCTATATAGTAGGCTCTTCTTGTGTATCCATTCTATATAAAATAGTTTGCATCTGCTAATCCCAAACTCCCACTCCATCCCTCCCCCACACCCCCATCCCCACCTGGGCAACCACAAGTCTGTTCTCTATGTCTGTGAGTCTGTTTTGCAGATAAGTTCATTTGTGTCATATTTAGATTCCACATATAAGTGATATCATATGGTATTTGTCTTTCTCTTTCTAACTTACTTCACTTAGTATGATAATCTCTAGGTCCATCCATGTTACTGCAGATGGCATTATTTCATTCTTTTTATGGCTGAATAGTATTGCATTGTGCATATGTACCACATCTTTATCCATTCATCTGTCAATGGACGTTTAGGTTCTTTCCATGTCTTGGCTATTGTGAATAGTGCTGCTATGAACATAGGCGTACATGTAACTTTTTGAATTGTAGTTTTGTCTGGATATATGCCCAGGAGTGGGATTGCTGGATCATATGGTAGTTCTATTTTTAGTTTTTTGAGGAACCTCCATACTGTTTTCCATAGTGGCTGCACCATCTTACATTCCCACCAACAGTGCAAGAGGGCCCCCTTTTCTCCACACCCTCTCCAGCATTTGTTATTTGTAGACTTTTTAATGCTGGCCATTCTGACCCGTGTGAGGTGGTACGTCATTGTAGTTTTCATTCTCGTTTCTCTAATAATTAGTGATGTTGAGCATCTTTTCATGTGCCTCTTGGCCATCTGTATGTCTTCTTTGGAGAAACGTCTATTTAGGTCTTCTGCCCATTTTTCGACTGGGTTGTTTGCTTTTTTGTTATTGAGTTGTATGAGCTGTTTGTATTTTTTGGAACTTAACTCCTTGTGGGTTGCATCATTTGCAAATATTTTCTCCCGTTCTGTAGGTTGTCTTTTTGTTTTGTTTGTGGTTTCCTTTGCTGTACAAAAGCTTATAAGTTTGCATATGTTTTTATCTGTATCTCCCCACTAAATGTATCTCCCTGGAAGGGAGGGACTTTTTGAGTTTTTCCTCCACCTCTGTGGCTCCTAGGAGACTGCCTGGCACATAGTAGGCCCTGGACAGATTTTTGTGCAAATATGAATAAATCTACCACTTGCCTTTCTTCCTTCAAAGAGGCAGCAGCCCAGTAGAAGCCACTTCTGTCCAGTAGAGGGCACCACCACACAGCATTTTGGGGTCTCCCAGGGCTGGTACTAGGATGGAGATATTTATAAAGCCCACAGGCCTCTCTCCTCCCACTCTGTGGGCGCTCAGTCAGGCTGGGACCGGAAGCAGGAGGGCCCCCTGTGCTAATCTGCACTGGCAGCGGGGGGCTGGCATGGGCTGGCATTGGGCTGGCCGCCTCATCCGGCATGCTCCGGTGCCCAAGGTTGGAATACCCTGACTGCTGTCCTGGACACACCCCTTAGCAGCTGAGTCTTCTGGACAGATCACACCTTATCCTGAGCTCTCCAAAATGAGGGCAATGACAGGAGTTGCATGGCTGGCTCCTGGGTTTGCTGTGAAGCCCAAACAGGAATGTGTGTGAAATGTTTTGTGAATGTAAACACCTGGGAATATAATTTACACATGCCTTTATTGGTAGTGGCAGCAGATTAGCAACAAAAGAGGAGAGATTAGAGGGCACTTGCAAGGCTAAGTGAAGGTGGGTTTATGAAAGGGATTAAAATAGTGAAGGAGAAAGAAGTTAAAAATAACTACCTTTCACCAAGAGCTTATTAGGAGCCAAGGCTGAGGAAAGTGATCTCCAGACATTGTCTAATTATAGCCAACACTTAGATGGGGCTGCCCTGCGCCAGGCACTAAGTGCTTTATGTGTAGAAACTCATGGGACCCTTACAATTCAGGGAGATGGGTCGTGTCACTGTCTGCATTCTCCACAAGGAAACGGAGGCATGGAGAGCTTCAGTAAACTGCCCAAGGCCACACAGATTGGGTGGGATTCAAACCTGAATAACCTGCCTCTTGCCAGAATGGGTTCCTAAGCCCTCGTGATCACAGGCACATGGAAAAAGAGGTATGATTTTTCATTTCCCATACAGGAAACTGAGGCTCAGCCAGCTGACAGAGCTCGCCCAAAGCTGTGATGTGGACACGTGTATTTGAACCCCGCTTAACCTCCAAGGGATACCTCCCACTCCCCACCGGAGTCAGGAAATGGCGTCGGGGATGGGTAGAGGCATTTGTTAGAGGGGCCAGCAGCAAACACACCTGGCTCTTCCTCTGAGCCTCAGGGGAGGGTGAGAGAACAGACGCCATGCAGGGCTCAGGGGTGAAGGAGACACTGCTTGGTGGCCTCAGGTCCATGGGAGGGAGGAGACTGGGTCATCTTCCGGGCCAGGTTGGGAGAGAGGAAGTGAAAGTGTGCTGGGGGCCACCAGGCTGTCCCCAGTGATTCCACCCAGGCCTGTGAGCTCCCACCACACACGTCCACATGTGGAACAGGGGCTCTGAGGGGCGGGCCTGACCGTGGGAGGTGGGGGCAGCCCATCCCTTGCCACAAGTGCCCCCAGCTCAGCCCCTGGCTGCCAGCCTGTTACATAAGCTGCTCCGTACCCTGAGGCTGGAAATAGCCGTGGCAGGGCCGGGCTGGGCTGGGGGCATGATGAATGGTCTTCAGGCACATCAGCTGACCTCTCCCGAGGTGACCTGAGGGCCTGCCGGCAGCTCAGGTTACCCGGCCCTCTCTGGAAGGAGGCCCTGCCCGTCCTCTGTGACTCTGTGTCTGGACATTTATGGTGCGAGCATCTGAGGGATCGTCCCACTCTCGAGCCCGAGTGGCCGAGGCAGCTCACAGCTACAACGTGCCCGCTGCGGCCACCCTGGGTGCTGGCAGCCAGAGCCTCGCCCAGAGAAAGTGTTGTGGAATCTCTGCAGCCAGCACCAGGGAAGGCTGGGATCTCTGCTCCTTGGCGTCCTCTGCTTAGGGCCCCAAGAGGAGCCAGAGAAATTGGGGGTGGGATGGGGGATGCCAGAGGCTGCAGGCTACGTGCCACCCCCACCCCCATGCCTCTGTGTCACAGCCCGCTCTGTCACCGCACTCCCGGTCCCAAGGAGGTGCCCACACATTCTGATGCCCACTGGCAAGGACACAGTCCTCCAGAGACAAGGCACATACATGCCTACTCCTGAGAGCACCTTGGGCAGACTTTCAAAGACCACCCAGGGTGTGGGAGGGTGTTCTCCCAGTATAGGGTGATCATATGGTAAGAATTATGAGGATGGGTATTCCAATCCTTAGCCTTTAAGATTCCTACCCCTCAAAAAGAAAAAAAAAAACCCTCCCTAAAAGTATAGAAATGATTTAAATTACCTAACAGTTAAATCGCCTAATTATTCTCCCCCAATCCTTCAGTAGAATGGGCACTCCCAGGGAGTTAGGACCTCTTTACTCCATGACTCCAGAACCCTGTGACAGGTAGGGACCTGCCAAATGGAGAAGGGTGGGAAGTTTTACAAAGGAGCAATGGAAGGCTGGTGAGTTGTTTCTCCTTCTTGATGAGATTCCCTGCTCAATGATCAGATATAGACAGACAGACAGACACACACACACACACACACACACACACACACACACACACACACGGCTGCTCTTCTCGGTGCTCAGGTGTGGGGACAGGACCCCCTCCCCAAGCTCCTACAGCAGCTCTCCCTGGAAGGTCCCACCTGTGCCAAGGCGCTGTACCTGCTGTGCTACCCTCCTGTGCGCCTGTGCGTCCTGTATTTCTGAGCCCGTGGCATGGGGAGACAGGCCCAAAATTCGCCAGAGAGCTAAGGGATACCCCACACGCACACTGCCAGGTAAACCTGTGTTCTCCTGCCTGCCTCCCTGTCTCTCCGGGCCCTCCCCTGGGAGTTGTCACTGGTAACCAGAGCTGGATCATCCGGTGAGAGCCGGAGGAGGAGCAGCGTCGCTCGGCAACCTGAATAGCACACAAGATTCGGCTAATCTGGGCTGATCTGGCGGGCCAGTCCCCTCAGAGTCTCCAGGGCAGCCGCCTGCTGGCTAGCAGCAGACCCCCAGAGGAAGACGCTTAAAAACTTCTACCTGTTTCCGGGCTTCTCTGGTGGCGCAGTGGTTAAGAATCCGCCTTGCAATGCAGGGGACACGGGTTCGAACCCTGGTCTGGGAAGATCCCACATACCGCGGAGCAACTGAGCCTGCGGGCCACAACTACTGAGCCTACGAGCCACAACTACTGAGCTCGTATGCCACAACTACTGAAGCCCGCGTACCGCAGCAAGAGAAGCCACCTCAGTGAGAAGCCCGCGTATCTCAACGGAGACCCAGTGCAGCCAAAATTAAATAAAATTAAAAAAAAACAAACTTCTACCTATTTTCACTTCAGTAAACCCCAAGTTCTAGGCCAAGGTCTGGGCAGGGAGGACCCTTTGTATCCCCATCCTCCCTCCCCTCCTTCCCTGTCCCGCTCCTCATTCTTGAGCCCCACCTTCCTTCACAACACAGTGAAAAAGCTGCAGACCTCTCTGGGGGTCCTAGCTCTGTTGCAGCCATGAGATTCGAGGCAAATCACTTCACCTCTCTGAACTTCAGTCTCTAATCCGGGAGGCAATAACTAGTGGTTCAATGCATAGACTTGAGGCCACATCAGCCAGGATGCAAATCCATCCTCTATATTTTCTCAGCTGTATGACATCAGGCATGTTATTTAGCCACTTGGAGCCTCAGTTCTCTCAATACTAAATAGTACCCACCTGAGAGGGCTGTTGAACGAAGGAAGAAGAAACAAAAGCAAGGAAGTGCTCAGCACAGTGTCTGGCACAAGGCCCTCCACGATGCTTTTTCCCACCCCTGGGCTTTCCCACATACTGCCTCTCCCTGGAACACTTGGCCCTTCCCCCCACTCTGCACCTCATCAATATTCCTCAGTTGAAAACTTACTTCCTGAGGAAGGAGAAAAATTACTTCCCTAGTCCACCACCCCACTTGTAAATTACAGCTCCACATTAAATATCGCATTGGCACCCTGCAACTCGTTTTCTCTTTACATCGCTTAGTACTTATTTGCAAGATGGTTTAACAGCAGTCTCCCCAACTGGGCTGTAAGTAGGGGTGGAGACAGGGGCTGGGTCTGTTTTGTTCTTTGCTGTGTCCCCAGCGAGCGGGTTGGCCTAGATGTTCTCAAAAGTACGATCCAGCTTTCTGTATCTCTGTATTTCTTATTTCTTCCTTCTTTTCGTTTCCAAGTTGACTTAATTTTTGCATCATTTCTTGGGTTCACTGAATCTCCAAGAAGCATGGTCTAACTGGAAAGATAGCTCAAGAATTAAGGGAGCTTACCCTTAATTACACTCTATTCCCCATAGGAGTGGCTGGACCAGATTTGGGATGGAAAGTCGCAAACCAGCCCCCCTACGGAATTCGAGACACGCTTCTTCCTCAGCCCAGGGTCTCCCCACCCTGGCAAAGACGTCTGTTTGCATACATCAGATCCAAAGGAAGCAAAAGCCCGATGGCTGATTTGCATACGCTCGTGCTATTGGTTGGAAGGGCGGCCCGGTAGCCAATGGTTTGCAGCGGTGTTTACCCAGCCGCGGCTCCGCGCCGCCGGGTGATGCAACGGAATCCCGGCTGGTCCCCGTGCTGACTCCCTCGGGTATGCCTCGTGAGGTAGCGGCTTCCCCGGGCCCCACCCGGCCCACCCAGACCCGGCGCTGGGCAGCGCAGCCGCCCCCGGGAACGCGACGCGGGGCACTGCCGAGGCCGCAGCGCTGCAGCGGGGCCCGGCCCTGTTGCTTTCGGCCTAGCGTTCCGGTCCCGGCCCCTCTGGGAGGGCCCGCTGGGCCAGATCTGATCTCTGGCGACGTGGAGAGAAATTTGGAAGCAGACAGCAGAGGATTACCAAACTCGACTCCTCTGGGAGTGGATTACCGGCCTCTCACTTCGTAAATCACGCAGTTCTGTAACGTTTTGCATTTGTTTACAACGAGCCAGTTTGATTTTGTAATAAAATAAGTTACAGAGGATTTCTGTTTGTTTTTAATAAAGAGCCTGGCTTGGATTTAGGAGAAATCTTGACATTAATTCCAGCTCTGTCACTTCCAGCCTCGTGACTTTGGCCACTTTTTCATGTTGGCCCTGATGGCCTTGCATGGCAACTAGGGAAGAGCAAATGTGGAGGCACTTTTAAAAGCTCCCAGTGGGGCGCCTCCTCGTCCTTATGTAATTCAGAGCAAGTACTCTCATCCGGGTTTTGTCCGTAGAAGGCCATGATCCCTGCGACAGCGCCTGGAAGGCCCTGTCTTTGTGCCCCCATTTTTTTTTTTTTTTTTTTGCCCTTTAATTGCTCCTAAACCTGGGGAGTGGTGGGAGGACCCCAGCCGGGTATTTCTCCATCTTCAGGTTAAGGAAGGGAACCACAAAGGGAATCTCCTTCACAGCCTCTCTCCTCACTGAGGGCTGGGGCCTGGACAGGGGAGCCCCTTCAGGGCCCAAATGGGCTGGGGAACCCCCTTGACATCCTTTTACCACCGCCCCCAGTGGGCCAGGATGGAGGTGAGGTGGAGTGGTGTCTCCCTGACTAGGTGGAGTTGGGTCATGAGTTTCTGCTACTTTGAGATGGAAGGGCATATGGGGAACACCACTAAGGGTCTGGTTGATTGTCCTGGGTCCTGGGGCTTTGCACCCCCAGGATCTCAACCCTGCCTCCACCCCACCCCTGTGAACTTTGAGGTCAGTCTTTCTCCTCCATGGGATACCCTCCCTTCTCTCTGCCTTGCCTAGTCCTGTCTCTCCCTTCACACTGTGCCCACGTTCGCTTCTTCCAGGGAGGCCTCTTGTGTCCTGCTTCCCCATCAGACTAGGATCCACCTCTCTGTGGCAAAATCTTGTCCTCTTCCTTAGGAATTTCCCAGAACGTGGGACAGCACTGGCTGGGGTGTCTGTTTTCCCCTCTAGTCCTAGCTCCTGAGCCGTGAAAGGAGTTGACCTTCTCTCCCCTCAGTTTTCCCATCTGCCATGTGGGCTCTGTGGTAGTTCCTGGAATTTGTGTAGAAAGGGGAGAGGCTAAGTTATGAAGGTTCAAGATGGTGCATACAAATTAGAGCACTGGTCAGGGAGTCAGAAGACTGGGGCTGTGGTCCTGGCTTGGCCACTGACTAACAGGGTCAAGGAGACAACAAGAGGATTGAAATTTACTGGACATCTCTCATGACATAATGAGGTGACATTGCCCTCATCTGTGCAGCTCCTCAAGCCCCCTGATAAACATACCAGCTGGCAAAGACAGGCTGAGTACTTCGCATGTGCAGCTTCAAGACAAAGTCCCAGCCCTGCCTTCCCCCAAATCCTCCTGTGTGGAAATGGCAGGTCTGCTACTACGTGCCAGACTCCTTGCTGCATTCTGATATCTACTATCAAAGATGCACTCTTAATGACAAATCTGTGAGATGGGTATGTCGTTATTCTTTTTTAAAGGTGTTTTTTTTTTTTTTTTTTTTGCGGTACGCGGGCCTCTCACTGTTGTGGCCTCTCCCGTTGCGGAGCACAGGCTCAACGGCCATGGCTCACGGGCCCAGCCGCTCCGCGGCATGTGGGATCTTCCCGGACCGGGGCACGAACCCGTGTCCCCTGCATCGGCAGGCGGACGCTCAACCACTGCGCCACCAGGGAAGCCCCGGGTATGTCGTTATTCTTGTTTCAAATGAAGAAACTGAAGGCAAGAGAAGGTGAGTAACTTCCCTGAAGTCACCTAGTTGGTAATAGTTGGAACCAGTGTCAATCCCAGGCCTCTTGAGCCTATGTTACTTCCACCATCTCAGTCTGCCACCACGAGCCACAAAGGTGTGTGTGTTTTAGCATTACATATTTTAATATGTTTTTTATTTCATTATAAAACAGGAGAGTATATAATAAAGCCAAGTTGTGCTGAAGTATTTATAGAAGGGAGAGACCTCTGTGGGCTGGAAGCCTTCATGGAAAAACTGGTAACTGAGACGTTTAAAAAATTTCATCCTTCCTGTCCAAATAAATGTATTTCTCCTACACAGGCAAATATTTTTAAAATGTATTTCAAAAGTTAGATTTCTGGAAAAAGAAAAGGAGGAGGTGGGGGTAGTGGCTTCTTTAAAAAGCCCATTTGGAAGGAACTCCTGGGGTAGGAAGGAGAGGAGGGTGGTGAGGGAAGGAAAAAGCCAGACTCACAGCCTCCCCGCACCCCCGACCTTGCCGTTTTCTGAAGACTCCGTTTCTTTATCTCCATATTGGCCTAATATTTGAATCTGGGAAAGAAATATAAAGGTTCTGAGAAGGTGATTTTGAGACAAACCAGAGATTCTTGGGATCGTTCTCAAGAAGGAGAGAAAGGGGCTTCTGAGTTGCAGCAGGCGTTCAGGACAGGTCCGGGAAAGGATTTCTGGGGGTGGGCGGGGGTGGGGGGGTGGGGAGAGGAATGTGGCCCCTGGAATGAGGGCTGAGTGGAGGTAGGGGGCCTCTTTTGCAGAGTTTTGAATGCAGAAGAGATTCTTTGCTGCGTGGGGCCTGCTGGGATTGATTAGCAGACTCGTAATTTAAGGTGGCTCCGAAAATGAGCAGCGGCTGATGGCTAGGGCCACAGAGCACAGGACTGGTCCTGCCTGACGGGCCTTCCCCAAGGGCCTTGCCTGCTGGGCAGCACGGGGGGAGACACTGTAACCCCAGCCCCACCCAGCCAGACCCCCGCCCCCCTGCTCCGGCCTTGGCTCGTCTTCCCCGAGCCAGCCTCTCCTGAGTGGGCTGCTGCTGGGGGAGAAGGATTTGTTTGCTCCGGAC
This sequence comes from Grampus griseus, assembly GCF_964374135.1. NCBI lineage: Eukaryota > Metazoa > Chordata > Mammalia > Artiodactyla > Delphinidae > Grampus > Grampus griseus. The sequence continues at coordinate 41,885,914 of NC_139005.1, forward strand.
AAATACAGTTCTCCCATTTCCAAAGAGTGTTCCAGTCAGGTGGGAGAGGGAAACCTTCCAAGCACTCTCACTCCCGGGCAGGTTCTTACTGGGGAGAAGAATAGGATCAGAAGAGGGTGGGCCACTCAGCGCTTCCTGGCCACTGTGGTGTGCCTCTGTGTGTTTCTTTCACGAAGCACTCCTGTGTATTGGGGAAGTCAGGTTCCTAGAGGAAAACAAGGAGGAGAAAGTAACTGTGAGTAACTACTGTGTACGAGGCACCTCCACGGTTGTTCGATTCTCCTGACTCCTGATAACTGGAAAAGGGGGATAATATTATCATCCTCATTTCGGTTGATTGATTGGCTGCGCTGTGCGGCATGTGGGATCTTAGTTCCCTGACCAGGGATGAAACCCGTGCCCCCTGTAGTGGAATCGCAGAGTCTTAACCCCTGGACACCAGGGAAGTTCATCATCCTCATTTTATAGGTAAGAAAACTGAGGCTCAGAGAGGTGAAGTGACTTGCCCTAGGTCACACAGTAGTATGGGAGCAGCTGCCTCTGGGAATGCTTCTCTCCAGGAGAAATTTCACCTTCCCAGAAGTCTTCTTTCTCTAAGCTGCCTTCTTGTGTGAACGCTGGACACCCGGTTGGCTGGGCTCCTTGCCCTTGTGGTGGCATGTAGGCCAAGTGATGCTGGTGGGGGTGTCCAGGGCTCAGAGGGCCCCGGTCCTGGTTTCTCAAAGCAGCCTAATTGCTGTGTGACTTTGGGCCGCTGCTGAGCCTCTCTGGGCCTCACTTTTTCCACCTCTTCCTCGGGGAAGCCCCCGGGTTAATTTATTTATAAGTCAGCTCCAGGTTCGCTGCCTGGGAAGATGTCAGCAAGGCCGCAGACGCCTCACCTGAGAAACAGCTCCCCCACCCAGGCCACAGGCGGTTGGATTATGTAACAGGGTGTGCGGCGAGGGTTGGGGAGGGGGGCCCGCGGGGCGGGGCCAGGCCCTTGCGGCTATTCCGGGCGCCGCTATTTTTAGCCCCATTGATGAGGCTGCGTCGGCCACGCAGCCGGGATTCCGGAGACGTCAATGGGCGCGCGTCACTGTCCCCGCCCGCCCGCCGGGGGAGGCAAACCCGGGGCTGGGGCGGCGGTGCTGGCAGCTGCGGGGGCGGGGGCGCGGTCGCGGCCGGAACTGGGGGCCGGGGGGGGCGGGTCCCCGGGGGCGGGGGGCGCGGGGCCGCGGTGGCGCGGCTGCAGGAGCGCGAGGCGGCGGCGGCGGAACAGTGGGGCCCCCCGCGCGGCGTCCGCGATCCCAGGCCGCCCGGCCATGGGCGCTCCTACGCTGCCGAGCCGCTCCCCGCCGGCGGGGGCGCGACCCCGGAAGGCGGGGGCGGCGAGGCGAGCCAGGCGAGTCGGGCAAGGGGAGGGGGCCGGGGAGGGGGCTCCGGGGGCCCCGGGAAGGGTGCGGTCTGCGCGGGTGCGTGGCGGGGGTCAGGGCCGCGCCGGGAGTCCCGCTTGGAGACCGGGGGGCGTGGGGGCAGGGACTGGATTCCCGGCGGAACCGGCTACATCCGAGTCAGCCCCCGAGTGTGGCGGCCAGCGCTTTCTCGCCCCAGCCCGCCAAGGGTGGGGTTTGGCCCGCGAGGGGCGCTGGAAGTGGCCGGGCCAGAGGAATTCCTTCCATTTCCCCGCTGGCTTCCAGGAGTTAGGGAGCTCGGCTGCCAGGACGCCGAGCCGGGAGGGACCAGAGTTGCCCGGTGCAACCCCTTCGTGGGACTGAGCTGAGAAGCCGAGCCTGGAGATGGTCTCGTGGAGTCAGGAGCGGACCTGGGATTAGAAGTGCTGCAGAGGTGGCATCTCCAGTGGTTTCCAGTGGAGTAATAATTTGGGTTGGGGGCTAGTATTAGGGGTGTGCTGGGAAAAGGAAGGCTGGGCAGAGGTAGGTGGATTGAGAATAGTTATGCCCAAAGTGTGCTGATGTAGTAGGAGGCTTCAGTGGTGACTTCAGGCTTGGCCCTAGACCCACACCAAGTGAATTGGTTGAAGACTTGAAAGGGAAGCCAGCCGACTCTTTGTAGTGACCTAGAGGTGAGAGGAATGACAATGACAAATGTATAGTACGGTAAAGCCAAGATTCCAAGCGATGGCAGCCAGGCAGAAGGATGGACCAAGTCTAGCAGGATGAATGAGACTGATTATGAATGTTGAGGCCTGTGCTGTAGTTAAGAAAATTAGCTGAGAGGTTCAACCCAGCAACTCAGGCCCTGGAGCTTCCCACTGGCTCTGTGGTGTTGGCTGTCAAATTGCTCTGTGCCCACTAAGCAGGTCCAAGGAGGGAAGGGGGTTGCCTGACCCTGGGCTCCCTGGTTGGGCTCCCTGGGTTCTAATCCTAGCTTTGTCACTTCCTAGCTGTGTGACCTTGGACAGGTTGCTTAACATTTCTGTGCCTTAGTTTCCTCCTTGTTAAAACGTTCATAATAAGAATAATGCTTTTCTCACAGTGTTGTGAGGCTAAAATGAGAACCTGAGTGTAAAGTGCTTAGTGATATATTTAGCACATGGTGTTCAACAAATATTAGCTGCTGTTGTTATTGTTGGTAATAGTAATATGCCCATTTCTGGGTGGGGACATTGGCCAAGGCAGAGTTTATGCCATCAGGAAGCCACCAGGGCTGCAGAGGGTCTGTCATTCATGTCCTGTTGCAAGGAGTTCAGATAAGGAAAGACTCAGTTGATAGGAGGGAGGAGAAGGAGGTTTCAGGTGGGTTCATGCGGGGCTGGGGGCTCCTGTGTCAGTCGTGACTCAGCATAGGAGGGAACCCTTGGAGTTTGGGTCTGCCCCCAAGTGGAGGGGACAGCTCCTTAGCCGCAGTGTTCTCCCTGCCTCCTTCCAGGTGACTGGCTGACCCTCCTCCTAAACCCTTCCTGATGCAGGCACGTCTGAGTCCCCCTCTCCCGCATTCCACAGATACTTAACTGAGCACCTATTAGTACTGAGCTCTGGTTTGGAGTCTGAACTCTGCAGCCATTGAGACAGACACGTAAACAAACGCACAGCATTAGTCCTATGGCGATGGTAAAAATAGGTTCATGTGGCGGGGTGGGAGTGGAGGTGAAATGGGAATGGAAACCTGATTGATGAGAAGGCGCTAGCCACACAGGTATCGCAGGCAGTGACTGTCCTGGCAGAAGGAACAGACAATGCAGAGGCTCTGCATGGGGCAAGAGAGCACGGGGCTGGAGCACAGCAGGGAAGGGGAGCTGGAGAGCAGGGGCTGGGGGCTGAAGTCTGGCCTGAGGCGCCCACTTCCTTTGGGGGGGAATCACTTTCTCCTCCTCCAAGCCCACTCAGCCCCTGGTTTGTCCTCGGCACAGGGCTGACTGGAACCAATGTTGATTCGTTCCTGCATCGTAACCTCCTGGGGCCCCGGGACCTTGATCTGCTGCTTCTTGGATCTCCCACTGTTTGAGGCTCACTGGCTCACAGTAGGCCCTCAGTAAATGCTTGTGGAATGACTGTTGAGGATGGGATTTGGATGGAGGGCAGGAGATGGGATCAGATGCCTGCTCTAAGATGCTGTGAATCACTTTCTGGGCACCAACTGGATCCCCGACTCTGACCCCTGTTCTCAGATACAGGGTCTTCCCGGGCACTCAGGTTGGGCCTGACTGTGGTAAGAGGTGTTTGGCCCTCCCTACCCTTTGTCCTCAGCTGTGGGCTGGAAGGGAGAAAAGGGAAGGTTGGTGGGGTCGGGGATGGGGGGAGGCTAGGGCATGACCGCAGACCGTTTCTGGGGTACGGGAAGATGACAGGGTCATTCTGGGAAGCAGGTGTAGGCTGTGGGCTGGCCCAGGTTTGCAGCCTGGTTTTGCCTTCTGTGTGGGGTTGGACTCCCTCTAGATGATCCAGACCGCCTTCCCCTTCTTCATGCCCTGCTCCCCATTATACCCACAGGGATATCGGGGTGCTAATAGCTCTGTAAGAGGAGAATCTGGGTACCATGGGCTAGAGGAACTCCCCTAAGCCTGTGGACCGTGGGACAGAGGTTAGGAGGGTGAAGGAGTCCATCACCTACCCTCTGGGACCCCTCCTCCTCACTTCCTCTACCTGGCACCGTGGAAGCATCTACTTCTCTTTTCCTAGATCTCATCGGCCTGAAGGGCATCCTGATAACCAGGGAAGATCACGCCTTGTCTGGTCCTGCCCTCACCTTGGGGCCCAGGCAAGAGAGGAGAGGGCTGAGTAAGGGTAGGAGAAGGGAAGGAGAGGAGTGGGGTCTGCGTTGCCCTGGCTGAAGGCTTTGGCACCAGCAGGGTTGGGGGAGAGCTTGAAGAGGCTGAAGGGGTGGCACGCACAGGTGGCCCTAGAAGTAGAGGCCAGGTGCCCAGAAGTGGCTTGGAATAGGAACCAGGTCTGGGGTTAGCTTTTATGTGTCATCATTCAATTTCTCCTAATAATGATAGCACCTGTGTGTATCCAGCACTGTTTTAAGTCCTTTACACATATGAGCTCATTTTAAGCCCGCTGGTAACCGTATGGTTGTTAATTTTAGAGATGTCAATTACAGATTCTCTTCTTTTTTTTTTTAGACTATTTATTTATTATTTATTTTTGGCTGCATTGGGTCTTCGTTGCTGCGTGCAGGCTTTCTCTAGTCGCAGCGAGCGGGGGCTACTCTTTGTTGCGGTGCACGGGCTGCTCATTGTGGTAGCTTCTCTTGTAGCAGAGCACGGGCTCTACACGCAGACTTCAGTAGTTGCAGCATGTGGGCTCAGTAGTTGTGGCTCGCAGGTTCTGGAGCGCAGGCTCAGTAGTTGTGGCGCACGGGCTTAGTTGCTTCACGGTATGTGGGATCTTCCCGGGCCAGGGCTTGAACCCGTGTCCCCTGCATTAGCAGGCGGATTCTTAACCACTGCGCCACCAGGGAGGTCCCACAGATTCTCATTTTCACAGATGAGTAACAGAGAAGCTATGTAACTTGCCTAAGGTTACAAGTGATGGAGCCAGGATCTGAACCCAGGCCACAGGGCTGCAGCATCCATGCTCTTAACCCCTCCACCCCAAGCTGGACCTTCCAGCTTTGTGACTGGAATCCCTTCAGAGAGGATTTCCTGAGAGTCCCTATGGCTCAGATTAGAAGGCTGGGCTGCCTAGAGATGGGGGCATGGAGCCCTTGCTCTGCAGCCTCTGAAGCTTTGGGGGCCAAGTTGGAGCCCCTTAAAGGAGAGAGGGGTATTCTGCTCTGTCCTCACAATAGCTCCCTTTTCTCTGCCTACAACAGGCCCTTTTGTGCACATCAGGGAGCTGAAAGCTGGATTGAGGTACCCCCCTCCCCCCAGGAGTGGGGTGTGAGGCTGAGGAGCTGTGTCTCCAGGGCCCTGAGGTGCCCCAGACACTGTCGGCAGCTCCTGGCCACACCCCACGTTCCCAAGTGCTGTTTGCTTGCGGTGTGGGCCCCCAGCCTCTGACGCCCAGCTCACGGAGGTCCTTGGGCTGCCTTGTCCCCCCTCATGGCCCGGGTCCTGCTTCTGTTCCCACTCCTGTGTTTTCTGGCTGTGCTGTCTCCAGGGAATGGTCCCGCTAGCTGGTTTCTCCTCTCTCGCGTGGACTCACCCTCTGCAGGCCTCCACTGTGGACAGAGGCCAGCCCCAGCCCCTCCCTGGTGTCGGCGCCTTCTGCCAGGCCCCGAAGGCCCGAGGGATGGTCGAGTGTTGTTCGAGGACTGTTGGTCCATCCAGAGGGGTGAGTGCCCTGCTGTTGCCCCTTGTATGCCCCTGGGGCCCCTGAGGTGGGTGTGGAGCTGCCTGAAGCGGATGTGGTTTGGGGGATGGAGGGGGAAGCCCTGCAGAGGTGGTGGGCGAGGTGCTGCTCAGCATGGGAGATCTGATTTCTTCAGTGGTGGGGGTAACGCGGGGGCAGGGAAGGGGGGAAGCCTGACTTTCTTAGCAGGACAGACTGGGGGGCTCTGGGCCTGGGTGTCATGGGGTTTTTGGGGATGACAGCTGCTCCCAGGGCAGCATGTGCCTCGTTCTGGGAAGCTGATGGGGTGGGGTTGTGTAGCTCAAGGCCAGGCTGGGAGTATAGCGGGGCATACCTGGGGGATGGGAAGTTGCCTTGTTCCTAGGGTGTAGACACTGTACCAGGGGAGTGCGTGAAGGGAAACTTGGACCACCCCTTGCCTCCCTGAAAGGGTGATGACTTCCCCCTTCTGCGGTGGGCCTGTAGGTCCTGTGGGGTCTGGTATGGGGCGGGTGGCTCTATGAATGGGGAGGATCTCGCTGACCAAGGGCAGGGACAGACCCTTCACTATTCATCCAACATCCCTGAGAGGGAAAGTCTCAGACTTGTGGCCATGGCCAGAGAAATCCGTGGCCGTCTAGCTCCCCTCCTCTTCTTATGGATGAAGAAACTGAGTTAGAGAGGGGACAAGGCACTTTTCAAGGTCCTACACTGAGGACGTGTAGACCCGAGCTCAGAATCCAGGTCTTCTGGGCAAGCCCAGTGGCCCGGTCAGCTGGTGGAGGACATACCTGCCTTGCCTGAAGATGCCTCCGGAGAAGACACAAGCTGATCTGTGGGTGAGGGGCGGAGTGTGGGAATGGGGTTTCCAGCAGGCCTTTGCTTGGGGACTTGAGGTACTGGGGCGGGGTCAAGGGTACATAGTCCTGGTCACCGTGTTTACCTGAGAGAGCTGGAGTTCAGCTTGGCGCCCTGGACAGGGACCCTCTTATTCCCTTCTTCCCTGCCCGGAAACGAGGGTCATCTCTGAGCAACACCCCCTTCGGGCCTTGAGAGATCCCCAGATGAAGCAGGAGCTGGCTCAGTATCCCACCCTGGACCCCCAAACTCTGTTGCCTCTTGTGGAGTTGGTGTTCGAGGTGCAGAGAGTCCCAGAGAGGTGGCTGGGATGGGGAGGATGGGCTGCCCAGCCCTCCAAGCCTGGAGGGAAGGAGGGAAAGCCCTGGGAAGCAGGGCCTCCTGTTCCGGGGGCTGCGCTGGGTATGCACCTGGCCTCTTGCTGGCAGCAGGCACTGTGCCACCAACCTCGGGCTGGGGCAGGGAGAGGAATTACTGTAAGTGGAAGAGGCAGGTGTCCCTGGTCAGCTGGACATCTGGACTCGGGAAGCACGTGAGTGAAGATGACAGCAGCGGCCGGGTGTCTTTCCCTCCGCTCAGCCCCCACCTCTGCCCTCAGGTCAGACGCGGCCTGCTGAGTGCCTAGCCTTCCCTTTGGGTACCCAGTGGCTCCTGGGGCCAGAATTTCTTGCGGTCAGTCCGTTGTCTGGGTGAGGGTGGTGATTGGGTGGAATTCCCATGCCAGAGGTGCTGGCAAGGCCACCATGAGTGCTGCCAGCGGGGGCTCCACGAGTGCTACAGCTGCTGGTCCTGTGACGTGGGCACCTGTCTGCCAGGCCCGGGCACGGGCCCAGGGTCACGCTCATGCCAGGGCTCCCGTCAGCTGACTATTTTAGGCTCTTGCTGACCTGGGCCAAAGTCAGGCCTCAGCCAGAGGGCCCTGAGGCAGCTCCCCCTGCCCCCAGAGGCCAGCTCCGGTTTCAGCTATATAAACAGAGGAGGACATGCTGGCTTGGAGGCCGCTCCGTGTCCTGAGTCCGCTCAGCTGGTGCACAGCCTCGGTCGGCAGGACGGGCTGACTGGGCGGTCACGTCTCTTCCCGCAGGGCTTCCTGAGGCCACCGGGAAGAGTCCCCAACCAATCCCGGGATTCTCCCTTGGTGCAGTTGTCCAGGCCCTCAGAGAATCAAAGCAGATCGCGTGGAGGAAGCTGGTGAGTCTTAGGAATGGGGAAACCGAGGCACAGGGGCTGGGCTGTGTGCATCTTTTTCCATTGTGACCGTCCTCACTGTGGTTTCTTTGGCCTCCAGAGGGGGAGGGGCGGAGGAGGAAGCAGGGGTGGCCGACCCTCCCGAGGAATGAGGGTAAAGGCTTTTTGGCACTTGGATGACGGGAGTTGGACTTGGATCCCTTTGTGGTTGAGAACCAGGCGACGAGGAAATAGGTGATGCCGCCTGTCTCCTTCCTCAGAGATTTGCAACAGGGTCTTCCATCCTCCTGTCCTGTTGACCCGGCCTGGACAACACTGGTGTGCTCAGGCTGGGGATGGATGCTGGAGTGAGCTGGGTGTCAGTCAGGTACCTCAGCACTTGTCCTTGAGTAGGGTCCCTGGCCCCCCAGCTGGTTGGGACTTGGGGTCTGAACTTGTGGATTGACGTCCCTGAGCCCGCCCTCGGCCCCTGCCCCGCCCTACTTGCCTGGCTTCCCGCCTGGTTTGGTGCCTGAGAAGCTGGACTGGAGCTAGGCTTGGCAAGTCCGCCAACCGGCTTGCCACAAGCACGCTCCCCGGGAGCCGGGCCAGGGGCTTGGGCCGGCATGGAATAAGCAGAGCTCCTTACGTGGGAGGCTGTGTGCTCTCCTTCTCGGTTCTTGAAAAAAAAATTTTTCCCTTTCTGAACGTGAGTCTTTAAACGAATCCAGAGCCTGTGACTAAAAATACTTCAACAATAGGAAAATGCATCAGTCTTTCCGGCTGGGCCTCGTTATCAGAGGGTTTTTATTTTGGAATTTGAAATTTTGCCCAGGGAGGCTGGGTGGAGACCTTGGGCAGGCACAGGAGAATTTGGTGGGTTGTTGATGTTGTGCGAGGTGGTGGGAGAACCCCCTAGGGTCGGGGAGAGAAGAGCTGGCCAGGAGCTGAGCAGACTGAGGGGCATGGAAGGAGATTTTTTTTTTTTTTTTGGCTGTGTTGGGTCTCCGTTGCTGTGCACGGGCTTTTCTCTAGTTGCGGCGAGCGGGGGCCACTTTTGTTTGCAGTGTACGGGCTTCTCATTGCCGTGGCTTCTCTTGTTGCGGGCTCTAGGCACACGGGCTTCAGTAGTTGTGGCACGTGGGCTTGGTAGTTGTGGCTTACAGGCTCTCGAGCGCAGGCTCAGTAGTTGTGGCGCACGGGCTTAGTTGCTCCGCAGCATGTGGGATCTTCCCGGAGCAGGGCTCGAACCCGTGTCCCCTGCATTGGCAGGCGATTCTTAACCGCTGCGCCACCAGGGAAGCCAATGGAAGGAGATTTGAGGAGGCTACAAATGAGGCGTGGGTCGACTCTTCCCAGAGGACCTCCATGATCTTGTCTATGTTTTCCAGCTCTGTCTGGAGGTTCTTCCTGAAGTCTGATCTTGTTGCTTTATGTTGTATGTGGATTCCTTCTGGCCTGATAGCGGGCTGGGGGTTGAGACATCACTGGACTGGAAATGACCTCTGTGGAGAGAGGTCTGACCTGCTCAAGTAACCAGCTCTCTCCGGAGTATCAGTTGAGCACTTGCTGCACACAGTCCGGAATTTCCCTGGTGCTGGGTATACTCTCATTTCCTTTCACGCAGCCCTGGAGAGGGAGAGGTGGGGATGGGGGTACTATTTATCTCTGGGTCTTGAAGAAGGAGGGTGCTGGCTCCCCATCGAGCTGACGGCGCTGGTGTCTCCTTTCTGTGCCTCCCTCAGGATCCTGCTGCGGGTCCCTAGAGCCCCAGCCCCCAGACAGTGCTCCCATTTCACTGTGAGCCTCCCCCTTCCGTTAGTGACTTGAATTCTAATAGCACCGGGACTAGTGATGTTGTCAGCATTGGGCAGATGAGGAAACGGTCCCGAAGAGGGCAAGGGACTGGCCCCGGGTCACACACCAGGCTTGCTGGCTCCAGGTCAAAGATGCCTCTGAGAGTTCCTTTATCTTTTGCCTCTGCTGGGGCTGGGGTGAGAAGTGGAGGGTGGCGGCTGACCTGCCCGTGTCCTTGGGAACCTGTTTTCCCGGGAGGTAACAAAACGTGTGGTCGTGGCAGGGCCTGGACAAGGGCCAGAAGATCAGACCTGGGCCTGCCCCTACATCCCCAGTTCCCAGAGCTGTCCGTGGAAGCCCCCTGGAGCAGTAGGCAGAGCTTCCCTGCCCACGGCACAAATCCCCCTGCCTGCTGCCAGGGCAGGAAGAGGAAGTGGCTGGGTCAGGCCTGGAGATAGGTCCCGGGGCTAAGGTGGGGAAGCTGGGGTGGGGGGTGGGGGGGAGGAGGCAAAGCTCACTCCCTCTGCCTACCCTGTGGGAAGGGTGTGGAGGCCCATGGGTGAGGATGGTCTTGGCGAAAGTAGGGCAAGTTCCTGCCCTTTGCTCAGCAGGGGCAGGGGCCAGCCTGAGGTGGGCGGGGCAGCGTGGGAAAGGGGCTGTGCAGTTCCACTTCCTCCGTCTCCTATTTACCCACCGTCTTGGCTGGGGGACGATGGTGTACTTTGGCTGCCCATTTGCGGCCTGCCCTGGGCTACTTACTGTTGAGGATGCATGAAGGGGCCTCCTGCCAAGGTGGGAGAGACAGGGCCTTGCCCTCCCGTTCACACACTGGTTGTCGGGGGAGGGATGGCCTGAGCTCGAGAGTCCCCGAGCCCCACAAGATTTGACTAGCAGGGGCCAGGCCCGAGCTGAGTGATTCAGAAAACATGCTGCGAGAGGACCCCTTTCTGATGTCAGATGCTGCAGCCTCTCCTAACCGTAGCTGTGCTCTTGAGTATGTGTCGATAGAACGAATAACGTAATGAGAAACAGCCACTGTTTCTCTGTGATTTCAGTAAACTCCAGCAGCATCTGCCTCCATTTGAATAAATATGTCTCTTCCATTTAGGTGTGGCTATTTTTGTAAATAAACTTTTCTTTCTGAAAGTATAACATACATACAGAAAAGCATGCAAATCACAGACGTGAAATCTTCAGAGCATAGAGTGTGATTACTTTTCCATACTGAGCACACCCAGGTGACCACCGTTCAGACTAGGAACTGGGACGCTTCCAGCCCCCCCAGAGACGCCCTCGTAGGCACTGCTGTTTCCAGCTTATAGGCCGTGTGCGTACCAGCTCTGTGGTGCACTTGTGAGACTCGAGGCTTGTGGGGCCAGAAGCCAGAGCTCTGGAGTTCAGAGTTGAGGGCAGTGGGTCTAGCACAGAACTGGGAGTTCGGGGAGTCTGATTCCTGGCCGCTAAGCCTCCTCCTCATTTATAAAATGTAGGTGGTAATTCCAAACGTAGACGGTTAGGGAGAGGGTTAAGTGGAAGAATCCACGTGACGTGCCCTAAGCCGAGGGTCTGACCCTTCACTGGTGTCCCTCACTCCCCCACCCCCAAACCCTCCAGTGAGAAGGTACTTATTATTAAGAGTTAGGCTGGTCCAGGAGGGTGTTATGAGCTGAAGTCTTAGAGGATGAGTAGGGTTAGAATAGAAGGAAGAGGAACAATGTGCCCAATGGGTGGTGGGAAGGTTTAGCCCAAGGTCTTTATGTTGGGGCAGCGGGGGTCCTGGGGGTGGTGAGGGTAGATTGGTGGGCTGTGCTGTGCTGTGCGAGCCTGACCTCGGGCAGCTGTCTCGTCTCCAGCACAGCATCTTTCCCTGCCCTTCCTGTGTTATCACGGCCCTGCTTTACCTTCTGGTCCTCACCTCTAGTTTCGGATACCTCTGCCATCATTACCTGTCTCTTTCCAACCCTTACCTACCCCACAATGAGCTGTTCACTCTGACCTTGCTCCTAAAGGTTGGGCTTAGTGGGGTCCCTTGGAGTCTCCGTCCAGTCTTCGACCAGCTTATGCTCCAGGTCTGCCAACGTCTGCATCAGTTATGCCTTTTCAAGAGTTCCACCTTGGCCAGATTCCACCTCAGAGCCCCAGGCCACCCTCCCTGGAGGGCATCTGGCCAGCAGGGATGAAGCCTGAGGTCCCCAAGCCCCTCTCGCCTCTCCCCTCTCTGTCTTAGGCTAGGTGCTCCCCGGGTGTGTTCCTATAGAGGGACTGCCTTTTTCTCCTTATTTACTTATTTTCAGAGTGTAGTGTGTTCCAAGCCCCCAGCATCCCCCACCTCCACAAGCATGGCCAGGTGGTCGCTGCTGCTGTCTCTTCCACCCTCTGCCTTTGGGGCAGCAAGACTGCAACCTCCAAATCTGCCATCTCCCACGGAGATGGGGCCTGGGCTGCAGGCACAAATCTGGAGGCTGGATGCTGAGACGCGGAGATTTAGGCTGGGGACCTGGACAGCTCCTCACCACACTTGAGTTCCCTGGGGCTCCTGGGTGGGCCTCCCCATGGGAAAGGTAGGGGATGGTCTGTGTTGCTCTTTACAGATGGAAAGTGGTGGGGAAAAAAGGGGGTGCTAGAGCTCAAGGCTAGGTCAGCTTTCAAAGAGCCATTAAGGCTGCCGCTAATATACTTTTTCTTGTCTCTTTTTTTCTTTTGCTGATGAGTTTTGGAGGGAAGAACACTGACCTGGGAAGAACATTGGCCTGGCTAATCATCTTTTGCTAACATATTAGAATTGTTTTTATTTTCTGAGGAAGGCCCTGCTGGGCGGGGGTGCGGGGGGCTAGGTGGGGAAACCAGCCCGTGACCCAGCTGGGTTAGTTTCACCAGCCCGGACTTGTTCGTGCTTCTGAGCAAGGTGCAGCTCTTCTGGGAGCCCTTGGGTCCTAATCTGCAAAATGGGAAGACATGAATTATATTAGTGGTTTCAAAGCAGTTTTAGGCTGTGGAGTCCTTTTTATCCAAGTAATATGTTCTGCAAAAGCCCAAGACAAAGAAAAACAAAACTTTGGCTAAACATCATCCTGCCCACACTTCATCTGCACGCAGGTGGCCGTTGAAGCGTCTTTGGAAGGTGTTTTAGCAAAGGCCAGAGCTCTCTGAAGACTGGTCCATGTTGAGACTGTGGGCTGCAGTGCGGGAGCTATGCTAGGCTCTGACCGGATCACCGAATGATGCTGGTGTTACATGAAGACTGCTCCATCCGTGGTGGACAGTAGGGTTTGGGAAGAGGAGGCAGGCTGGTGAAGGGGCAGTTTCTTAATGGGTGCGGGCAAGAAGAAGGGAGAAGGGGAGGTCGTTGGCCTCTATCAGCTGGTCTGCTGCCTTCAGGCACCAGTGAGGCGTGGGCTCTGGCTGGCAATTAGGAACGGAGGATCCAAGAGAAGTTCCAAAATAGAATTTCAGGAAAGAGTGAAAAGTAGCATGTGGGGCATCAGGAGCAGAGATGGGTGGCAGGCGGGGAGTGCAGAGACGGCAAGCTCTGTCTGGAACGGGTGACATTTGAGGTGCTGGTGGGACCTTTGAGTGGACAGAAGTGGGGGCTGGAGAGCAGGGTGTGGGAAACCTGAGACGGAGGTGAGAGTGGAAGTGAGGAGCAGGAAGTGCCTCAAGGGTAGAGGAAAGTGCTGTTGGGTGACCAGGGGAGGCCAGAGTGGGGTCCGTGGGCGCAAGCTCAGTGTGGAGAGGGGAGAGGGGGAGGGGTGTGGGGAGGGGCTCTCTTCTTCTAAATAGTAGCCTTTTCTTCCTTCCTCTCCCACCTAGCAGGCGAGGGCTCCCGGGAAGGCTGCAGGTGGGAACTCCTCGATCATGGACAGCGGAGGGTGTGAAGGGATCCCCTAGAGATGTAGTCAGGTTCCACCCCAGTGTGCCACCGCCTTGCTCTGTGGCCTTGAGCAAGTGCTATTATTTTGCTGAGCCTGTTTATTTATAAAGTGGGGAAGAGTCGGCACAGATTCGAAAAGATTTCTCAGGCTCCACCCGGTTCTGAAATTCTGTAATTTCCCAACTAGAGTGCTTTCACCCTGTCAGGGACTGGGGAGGGTAGTGGTGAGAAATCAACTTCAGCTGTGAAGCACAGCCAGTTGGCCTGTCTTGGGCTTGGCGAATCCCTGCCCTCGGGAAGGTACTTTGCATGAGAAATTGGGGGGAGGGAATAAGAGAGAGAGAGAGAGAGAGAGAGAGAGAGAGAGTGAGAGAGTGAGAGAGTGAGAGAGTGAGAGAGAGAGAGAGAGAGAGAGAGAGAGAGAGAGAGTGTGTGTGTGTGTGTGTGACAGCCCGAGACCCCGCTGGGGAAGAAGGGTCAAGTGCAGTGGCAGCGCCTTGGGCTGAGGTGGGGGGCGCAGGTTCCCCGGGGTGAGTCTCTGAGTTGCCCGCCCCAGCCCTGGGCCTTCCCCGTGCCCGCTGGAAGGGCTGGGGAGGGTGCAAAAGCGGAGCCGGGCGCGTTCGTGGCTCCCGGGAGCCGCCGGAGGGTGAGGAGCTCCTCGTCCGGGGAAGCCCCGCAGCCACGGCGCTAGAGCACCCTTTTCTTGGGCTCTGGCCCTCGGGCTGCTTATTTCGGCTCCAGGGGCCCCGGGCCGGTGCTGGGTCCTGCCGGAGGAGCCTCGCGAATCCGCGAGCTGCTATTTTTAGCTGGCGCAGAGGGCGAGAGGGGACTATTTATAGATCAAACAATCCGCGCTCCCTGCGTCAATGGAACCCCGCGTGCGTCACGCGCGCAGACATTCCAGGCCCCCCCTCTCGCCCCGCCTCCTCGGGCTCCCCGTCCCCGTGCCTACCCCTGGCCGCCTCCCGCCGGAACCGCGCCGCCCCCCGCGCCCTTGTATGGCCAGAGCTCGCCCGGCCGCGTGCGTCAGTGGCGCCCCCGCCCCTCCCCGTGCGTCACGGAGCGCTTAAGAGCAGGGTCCGGCGCGGCCGGGAGTCCCAGTGGTGGAGGCTGCGAAAGTTGGGGGAGTGTGCAGGACCGCGGGAGCGCACGCGGGACCGGGCTGCGACTTGGGGCGCCGGTCCTGGGCACGGGGAGCAGGAGCCAGCCGGGTAGGTGACCCCCGGGAAGCGTGCATCTCCACAGAGCTCTGTTTTGGGTTGGGGGGCTTGCTGCATGAAGGAGATGGGTGTTCGCGCGGGCAGAAAGGGTGTTTTAGGGTCAGCATGAAGGAGGGCGGGAGTAGGATGCAGTTGTGGCGTTGGGGGTTAGCGGTTGGAACGGGATGAGGACTCAGATCGGACTGGAGTTTACTGAGCGCTGTGTGTGTGTGTGTGTGTGTGTGTGTGTGTGTGTGTGTGTGTGTCTGTGTGTGTGTCTGTGTGTCTGTGTGTGTGTCTGTGTGTGTGTCTGTGTGTCTGTGTGTGTGTGTGTGTGTGGCGGGGGGGGGGGGCCGTGTCTGTGCAAGGTGGAAGCCACAGAGGGTTAGGTTGGTGCCGGCAGTGGGGACCTGTTCAGTAGGAGACTGGCTAGAGTTCAGTCTCCCAGGGTCCTTTAGTGGGCACCGGGCGCCTGGGACTTAGTTGCTGGTTGGGGTCTCAGTACAGTGTGCGTGGGGGAGAAGGTGCACAGAGCTTGGGCTGCTGGGATGTATCTGACTCCTACCAGGATTGAATTTCCAAAAGGGTCTCCTTCTTCCCAGCTTGTCAGCTCGCACCCCAGCTGTTAGTTGTTTTCTTAACACTTTAGAGGCTGTGGCTTAGTTTGTGGTGACCCGCAGCTGCAAGTTTCTCCCTGGATTATCTAGGAGAGGTCTAGATTGTTGAGGTCAGCATTGGCTGAACTGTGCAGGGGGTGCTGCTGTGTGTTGGAATAGAGGCGTCTTCTCACCGGCAGGAGCAGGGTCTCTGGAAGCGTAGGGAAGATTGTTTTTACTGTACCTTGGATCTGCGTCTGTCTGTGTGTGTGAGAGAGGGAGAGGGAGGGAGAGAGGGAGGGAGCGTGGTGGAAAGCGTCATCCTTTGGGATCCTTGGTAGGCAGTTGCTAATGTTGCGTTCTGTGGTGTGGTACCACCTAGAGGATACCAGCCCTGCCCCACTCCCGCCTTGGTCTATGTTGGATCACACAGGTAGGGTGCAGCCTGAGGCTTGTTCAGCACGACAGGTGCAAACCACAGTGTTGCCAGGACCCGCCTGAAGCTGGATTCTCCCTGCTCCCTCCTTCAACCCCGCCTCTTCCTTCTCCCTGTGCTTCCGCCAAAGGCTACATGTAGATCCATATCTTGTGTCATTAAGTACCTGCATGAAGGCAGGAGTGGGGGTAGTTTGGTGGGGATTGATCCGGATGTGGGACGTCCACGTGGAGAAACGGGATTTGAATAAGGCTGGAACGCCCAGCCCAACCCTGTGTAGCTGCTGCATCTTTTCCTCCACCCAAACCCATCCCTGCCCAGGCTGTCGTAGCGCAGGCAGACGTGGCCACCCTTACCTCTTGCAGGTGCTCAGTGCCTCTGGACGGGTGCCACTGGGTGGGTGGGGCCAGAGTTTCTGGGGGCTCTGTTGTCTGGGTTGGTTGTGGGAGTGTCAGGTCAGGGGTGGAGCTGCCCTGTCCGGGGCCCAAGGAGGTGGGAGAAAGGCTAGAACCAGAGGACTCCCTGGGCTCTTGGCCAGGAGGTGATGCCAACCTTGGCCCCTCCTGCTGTCCCCCTTGACTATGGCGCTCTGCTTCAGCTTGCTTTCTTACCCAGCCTCCCTCCCTGACTGATGCACGGAGACCGCCAAGCCAGGAGGCGGGATGGGGAACTGTCCCGGAGCCTCCCCTGCGTTAGTTTTTGACTTGTCTGCGAACTTAGGGATCCCCCCGAATGATGCTCCGTCTGCTCCTTCAGGCTCCTCAGGTTTGGGGCAGGGTGTAAGCACCTTTGCCTGAGCTCCTGGTTTCTTCAGGGCACAGAACTCTTTAGCGGAGGGACCCGGGCTTCCGGCACTCACCAGCAGGCTCCTCCTCTTCCCTGCACAGCCATCTCCAGCCTCCTGGACTCTTGAGTGTTCTCATAAAAATAACAGGGGGAGACGCTTTGGGGGTAGCAGAGGAATTCCTCTTCAGGACTTCTCCTGGAAGTCCAGGGGCTGCTGTCTCCCTCACGCTCCCCCTTCCAGCACGCGGCCTTTAAAGGTCTGGAGCCAGGTTACCTGATCCCCTGGGGAGCTGGGGACTGGGTAAGGAGGCCGGGCTCCCTTTCTCTTTGCTTCTGGGAGCGTCCCAGGCAGCGTAGAGTGGGTGCCTGTCCCCAGATGGCAGGACTGGGGTGCGCGTGGGATCTGCAGCCTTTGCTCAGTACGTAGGATGGGGACGGGTGGGGGTGGGGGTGGAGGGGCACAGGCTCACTGCTGCTTAGGCTGCTTTCGTAGGCAGCTGGGCCTTTACTCCCAGCTCCTTTTCCATCTGCAGGATGTCCTTCAGCCCAGGCACTGGCACTGTGTGGGGAGGAGGAGAGGGGGTTTGGGAGAGGCTGGGCCATGCCTGGGAATATTCCCAGAAGTGCCAGGTTGGAGGAACGACATATCTGCTCCCGGGACTGGGCTCAGGCCTTGCCTGGCTGCCTCTCCCACCCACCCTTCTCCCAGCCCCCACCCATGCCTTACCCAGTAAGGGAGGGGCAGGGGGCTGGAGGAACACAGCTTTCCCCTGTTCCAGCAGAGAAATGCTGGCTAGATGCCTTCCCTAGGGTTCCCAGGCTGCCTGGGGTGTGGCTGGCCTTCCGACTTGAGCCCACTCTTGCTGGGCCATTGCCCAGGGGCTTTGTGACATGGAGGTCAAGACGGTGCTCTGGCTGGGGGCCAGGATTCCTGGGTTCTGTGGTGGGCTGTGGCCCTAACGCCTCGTGTCCCCTGTCTGGCTGGGACTCCTGCCACCTGGCAACTCAGGGGCCTATACTTAGAGGTCAGGCCTCAGGCTTCTCTCACTGACTCCCCACCTCCCCACCCTTTGGTCTCTTCCTTCTCCAGAGATGCCCTGTATCCAAGCCCAGTATGGGACACCAGCATCAAGCCCGGGACCCCGTGACCCCCTGACCCCCGAGCTCAGCAAGCCCACCATGGACCTGGCCAGCCCTGAGGCGGCCCCCGCTGTCCCCACGGCCTTGCCCAGCTTTAGCACCTTCATGGACGGCTACACGGGGGAGTTTGACACCTTCCTGTACCAGCTGCCGGGAACAGCCCAGCCGTGCTCCTCGGCCTCCTCCTCGGCCTCCTCCACGTCTTCATCGTCAGCCACCTCCCCTGCCTCCGCTTCATTCAAGTTCGAGGACTTCCAGGTGTTCGGCTGCTACCCCGGCACCCTGAGCGGCCCTCTCGACGAGACCCTGTCCTCCAGCGGCTCCGACTACTATGGCAGCCCCTGCTCAGCCCCGTCACCGTCCACGCCCAGCTTCCAGCCGCCACAGCTCTCTCCCTGGGACGGCTCCTTCGGCCCCTTCTCGCCCAGCCAGACTTACGAAGGCATGCGGGCATGGACAGAGCAGCTGCCCAAGGCTTCTGGGCACCCCCAGCCGCTGACCTTCTTTTCCTTCAGCCCTCCCCCCGGCCCCAGTCCCAGCCTGGCCCAGAGCCCCCTGAGGCTGTTCCCCTCGCAGGCTGCCCACCAGCTGGGGGAGGGAGAGAGCTATTCCATGCCGACAGCGTTCCCAGGCCTGGTGCCCGCGTCTTCACACCTCGATGGCTTGGGGATGGTGGATGCGCCCGTGACCCCAGCCAAAGCCCGGAGTGGGGCTCCGAGTGCAAGCGAGGGCCGCTGTGCTGTGTGTGGGGACAACGCCTCTTGCCAGCATTACGGTGTCCGCACCTGCGAGGGCTGCAAGGGCTTCTTCAAGGTACTGGGCTGCCCGGGGGGTAGCTTTTTATGACAAGTGGGACAGGCTGCTCTCTCACCCCAGCAGGGTCTGTGGTGACTTCCCTTGGGTTCTCCTCCCAACAAGTTCTGCTCTTTAAGCAGAGGGCAGGCCTGCCAGGTGGGCTACTGTCCTGGGAGCAGGGAGCTGGGACCTCTTCATGCTGGGACTGGGGCTGTAGAGTTATGGAGGGAGGGGTGAGAGCTGGGCAGAGGGTGCGGGCTGCAGGGGTACCCACGAGGGGAAGTTCAGTGGCCAGCCTCTAGCTTTCCTCTGCCTGGCCTCCCCCCACTCAAGGTCCTGGTGGGAAGGGGGGCCCCAGGCACTCGTGTTCCTGGCGCGAGATGAAAGGATCTGAGAAGAGGGCTTGGTGCTTGAGGGCTGGGGGTGGACTTGGGAACAGGCTGTGTGTTTGTCCCAGTGCTGGGTGCCTGCTTCGCTTCCCGTCCCCACCCCCAGCCCCTCCTCAGCCCTCTCGTGTCTGCCCCAGGGAAGGGGCAGGCGGACGCAGGCACGTTAAGAAGTACCAGCTGCTGGGGAGCCCCGAGCCCCTAATCTTGTGTCCTGAGGGTGAGGCCGAACCCTCCCCCAGTGTCCCCAAGACTTTTCTCTTCCTTCCCCCACCCATCCATCTCTCCCTCCCCTGCCACCCAAATGTTAGAAAAATAGCTGTGAACAGAGAGCGCTTTTGTCTGCGATGGCAGTAGGATCTGGTCGCTTCCCTCCCCTGGGCTCCCCCCATCCCCACGCTCTGACAGCGTGTTCCGTGTTGCCCCCCCCCCCCCGCCAGCGCACAGTGCAGAAAAATGCCAAGTACATCTGCCTGGCTAACAAGGACTGCCCTGTGGACAAGAGACGGCGAAACCGCTGCCAGTTCTGTCGCTTCCAGAAGTGCCTGGCTGTGGGCATGGTGAAGGAAGGTGGGTGGCTGGCACAGGCCCAGTGGGACAGCGGCGGGCCTGAGTGGGGTGGGGCCGGCAGAGTCCCCCAGACATTTGTTCTGGTGGGCCGCAGGGCAGGGCATGCCTGGGCCCTACTTCCTCCCCGACCTCTGGTCCACCTGCCTGCCTTGTGGTGGGGGAGGTCCCTGCAGAGTCCCCTGGGTTTCGGGGGCTCTAGGTCCTTGCACTTGGGGTTGCTGCCCGGCACTGCTGGGCACAGCTTGGGCTGAGAGGCCCTTCCCTGGCTCCCTTCCTCCCTTGCTCACCCTTGCCCATTTCTCTGCAGTTGTCCGGACAGACAGCCTGAAGGGGCGGCGGGGGCGGCTCCCTTCAAAGCCCAAGCAACCCCCGGATGCCTCCCCTGCGAATCTCCTCACCTCCCTGGTCCGGGCACACCTGGACTCGGGGCCCAGCACTTCCAAACTGGACTACTCCAAGGTGAGGCCCCGCCTACCCC
Source organism: Grampus griseus (assembly GCF_964374135.1). Classification (NCBI taxonomy): domain Eukaryota; kingdom Metazoa; phylum Chordata; class Mammalia; order Artiodactyla; family Delphinidae; genus Grampus; species Grampus griseus. The sequence continues at coordinate 41,905,710 of NC_139005.1, forward strand.
ACGTTCAGCGCTTTCCTGCACATTAGAAAAGCCCCAGTTCCACAAATTGAAAAGAGAGGAGGCCCTTCCAGGCTGACCAGATGGGAAAATGTACCCCTTTGGGCAGGGGTCAATTAGAAAAACGTGCTCCTTCCAGCAGCTGTGGCCCTGGGTTAATATGTGAGAGTTGGCAAGCAAGTGTGGGCGGAATCTCAGCTCCACTCTCACCCCCGGGGATCTGACATCCGAGGGAGGGCGCGTCATGGCTGTACGTGGCGGCCTTGGTGCGGGGCTTTCCCTGGGGTCTGACCCGGCCAGGCCGCTTCCTAGTTCCAGGAGCTGGTGCTGCCCCACTTCGGGAAGGAGGATGCCGGGGACGTGCAGCAGTTCTACGACCTGCTTTCGGGTTCCCTGGAGGTTATCCGCAAGTGGGCTGAGAAGATCCCCGGCTTTGCCGAGCTGTCCCCCAGGGACCAGGACCTGCTGCTGGAGTCGGCCTTCCTGGAGCTCTTCATCCTCCGCCTGGCCTACCGGTGAGCTTCCGGCTGTCTGCTCACCCCTCACCCTGCCGCCCTGCCCTCCAGCCCCTCTGACTCGTGTCTGCATCCCTGCCCACCAGGTCTAAGCCGGCTGAGGGGAAGCTCATCTTCTGCTCGGGCCTGGTGCTGCACCGGCTGCAGTGTGCCCGCGGCTTCGGGGACTGGATCGACAGCATCCTGGCCTTCTCTCGCTCCCTGCACAGCTTGGTCATCGACGTCCCTGCTTTTGCCTGCCTCTCTGCGCTCGTCCTTATCACAGGTGGGTGGCTAGTTCCACAGACCTGGGGAGATGGGGAGGGCCTGAGGGCCTGGCCCTGGATGGGCGGGCACCTGGCGCTTCCTGGGCCCCCACCTTGTGGAGCGAGGGTGATTAGATGCAGAGAGGGGTAAGCATGGCTCAGGGCAACACAGCTGGCAGGTGGCAGAGCCAGGCTTCAGGCCCAGCTGTGGCTGACTGCAAACCAAGCCAGCCTGTGAGTTATCCCAGAGGACCACAGATCCTGATCGTGTAGGTGTCATGTGTGGCCTAAAGTTTGGGTTTGTTTTTAAAATCTTAATCGTGTTGCACACAGGAAGTTTTTACAAACGGAGCATGTGCACATAAACAGCACCTAGATCAAGAAACAGACATGAGCTTCCCTGGTGGCGCAGTGGTTGAGAGTCCGCCTGCCGATGCAGGGGACACGGGTTCGTGCCCCGGGCCGGGAGGATCCCACATGCCACGGAGCGGCTGTGCCCGTGAGCCATGGCCGCTGAGCCTGCGCGCCCGGAGCCTGTGCTCCGCAACGGGAGAGGCCACAGCAGTGAAAGGCCCACCTACCGCAAAAAAAAAAAAAAAAGAAACAGACATGACCGGGACACCAGAACCCCTCCTGTGCCCCCTTCCTGTCATCAGTTCCCCCAAAAGGTGGCTGCCACCCCGACTGCTAATAGCACAGATTAGCTGTGCTTGTTGTGTACTTTATGTAAATATAATTACGCAGGATGGAGTTTTTGGCATTAAATGCGGAGGTTTTCGGGTCTCTTTATTTTTTAAAGCACCAGAATCTGCCCCACCTCTTTTTCACTTAATTTTTTTAACTGAAATTTCACAAAGCTACATAGGGCAAAAAACTGTAGGACAGAATCTGAGGCACTCTGGGCTGCAGAGAGAGCGTGGTGGATTTTGAGGCCTGCTTTCCCTGGAGGTGGCCTCTGAAACCCTGCTGCTCAAACCCAGGGTTTCTCACAAACAGTCTGGGGGGAAAAAAACCAGAAACCAAAAGGAACACTGGCCTCGTCAGAAAACCTGCGTAGGGTTTTATTTCCTTTTTGCGACCTTAGGCAAGTCATTTAACCTCTCTGGGCCTCACTGTGTCACTTGGAAGATGAGGATAATGAACGTTGCTGCCTTGCTAGGCTTCTGCTGGGGCTCAGAAGCGGGCTCCTGTGCTTTTGCACAGTGCAGAGGGCTGTGGCGCCTGGTCACTGGCGGCCGTTCCAGAGACCTGGGAGAGGCCGGGGAGAGGGGCGTCTGCTCCTCAGCTGTGCAGCTAATCCTGCACCTTCCCCGCAGACCGGCACGGGCTGCAGGAGCCTTGCAGGGTAGAGGAGCTGCAGAACCGCATCGCCAGCTGCCTGAAGGAGCACGTCTCGGCCGAGGCAGGCGAGCCTCAGCCCGCCAGCTGCCTGTCCCGCCTGCTGGGCAAGCTGCCCGAGCTGCGGACCCTGTGCACCCAGGGCCTGCAGCGCATCTTCTACCTCAAGCTGGAGGACTTGGTGCCCCCTCCGCCCATCGTCGAGAAGATCTTTATGGACACGCTGCCCTTCTGACCCCAGCCCAGGAACACGCGTGCACTCCGTGTGCACGCTCACACGCCACCCCACGTGCCTTTAGCCCACGGCCCACGGACCCCTGGAGCACCACCCCTCAGCCTGGGCCTGAGCTGCAGACTGGCCGCCCCTCCCCGCCACCTGCTCTGGGAGGTCGGCAGGGAGTTCATGCCCTGGGGGAGGGGGATGCGTTCACAGGGGTGACCCTTACTATTTGTCTTACCCCCCAGCCCAGCCCCGGTCTTTATGTTTTTGTAAGATAAAACCGTTTTTAACACACATACCGCCATGCTGTAAATAAGCCAAATGCTGCTGTAAATACAGGAAGGAAGAGGTTGAGGTGGGAGTGGGGTTTGGGAGGGAGGGACGGGCCCCCACCAGCCTCCTCCTACTTGCTCTCTTCCCGCCCCCCTTCCATGTGTACATAGACTCACTCTAGGAGGAAGACAAGTGACAGATTCTGACATTTATATTTGTGTATTTTCCTGGATTTATAGTACGTGTCTTTTCTGATTAATATATTTAATATATTGAATAAAAAATAGACGTGTAGCTGAAGCTAGCATCCTGTCTCTCTCTGACACCCTCCCCCCCTACCACCCATCCCCCAAATGGCATGAGAGGCAGGGGTGGCACCCATAAATCTTGGATGTTACCAAGCTGAGCTTACTGGCCTCAGTTTACTCATTTGTAAAAGGTGGAAATAATCGCAGCTGCTTCATGGGGTTGTTATGCAAAGCACCGAGACTAGTTTCCGACACGGAGAAAGCTTCTGGGAAGCAGGCCTGGCTCGTGGATGGGGCCTGCGCCTGGAGGCTGATTCATCCAGGGATAAGAGCACCGGCTTTGGCTGTAAGTTCCTAACCTGGGGTGATGGCCTCTGATTCGGCTTCCACATCTGTAACACAAGGAGGAGGGCATTCCCCACCTCACCTGGCTGCTGGGATTGCGAGGGTGTGGGTGTGGTGCTCACCATAGGGCTGGGTACAAGGCAGCTCAGGATGGTGATAGCAGCTATCATTACTCAGTAGAAGTTTTCTTCCCATCGCCATTTTCAATATTTCTCCCCACGTGTCTAGCACCCTCTTGGCAAGGAAACTGTTCTGAGGTCCCTACCTGTGCCCAAATACCCCCACGTAGGTTCTCCATCCCCCAAGCCCATCAGATGCTTAGCTGGCTTAAAATGTAAATTCCTAGGGACTTCCCTGGTGGCGCAGTGGTTAAGAATCCGCCTGCCAATGCAGGGGACACGGGTTTGATCCCTAGTCGGGGAAGATCCCACATGCCGCGGAGCAACTAAGCCCGTGTGCCACAACTACTGAGCCCGCGTGCCACAACTACTGAGCCCGTGTGCTACAACTACTGAAGCCCGCGCGCCTAGAGCCTGTGCTCCGCAACAAGAGAAGCCACCGCAATAAGAAGCCCGCACACTGCAACGAAGAGTAGCCCCCACTTGCCGCAACTAGAGAAAGCCTGCGCACAGCAACAACGACCCAACACAGCCAAAAATAAATAAAATTGATTCTTTAAAAAAAAACAAAAACAAATTCCTAGGCTCTACCCCAAAGACTCGGATTTGACGGGGTGGGGCTCATGGAGCTCTACTTTTGCCCAGCACCCAGGTGTTTGTGAGGCTGGAGGCCTGGAGGCCACTCTTTCGAGAAACATGAATGTAGCCTGACCCTAACCCGAGGCCCAAGGTAGCCACGCGGGGTCCGGCCCCTTTCCCTGCTCTCAGTGCCCTTCCAGCCTCATGACCCAGCAGGGCCCTTGGCCCAGGACCCCTGAACCTCTACCTCCACAGCCCCGAGGAACTGGCTGGATGAGGGCAGCCCCTGCTGGATGGAAGTCGAACAAAATAGGGCTCTGCTCTGCAGTAGGACCGAATCAAGGGCCTTCCCTGCTGCTCCAGCCCCAGTCTGCAGGTTCCCCAAGGAGTCCCCAGCCACCCGCCCTTGCTCAGGTTCTGTTCTGAAGGGTCCATGTGGGGTGGGCTGGGGAGTCCTGGGCCCTGTGCATGATGACTGCCACGGCCAGCAGTGTGCGGACTGCCAAGCGTGCATCCCTGGCACCCCCGCCAGAGCTCGTGAGTGAGCCTGTGTCACAGCACCAGCACCTGGCAAGGCGGGGCTAGGGGTGGGGTGGTTGGGAGATCTGCTTCTGTTCTCAGCCCTACCCCAGCTCCACGCTGCTCTCTGAGAAGCCCCTCTTCCTCACTGAGCCCTGGTTTCCTATCTGTTCCACGCGGAGGTGAGTCTGGTGGCAGTACTCTGGTTAGGAGCAGAGCTTGCTGGGAAGTCCCCCACCAGCTGTGGCTGGACTGAGTCCCTCTCCCTCTGAATCACTCTTTGGCAAAGACAGATGTGGAGCACAGGGCAGGCCCCTGGGGAAAGCAAAAGGTGTTTGAGGAGGGGCCAGGGGTTGGGAATGGGCCAGGGCAGTGGAGAATCTCGGTCCCTATAGACATCTAGGCCCCATAGTGATGACAGCAGCTACCACATATTAGGGTTTATCATCCGCCAAGTTCCTTTCATATGATATTTGTTACTTCTAGCCCTCGGTACCACACTGTAAGGAAAGCGTGCAACACAGCAGAGGGGTAAAGAGCGAGGACTCCGGAACCAGACTACCTGGCTTTAAATCTTGGCTCCAGCTCTTCCTAGCTGTGCAATTTTGGGCAAGTCACTTTACCCTTCTGTGCCTCAGTGTTTTCATCTATAAATGGGGAAATTAGTTGTACCTATTTCACAAAGTTGCTAATAGTGATTACATGAATGAATGTATACAAAGTGTTTCCAACAGTGCCTGCCTTGTAGCAGGCACCCAATAAGTAATAGCTATTGTTTTTACCAAAGAGGAGAATTCATTTCAGAGGAAAGGAAATGACTTTCCCAAGGTCACTTGACTTCTAAGTGGCTGAGCTGCATGGGTCTAACTACTTAACCACTAGGTCTTCCTGTCCTTGTAAATGAAAGAAGCCCCATGGATGGTGGCTCCTTTCCGGGACTCTGGCAATTGGGGTACGGGCTGGGGGACTGATTTCTCCAGCCCTGCCCCGCCCTGCCCCGCCCAAGGGCTGGAGCCTGCAGGCAGGCCTTTTCTTTCCAACCAGCAACTGGAAGAACTGGCCTCTGAGTCTTGCTAGGGGCCAGGAGGGCGAACAAGGGGGCATTGAGCCTGGTGGGGCCTCACAATGGCCGCTCTGTCCCTGCAGCCCGGGGGCTGGGCCGTTTCCGTCGGGGACAATAGTCAAAAGGCAGTGACGCCGGCAGGGCCTGGAATCCCAGGCGGGATTTTCCAAGGCCTCAAATCCCGCTGTTTGTCCTCACAGGAGACCCAGGAAGCCTACCTCCCTGTCTCCCAGCACCCCACCCACGCAGGGCCCTGTGCACAGAGGCCCTGGCCCCCTCCCCAGTCTGGGGGCGGCTCGGTGACTGGGGCCATAGCTCTGAGGTCTAGGCTCTGAGCAGGGGCCGATGGCCCTTCACGGGGGCCTGGGATAGGGGAAACTGCTACATCCGGACGTGGTTACGGAGCTAGGTGGTGAGGGTCGGCCTCAAGGAAGTAGAGAAGCTTCTGAAGGTCACAGGCAACCAGCCGGTACTTGAGCTGTACGATACCGCACGGTTGCTCTGAGTGTCCACGCGCCGGGCTGGGTGGTAGCCGGCTCTGTGGCTGCAGAGGGAAGCCTGTGAGAGCCTGTCAGAGGTGGGAGGCTGCTGGGTGGTGGCTGGACAGTCCGCAGGTCGAGTGATGTCCTTCCGTAGCCGTGAGGCAGCTGTGTTGGGCCTGTTCTGGTTGAGGGCAGTGCTGCGTCCCCCTCACGTGAGAGTTGGGTCTGAGGATTCCCAGCGTGTTTTAGCTTAAATCTGGACGAGCCCCAGCCCCACCGAGCCCCTGACTTTAGCCGTGACCCCAGGGCTGCTGGGCCTTCTCAGAACGTGAGGCTGAAGGGGTGCGCCTCCGCCCGTCCGCCTTGCCTCCCCGTCCGGACCTGGCCTTGCAGCCCCACAGCTCAGCGGGCGGCTGCTCTGCTCTCCCTGGAGCCCCAGACCGCTGCTTCTCTCTGCTGCAGGCTCAGCCCGCTGCCAGCCCTGCCCTGGCCCCCGGGCTGGGGGCTGATTGGGTAAGGCCTAGGCTGCCTAGTGGGACTTGGAAACGTCCAGCCCCCTGTGGGAAGGGCAGGAAGGAGTGCAAGGCTGAGGAAACCCCCCTCCACCCCCTCAATATCCCCTTCCCCACACAGCCAGGGACATTCTGAGGGCGGGAGGCACATTCCAGGGTCCCCAGCTGGACTCTGAAGGCTCTGGGGCCCTGGAGGCTCTGGCCTTAGCGTCTGCCTCCCGTCCCCCACCCCTAGGCCCATGCTCCAGCCATCCTGCCCACCACCCTGGTTCCCCTTTGCCTCCTGCTGGGCCCTGACCCTACCAGGCCGGGGGGGCCATTTGAGGTCTCCTCAAGGTCTCACCCAGGTGCTGGCTCAGGACCATAAATCATGCCAGCTGGGCTGTGAGGGCCTGGGGTGGCAGCTGGCTGGGGAGGGGGGTGCAGGGGGGGCCTGTCTTGGTATGTGCTGCGTTAGCAGGGAGCAGTGCCCAGCTGCGAGCCGGGTGGGCAGGGTGCTGACCGCCGCTGCCCTAGTCAAGGAACATCAGAGGGAAAGGGCCGCCACCCGGGGCGCCCAGCCTTGGGGTAGCCCAAGCAGCAGACCTGGACCCCATCCCAGGTAACTGGGGTACCATGAGGATAGCTACAGAGGTGACCCCACCCGATAGGAAACCTGGGACAGAAAAGCAGCCCCCCCAGGAGTAGGTGGAGAGACTCCCTTACCAAGGGTGGGTAAACAGCTATCCTTCTTCTTTTGCAAGGATAGCCTCACAGAATCCTCTGCCCCAAAGAACAACAGATATGCACACACCTCCCAAAGGAACAGAGGCACAGACCTCGCAGGAAGGCGAGATTGACCCCTTATCCCGGCAGGACACAGAAATAAAGCACCACCCCAGCTTGGTCAGAGAGACAACTACGTAGATCTTCTCAGAGAAAGAGACACAACACCCTTCCCCGTCACAGAAGGACAGAGCCCCATGTGTCCCAGGGGAAAGGGCAGCAGATGCGCCCCCTCCCACCCAGCCCAGGTCTAGAGGCTGCCTGATGAGACTGGGCTGGGCGCCACCTCTTCCTCATGCTCTCTGCCACTCTCTCATCCGCCCAGCCGTTTCCTCTGCCTGGGAAGAGGTGGGGCTGGGAGTGACATCCAGAAAGGGTGGGAGGTGGAGCAACCCCTGCGCAGGATCCCAGGGGGCAGATGTCAGAGGGGACAGCTGGTCCTCATGGCCCCTGTGGCTTGGCTCGGATCAGAGGGTCAGCAGGCAGGGTGCTGGCTACACAGCCAAGCCGGCCACTGTCAGGGGCCCCCAGCCTGACGTCAGTCCCACTCATTGTTGCTGCAGAGGCTTGAGTCACTCCCTGTGACGCACTGGGGTCAGCTCTGGAGCGGTTGGGGGTGGCCTGCAGGGCCAGCTTCAGGGCTCAGCTCTCCCCTGGGCGCACTAGGATGGGGCGGGGCCGTCCGAGGCCACACTCGCCATGGGAAGCCAGCTGCCTACTCCCAAGGTCTTGGGTTGGCCTTCGAGGTCCCTCCACAAAGGCTTTGCTGCAGACGTGCCTCAGAGGGCCTTCGCCAGTCGCCTGTCTGACTGGCTGGCCATGACTCTGGCTGAGAAGTCAGCTCCCTCTGTCCTGGCCTGTCCTGCCTCAGAACTCTCAGTTCCCACCCTCAGCCCTTAGTGAGACCTCTTTCTCCAGCTCTTTTCTGTCTCCTTCTCCAGGAAGCCTCTCCAACATAGTTCCCTGCAGCCCCACTTCTTCCTGGAATTGCCAAGCCCCCTTCTTGTCTGTCTCCTCAGGTTACTGTTGTGTGCTCTCTGCAGTTGTCTTGGTTTTCCACTGGTGCCCAGTCACCTCCCAGCTTGCTGAGAGCAGGGCTTGGGACTCCTCTTCACTCTGAATGTGTCACTTTCTCTTCCGGGCCACAGGCCTCTTTCTGGGATAACAGCAGTGGCTTCCATCCTGGCCCCTTCTGGCCCCTGCAAAACCTGCTGCCATTTTTCATACCATTGGTTGTGTTTTCTCACCCAGGGGCAACTTCTGGTCCATTTCCTCTGTGAGACTCTGAGTTCCTGGAGGGCCAGGATTGTGACTTGTTCCCCTTGGTAGGACATCGGCCTGGCATGGGGACAGTCACACAGGCGTGGCATGATTGAATGATTCCATCTGGGTCATCAGGAGTAGTGGCATAGGACGGGAGAATTCACTCCACACAGCCTCCTTTTTTTGGGCTGAGACCCTTGCTCCCTGACAGGACCACCCAGATGTGTGTAGGACTCAGGGTCAGAGTTGCAACGAGAATGGCCCCGTAAGGATTCAGGGAGGTACGAGGAGGCAAGAACTGGCCAGTGTCTGGATGTGAGATAAGATAGGTGAGGGGGCTCAGGCAGGAAAGGCTCCAGGGACAAGGTGAGGTGTGGAGGGAGGAGAGTGGGTAAAAAGACTGGCAGAATGAGGAAAGAGTAGCTGTGTAGCTTTGGCAAGTGTATTAGTCAGGGTTTTCCAGAGAAAGAGATCCAATAGGATGTGTATATATAGAAAGAGATTTACTATGAGGAATTGGCTCATGTGATTATGGGAGCTGACAGGTCCCAAGATCTACAGCCAGCAAGCTGGAGATCCAGGAGAGCCGATGGTGCGATTCCAAACGCGGGCCCCGGAGGAGCAGATAGTTCACTTCAAGTCTAATGTCCCATCTTGAAAGCCGTCAGGGAGGGTCAGAACCTTTTATTCTATTCAGGCCTTCAACTGATTGGATGGGGCCCACCCCCCTTAGGGAAGGTAATCTGCTTTACTAAGTCTGCATTCAAATGTTAATCTCTTGCAGAAAGACCCTCACAGACACACTCAGAATAATGTTTGACAAAATGTCTGGGCACTCTGTGGCACAGTCGAGTTGAGACATAACATTAGCCGTCACAGCACATCACTACATATCACCGGGCCTCAGATTCATTATCTGTAACATGGGGGGAAACTGTATTTACTTTCAAAGGCAGTAGGAGAAATCAACACACTAGTGCATGTGAAGTGCTGGTGTGGTACCTTGCAAAGCTCGGTGACTGGTAGTGGTGATGATGGGGAATTCAGGACAGTGGCAGTGAAGGGCCCTGAGATGAGTGTGTCAGGGGACAGAGAGCGGTCAGTCACTCCCCTCACTCACTGGCAGTCTCTGGAAGTTAGGCTCTGTTTTTTTCTTTTTTTGTCACACGACACGCAGGGTCTTAGTTCCCCCACCAACGATCGAACCCGCGCCTCCTGCAGTGGAAGTGGGTAGTCTTAACCACTGGACCGCCAGGGAAGTCCCTAGGCTCTGTTTCTCCCCGCCCCTCTCCCCCCCACCCCCTGGGGCTGGTTCTAACCTCCCTGGGTCCCCCTCCTTTGGCTCCCCTCTCAATATTTTATCCTGATTCCTTTCTGGTTAAGTCCAGGCTCTAGAAGAGGATGCTGGTCTCTAAAGCAGGCGGCTTTCTCCTTCCCCAGGCCCCATTTATAGAGGAGAAAATAAGAATGGATGAATGACATCAAGAGGCACACACAGAGGCAATGGCAGAATTACAAGCTTTACAAGAAATGTCACCAGATCCGTCATGGCAGAGCACCAAGAAGTGCTCCTGTGTGAAGATAACGGAGTAAGGTTAAGCCCCTTTGTCCAGCATCTTTGTGGGGCCAGGGATCTTGTCTATCGTGCACATTGAACAAGCTAAAGTTTTGCCATTCACTCAGAACACTGGCTTGAGCTCATCTCCAGGGCACCTCTCCAAATAGCATGCCCCTCATCTTGGGGGATCGATGCCCCTTCCAGGCCTCTGAGCCCAGACTTGGGGCTCCTTTCCAGGGGTGGCTCGCCGCCGATGACTACTCTCGGCCAAGGGAGGCAGCACAGAGCCCATCAGGCCCCTCCTTCCCTCTAATCTCTATGGCGGAAGTGAGTTGTTCCAGCCGAAACACAACAACATCCTCGGTGGTGGGAGTGAATGGACTCGTCCAAATGAGGGAGATACTTCTTACCATCAAATCTTAAAAGCTGATAGATAACCCAGAAACAGGTAGATTTCAAATTATAGAGCAGCGTATGATTCTTTTTGTCCTCTGGAGTGGAGGTAGAACGATCTGGGTAGCTGCACTAGTGTCAGGGTTCGGCCAGCTCCGCTCGCGCCCCCGCCGGAGGCCGATGGAGCAGGTGGGACCGGCCAGGCTCGCAGAGGAGGGTCAGGGCTTCCGGCGCCGGCACCGCCTCCTGCCGAGGTGATCTGCCGCCCGCGGGGAGGGCGGTTGCGTGGCCCGAAGGTCCAGGACGGGGATTCGGGGAGGTGGGGGGCCGTTTTAGCCGTGTGCCCCCTTCTCTTGTACGAGCGCGGGCGCGCCTCGAACTCCCGGGACCGGCCAGGCTGGGCGCGGGGCGCCGCTCCCGAGACCTGGAGGAGTCCGCTCCTCCCGCGTAGCCCTGGACCGTGGAGGTTCGCCGGGACTGGTGGCTGGAGAAACGCGACTCGGACGGGAAGTCCTTCCTGCGTCCGGCCGGGGTTTCTTGATGCGGAGCCGAATAACTGTGTGTTTTTGCGTTCAGCCCATTTCTTGCGGCTCCTCGGGCGCGCGGAGTTTGCGGCGTACCTGCGGAGATCGTACCTGCGGAGATCGCACCTGCGGAGGGCTTACCTGCGCCTGAGGAGGAGGAAGGGCAAGATCCAGCCTGAGGGACCCGCGCTCCAGTCTCTCTGCATAAGGTGAGGATGGGGGTACCCTGGGCTCCGGCCTGACTCAGAGAAGGCATCAGTCAGCCTCTGCACCTGTGCTCTGCAGATCTGGGCCTTGGGGGCACCGAAGGGACGAGACTTCCCAGGCCCTGCCTTGGAGAAGTCCCCTGCTCACCGGGGTCGGGGGAGAGGGAGCAGAGAAGCTCATCACAGACCAAAGGTGGCCGCGTTGGGAAGGAGGCTGAGGTTGGTTAGTAATGACTTCCTGAAGGAGTGGAGTGGCGCCGAGAATGAGGGAAGAGCCTGGGTTTGGGCCAAAAGTGAAGAGATGGATGGCCTGCGGGGGATACAAGAGGGGGTTTGTGGAAGAAAGGGGAGCTGGACCAGAGCTGGGAATCTTTAGATGGGAAATTGCTGGATGGAGTTAGACTAGAGAACCAACCCAGCAACAATTCCTGCATCAGGATGAATTGAGCAGTCACTGTACTAGGAATCAGGTATACTGAGATTCCAGTGATGACTAGGATACAGTCCCTGCCCTCAAGGAATCGTCTGCCTAGTTGGAGAGATCAGTCAAGATTAACACCTGTGAAAAGATAACTGATAATACAGGTAGTCCTGGGCTGATTGCCAAGCGAGAGGCAGAGAGCCAGCTTGATTCTGAGCAGTCCATGGCCTGCTGCCCTGTCTTCAGGGACAAAGAGACAAACCAATACACTTTGAAGAGAGCTGCCAGACTTGAGGAGATAAGATGTGATGTCAAGCTGGCATGTTTATGGGGACTGGAGACCTTTAACAGGTAGATGGGGTGGGGGGGAGGGGTAAGGGGGTGATGGAAGAGTTGCCTTTAAATATCTGAAAGGCTCCTTTGTGGAAAAAGGGTGAGACTTATTCTGTGTGTGGCTCTTGATATCAAAACTAAGTTTAGTGGTTTGAAGCACTAAGAGATTCCTTCCATAGAGGGAATCACTGAGTAGAGCTTTGAAAAGACGGAATGGCCTGCTGCGAGAAGTAGTGAATTCTCTGTCAGGGGAGGTGTGTAGGCTGAACCCTCTCTTGCTGGGCTCATATTCAGTTACTGATGAAGTTCTGGTTCTCAAGTCTGTTCTTTTTTTTTTTAATTTTTAAAATTTATTTATTTGATTTTTGGCTATGTTGGGTCTTCTTTGCTGCACGTGGGTTTTCTCTAGTTGTGGCGAGCAGGGGCTACACTTGGTTGCGGTGCGTGGCCTTCTCATTGCAGTGGCTTCTCTTGTTGCAGAGCATGGGCTCTAGGCACGTGGGCTTCAGTAGTTGTGACGCACGGGCTCGGTAGTTTTATATTGCGGGCTCTAGAGCACAGGCTCAGTAGTTGTGGCGCATGGGCTTCATTGCTCTGCGGCATGTGGAATCTTCCCGGACCAGGGCTTGAACCCGTGTCCCCTGCATTGGCAGGCAGATTCTTAACCACTGTGCCACCAGGGAAGCCCTCAAGTCTCTTCTTTCATTCCCACTCTCTCCACTAGTCCTGTCCTGTAGCCTTGTGTCATCTCTCATCAATGACAATGAAATAATTATAGCAGCTAATACTACCTGTCAGGAACTGCATTAAGTGTGTTACAGATACTTACTCATCCTGTCCTTGAGACGACCCTTTCGGGGTAGCTATTGTGAATATGCCCTTTTTATGGATTGGGGAAACTGAGGCACATAGGGGTGAGGCAGCTTGTCCATGATCACATCACACAGTCAGCAGTTGGCAGAGCCGGGGTTCCAACCCAGGCCGTCCGGCTTTAGAGTCACTGCTCTTTTTTTTTTTTTGCGGTACGCGGGCCTCTCACTGTTGTGGCCTCTCCCGTTGCGGAGCACAGGCTCCGGACGCGCAGGCTCAGCGGCCATGGCTCACGGGCCCAGCCGCTCCGCGGCATGTGGGATCTTCCCGGACTGGGGCACGAACCCGTGTCCCCTGCATCGGCAGGCGGACTCTCAACCACTGCACCACCAGGGGAGCCCAGAGTCACTGCTCTTAACCACTGTTCTGCTGTGTTTTACATGTGTTATTTTATTTCATCCTCATAACGATCCAAATTTACACATGAGAAAATAGACTCAGAGGTTGAATGATTTGCTTAAGGTCACAGAGCAAGATATAGGAGAGCTGGGATTCAGACCCAGGCCCTTTGGACGTGAAAACCCCACACTCTGTACTTCACTCTCCCATATCCCATTGCACTGTCTCTGTAACTGTCACTATTGTAGTGGCCTCTAACTGGCCTCCTTGCCCAGCCCTTTCTGCCTTAAATTGGCAAGTTTTTACCTCAGTCTGTGGATGGAAACGTGAGATTTGGTGTGTATGTGTCAGTCAGGTTTTCAAGTCCAGTCTTCTTAGCTTTCACTGACTTCTCAGAGCAGTCCGTGACCCCAAAATAGCGACGAGCCATTCTCTGCTTGTCAACCAGAGTTCACTTTCTGCTGCCCAGATTCAGTGCTGGACAGTGATGCAGTGACTCTTCTGCCCTCGGGACAGAGTCCAGATGCCTTAATCTGGTCATTCAAGATCCCAGGAAATCAGATTCCAATCTTCCTTTTCTTCTATTCCCACCATGTAGTCTCACCACTCTGGTAATGTTTACCTGCCTGTCTCTCCTCCATCCTGGCAGCTTCTCAAGGGCAGGGGCTGATAGGTGTTGCACAGTGAGCATTTGCTGTAACCTGCACTGCACACCGTCATGGACTTCAGGCCTGGGCCGGGTGTTTGGACTGGTAACTTTGAGGCTCTCCTCTTCTCCGATCCCGAGAGTCTGTGATTCTCTGCCAGCATGTGCTGCGCAGTGCAGAGACGGGCTGCGGCGTCAGGGGCTGGGCTGGGCCTGGAAGGAGGTGAACAGGTGACGCGCAGATCATGCAGAAGGTGTCCACATCTGATATGGTTCCTTCTGCAGGGCGGTCCCCGGGTGGGGCGAAGCTCCCCGGTCTTTACTCTCGTCCCGACCCCAGCGTGGGCCGCCGGCTGCAAGATGAACTGTCGCTCGGAGGTGCTGGAGGTGTCGGTGGAGGGGCGGCAGGTGGAGGAGGCTATGCTGGCCGTGCTGCACACGGTGCTCCTGCACCGCAGCACCGGCAAGTTCCACTACAAGAAGGAGGGCACCTACTCCATCGGCACCGTGGGCACCCAGGACGTTGACTGCGACTTCATCGACTTCACCTACGTGCGCGTCTCGTCTGAGGAGTTGGACCGCGCCCTGCGCAAGGTCGTCGGGGAGTTCAGGGTAAGGTGGGGCGCGGTGGCGGGCAGGCGGCCCCTGAGTGTCATCCCCACCCCGCCCCGGCCTGCTGCTGGGCCAGCTCGCCCTTCCTGGGGGTACTTGTCGGGTCCTTTCAGGTTCTAAGGAAGAGGAGCTTTCAGAGCTTCTGTGGGTGAGGAGGGCGTGGTGGGGGGCCGGGAGGTGAGGGGACCTGGTAAAAGTACAAGGAAGCAGAGCAGGAAGCCCTCGGAGCGCTGGCGGTCAGGGCCCCTGGGTGATCGCTGCCGCTGTGCTCTTGACCTTCTCTGACCCTGCAGCTCTCTCTCCTGATACCCCTCTGCTCTGCTTCCACATTTGGGCCTTTCTTATATGAAACTCCCTGAGAGGGAGGGATGCTGGGCTCAGGCAGTGGGCATCCAAGTGGAGTGTCTCTCGGGCAGCGTGGCACGTGTCTGTGTGTGCCTGTAGGGGTGAGGGGAAAGGTGGATGGGACACGCCATTCTGCTAATGTTGGTCACCTCAGGGTGGGAATGGAGGCATGATTTTTATTTTGTCTTCATTCAGTGTTGCAGTGTTTCACTATTTCAATGAGTGCATTTTTTTTTTTTTTTTTTTTTTTTTTTTGCGGTGCGCGGGCCTCTCACTGTTGTGGCCTCTCCCGTTGCGGAGCACAGGCTCCGGACACGCAGGCTCAGCAGCCATGGCTCACGGGCCCAGCCGCAGACCCTCAACCACTGTGCCACCAGGGAAGCCCCGATGAGTGCATATTTTTAAATTTTCAAGTAACCAAGGGAATTTCTCTTAAGGTGTTCCCTGAGGTCAGAGGAGGAGGGTTGTCTGTCTGACTTCCATTCCACAGAGGTGTGATCCTTGCAGGGGGTGGACCCTCTCCCAGGCCACAGTGGGCTCCCCACCTCCATCCCTCCAAGGCCAGAAAGGGCAAGTTCATAAGAGTTTCCCAGTCCCCCTTCAAAGGGAGGCAGCGGTACTCAGCCCTCTGTCCTCCAGATGCCTATGAGCGGCACGGGGAGCACAGTGGACTCTTAGAGCCAGGCTCTGCCACCCAGCAGGTGTGTGACCCTGGGCAAGTGATTCCACTCCTCCCAGCCTCAGTTTCACTGTGTGTAAAATTAGGATGAAAATTGTGCCCACCTCATGGGGTATATGCACCGTGAGGATTAAATGAGTCAAATATGTCAAGTGCTTCACAGCCTGCACCCAGGAAGCGTTACAGAAGCGGCAGCTGTTATTACTGTCAGCTGAGGGCACACGAGCTTGGTTTGTTCGTGAAGGAGAGACTTATTCCTGATGGGCAGTTAAGGACTTGAGGGAGGCATCCTTACCTTCTGGGTTGGCCCGGACTCAGATGGAAAGGTGCTTTAGGGTCTTGGCTGCATTAGGAGGAGTGTGGGGTTGCCACACCCCACGGGGGGGCAGGCAGATTTATCGGACCAGGTGGCCCCATTGGCTTCTCAGAGGAGAGGAGGGAGAAGCTCCAGGTCTGGTCTGTCCTTCCCCTCCTGTCCCCCTTCGGTTCCTTGGCTTTTGTCTCTCTCTTTAAGGATCACTGGGCTTTTCTTTAGAGGCTGTGAGTTTAGGTTGTCATTGAGTGAATGAGGTAGGATTGTGCTTAATTGGCCTGGGGAGAAGGAGACGTTGGAGAGAAGGGATTTTGGAGAACCTTCTGAAGGATGGGGGCCAAAGGGGCGGGGTTGTGGAAGGAGAAGGAAGGTCCTTCTTGTAAAGTTGAAAGGCAAAGATTTTGAAATCAGACAATCTGGATTCAAACCCTGGCGCCGTCATCCACTGGCCTGGGACTTCGGCAAGGTAACTTGCCAGTGTCTCTGAGCCTCATTCTGCCTCCGTCAAATGGAGGTTATATACCTGCCGCACAGAGTTGTTGAGAGGAGTGAGAAGGATTGCGTGTGTAAAGAGCCTGGCCCAGAATATGTGCTTAAAAACCTCACTTCCGAGCAAAGCTGGAGGAGCTGGGTGGGCGCACAGACTTTGCTTGGACCGTTCAGCTTGTGGCCGGCAGTTGGCTGTGGCGCTTCACACGAATCCTTTACTCTCTGGGCCTCATTCCCTGCCCTCCCGGGGGACTGAAGAAGCTAGGAGAGCAGCTCCCTGGGGCATAGGAAGCAGGCGCTCAGGGCGAGAGCCCCTCGGAGGCTTTGGCCTGCTCACTCTTGCTCCTCCTTCCCCAGGATGCTCTGCGAAACTCCGGGGGCGATGGGCTGGGCCAGATGTCCTTGGAGTTCTATCAGAAGAAGAAGTCTCGCTGGCCTTTCTCAGACGAGTGCATCCCCTGGGAGGTGTGGACGGTCAAGGTGCACGTGGTGGCCCTGGCCACGGAGCAGGAACGGCAGATCTGCCGGGAGAAGGTGGGTGAGAAGCTCTGCGAGAAGATCACCAACATTGTAGAGGTGATGAACCGGCACGAGTACCTGCCCAAGATGCCCACGCAGTCGGAGGTGGACAACGTGTTTGACACAGGCTTGCGGGACGTGCAGCCCTACCTCTACAAGATCTCCTTCCAAATCACCGATGCCCTGGGCTCCTCCGTCACCACCACCATGCGCAGGCTCATCAAAGACACCCTGGCCCTCTAGGTGTCGCTGGGGCCTCGGGCGCTCCTTGATGGCTTGCGGACCTTGGCTTCTGGGGATCATACTGTTAGGCCCTGTTAGCCCTTGGGGCTCTGGAACCCGCTCCAGGTCCTTGATGAGATCTGGAAGGGCCACCCCTGGCTTCCTGGTGTGTGGTTGCCAGTCTCTGGTCATCCTTGTCACCTTCACTGATGGTCAGGTCCGGCCTACACTGTCTCTCCGCGCCCCTGGTGGGGGTCCCCTTTCCTACGCTGTACAGAGGACATCACTAGGATGGTGAATAAAGTTGAGAATGTGAGTTTGGGTTGCGCCATCTCTACCTTGGCTGGTGTTCTGGCCTGAAACATTAACACTTTTTTTTTTTTTTTTTTTTTGCGGTACGCAGGCCTCTCACTGTTGTGGCCTCTCCCATTGCAGAGCGCAGGCTCCGGACGCGCAGGCTCCAGACACGCAGGCTCAGCGGCCATGGCTCACGGGCCCAGCCGCTCCACGGCATGTGGGATCCTCCTGGACCGGGGCACGAACCCGGTGTCCCCTGCATCGGCAGGCGGACTCTCAACCACTGCGCCACCAGGGAAGCCCAAAACATTAACACTTTTATAGCAGACCTGCCAGGACACGTGTGTGTTGAGAGCATTATTCCAAGATGAGGGGAGTGGGCGGATGGGATTAAAGATAGATGAAAGCTGATTGATTTTGTACTTTGTTGGACATTCACATAAGCAGGTGTGACCATGGTCAGTCCCATGAATGAGGGCACAGATCAGGATCTACTGCTTTTGGATATGACTGTGCTATTTCTCCTCCCTTCCTAAGGAAGGTATGACATCCCTGCCTTTTATATTATCTGGTCTTCCTTCAGATGACCCCAAAGAATATCTCCTCTGTCTTCATAGAGCACACACAGGCCCCCACTTGCACCAGAGAGCTCATTTGATTTGGTGTTTCTCTCTCTGGAGAGAGATTGGCCACCTTAAGACTGGTGTCTGGTAACACTTCTTCCAGTTTGGGCTGGCCCTCGCCAGTTGTTAGGACATTGGTAACTCACTCATTTCTAGGCAAGCATGCTCAAAACCGGTGAACTCCATTGTGTGTTTTCATTGATTTAGTCTTCCATGTTTTACAATGCTTTTTGTTACATAGGTGCCAGTTCTAACCAAACTAAGTGAGCAGTGCATAAGCAGCTGTGCTAAGGGAGAAAGGGGCTGGGGGTCTTGCCCATGGTCCTGGAGCAGTTAGGCGCCAGGATGGCCAGGAAGTGTTTGCACGTTTTTCTCACCCCAAGCCACTCTTGGCCGTGCGCTGTTTCATGAGGGGTTTTCTGATGTCCTACCCTTGACCTCTGGGGCAGTGGGGAGTTGGAGAACTCAGGAGGTTCTCAGGGGTTTGGAGATGGGGAAGGCCAATTCTCAGCAAGTCCTTGATGAGGTGTGACCCTACCTGGCCTGCTGCAGTCTGGGGGACCTTCTTTTCCTCCTAGAGGCCATCAGCTCATCCCTTCCGGGGAGTCGGCTGAGTCAGGTGTTTGCGGACAGCGACTTTGTTTTAAACCGAGCTCAGGGTTGCTACAGTTCTCAGGAGACCTGGTCGGGAGGGTCTTTCCTCCATCTCAGCTTCCCCATACTTTCTGCTTTTTTGCAGCCAGGCTCTGCGCCAGTCTCCCGCCCTGGCTTGGCTGTGGGACACCCAGTTGGCAGCAAGCCCCCCGTAGTGGGCAGTTCAGTAACATCTCCATCCCTTTTGGTGGCGTGATTTCCCGGAGGCAGGGGACTGATTTACTCAAGGTCAGGACAGGAGCCCTGGTGACTCAGATCTATGCTTTCCCCTTGGTCTGTAACTCTCCTTGACCTCTGGGGCCTGAGCAAAGGAATGGGGGCAGGCCTTAAAGTCCTCCTGCCCTCCATCTCCCTCCCCTGGGACCAAGGAGGCACTGGCCGCTTGTCCGGCCCCAGGAGGCTCCCAAGGGGATGATGCACGATGAAGGCTATGATCACTAAGGGTCTAGAGGCTGCTTATTTGCCTCCTGTCCCAGTGGCCACCTGGGCCACCTAGCAGTATTGACCTTTTTGGCCCAGGGACAGAAAACCCAGGAGTGGGGATGGCCCTTGTTTGTCCTGTGTCCCGCTCAGCGGGGGCAGCGCCCTAGCCAGCACCTGGGATGAGGTCTGGAAGATCCTTTCGGGATTCTGAGGGCGGGCTATCTCCTGACCTTTGCTAAGGGGGAGGGAGAGCCCTGGGGACAGGACTCCTGGGTTTGGCCGGTTGGGTGCGTGCGTGGTTGTGTGGGCCTTTGAGCGCAGAAGTAACACCGGCCCTGGGATTCTGGGCCATAGCTACACTGGAGGAGCCCTTTGTCTAAAAAGGGCCTGAACGCTCCGACGCAGGGGGTGGGGTCGCACGGCGCCTGGGATCCGCCCCTTGGGCCCCTCCCTGACGCGGCCGCCGCCCACCCGCCGGCCCCGGGCTCCCGCACATCTGGCGGTCGCCAGCACATCTGGGCAGCCGGCGTGAAGCATGAACGGCTCGCAGGCGGACGTCACAGCCCGGGCCGCCTGGCTGAGCTCCTGTTGCAACCAGTCGGGGGTGCTGCCGGAGCCCCCCGAGGGGCCGCGCGCCGTGCAGGCGGCGGTGCTGGGCGTGCTGTCGCTGCTCGTGCTCTGCGGGCTCCTGTTCCTGGGCGCCGGCCTACTGCTTCGCGCCCAGGGTTTGACGGCGCTGCTGGCCCGAGAGCTGCGCGCGTCCCGGGAGGGAGAGCCCGGCGGCGCCAGTGGCGGCGAGGATGACTCGTAGGCGCGTCCGGCTGCGCTCGGGGGTCGCGGCCCCCCGGCGGCCCGCGGACTCCACGCCCGACTTCGAGGGAGCGGCCCCCAGCGCCAGACGGCTTCAGCGGGAAGCCCTCCGGCGATGCTGGCGCGCGCGCGCGCACACACAGGTGAGAGCCCGCCCAGATGAGAGCTGCAGCGCCTTGGGAGTGGGGGCGCAGGGGCTGGAAACCGTCGTATTGGCCGGGCTCTCTGCGCTCAGCCACAGACTCAGCTTTTCAGCGACTCCCGTTCCAGCTCTGGAAGCCCACGGGGTGGGCCGGCGGCTATCCCAGGGGTGCCGGGATCTGAGCGGAGGGGCTGCCCTTCCCTCCCTCTCCCGGTCGTCTCTCCAGCCCAGTGGCGCCCCGACCCACGGCCTTTTTCTAGGTCACTGTGTAGCTGCGGGAGAGGGAGAAGCAGGGCGGGTCAAAGAGGAGGGAGTCTGGGGGGGGCACGGTGTGCGGGGGAGCCCTTCTTCCCTGCACCCACGCCACCCCGCTTTGCGCCAGCCCCACCTAGTGCTGAGGCCCAACTTTGTGTCATCCCACTGGGAGGCTGGGGAGAGCCACGGCCACAGGAACTCAGCCAACCCAGGCCCCCGGCTTCTGCTTCCTCCTGTCCTCTCCTTCAGGAAGCCTTTTCCCCGGAGAGAGGTTTGGGTATGATTCCTCACTGTGGCCTCCCTCTTGGGGCAGGGATGGGAGTGTGGATCGAGTTTTAGGGCAGAGCCAGGAGCCTGGATGACCCTGGGGGATGGGGAGGTGTGCTGGGGCCTCCTCCCCCCAGCCCCTGCTCAGGTGGGGGGACGTGTGTGGCCCAGAGCAAGGGGCTTTGGGGTGTGCGTGGGGGGGTAGGTGACAAGATTCCTAACAGCTGGGGGGCCTCAGGAGCACGCTGCTCCAGGAAGCTGGGACTGAGGGTTCCCAGCTGTAGGGGCTCCATCTGGCCCTCCTGCCTCTGCCTCTCCAAGGACAGGAACCATCTGGAGGGAAGGGCCTGGGTGGCCTAAAGACAAGGTAATTCTAGGCCAAGGCTGCCTTGGGCAGAGCCATAGGGTTTGGCGAGGGAAGCCTTCTGTGTCTGTCTCCTCTGTTCAGTGGTGTACCAAGGGATTCCCAGGTTTCTGTGGGTGGAGCTGTTCACCAGGGGTGCCTCTGACCTCTCTTGCCCCTCCCACTCTAAAGCCCCTCCCCTGTCTGCCAGGGCAGAGGCAGGGTCCCAGCTTCCCTCTGAGAAGGGAGTGAGTGCTGGAGAGGAGGGGCCGATGAGGGGTGAGGGGCCGGAGTGGGCAGGGTGCAGCTGTGAGGCTGAGGACGTGTGATCCCTGCACAGAGCAGCCCAGGATTTGGTGCTAATCCCGGACAGCTGTGCCACACTGGCCTTGCTGAGCTGTGGACTTCTCACCTCAGGCATGCTGATCCCACCCCCTTGGAGAGAGGGCTGGCCAGGGGTGTGTGTGTGTGTGTGTGTGTGCTTGTGACTGCTCCTGGCCTTAGGGAGGCGGGCCAGCCCGGGGACATTCCCCACCTCCCTTTGCTGTGTCCTGGGGGAGGGGCTGGAATGCCCTCTCTTTACTGTGTCCAGGTTCGCCCACCCCCTTGCCCATAAGTTCTGCTGAATTTGCTGCATTTCCATCCTTTCTCCCATCTCCATACTATGCTCTTTTCTCCTTCCCCATCTGGGACAGTCTCCAGTTCTGCTGTGAACCCTTCACTTTACAAATGGGGAAGCTCAGAGAGAAGAAAGTGACATGCTCAAGTGGATGACAGAGCCGGAACTGGACCCCGGGGCTCCTGCTTGGTTCCAAGCTCAGGGGGTGGGGTGGCATCCCTGAGTGAGAAGGACCCCTTGGGTTGCCCTCTTTGCTCTGTCCTCTCTTTCCCTGATTTCTCACCACTCTTTGAGATGCTGATGCAGAATATGGCCTCTCTTCCCAAAAGAATGAAACTTCACACCGCATTTGTCATATGGTTTCCGGGACTGGAACCTCAACTCCCCCCCTCCCGCTCCGTGTCCTCCTTCCCATCCTTACTTCCCGGCAGCCTTGCTAGATACCTTCTTCCTGCTGGGAATGGCCTTCCAGGTACCTCAGCAACTCCCCAGCCAGCTGGGCTAAGCTTTCCTGGCCCGAACCTGAGTGTGCAGGTGAGCTCAGAGGGTCAGCTGGAATATATACACCTATGGAAAAAAAATCCAAGTGGACAGAGCAGAGGGATCGGAGGTCAAGGTGATGACTTGGGTTGGCCTTTGGGTTCAAGTCTGGGTGGTGTTAGAGGAGTAGAGAGATTTGATGGAGGGACGGACCGTGCCCCCAGCATCACGGTGTCTGCTCACACCCAGGCAGGGCTGGGGGTGTCCCGGTGGGGTGAGAGAAGATGGGGTAGGCAAACGCTTTCTTCATCCAACTTCCTGCCTTCGCTATCCCTTCAGCTCAGTGCTTGGGTAGCTGGCCCGTGGCATGTGCTGGAGACCTCAGTGTTCCTGGAGAAAGATACCGACATGTTTGCTGTGGAGCTCTGACCCTGGTCAAGGCTGTCAGACTGAGTGGGGAGGAAAATAATTTAGAAAACTGGGAAATGGGTGCTGCTGTCATGGCATTTCTCAGGCTCCGGCTGGGAGGGAGAGGTGGGGGATGGCTGTAGGTCTGAGTGCCGTGGAGTGAGGCCAGGCATCTGGTCACCAGCAAGCTCCATTAGCCTGTGCTGTCCTTGATGGAAACGCCGGGGCCACAGGTGGGTGGACATCTTGACTTAACCTTCCTCCAGCCCCTGAGTCTCACTCTGAGCTGGAAAGGTCTGTCATTCCTTGGCTCCCTTCCCAGCAAAGACAGGGGTGGCTGTCTGTTACAGATTCCCGAGCCTTGTGTGGTCTGTCTCCCAGAGAGCTCCCATTCCAGCGCACTGGCTGTACGGGGAACTCCTGCTACCTTTGATCCGTGTGCGGTGCAGACGACAGCCTGGGAGAAACCTGGATTGTCGTGAGATCTCAACTTGGGATCTTTGCACTCAGCTGCTGCCTCTGATCTGCTCTATCCAACCTCCTGAACTGCTTATGGTGTGGGTCTGGGAGGTCAGCGCTCCAGGAATGAATGGGCCCCCGGGCAACTGCTGTGTGTCCTGGGCACTGAAGAGGCCACACCCCCAGGATGCTCAGTGCCCGCAGACGCTGACCAGCCCCCTGCCTGCTGGGCCCTGTCCCATCCCTGATGCAGGGTGGCCGTGGTCTGACAGGCCAGTGACTTGTCCCTGCTGAGGGCTGTGGGTCACTGTCCCCCATTTGGAGGTCTTGGGTGCCCCAACAGTGCCCCATCACTGCCCCATCTCTTCCTGTGGCTTGTTATTAAATATGCTGGTAATGCAAGTTTGGGGTATACGGTCTATGTTTCCAGTTCCTGACTCTTGGCATTAGCAGTAGCCCCCGGGCCCCGCTCCAGTTTGGACTGTTTCTGGCAGATCCTGAAATAGCAAACCCCAGCCATGGCCCCTCTCCCCTGGTCCCTCCTCAGTGCTGGCTATTCCCTTTCCACACCCAGATCCAGAGCTTTCCAAGGGTGGGTAGGAGTGGGGCAGTGACTCTCACGCCAGCAATCGATTGCCCCCCTGTGGCCAGTGTGGGCAATAACATGTCTTCATTCAGCTGCCCTATTGACGACCGATCATAGTCTGGCCAGAGCTTGTGCGTCAAAAAAAGAGCGGATTTTGTGAGCGTGTGCACTGAATTCTACGCTGTAAACCTTCATGAACCTCAGTATCTTCATCCATAAAATGGAAGCAACAATGGCAGGAGGATCAAATATATAGTGTGCTTGTCTGTAGATGAAAGGCTGTGATCATCGTGTGATGTTATTTTTTCCTCCGAACCTGGCCACTCCTAGAGAAAAGGTATAGAATCGCCCACTCCCCACCCTGCTCCTGGGAACACTTCGTTTATTCATCTTTTCCATGAGTGTTTATTGAGTAACTGCTCTTTGCCGGGCTGGCTCTGGGGCTGGGGATGAGATGAATGGGGCAGAGGCCCTGCCCTCAAGGACCTCACAGTCCAGTAAAGACTGATGCTTACAAGGCTGAAGCTAGGGGCTTCCCTGGTGGCGCAGTGGTTTGGAATCTGCCTGCCAATGCAGGGGACACGGGTTCGAGCCCTGGTCCAGGAGGATCCCACATGCCGCGGAGCAACTGGGCCCGTGATCCACAACTACTGAGCCTGCGCGTCCAGAGCCTGTGCTCCGCAACAAGAGAGGCTGCGATAGTGAGAGGCCCGCGCGCTGCGATGAAGAGTGGCTTCCGCTTGCCGCAACTAGAGAAAGCCCTCGCACAGAAACGAAGACCCAACACAGCCAAAAATAAATAAAATAAAAATTAAGTTTGTTAAAAAAAAAAAAAAGACTGAAGCTAACACAGACAATGAGAAGTGCCCAGTGTGGACGGAGCCAAGAGCAGAGAGTGACTGGCTTGGCTTGTCGAGGAAGGGGTACTGAATGGGCATTCACGGAGTGAAGAAGGGGAGGAAGAACATTCGGGGCAGACGCGCAGTGGCGTGTGGGACTGGTGGTACCCTAGAAGCAGGTAAGTAGAGCTGGGTGTGAAGGGACAGGACGGGAGACCAGAGGCGTGGTAGCCTGGACGGGAGTGGAATTTACCCTGGGGGCAGTGAGGGCTCTGGAGGGTTTTAAGCCGGGAAGTGACATGGTAAGATCTGGATCTTAGGGAATGGGGGGTAAGTCTGTGGGTGGGAGCAGGCTGGAGGTAGAGAGACAGCAAGGAGGCTGTGATCAAAACCCAGCAAAAGGGCTTTCCCGGTGGCGCAGTGGTTAAGAATCTGCCTGCCAGTGCAGGGGACACAGGTTCAAGCCCTGGTCTGGTGAGATCCCACATGCCACGGAGCAACTAAGCCCGTGTGCCAGAACTACTGAGCCCGCATGCTACAACCACTGAAGCCCGCGTGCCTAGAGCCCATGCTCCGCAGCAAGAGAAGCCACTGCAATGAGAAGCCCGCGCACCACAATGAAGAGTAGTCCCTGCTTGCCGCAACTAGAGAAAGCCTGCGCGCAGCAACGAAGACCCAGTGCAGCCAAAAATAGATAAATAAAATAAATAAATTTATTAAAAAAAAATGGTGGCCTGGACTGGGGTGGAAAGAAAAGGGGACAGATCCAAGTGATGTTTGGGATTCAGGCTTTGGTCACTAGTTGGATGTGAGAGATGAAGGAGAGGGAACAGGGAGGACGAAGCTCCAGCTCTTGGACTGAATTACTGAGCGGGTGGTGATGCCTGCCACCCACTGAGGGGCCGTGTTATCAGTTACGACTTTTTTGGTCTGAATTTACAGGAAACCCAAAAGATATTTGGCTTGAGCAGAGGGGAATTTATACTGCACGTAACTGCAAAGGCTAGCGGCAGTCCTGGCCTCAGGTCTGCCCTGACTCAGGTCTGACAGTGACAGCAGGCCTGGCCTCTATGCCTCCCGTGGCTTGGTTGCTCTGTCAGCCTCTGACAGGGTGGTCTAGTGGTCAGAGCAAGGCCTTGGAATCAGGTGCCTGGATTTGAAAGCTGGTACCACATTCTCTAGCTGTGTGACCTGGGCAAGGTGCTTAACCCCTCGTGGCTCAAATCCCTCCTCTTCGGAGTGGGGAAGAGTGGGGCCGAGCTAGTACATGTTTTGTTAGGATGAAATGAGATCCCCATGTGTAGAGAGCCTGGCACAGTAAGTGTGCCTGTTATTAGTCTCAGCCTCCATGTGAAGAGGGGATGTTGGCTTCATGGCCTCTCAGATTCATATCTATCATGAAAGAGGCGGGGTTAGGGTCCCTTAGGTCCCAGGTCTCTCAGGCCAAACCCTGGGAGCAGCTGTGACTGTGTGTTACCCCGGAGGTACTGTGCTGCCAGTATGGAATGTCCTAAGCCTTGGTCACGTGCTCTACTCAGACACCCCAAACCACAAGGCCTAAAGGAGAGGGCTGTCGCCTTACCAAATCTAATCCTGTTTCAGTCCTGGGGTGAACAGAGGCTGGGCGCCCATAGACTGGCTCATGGCTGCTGCAGATGGGGACGCCGCAGGCAGAGGGGCGGTGATGCGTCCAGCTCAGGTGTGTTGGGTTGGAAGCACGCTGGGGGCGTCCAAGGTGGATAATCAGTGGATGGGGCTGGGGCTCAGCAGGGGGGCTTCCGGGCCATGGTGACTCTAGAGGCAGAAGATGGAGCTGTGGGAAGGGACCAGGTTGGGGGGAGAAGGGAGCAGGCCAAGCAGGACACCCCTTAAGGGCAGGGTGAGAGGACATGGTGGGCCATGGAGGAGGGGCGCCCGGAGAGGTGGGAGGGAAGCCGGGGAGCCAGCTATTTTGGGAGTCGGGGAACAAAGGATTTTGGAACTGGGGCGTGTCCATGCCCCCTCCCCCTGCCCCCCGCAGTTCTGGAGGGAGAGAGGGCGGAAGGCTTCTTTCTGGACCACATGGCTTCCCTGAGCTACCCCTCCCCACCACCGCCCTAAGCCTGCGTGATGGGGGAGGAGCCCCCATGCAGAAGAAAGGGGGAACGTGGTCCCTCTGGGCCGGCAAAGCCGTTGCAGGGAGAGGGATGGGTTTCCATTCTATAGTCTACTCCTTTGTATGTGTGAATGCTCTAACACACACACACACAGACACACACACACACGGCTCACCTGGGCAAAACGAAACAACACAAAGCACACACACGGAAGACCTCATCCTACTCCGTGGCTAGTGTGCTTCCCTTCCAAGCTGCAGTGACCCTGTGAGGCCCGCGTCCTGCCCGGAGGGCTGAGCCGCATCTCCCACACCCACGGTTCCTGTTTACCTTTACACGGCTGGAAACTACTCCGTCTGTGAAGTCCCTGCTTCAGATGCTGCTGTGCTCTATGTCACACCTTTATTCTTTCACTCTGTGCGTTTCAACATTTTCATTTGTCCCTACTTCCTCCTTATCCCTCAGCGCCTCCCCACCCCCACTTCCTTCTCCTCCAGGTCAGACTCCGTGGTGCGTTGCCCCAATCCCATTTGCCCACTGCCTGACCTCACCCCTCGCATGGAGCCCTCCTGGCACAACCTCAGCCCTGGATGCCTGCCAAGTGCCCCCAAAGAACACCTCACCCCTGGGTGGACTGATGGCGCCAAGAATGGTCACCAGACCCGCACAGGACCCTTTGCGGCTTCGGGCAGCTCTGCTGAATTACTGCGGACCACGCCCACTCTCCACTCTGCCCCTGCTCCCACCCTACCCCTCATCTCCCATTTTCTGCTCAGATGCCCTCACCTCTTGCTTCTCACAGAAAGGAGGCACCAGGATGCTCCGCCACGCTGGAAGCTCTCTCCACCTCTGCACCTCACCCCCTTTGCTTTAGTTTTTTTAATGCTCCTTTAACCACTCCTTCTCTGCTGGCTCCAACTTCAAAACACTCAGGTTTCTTCCACCTTAAAATAACCCTCCTGTGCACCCAGGGCGCCTCCAGTTACTACCCTGTGTCTTGCTTCATCTTTAGTGTCAAACGTCTCCAAAGTTACCCCCGCTTGCCGTCCCTGCGTCCTCACCTCCCACTCACTCCTCTCCAGCCTGGCTCCTGTCTACACCGGCGCTGACCGGTCACGATCCACCCCCGGATGGTTGCTTGAACCTGCTTTTCAGTTCTTATCTCAGCTGCTCTCCTGGCCGCTCAACCTGCTGCCGACCTCTCCTCTTCACAGCTGTCCCCGTGACTGCCGTGATAGCTCTGGGGGAAGACGCTGAAACCATGGTCTCCATTGCGATAGTGGGTCCACACTCTGGATCTGCCACTCACTGGGTAACTGAGACCCTCTTCCTCATTAGTGAAGTGGGGTAAGGATAACACCAACTTTGGGGAACCCCCGAGGTGATGTGGATTTCAGGGAATGGGCCCCAGGTCCCTGGAGCGCCTGCCTGAGTTGAATCCAGGCTCCCTGGCTCCCAGCCGCAAGCCCTTGGGGAGGTCTTGCTTTGCCTCGTCCCAGTCTCACCTCTCTCTGAAGGTCCCGTGCCAGCACCTCCTCTCTCCTCGCCCAGGGCTTGCATGCCAAGCGTCTCAGGACTGTCCGGGGCCTTCCTCTTACCCTGCCCTCTTGCCCTGGGTGCCCCCCGCTCTCCTGGAGCTTAAATCGCCATCTGTATGCCACGGCTCTGAAAGCTGCAGCCCCAGCCTAACCCGGGTCCTGAACGCCGCGTTAACGCACCGGTCCGTTCTGCGATGATTTCCTCAGCAGCTCCGCTGGCAGCCACTGGGGAATACGTGGTAAATGAGACAGAGGGACCCCGCCACAGAGCCCACGTGCTAGTGGGCGGGGTTGTTTGACGGACGTGTGAACAAATGGTCATTTGCGGATGGTAACACAGCAGGGCAATGGGGCAGAGACCTGCAGGCCGACTGTAGGTGGAGGTGGTCAGGGAAAGCGTCTCCGAGGAGGCGGCATCTGCGTCGAGACCTGGGCAGACGGGGATCCAGCCAGGCTGAGGGCTGGGGCACAGTGTTCCTGCCAGAGGGACAGCGGGGCAAAAGGTCCTCTTGTGGGAGTGAGATTGGCATGTCTGAGGGACTGAAACGAGGCTGGTGTGGCGGGAGCTTCATGAGCGAGAGGGAGCGCGGAAGTCAGGGAGGAAGTCCTTTGTTCCGGGCGCAGCATCCTCGCGAGGGGACCACCTCCTCCCCAGCAGTTGTCCTCGAGTCACCCCCTCCTTCCCCTGCACAGCCACCCATCACCAAATGGGGTCCATTCTACCCCTTAGAAAGCTTTGCTCCATCTCTGGCCACCAGCCTCACCTCTCCCACAGCCCCACGTCCGTCGGTGCTTCTCAGTCCACCCCTTCTCCATGGGCACCAGAGCGGTCTTTTAAAAAGGAGTAGACTGGGCTTCCTGGTGGTGCAG
Source organism: Grampus griseus (assembly GCF_964374135.1). Lineage (NCBI taxonomy): Eukaryota > Metazoa > Chordata > Mammalia > Artiodactyla > Delphinidae > Grampus > Grampus griseus. The sequence goes on from NC_139005.1 coordinate 41,934,371, forward strand.
TGGTTGAGAGGCCGCCTGCCGATGCAGGGGATGCGGATTCGTGCCCCGGTCCGGGAAGATCCCACATGCCGTGAAGCGGCTGGGCCCGTGAGCCATGGCTGCTGAGCCTGCGTGTCCGGAGCCTGTGCTCCGCAACGGGAGAGGCCACAACAGTGAGAGGCCCGCGTACCGCAAAAAAAAAAAAAAAAAGGAGTAGACTGTCGAGCCATTCCCTCTTGGACGCCCCCATCGCCACCTGCCAGCATGGGTTTTCACTGCTCCAAGGATGGTGTCCAGAATGAGGTCCCCAAGCTGCCGCCCTCTTGGGTCTCTGCTCCCTCTTCTCGTCGCCTTTGCCCGCTCTCCACCGTGTCTTCTGGGCCTTTGACCCTCCTCGTCCCGTTGCCCAGCTGGCCTCTTTCCCCTGTTCAGGCCTGGGGGTCCCTGTCAGGCATTCCCCCAGCTTGGGCTCGCCCCTGGCAGTCTCTATCCGAGTGTTCAGTTACACGTCTCGTGTCCCTTCTCAGGACACCCACCCACCCACCCGCGTGTCTCAGCCTCACCCAACAGCAAGAGCCCTTGCCCGCCTGACATCGTCACAGCCTCTGTCCTGAACCGTTCAGCCCTGACCCCCTCCAGCTCTGATTCCCTTTCTGCTCCTCTTCTATTCCTCCAGCTCAGCCCTCAGCCCTGCGGGTGAAGGAGGCTGCTCCCCTGCCCCAGGCCCTGGGCTCTTTCTTTTAAAAGATTTATTTATTTATTTGGCTGCATCAGGTCTTAGTTGCGGCACATGGGATCTTCGATGAGGCACGTGGGAATCTATTGTTGTGGTGCACGGGCTTCTCTCTAGTTGCGACATGAGGGTTTTTCTGTCTCTAGATGAGGCGTGCGAGCTCAGTAGTTGTGGCGCACAGGCTTAGTTGCCCCTTGGCATGTGGGATCTTAGTTCCTCGACCAGGGATTGAACCCGCGTCCCCTGCATTGGAAGGCGGATTCTTTACCACTGGACCACCAGGGCTCTTTCTTGACTCCCACTTGCTCTCACTTCTCAGATTATAACAGATGCCCTGGGGGACATCTGCACCCAAACCAGCCAGACCCTGGGTCCAGCCCCGACGCTGACCCAGACGGAACAGTTCCAGGTAGCTCAGGTAGGGTGGATGGCAGGTGACTGGAGTTGCATTAAAGGGTGGTGTGATGGAAGGTCATCCATGCTTCACAGGAGGTACACAGGGGTGGGAAGGGAGAGGTAGAGGCAGCCACGCACCCAGTCTTCAGTGGTACAGAGGCATGATAGGTTTCATTTATTCATTCATTCCACTAGTGTTATAAACCACTTACCTGTGCCAGGCACTGCTCTAGACCCTGAGGATGCAGCAGCGAACAAAACAGATAAAAGTCCCTGCCGCTGTGCTGTTGGCATTCTTGTGAGGTGAGGCGGATGATAACTAATACAGGTAATTTAAAACAGAGAATATCAGATGGCATATTGGGTTCCTAGAGCTGCCATAACAAAGTCACACAGTTATAGAGGCCAGGAGTCCAAAACCGAGGTGTCGGCAGGGCCATGCTCCCTCTGCGATCTGTCGGGAACTCTTCCGAGCTCACGTGGCTTGCTGGTACCCTTTGGTGTTTCTTGGCTGGTACCCGCGTAACTCCAACCTCTGTCTTCATTGTCATGTGGCATTCTCCACGTGACACCTGTGCACCTGACTCCAAATATCTTTCTTCTAATAAAGACACCCGTCATATTGGATTAGGGGCCCACCCTATTCCAGTGTGATCTCACTTTTATTTGACCAATTACCTCTGCAATGCAAATAAGGTCACATGTGAGGTCCTGGGGCTTAGGACTTCAACACATCTGTTTTTTGGGGGTTGCAATTCATAACAAGTGGTAAGAAGGGCTGTGGAGAATAACAAAATGGAGGTGCACAGAGAGTGCGGGGGAAAGATTGAAGTATTTAGTGGGGTCATGGGGAAGGTGACATTTGAGTAAAGACCGGAGTGAGAAAGAGCAATAAAGGTAAGTGGGGAAAAGCCCTCTGGACAACAGAACAGCAAGAGCTGGGAGCCTGAGGAAGGAGCAAACAGTTAAGGAGAAAACAGCGAGGAGGCCCAGGGACCAGGGCCATGGTGAGAGCCAAGGTCAGGGGGTCGGGTGGGGGGATGAGTGAGAGGCTGACCTGCTTTTACACGGAGACCCAGAACATGCACCTCTCTCGTACGTTTTCTCAGGAAACCACCAAAGAATGTGCTCCACTCAACCAGAGAGCAACCCAGCAATGATGGTGCAGGGGCGTGGGAAGGGGCGTGCCCCACAGGAAGGGGAGCGGTGTCTGGGGACAGAGGGATGCCTAGGGGGCCAGACTCCAGAGCTCTCAGGCTGGAGCCTCCGTTGCCTGATGCTCTTCTCCTCCAAGAATCCCCCGATGGCCAGAAAGTGGCGCAGCTTCTGCTGGAATACTGTCCCTGTCCGTGGCTGCCGCCCTCCCCTGGCCCAGATCACACTGAACTTTGCTGGAGGCTGAAGATGTATTTTAACAAAGGATCCAGTTAGGGTTCCAAGCTGTGTAGGCCACCTGACTTAACTAACTCGGTCCCTGGTACCACTTGAGGGTCCCTAACGTTTCACCTCACTGTCCCTTCTGTGTTCCTCTTGCAGTCACTTGCCTTGTGCACGTCTGCTCCCCCCGGCTTCACGGGTCTGTGATGGAGGTGTCCATAGCCCGGGTCTCTGCTCCCTCCACGGGGACGGGGGGAGATCCTAGGGCATTTCTCTGCCAGGGTCTCTCTCCCCACAGCAGCCTGGACTCCTCACCACTATGACAGCAGCTCTTCACCCACAGTTGACAGCCCATGTGAACCCTCCTATTTGACTTTGAATCCCTTCCTTGCAAAACAACAAGCCGGCTGAGACTTCCTGGTGGTCCAGTGGCTAAGACCCCGCGCTCTCAATGCCGGGGGCCCGGGTTCGATCCCTGGTCAGGGAACTAAATCCCACATGTCGCAACTAAGAGCCCACATGCCACAACTAAGAGCCCGCGTGCCACAACTAAGTGCACATGCCACAACTAAAGATTCTGCATGCTGCAACTAAAAAAAGATCCCGCATGCCCCACGAAGATCTCACGTGCCGCAACTAAGACCCAGCGCAGCCAAATAAATAAATATTTGAAAAAAACAACAACCCCCCAAAACAAAAGAACCCAACAACCCAGCTAAAAGTAGATTTACCTCCTTCTTGGACTGGCTGTCATGACAAGAGCTACCACGTTAGCTGGAAACTTCTCTGCCTGAGCCATCTGCTTAAATGTCAGCTCCAATAGGATAGGGATTTTTGCTGTCCCATTCACTGCACACAGAAGGCTATGAGGAAATCGATTTTTGAATGAATTAAAATTTTGAATTTAAAGTTCTTCTTTGATCACAGCGTGGGGAGGAGGGAGAAAGTATAAATGGATTCTAGCCCCTTAGTTCTCTCGAGTGAAAGATGTGTTAGCTCACAGAAATGCGCTAGAACCCAGCTGAGGCACTTTGGAGTTCGATCAGAGGACACGCTGCTGGCATGAACGGAGGCTTTAGAGAAATGACGGCAAAGCTTAAGGGGGATAGTCGGCAGACTGCTGGATATCGTCATGCTCACGTTTTGGATTTAGCAACGATGAGGTTTTGTGAGGAAATCCAGTAACTCCGAATGCTTTCAATACTGTCCATTCTTTAGATATCACTCTTCGTGGGTTTGCAAAAAAAAAAAGCACATTTTTTTCTCCTGTGTGCAAGCTGGGTGGAGAGGACAGGGCTGTGTGATTGGCTGAAGTTTGGAACAGCGTGTTCCAGCACCTGGGAGCGAGGTCCAGAGGCTGTGGAAACGGCTGGAGCAGAAGCAGCCCCTTCAAAGGCACAGGTGGCAGGTGAATAGGAACATTGTGCTGCCTGTTTGGTCCCAAATTTGAACGTATCTTTTCATTAAAAATGTCTTTGTCAGACACCAAATATTATAGGAATTGTTGGAGAAATGAATTAAAAGTAGAAACTATAGTTTGTCCTTTGTCACTTGGGAGAAATGATGAATATTTCAAAACCATTGGGTAGAAAGCAAGGCTGATGCCCCACCTCCCCTCCCCCGGTGGCTAAGGCGGTGTTTCTTAAAGTGGGTTCCATGATCCTCCAGCCTCAAGGGACTTTAATGGGTGTTGCTTGAAAATAGGGTTTTGTGGTCTAATAAATTAGGGGATTATTGCGTTCGGCAAAGTGAAAATTGTTTCTTTATTGCAGTTCCTGTAAGAGGCATTGCTATGCTAATATTATGATGACTCTAAGAGAAGCACAGAGCACTTCCCAGCAGATTTGACCAAAGAATTGATTTTCCCCCTCCTCCTCTTTTTTTTTTTTTTAAAGGAGCCTCCCATGGGACCACCATTCCAACCAACATCCTTTGGGGAAACATTGAAAACCTTCCCTTTGGAAGAGAAGAAGAACTTTGGAAAAAAAGCATAAATCATGGCTCTTCGGATCGTGCATTTCCTTTAGTCAGAACAACAGTATAAAATTAATTTTATTTCCAAGGACTGTAATGCCACATTACTAAATTTAAATTCACTTCTTTTTCCAAAGAGAGTTTTAAAAAAAACGCATTTCGGAACTACTACTTATGTGAAACAAATCTCTGCATGGAGCAATGGCCAAATATGTACAAGAATTTTATACAGGATGCAAATGTGATTCAAGAATTTCAGTGTGCCGCAACTATTTTACCCAGAGTTCCCCGTGCTCTGAGGCTCCTGCGACACAATAGATCTTGGCTGGTTTCCCTTTAGCATGATTGTCACGAAGGAAGCCCAGTCCTTGAATAGCTATTTTGTTTGCTTTGGTTTGACCAATCTCTACTGCCAGCAACCTTGTTGGCTAAAATGAACTGGCCCAGAGAGTAGGCTTGGTGGCCTGGGCTGTTGGCTGGAGTGGGGACCGGGGGGCCAAGGCTCGGAAGCTCGAAGGCCTGATGGGCTGGCTCTGTGGGGAAGTTGGCTGCATTGATTGAGAGATGTTTTGTTAGATGAATCTGAGCTTACCTGGGTATGGTTTTTTGTTTTTTTTTTTTGTGGTACGCGGGCCTCTCACTGTTGTGGCCTCTCCCGTTGCGGAGCACAGGCTCCGGACGCGCAGGCTCAGCGGCCATGGCTCACGGGCCCAGGAGCTCCGAGGCATGTGGGATCCTCCCGTACCGGGGCACGAACCCGCGTCCCCTGCATCGGCAGGCGGGCCACCAGCCACTGCGCCACCAGGGAAGCCCCTGGGTATGTTTTTACCATGTTATACGTTCTGAACTTTAATTTCTGAGTGTAACTCTGGCTGCTGTGGTTACGGCTGGTGGTTGTCATGTTGGTTGTGTGGCTGGATTTAAAATAGTGGAAATTGAGAGATTCTTAATGAAAGAAGGGGCAAAGGCCACGGTAAAGGGGCCTGTGGGATGGGGGGATTGTTGTGAGTTTCTTTCAAAACCATCTACCATAGCTACCAAATATGCTATCGGGTGACCAAATACAGTGCCCACGAGGGCTAGGTGGGAAACGTAGGGTGCCCCTCTAAGGGACCTGAGATGGCTGTTGCATGAGGGATTCAGGCCTGATGGTGTCAGATCTTCTGATTGTTCAAGAGGAGATGGAAATCCAGATTTTTATATGAATTCTACTGATTTTAAAATGTAGGATCCATTAAAAAATGGTGTGAGCCAATCCTAACTTCCACCTGTGGCCAACGCTGGCCCATGGGTTGCCAGTTTGTGACCACTGGTGACTGACAGATCTCTGTCTCCAGCTTTAATTCTCTCCTGAGCACCAGAGCCACATACAGAGCTACCTACTATATGCCCATACACCTGGATGTCCCAAGGCATCTCAATTTCTGCTTGTCCAAAGTTGACCTTGCCATCTCTTCCACCTCTGTTCACCCTGGGTCCCTGTTCTCAGTGATGATACAGCAAGCCTCCCATCACCCAGGTCACCTGGGAGTCCTCCTAGCATCCACCTCTAGCATCTGTGCCCTCCTCTCCATGTCCTTGCCACTGTCTTCAGGCCCTTACCTGGACCATTTCCATAGCCTCCTAACCGATGTCCCTGCCTCCAAATCTTCCTTCCAGTCCTTCCTCTGGATCTGCACTTCCAGGACTGTAGCCACTAGTTACCTGTGGCTACAATTGAATTAATTAAAATCAAGTAGAATTTACAACTTCAGTTCTTTAGTCTTAGTAGCCACAGGTGGCTAGTGGCTCCCATATGGGACAGTGCAGATACAGACTATTTCTATCGTTGCAGAAAATTCTATTGGCCAGCATTGCCTTGTAATCACGTTACTGCCTATAATTTCCCTGATTGTCCATTTCCCTCTGGATAAAGTCCAGTCTCCTTAACCTAGTTTATGCCTCCACCCCGTCTAGGTGCACCTGTCCAGCTGCATCCCCCATCTTGTCCCCACATTCACCCTCCGCTCCAGCCACCCCAGCTCCCTGTAGCTCCCTGCCTGTGTCGACATCTTTCTGCCTTCATGCCTGGGCGCCCTTGGTCCTGCAGCCTGGAGCCACTTGTTTACCTGCATAACCCCAGACTCAGCTCAAACACACCTCTTATTTGGGGTTCTGTAGCGCCCACCCCAGGAACCCACACCTGCCAGGTCACGCTCACAAGAGCACAGCTGTACTGCAGCACTCAGCACTCTGGGGACAGTTTGTCTGTCTGTCTCTCTGTGAGTCCGGCTGTGCTTCCTTCCTATCTGCACTCCCCACGTCTAGCCCAGTAGTAGGGGTGGTGATTGGGGGTGGGGTCAGAAGAGACTGGGGAACACAGTCCTGAGAAGCACCTGGAGTTAGCAGGAAGCTTTCACCTGCAAGGACACACCTCACTCACACTGGGCTAAGCAGTGAAGGGAGCTTTTCAGCTCCACCAACTGGTCAGTGTAGAGGAAGGATGGACTTCAGCGCTGGTTTGATGCGGGCTCAGTCTGTCAAGGCCTGGGGAGTCAGTGGTCTCTCTCCAGGCAGATGTGGTGCAGCATCCACCTGCGACTGGCGCCCTCGTGTGGCCCAAGAGGGCACAGCAGCTCCCTGGGCTGTGGCTTCCCGTCCAGGTCCTGGGAGAGAGGGAGGATGGGTTTGGGAGGCTCTCTTAGGAGGGCAAGGAAGCCACTTTCCAAGGAGCCCCACGGCAAAACTCTCCTCGCCCCGTGTTCCCCTTACTATGTTCCCCCGACCCCCCGTACCCCCTAACTTATGCAGTGGTGGGAATGAGGGAGGGCTGTCTGTCTCAGCTTAAAACCCCTTGTCTAAGCTCCCAAGACACCCTGAAAGTGTGCTAGGGAAGTTGAAAGAACCCTCATTTCTTCCCAGGGAAGCTCTGAACCAAAGAAGGTAATCCAGGCCAGAGTCCTTCTCTTCTGATTCCATTAGGCCTTGGGGGACCAGGAAGAAATGAAGGATTCTGGACGGATTAATGGGGACCCGATGACCTCTGGAGCAGGACAGGCACCTTGAAAACGTGGGAATGCTCTTCCTCTGAATCTCATTTGTCTAAACTTCTGGTCCCTGGGAGATGCTCCCGTGCCCCTCTAGGCTGGAGCTTCCTGCAAAGGCACTGGTGGGTGTCTAGCTCCCTCTAATGGGAATCATGAAAAGGAGCCCAATGGGAGGATTCCAGTCAATGTCGGGCCGGACTGCACCCCACTTCCTCCAAGCCATCCCCCACCCCCCAGGGCTTGTAGGGATAGGCAGCCAGGCACTGCTTCCTCTCCCCACCCCACTGAAGCGGGGGACACTCTTTAAGTCTGCAGGACCTAGAACTGCGGCTTTAGGAAGGAAGGTGCAGGGGGGAGGATCCTGCGGGAAGAGGCAGATGTTAGATGGAGAGGGAGGGAGGGAGAGGTAGAGGTGGGAGGGGGTACACTGTGTAGGGAAGTCCCTTCCTTGGAAAGGCCCTCGTCTTTAGGTACATTCCTTAGTGAGCCACAAGGGAAAGTCCAAGTCAGTTGGAGAGTTACCCGTTTTCTCTCAGAAGAGGTAATTCTCTTTTATGTAAATGTTTCAGTAAAGAAATTTGCCTATGGAGTAAATGTGCCTTTGGGGGAGATTTAAGGGACACGGTGGCAAAGGGAGCCAGTGTCACCCCATCTCCTTCTACTTTGCAGCAGAGAGGACGTCAGCTTACATCAGGTCAGGAAGCCCACAGGGCGATTGATGGCTCTAGAGATGACACAGCAATAGCAGGAAAAATAAATCAGGGGACACGTGCTGGGGAGATGAGAGACCCCACCTTCTGCAGGTGCCTGAGAGGAGGGGCATGGGTCCAGCAAACTCCTTCCTTGTCATCTGTGCCGGGTACGGTGCCCTGGATCTCAGCATCCATCCCCTCTTCTTTCAATGCGCCCTTTGCACTGTGGAGGCCAGAAAGCCAAAAACCGCCCTTCTCAGACTCCCTTCAGCTAGAGTGCATTAGGTAGAGCCAAAGAGATGCACCTGTGCAAGACTTGGAAGGCGGAGGTGCCGTGGGGGCCATTGCTGAAGCAATTCCCGCTCTGTGGGTGGTGACTTGGTGGTATGTTGGTGTGTCCTTGAACTCAACAATTCCACTGGAAGCCTCCAGCTTCCTGCCTCCACCCATGCTTTTATGAGCATCTAATTCCCTGAATCCCACCCCCTTTTCTTAACCTAGATTGGCTTGTTTCCTACACTGCTGATACAGTAAGTATTCAGAGGAGGCTGGTTTGAATGGAAAACAATGCTGAATCCGCTCCTAACATCTTTGGCTCTAAAAGAGAGAGGGCGACCCCAGACTGGGGGATAGGAGTGGGAGGGACCCTCAGAGGGACAGCGTTGGCCAGGAGTCCTGTTTCTCAGAAGCCAGTGGGATGTGGGGCAGTGGGTATAGGTGGGGGTGAGGCAGACGCTTGTGAGAGGACCAGCTAAATGGTGACATTGCCAAGTTTACCCCTGGACCTTAGGACCCCCCCTTCTTTCCTTCCCTCCCCCTTCCCGGGCATCCAGTAAGGATGGACTTCCGGTGTAACACAATGGCCCAGGTGCTCCCTCTTCCTCTCTTAGCCACTGCTGCTCTCTGGAAAGACCTGGTGAGCCCACCTGCCGACCCTGAGGCATAAGGAGGGTCAGGCCTATAGCACAGTCCCCATGGAGGCTGGGGCTGGGCGGGGGGCGGGGGGCTTGTTTTAGAATAAAGTCACTTCAAGATCAATTCTCCAGGGGAATTCTGGGCATCCGCTATGGGAAGGGGAGTTATTTTTTGACATTAGAACACTCTGGAATCATACAGGTAAGTCGACTGAAGAGATACCCTCAGGTGTTATGGGACGAGGCAGCTTAAAATATGGCCCCCAGTTCTTTGACACTCCTGCCGTTGAAGTGGGATCTATGTCCCCTCCCTAAAAGTGGGTAGGCTTGAGACCACTTCACCAACAGGCACAGTGGACGCAATGCCATATGATATCTAAGGTTAGGTCATAAAAACCAGGCAGCGCTGGCCTGGGCCTCTGGGAACGCTGCTTTCCCGATGACCCTCTCCGGACACTTCCTCTTGGGACCCAGCTGTCATGCTGTGAACAGCCACGTGGAGAGGCCTGCGTGGACCCTCCAGTTGACAGTGGCAGCCCAGGTCGGCTTTTGAATCGTCTGGTCCAGACACGTGAAGAAAGAAGCTGGAGTGAGGATGATTCTAGCCCCGGACGTCCATCTGAGTCACCCTCGGCCCCTCGGGTCCTCCGCACTGAGGCCGCAGCCTCCACCCCCAACACACCCTGTCCCAGCGCCCTGACCCCTGGACTCTGTAAGCACAATAAACCGGGTGCTATTTATGCTACTAAGTTGGAGGAGGTCTGAAACGTTGCGGCAGCTGACTGCAGCCTGGGTCACTGCCCACACGAGGGCCCTTCTCCCGTGGGGTCCCCGCCACGCCCCGCACCCAGTGGGTTTTTGGGGGAACCAGGCCTCAGTAGGGCTGCGAAGCCCCACGGTGCTTGGTGAGCCCTGCCGACCGACGGTCACAACCTGTCACGCAGACCTGGGGGATCTGAGCTCAGACGCCAGGCAGGCTTACCAAGGCATTTCCTGCAGACACGGGTCTCTCCCGCTCGAGAACAGCGTGTCTGCATTTGGTTCAGTGGTGAACAATTCTCATTTCTGTCAGGGCAGCAAAGACTCTGGAGCAGGCAGACCTGGATTTGAGACTGGCTCCCCCTCTCAGTGCCTCTGAGCCCTTGTGCAGGTTTGGTCATGTCTCTGAGCCTCAGTTTCCCCATCTGCCAAACAGGGACAGCGTGTAGGTCCTTGCAAGGTTGCTGTGAGGATGAGGTAATGCGTGAAAAGCCTCAGTGGGAACAGCCATCCTTCTCCTTGGGAACCAGCCTCAGGGAGACTGCTTGGTTGAACCCAGCACCCAGGGACAAAAGACGGTGGCTTTTCACCTGCGTTCCCAGGTTCCCTGGGGTATTAGTTGGGCTATCCATTCTCCATGCATCAGAGACTCAAAATGTCAGTGACTTAAGCAGATGGAACTTGGTTTTCTGTCCCGAACCGTCCTGGTAGGAACATCGAGGACCGGCATAGCAGCTGCAGAGCATCAGGTCTCAGGCTTTTTCTGTCTTGCTGCTCTACACGCTGACAGGCGAGCTCCATCCACGTTGACTTGCCAACCCCACCTCTGGCTTCCAGCCAGCGGGAGGGGACGAGACAGGGAGAGGGTGTCTCCCCAAAGTGGAGGCTGGACTCATGACCTCCACTCACATCCTGTTGGCTGTCCTATTGCATGACCACGGCCAGCTGCCCGGGGTGCTGGGAAACACCAGGGCGCCCATGTGCCCAGTGACAAATCAGGGCTCCACTGCTTCTACAGAAGGGGAGAGCAGACGTGGGGGGGCGAAGGAAGTGTCCGCCGCACTAGGCAAGGGGGCGTGGTGTCGTCCCCAACCATCCTTCTGCCCGCCTTTCCAACCGGCTCAGCTGTTGAGGGCAGTGAGCCGGGAGCAGCACTGCAGACACGGAAAGACTAGAGCCTGCTCTCGGGGAACACGATTTTTCACAAACCGAAGCCCGTGGAGGATGTTTAGGCCACAGCTTTGAAGGGCTGAGCCATCCATCCAGGCCTGGGGCTCCGAGTTCTGGCCAGTCCGTCCTTGGACCATGCTGGTCTCTCTCGGATGACTCTCCCTCCCTGAGTGTGGCTTAGTGCGGTGCCCTTGACGTTGGCCAAGAGTCACACGAAATACACTTTCCTTTTGCTGCAAAAATAGTATTTCAGGACGTAGTCAGTGGATCACAGCACTCAGCGTTCCCTATACCAAGGACCATGTGAGCAACTTTCACTTGAGTTTATTATAAGGGAAAAACTCTGTTCCCACTGAGAAAGGAGGCTGCTTCCTGCAGATAGTAACAGACCAGCTTTCCTTTTCCGCCCTGGCTGCCCGGACGCTTAATCACAGCATCTGTGGCCACTCGGTCAGCCTTGTATAATCTCTGTTTCCTGCGGGCCCAGCATTTTAGTTCTCTGTGTTGGTCTTACTGCTACGTCTTTAATACATGCTTTAATACACGTCTTTAAGAATGCCTTCTGCATTCTCTCTAGAAAGAAGCAGGCTATCATTAATGATAAAATAGAAAAATAAGGCCCCTTGATTGGGAAGAAAACAAAGCTGGTGGGACTATGGAGGGTAGTCCCATTGCTGTACTTGGGTGTTAGTGTTGACTCGATTTTCCCAGCAGCTGGGGCAGAAAGACGTTGGTTACAAGGCTGTCCTCAGAAAGAAGGAAACAGAGCAGTGTTGTGAGAGAGGCAAAGCAGGGAGCAGTTAGCTGATGGGAGGGGCTCCTGTAATGGTTCAGGGTGTGGGCAGGAACCTGGCTACTGATCTCAGCTCCATCACTCAGAAGCTGTGTGACCCTTGGCAAATCACTTAACCTCTCTGTGCATCAGTATAATAGCAATAACAGCTGGCTTCTGGTTGCATTGCTTCGATCTCTGCTTCTGCCTTCATATCACCTTCTCCTTCTCTATGTATCCATGCCTCCTTTTCCGAAACTTTAAAAAACATTTTTTTGTTTAATTTTTATTTTATTTTTTATTTTTGCACCACGCAGTATGTGGGATCTTAGTTCCCCAACCAGGGATCGAACCTGCGCCCCCTGCAGTGGAAGCACAGAGTCTTAACCACTGGACCGCTACGGAAGGCCCTTCTCTCTTATCAGGACAGCTGTCGTTGGCTTTAGAGTCCACCTGGATAATCCAGGATGATCTCACTTTAAGATCCTTAATTATATCTGCAAAGACACTTTTCCCAAATAAGGTCAGATTCACAGATTCGCATATCTTTTGGGGGCCACCATTCAATCTACTACAAGGACTAAAGTTTGGATCTAAGCAATGCATCTCTTGTGGTGAGACCAGTCCTTAGCGAGTAGATGGGTGGGGGGGATTTTTTGGGTGGCAGGAAAGGGCTCAGTGGGCTCCTAAAAGCTCCACCTCATAGAGGCAGCTTTCCAGGGAGCTGCCCCTGGCTCCTATGGGCGGGCTTGGGCTTCTTGTCCTGCATCTCTTGTGGCCCCTCAGGGCCCAGTGGGTGCTGCGCACACACTGCTTTGGGCTGGTTAACTCCCACCTCCTCTGGTGGGGTGGGTGGGCGGGCGGGAGGGTCAGCCACATGACTCCTGACCCTGCACAGACTCACTGACAGAGACAGACCCGAAGGGGCAATCCTTTCTCCCTCTGCTCGCCCCTCCCAGCACAGGCCTACGCCGCCAGCTCACTGGTCAGCTTCAGTTGCTCCCTGCTCCGAGCACCTAGCACACAGCTGCAACTCTGATGGGGCACTCTCCTGCTCAAACACCTGCCATGGCTCCCCACTCCTCCTGAGTCAAGTCTAGACCCACTCCAGGCCTGCCACTATGGCAAACCAAACTACCTGTCCCGCCTGAGAATCCAGGATTCTTTTTCTAAAATCCATCTTTTTCTTGCTGTTCCCTAAACCTACCCCTGGATCCTCTCCCTCTGGGCTTTTCCTGACCCTGTTCCCTCCTTCTGGAATGAGTCTCTTCCTTCCAGCAGCCAACCTCTAGTGCTCTTAAAGGCCCAGCTCTATGCCTCTTCCTCCTGGCAGCCCTCCCAGATTTTCCAAGGTAGACGTGATCATTTTGTATTCCTCCTTCCCTCTTATGGCAGCTCCCACTCCCCATCTTGTCCTGTTGCTGTTTATGGTCAGAACTCATTTCCGAAAGGGTCACCTCTTTGCTGGAAGGAGCCATGCCTAGCTCACTTTTGGATTCCCAGCACCTCACACAGTGTTTAGCTCATAGTAAGTGCTTACTAACTATTTTTCAAATGAGTGAAACATCCATTGTAGTTCTTTCACATTAAGCTTCGGTAGCTCAAGGGGCAGAGTTCTCAGGGTAGAGCTGCATGCAGCTTCCTGGCCTCAGGGCTTGGTTTTATTCTCTGGGTGGCTGGTGTGGGGGTCAGAAACTGAAATTTCCCTAGGGGCCTGCCTCCAGGGTTGTTTCACTGTGGTTCATTGTGGGTACAACTGGGCGATAATAGAGTTGGTTTCAAACATTGGGAAGTTTGTCTAAAAGAATTAATACGTTTTAAATAAAATATTTCATATCTATAAAAAATTATAGACAAAGTTTAACAAATAGTAAAATGAACATCCATGTACCCACCCCCATCCTAAGGAAAAGAATGTTGCCAGTATTGTGAGTGATACCCCCTTACATGCATCCCCCAGTAAGGTCTCTGTTTCAAGTCTACCTAACTCCAGAATCAGGGACAATCTAACAGTGCTCAGGGACTGTACGAAGCTGTCTGTCAGAGCATCAGATTGCAGAACTCTTAAAGTCACCTGTGTTCATATAAAAAGGGCTTGGGACCCCCCCCCCCCCCGCAAAGAAACAATAACGTTTTAGGGACACAGTTCTACAGGGAGCCGTCTTCTGATTGGCAACTAGATGAAGCAGGTGTGCAGTCATCATTACAGTACTCAACCCACGTGGTGGGAGGTGGGAGGTGCCTGACGTCCTAATAGGATCTTTTTTTTGCAGTTAGTCCCTCTGGGTCCCTACCAGGCGGGGGCGCCCACCGCGGCGGCACTTAAACCTCTGCAATGCATGTTTCTGCCCCTAGATGGCGCCAGAGGACTGTGCCTCGTCCCACCTGCGCGGGCCATTTTGGGGAGAAGAGGCATTTTGTATTTTGGAGATGATGGAAGAGAGAAACCCTTTAAACTGAGAAGCGAAACTCTGGCCAACACTTAAAACAGGCAGTTAGTTGCTAACTCCAGCAGCCTGCTCCTCTGAGCATGAACTCTGGTTCACCATAGTGTCTGCAGGACTTTGGGCCAATGCATAGGTGAATGTAATTAACAGAGCCCAGCTTTGAGGGCTTTTGGGACAACTAAATGATTTTATTTCACATAAAGTGCACTGGAACATTGTCTGGCACATAGTAAGTGCTCAATAAAATTCGCTGTTCTTTTCCTTTTCAATTTGTATTGCAGGGACTTGTCACGTGACCGAAGGGCAAGGAAACCAGCATACTGTTTGCCTCTGCACCCCAAGTGCCTGGCACAGAGCAGGTGCTTAGTAAGCCATTTCTGTCCCCCCCTGGCCCCATCTCATGGAGGAGGGAGCCGCTGTGTTCCACGTGGCTTCAGAGAAGTCCAGGCAGGGACTAACAGGGAGGTGAATGGTGTCTGGCTAAGCTGTCCAAGCATGGGCTGGGTTTCCTGGTGAGAGGGTGAGCTCCTGAGCCCTGGAGATATGAAAGCTGAGGGCACCTGCTACACAGGATGCAGCAGAGGGGACCCTGGTTGAAGGCGGGACTTGGTGGCCCTGCCTGGTGGTCACGTTTCTAAGTGAAATGCAAATTAAGTATTGCTGAAGCCCTCACCTCCCTGAGGTTGTAAGAGAGACAGGAAGGGCTGGGGAGGCCTGAGGGCAACAGGAGAAGCTCCCTCGTCAAGGGTGGGAGGGGTGAGGGAGAGGGGAGAGAAGGGAGGGCCAGGGCCAGGTTTTTATACTCCCCACAGCATCTAGAACGTAGTGGATGCCCCATAATTGTTTATTAAATGAATGAATGAAAAGTGTTACATGTGGGGTCAGCACGGAGAAGGGGCACCTCACTCAGCCTCACCGAGAAGGCACCTGGGAGCCAGGTCTGCAAAGGCCAGCAGGCAGGAGTCAGCTCACAAAGGGCCTCGTACTATGCCAGGCATTACCCTGAGTGGTCGGGGTGGGATGTGCCTCTGTTCCAATCTATCTGTCTGACCCTGGGCGGATAATTTAACCTCTCTGACCCTCAGTCTCCGCCTCCTACTATGATAGGAATAATATAGAATACAGTATAGCATAGAGGACATGGTACAGTATAGGGCATAGTAATGATAGTATAGGGTGTATTTGGTGTCTGGGCTGGCAAGAGGATGGAAGTCTGTGTACGAGGTGTCTGGCAAGAGAGGGGGGAGGGAGACAGTGGATGGAGCAGGCTCAGGGCCAGTCCCACCAGCCTGGAGGGCTGCTGTGGGGTCCTTTCAGAGAGAGGGGTTCAGGGGATTGGCACCAGGGGATGAAGGAGCCTCGTTTTTTTTTTTTTTTTTTTTTTTTTTTTTGGCCGCGTTGGGTTTTTGTTGCTGAGCGCGGGCTTTTCTCTAGTTGCGGCGAGCGGGGGCTACTCTTGGTTGCGGTGCACGGGCTTCTCATTGCGGGGGCTTCTTTTGTTGCGGAGCCTGGGCTCTAGGCGTGCGGGCTTTAGTAGTTGCGGCACGCCGGCTCAGTAGTTATGGCACACGGGCTCTAGAGCGCAGGCTCAGTAGTTGTGGCTCACGGGCTTAGTTGCTCCGCGGCACGTGGGATCTTCCCGGACCAGGGATCGAACCCGTGTTCCCTGCATCGGCAGGCGGATTCTTAACCACTGCACCAGCAGGGAAGCCTGGAGCCTCATTTTTTTGAAGGCCTCTGAGGTTCTGGGCCTAAACAGTGTGACCTTGAGGCCTGGGGAGCATGATGGTTAGAGAGGGAAGCGTTGCCTCCCGCCCCCAATTATTCCTCCTCAGCACCCTGCCGCAGACCCACGTAAGGCTCTGAGGTCTGAGACTCAGCGGGCCACGGGTGGGGGATGGAGAGCTGTCCAGAGCAGCGTTCTCACGGATGACACTGGCCACTGAGGCAGGGTGCCTTGACATGTGCCTGTCTGTGGGGAAGGCAGCATCCCTGGGGGCCCTGGAAGTACCTTGGGGGCCACATGGGTGGGGCCCAGGAGCCCCTCTGATTTGGGCACTGATGTCAAAGTGGCCAGTTTTCACCCCCAGGCTGGTGAGGCCACCTAGCGCAGTGCCTAGCACTTAGTAAGTGCTCAATAAACGGAGTTAATACTATCTATGTCCTCAGTGCGTTCTTAGGAGGGCTCTGCAGGGGACTGAGGCCCAGGCAGAGGGAGGCTGGTCAGGTAATGACAAGTACAAGAACAGGAAGGGACCCTAGGAGCAGCTAATCCACACCAAGCCCATTGAGAGACTTGCCCAAGGATGGGTCAGAAGCCAGAGAGGGGACCAGCGCTGTAATGAATGTCCCCGCCTCCCTGCCATGTCCACGGACTCTCCAGACCACCTCCTGCTGGTCTCCACAGGATGGCGCTCAGGTCCCTCAAGGCCTACATGACCAAGACAAGTCCTTCAGCCACTGTCCCAGACCTGTTCTCACCTGTAGCTCTGACCATCACCCAGCCGGTGCCAGAAATCTGGGAGGCCCATTCGACTCTCCCTTCTCCACCCCGGGCCTGATTCATCACCAAGTCCAAGGCAGAAACCCACACTCCACCCACCCATCAGCCTCAGGCCCTGCTGTTCTCCCCTCCATGTTTGTGCTAATGCGGTCCCCAGGCCCGCCCTTTCCTCTTCTCTGCTCCTTGCTCACCCCCTCCGACTTGACCCTGGGCGCTCAGGGAGGTCGAGGAATGGTGGGCGGGCAGGGATCCTGGGGCACGCAGGACTCCTCCTTCTGGCCTGGTGCCTGGATTGGGTCCCTGTGCCCTGCCTGTCCCACAATGGTCAGCTGGGGGCGCTAGTGCGCCACGGAATATTTTCACGCCGGCTGCGAGTGGGGGCGGGGAGACGCTGGAGCCTCTCTGGGTGGCGGCGGGGCTGGTGCAGCCGGTCTGGTTGGTCTGCATGTGGACAGTGGGGGCGGAAGCGGGGGCGGGTTTGAGGTGCGTGGGTGCGTTCCACGGTGCTGGGTTGACACTTGGAATGTGAGGGGTGGGGCGGGGCATCAGTCGCTTACGGGCTGTGGAGGAGCCCTGGGGTACTGGCTGCTCCCCCAGGCCCGGGGACCCCGCTGTCGGGTTTCAACGATTTAGGTGAAAGTCTGGCCTCGGCTCTGCCACCCTCCTGGCCCTTCCCCCGGGGACCCTACTCACACCCACTTGTGGCAAGTCTTTAGTTCTTTGGAGGGTGGGCTTTGAGATCTAATTCCCACTCTGCCACGTAGGCAGTCCCTTACCTTGTTGTAGCCTCAGTGTCCCAGTAAGTAAAATGGGGACAGTAACATCAATGTCACAAAACTGTCGTGACAACTGGAGCTCCAGGTGGGAAGCGCTAGCCCCCAGCTGCCACCCAGTGGCCTGAAGCCGGGTGGGGAGGGATGGAGGTGTCAGACAAGACCACCGTGAAATCACAGCCCCATCTCCTCCAAGAGGAGTCCCCTTCCGGGAAGCCCAGGCCCAGACCACTGTGCTCAGTCTCTGAGGGCACGTCCACCTCCCCTGTCCTGCAGCTTTGTGCTGGGTCTTTGCCACCCCTGATCTCCTGCTTCCCAAGGGCACAGAGCATCCGGCCACAGCTTTCCGTCCCTGGCGAGGCAGGCAGGAGATGGGCCTGCTTGAGAGGAGTCCTGGCTGCCTTTGAGCTGGTGCTTGAGGGACAGATAGGGTTTGCTTCCTGTCTGGAAGTGGAGGGGGGGCTCTCCAGGCTGTGGGGCAGCTGAGCAAAGCCAGGAGGCTGACACCGCATGGCCTCTCTGGAGAGCGTAAGGGGCCAGCGTGGCCCGGGCAGGGGCAGGTGGAGAGCAGCAGGGGTCTGGATGCTGGGATGGGTGGGTTGACACTCTGTGGGAGTCCTGGCGTGAATTCCACGGGCAGCAGGGGAGCTGTGGGGAGACTCTGGGTAGCCCGGACCCCCGGGCGAGGGAGGGCTGGGTCCCTCTGCTGAGCACGGGAAGGGCAGGGTCAGAGCCAGTGAGAGAAGCAGGGGTGGGAAAGAGTGGGCGCCAGGCCAGAGGCGCCTGGGTCCAGACCTGGCTGGTGCCCGGAGGGAAGGAGAGGAGAAGATCCTTCTCCCCTTGGACTGCGTTATAGGGAATCAGGTTGGATGACTGCAAGAGCTTCCAGGGCCGAGGTCTGGGGAGGCCCTGTCCCGGGGGGCCTGGTCCTGCCTTCCCCATCCCTGAGTCCCCTGCGTCTTCTAGCTCCCACTGCTTCCAGAGGCCCCGCACGCTCATCCAGGCTTCTGGAGCGAGCCCTGGACCGGCTGAGGCCTGACGTGGGGCAAGGAATTTACCCCCTAACCCTCCTAGGTGAGGTGTGATGCGTTACGACCTCTCAGGGTCTCCCTTGCCCACTGTGGTGGGGGGCGTGGAGCCGCAGCTCCTGATGGGCCCACTCAGGGCCAGGTCTTCTGACAGGGAGTGGCAGGCTAAGGAAAGGACCCACTCAGGATCATGCTGCCACCATGGGTGCAGGGTCTCTGGGGTGCAGGGCTGAGTGGGTGAGAGAAGGCTGTGGCGGCCTGAGGGGTTCGGGGTGCTTGGGCCTGCTTGAGAGACGTCCTGGGGAGTCTTGTGACAGGAACTGCAGCATGAAGGCCTCAGGCTGGAGCTGAGGGAGAGACCTCATCTGGCCGCAGCAGCGACCTTGGAGTCTGGGAGGTGCTGAGTGCGCTTGTTTACTGGGTGGCAGGTCCTGGCTTGCTGGGAATGCGGCCTGGGCCTGGGGGCAGGAGATGGCGGCTGATACCAGCCAGGCATCCCTGCTCCCTCTCCCCCCGACTGCAGAGGGAGGGCCTCGAACTCAGCCTACTGGGCCTATAGACCAGGGACAGGGGGTAGGGGTGCTGGCACAAGTCTCAGGGGCCTGGGTTTGACTCCCTTCCCCGAGGTGTGGGTACCCCAGGGTCTGGGGTAGAGGAGTGGGCTGGGGGCTGTACTGCGGTGGGTTTCTGGGCCGGGTGGGCACAGTGAGCCCTTGGACTGCTCTGAGCAGAGCCCCCACTTCAGCTGGGAGGACAGGCGTGCTAGGGCAGGCCCAGAGTCTGAATGACGCCCTCCCCACCCCACACAAGTCCTCACATGGGGCCACTGGGTGCAGGGCTCACGGTACTGGCAGAGTGCTTGCCGTTCTTACTGGGGGCACGTCCTGTCCACAGCCCCTGCCCTTTTACCTCGACTCCCAGCCTGGGCATGTGGGACCTGACCCACTACCCTGGACGTATGCCCCACCTGACACTCCAGGGCTCAGCAGGGGTCTCTGATTGTCAGAAAATGGACACAGGGTGGGCTTAATGGGGGTGGGTGGGGTGGAAGTGGGCTTGTGGGGAGGTTGGGGTTTGGGGAGCTTGGGGTAGGGTCGGTGGTGAGAGTAGAGACAGGGCGTGGGGTGCTACTGGGATGTGGAATACGGGTTAGGATTAAGGGAGGGCCTGGGAAGGCAGAGTTTGGAGGAATGTTGTAGGTTTGGGGCTGCAGTTGGGCTGACATTGGAATTTCGGGCAAAAGTCTGAGAGTGGGTGCAGGTCAGAGCCGGGGTTTGGGATGGGATTGCTTTAGGGCTGAGTTTTGCAAAGGGGGTAAGTTTTGGGCATAGGGAAGCACCCAGGTTTGGAGTGAAGTTGATTGGGGGTAAGGTTGGGTACGGGTCACACTTGGCCTTAGGGTTGGGGTAAGCGCAGTGTCAATCCGGCCATGGGTCCAGGGTGGGGGTGGGGCAAGCCCGGGTGAGCGTCGCGCACAGTTTGGGGTTACTTTGGGCTGCGTTGGGGTCGGGCATGGTCGCAGCTGGTTGAGGGTTTTAGGGATTTGGTTGTCTGCCCTGTGGTGTCCTGCTGGGTCTGTCCTCTCCCTTTCCGGTGAACTGCGCTCGGCTAAGGCCTCGGCTGGAGACTCCAGGTGGTGGCAGGACCTCCTCCACCGTCTGTGCTCAGGCGGGGGCCCAAGGAGGTGGCATTCTGCAGCTGAGCCCCAGACTCTCTAGGGCCTGGGTATAGCTGAAGCAGGGGCCCCATGCCACACTGGGCTGGCCTGGGGTTTGGGGCTCCTCCCTGCCCGTGAAGGCCACCCACCTGCTCCCTGCCCTCCTGCCTGGGCGTCTTCTCTCACTCTGGACACTTGTCTGGGAACCTCTGTTCCTTCTTTGAGCCACTGGTGGTCGGGGAGATGGAGGGTCTTATCACGGTGAGCCCTGGCCCCTTTTCTGACCACCCTGACTCCCAGGCTAAGGTGGGGAAACCACTCCTCACCTGGCCTTAACCAGAGTGGTCGTTGGAAGGCCTGGCCATCTCACCTTGTCACAATTCCCACACATTTCAGGGCCAGACTTGGGATCCCAGGGTCAGGCCTGTGACTCTGCTGCCTGGGGTGAGTGAAGTCTGGGGGCCCAGAGGTGGGCTGATGGTCCTGGTCTAGACCTGAGACCTGTCTGTGAGTCAGCTGCGCCCAGGCGTGCCCCTAACCCTAACCCCTGACCCCAAGCCCCCTCCCTCCCTCATCAGCGGGAGAGGCTGCCTCTGCTCTCCACTGCAGATCCCTTGGGGTGGGGCCCGCTGGGAGGCATGTGGGTACCTGGCTGGGTGTGTTTGCGTGTGACTCATCCTGGATGCCAAGGCTCTGAGTTGGTGGCTTTGTTCTCCCACTGGCTGGGTAGGGTCTGTGCCATAGCCCCGAGTCACCAGGGTGTGGCCCAGCGGGCCTGGTGGCACTTTGGACACACAGATGGCACTGGGGCCAGGACATGCCGACCTGGGGGGCGGAGGGCCCTGCCTCGCATGGGCCCTGTCCTCAGTGCTTTCTCCCCGGTGGTGCTGTGAGCCCCTCCTGAGGTGCTCCTCGGTGACCAAGTGCCCTGTAGCCCTGGGGCTCCGTCCGGTTAGGGCCTGGAGGGGCTGAAGTGGTTTGGTGTCCGCAGACACAGCCAGAGACCCTGGGGAGCACACTGACCCTTCCTCAGCTGCCCAGTAAAGGCCATTGGCAGGCCATCATGTGCTACTATCCAAACTGTCAGCCCAGCGGGCCCTTAAAACAACTCCGGGAGGAGGAAACCATCACTCCCACTTTACAGAGACAAAACCGGGGATTAGAGAGGCTCATAGATGCCCAAAGTCACAGAGCTAGTGAGAGGCCAGCCGGCCTTAAGGCCCCTCATCGGGTGTTCAGTGGGGCCTGCCCTGTGCCGGGTGTGGGACATTAGTGATGGGGGCCTGGCCCCGGTCCTCCACTTCCGTCCAGTTTGTCACTGGGACCCCCGGACGCCACTCCTCACTCAGAGTCAGGCAGGGGCCCCACAGGGCCCGGTGAGTGAGCAGCCCTGTTGCCCCTCCCAGCCACCGGCCCTGGGTCCTGCATCCCTCCATGCCTCCGAAGATGCAGACAGACATGGCCCTGCTGGACTCCCGGGCCGTGCCCAGCCTGCTTCCTCTGGGCAAGAGGCAGGAGGCCCTGGGCCCCTGATGGGCAGCTCCCTCCTTGGGGAACCAGGCCTCACTGCCCTCAGGGAAGGATAGAAAGTGCAGTTCCCACACAGCCACCAACCTCCCGCCTCCTGCCCCCCACCTCCCCCTGCAGGTGCTGTGTGTGTGTCTGGGTGTGAGTGCGAGAGGGCAAGAGAGCCAGACTGGCTGTAAGTCAGAGGTGAGGGGGAAGCAGTGCAGGTTAAGCGCAGGTAGACAACCCCTTCCCCCCCGGAGGGGCGAGGGTGGGAACCCAGGGATCGTGGTTCCCAGGCCAGGCTTGGGTCCTCAGACGTGCCTGTATGCTGTCTGGCTCTCTGACAGGCCAGGGGGCTGCTTGGGACCTGCTGCTCCCAGGGAGGGCTATTCAGGTGTCCTTGGGTGGGTGAGTAGGCACGGCTCCAAGAACAAGCCTCAACTCCTCCACCCACAGCCCCACCTAGTTCGGTCAGAAGCTGTTTGAGGGAGAAGAGAAAGTACCTTACAAGGTAACAAATGCTGTCTGCCAGGTGGAGGCCAGGCTACCTCCCTGCTTCCGGGCCTCCCCGCCCTTCTCAGGAAGAAGCTGGCTTCTGTGGTATCCCAGTCCTGGCCTTGAGCCCAACAGTGCCCCCCTGGCCTCCATGGAGACACTGACACCTTCCCCAGACCCGGGTAAGGGCGGCTGGAGTCGGGGAGGCCTGGCCCTCCCCTCCTGGCAGGCAGAAAAGGCAGTCAGGGCTCAGAGACGGAGCTCACTGCTGTGTGACCTTGGCTAAGCGAGCTCTCCTTTCCAAGTGTCAGTTTCCTCCTCTGCACATTTAGGGAGGTGGGCTAGGGGTCGTGAATTCCCCCAAGGATCTTAAGCCCCATGGAGCGTCCCTTCACTTATAGACTCTTAACAGGCCAAGGCCACACCGCACAGCCCTGGCTCCCTTCTCCAAGCCCAGGAGACTTTGCTGGGCTCCCTTGGCAAGGGTCGCCCTCTCTGTTCAAGGGAGCTGGGGTCGCAGGGCAGTTCTCCTGGTCAGTTCTCCAGGTGGGGCCGTCTGGCTCAGCCTGCCTAATTCCCAGCGAGGAGACGGCCTGAGGAAGCAGGTGCCCCCTCCTTAGACCCGTCTCCCTGTCTGTAAAGCTCGCATCTCCAGCTCCCGACCAGCACCTCCCTTGAGAAGCAGCCCTTCCCTGGAAGCCCCCAGCCTACCCCCTGGCCATACTCTCTCCAGCCCTTGAGTGCAATGTGCTTTGTATCTTTCTGTGCTGGTCATCCTGTGTGCGCCAGATGCACCATCTTGGAATTTCACCCTGGAGATGAAAGGTGGGAGCGCCGACTCCATGCTCCCAGGGCAGTTTTCCAGCATTATCTCATTTGACCCTAGCAACAGCCCCTCTGCCAGGACACTTCGGCAAGTGAGTTCAACAGAGAGGTTACACAGCTTGGTTGGGGCAGAGTCTGGAGGCAGCCCCTGCTCTGGCCCTGGCCCCCTTGTGGGCGCGGTGAAGGAAGGGAGTGTGTCTTCCTGTTGGTCCTAGAACAGTCGGAGCTGGGAGTATCCTTGGATATTATCTAGTTCAGCCCCTCACTGTGCAGCTTGCGGAACTGAGGCCCAGAGCCGGGACTAGAGCCCGGGACTGCTGACCCCCAGCCCCGCCCCACTTCCTGGGCACAGGCTGTGCGCTCTCCCCACTCCCTCCCCGTATGGCTGGGCCTGGGCCTGGGGGTGCATTGGGTTTTGTGCTGGCGAATGCATCTTGGTGGCCCAGCTGGGAGAGGACAGGGTGAGGGCCAGGTCCCAAGCCTGTGCTGGGAGCGGGCGGGTCTGTGCTCCTGCATCAGAACAGAGGGTGGAGGGGGAGAGAGAGAGAGGCCTGGGGCAGGGCTTCTCCATCAGTGATTGCACAGAGGTTTTCCAGGAAGCTGACGAAGTAACTTCTGCGTGTGAAGAAAACAAGGCCAGACATGTGAGAATGGCTGAACTTTGCTGTCCTATTCCCAGCCTCCCCTGCGTGGAGCGGCACTGAGAGGTCTTCCCCCAGCCCTCTACCTTGGTGTAGAAAGGACCCTCCTGAAGCCCCTTGGTGACACCCCTTCTTGAAAGCCCTGGGGATCAGGGAACCCCTCAGTCTCTTGCCAGTTTGGAATTCAGACAGTTCTAGCAGGAAGTTCTGCCTGGTGCCTGGCTCTGGTCTCTTCTGCTGTGTGTTTAACCCCCTCTTTTCTTGTCCTGTCCGCTGGAGGATGTGACTGTCCGGTGCTCAGGCCACAGTAAGTTGGAGGTCAGGACTGCAGATGCTCTCTCCTGTCCTCCACCTGTGGGGTTTGGGGAAACCCGAGGCTCCGTTCTGAATCCCCACAGGGAGGCCCTTCTCCTTGCCCCTCCCCAGCCAGCTGGCCTTGCCCTCGCCTTTCACACCTTGTGTGTGCTCCCCTCTCCTGGAAGAGAACCTGCTGCCTCAGGTTCTGTCCTTGCCTCTGCATCTGAGCTGGTTGCCAGCATCTTCTCTGCGTCCCACAGCAGCCTGTCTTTCCAATGCCTTGGGCAGTGCCTGTCACCAGTCGGTGCTCAATAAGTGTTACGAGCTTGTTAAGGGCAGCTCTTCAAGTACATGCTGAAAACCATGGTCAGCTGACTCTTCCTGATTTTCCAGATGGGAAACTCCAGGGTAGACCCTGTAGGTCCAACCCATGGGGACCTTTGGCTCATAGAGCTCTAATGGGGGATTCTGAACACATGTGAACTTGGACTAGCTTTCTCTTCTGGCCTGTATGCAGGTGCCAGGCCCTGAAGAGGGTTAGGGGGCAGAGGAGACTGCCAGGCCTGTTCACAGATCATCACCCCCTCCTGTTATGGACTCCTCTGGGCCTGGACCAGGATCTATCAGGAAGTTCTAGAAGCCAGGAAGGCCAGGGCGTGGGAGGCAGAGGGCACGCTTCCTCCCAGGTCCTGGACTCAAAGGGGGGCTGAGAGCAGGGTCACAATCTGTGAACAGCTGTTCATGCATTTAGTGAGCACTTACTGTATACAAAACCCCACATTTGTATGGGGTCTGACGTGGCCTTAGAAATGACCTCTTCCCGCAGCTCAGAAACCTGAGGCGTAGAGAGGGTCCTGTGCTGCCCTGGGTCGCACAGCGGTGCATAGTGGCTGGGACTAGAGTCTCTGTTCCTTCCCCAGCACCTGCTGCCCACAGAGCTGCCTGAGGATGGGGCACAGTGGCGGCGGAGGGGGCTTCAGCGGAGGGAAGGACAGGCAGTGCTCAGTGTTCTGAAGCACAGCTGCCAGCGCAGGGCGGTGGTGGGCGGCGGGGGGGCGGATAGGAAAGCCACATGAGCCCAGACCTGGGAACATGGAGTTACTGGCAGTCACAAAATGTGTGTATGTGTGTGTGTGGCAGGGGCGGTGCAGCATTTGTTCTGGGCAGGCTTGTTAAATGTATGATGTTTATAAAGCAGGAAGAACAGTGTTCGCCCATAGTAATTGCTACATAAGCATTTTGCTGTTGGTATTTGAGGGGTCTTAGAGCAGGCAGGCAAAGACTGGGTGGACATTCCCGGCTGGGTTGTAGGCAGGAGGAGGGGTGGCCATCAAGGGTAGCATGACAGGTGTGCTTGGAGGGTGTGTGAGCAGCTCGGAGTCAGGAAGAGGGGGCTCCAGCTCTGCCCACTTTCTGGGCAAGGGGAGTCCAGAAACTGGAGGCCACTTCTGCAGCCTGGTTGCGGGGTGTGCAGAGGGTGTCGCTGGTGTGGCCTAGGGGGTGTTGGGTGTTGCCGGGCTAGCTGAGAGGCTTGGCAGATCAAAGACGGTAGAAGGCAAGGCCTCTCTACCAGGCTCTGGCTTTCCCTTCTGCAGGACCCCCAGCAGGAAGTGTTTGATGAGTGACTGATCGGGGTAGTGGGACCCGAGAGGCGGTGCCTTCTCCCGGACCTGCATCCACCTGCGGCGGCCGCCAGGGGGCGGGGCCCGACCGGCTTTGGGAAGCTTCTCCTCCCCTGACCCGGGCGGGGCGCCCCTGAAGGCGGCGGGGCTCAGATGTGGCGTCGCCGCCCGCGTCGCGTCCCGTCCGGTCCGGGCGGCCCCGAGCCGCCTCCCTGCCCAGACACGCCGACCCGCGGGCGGGCGGACACCAGTTGTCGGCGCCACGAGAACAGAGGTTTCGGAGCCCCTCCCCTGTACCTGGCGCCACACCGGGTCCTGTCCCCGTCGGGCGCCGTGGGGGTGGGCGTGGAACGGTGCGGGAGACACAGATCCCGAGTTCCTGAGTTTCTGGGCCCAGGGGACCCCCCCCCCGCCCGCAGCGGCATGACACACCTGCTCTGATGGTGGGTGGCTAGGGCCCTGGGCCACCCCTCTCCGGTGGCCTCCCCCTTGTCCTGCTGGAGGCAGCCAGAGCCGTGCTGGAGCCCCGGCTCTGGCCTCAGTTTGCTCATCTGTAAACGAGAGCGATGACCCGACCTCCCAGTACTGTCGTGAGCGCTGACCCATAGGAGAGGCTCATGGACAGTGGCCGGGGACAGTGCTAAAGAACGTCCCTGCCCACCTCCCCAGTCAGACTGGCAAGACTCCCCAGGGAGGGGCCTCGTGGTCGCCTGCACCCCATCCCGTCCCAGAGGGGCCGGCTCTGGCAGTGTGGGGTGGCGGAAGCAGGGAGAGCACAGATCCCATTGCCAGTTGACAGATGGGTAAACTGAGGCTCAACTTCCCCCCATGAGTCAGGACCAGACCCAGAGCCCCCAATTCCCAGTCCAGCGCTCTTTTTCCGTTTTCTTATCTCCACATTTTTTGGGGTTTACAACTGCAGGGCCGCAGTGGTGGAGAGGGCATGGGTCTCAGACTATGTTGAGGATTCCCCTCTCTACACCCAGGCCTGTTTGTGGTCACACCAGTGACCCCTTCATCCTGGCATGCTCTAGGCCCCTGGAGTTCCAGAAGGGAGCCTGTCTGGGCACTGATACTCCTGTCAGCCCTAAGGCTGGGCCCTGCGAAGAAGCCTCCTGAAGCCTGCTCCTCGCAATAGAAGATCAGCTGACTTGGGGGTGTGCATCTCTTTCTCTTTCTACCCAACCAGTTAGGCAGTCCCAGGACACAGAGCAAAGCTCTGAGTGGGAGATTTGCTAGAGCCCCGGCTGTCTCCAAAGAGGGTGGCAAGGCGTCAGGAGGCCCAGCTCCACGGCGGGCCTAGGGCAAGGCCCCTCCTCTCTCTGGGCCTCAGTCTCTCCATCTGTAAAATAAGGTGGTTGGCTACACTTCTGCGGCTGGGTGTCACCCCTGGGATGCCTGTGCTACTGTCATACAACCCTACACCTGAGGTGTGAGGTGGCCCTGACCTGTTTTGAAGGGACCTGGAAGGGGAAGGGCCTGGGTGGGTTGCACCCGCTACCTTTGGGCCAGTTTACCAAAGAAAGGGGCTCTTCCTGTCTGCAGTATGGCAGTATGTACGCCACTGTCACTGTATGGAGTGTGGCAGTGGTTCCTGCCAGGTTCTCCCTGCCCACCTGGGGGTGAAGACAGGCAAGGGGAAGAGTCCTAGTCATCCCTTTGGGGCCTGATAGTTTGGGGGCTTGGTGATGGAAAGGCACACTTTCAAGGGGTGACCTGCTGTGTGGTCTGCAGAGCCGGCCTATGAGCCCAGCTTGTTCTCTGCTCTGGACCCAGGTGACGGAGCTCCTCTCCCTACCGGCCCCGGGCACTAGGGTGGCCATGGGAGTGGCCTGGGGGTCAGAGTTTTGTGAGGGGACTTAGAGTCCTTGGCAAAGGAGCTCACAGGGATACTGGCCAGCTTCCTTTCCCCAGGAGGCCAAGGGGGGGCATGTGTGTGTGTGTGTGGGGGGGGCAGGGCCTGCCACCTCTCACCCCACCAGGGGTATAGTCTCAGCAGCCTTGGGCTTGTGAGGAGATGGAGAGGGGGTGTCAGGCAAGCTGGAGAGCCCCAAGGGGGACCCCAGGCTCCCTCTGTGTCAGGGAGGGCCCCTGCAGCACCCCTAACTCACTGTGGGCAGGGCAAAGCCTATGGTGGGTTGGAGGGTGAGTGGCTCCCTAAATCCTCCATTTTGTACCCAAACTGTCTGTGGCCAAGAGGAAGAGGGAAGGCAGCAGGAATGCAGGAATGAATCCTGGGCAGGCCCTGTCCCAACAGGCTGGGGTGGGAGGGCCAGGCTCCCGTGTGGGCCCACGCCCTCCTCAGCACAGCTCATCGCTAGGCAGCCCGCACAAACAGCAGGAACACAGAGCAGCCCCGCGTGTGTGCACGCGTATGTGCCTGTGCTGGGGGCCTCCTTGCCTCAATCCCTAGATGGGAACCCTTCTGGTTACCCTATAGTCACTGTCCCACGCAGGCCTGAGGATGGGGGTCTGTCTGCTGCCACTGCTGAGCGCTTACTATGTGTCGGGCCTGATCCATTCATTAGCTCCTTTCACCCTTACAACCCGATAGACAGGCCCCCTTATTACCCACTTTATGGACAGAGATACTGAGGCTTTGAGAAGCTGCACACACAAAAGATCACAGAGCAAGAGAGTGGGAAGCCAAGCCAGAGTGCAAACTGAGGTCTCTCTGTCTCCAGAGTCTAGTTCTCCAGGCACGTGTAGATGTGTGTGCACATGAGTATCGGCTGAGGGCTGTGTGTGTACCCAAGTGTGCAGTTGTGGGCTTCGATGGCAGACCTGTATCAGTCTGTGTTTATCTAAGGACGCCTGCTTGTAGGTGTGGATACCTGGGCCCAGGCATGGAGGTGTGCATGCAACGCTCGTGTGTGAGCACGTGACTCACATAAGTACCCACGGGCATATCTGTGCACATGTGTTCACACATACGGCACTTGAGTGCACACGTGTGCACACGTGCACATGCTGTGTACATGCGTTCACGTGTGCACACCGCTGTGAGCCTGTGCGTATGTCGTCCTCTCCAAAGGCTGACCTTGCCCTGCTGCTCACCCACCTCCTGTCCCCTTCTCAAGCTCCTGACTCAGTGCCAAGATGGGCTGTGCGACGGCCTTGCTGATGGCGCTGGGACTTCTGAGGATTTGGAAGGAAAGCCGTTTTGGGGGGGGATAGGATTGGCAAGGGGTTGGACAAGAGGAAGACGCAGGGGATAAGAGGGATTAAGCCTGGGGGTGGGGGTCAGCCTGGGTTTTCTTCAGTCCCAGGCAGGGGCAGAGGACCCTCTGCGGTCTGGAGCCGGGAGCCTCGGTCCTGCCCCACCCCCTGGCGTTCTCTATCCACCTCTCTCAAGGCTCAGACCCCCAATACCCCGGAAAATGCTCCCGGGAGCCTGCAGGAGAGTCCCAGGGCCGGGAGGATGCATCTGTGACGTCTGTGCCCTGTCCCCTTACTGTGTGTGGCAGGCAATCCCCCCTCAATCCAAGATGGGACTCCCCTGTGGTTCCTGGGTGTCGGGGAACTTCCCATTGCACCGCCCCTTTGCACCGACGCCCTCGGGCTCCTGCTGGCCGTGGACGTGCAGGCGGAGCAGCGGTCGGCTGGGGGCGCTCGGGGCCCGCTGATGGAGATGCGAGGCAGGTCCGCCGGGATGGGAACCGGCCGGGCGGGGGTGAAACACAGGTACAGTCCCACCAGCAGGGCGGGTGGAGGTGGGATCCGGAGGACCGACCTTGCGCCAGGAGGGCCAGATTCCCAGTGGGACAGAAATACACCCTCTCCACGGAGGGTCAGACTCCCACCCCCCCACCCATAGACTCACAGACCCTCAGAGGGACAGGCAAAGGGACGCCCCCTCCCCCTCTGGAGCCTTCTGGGCTGGTGTTCGAGGGCCCTGGGCGAGCCAGAGGGAGCTGGGCGTGACCCACTGGCCTGACAGGGTGTGCTGGGCCTCTGTGGCAGTGAGAAGGGGCCGAGGGCCCTGCAGTCAGACAGATTTGCCGACTGATTCCCGTTCGGCCTCGGGTGACCCTGGGCAAGGCACTCAAGCTCTCCTGAAAAGGGGGCGATGTCGGCTGGGTGCCCAGCACCGTCCTCGACCACACCTTGGCCGTGGGGCCTGTTGCGAGTTTCCGGGGGTCCCTCACGGCACGTCTGCTCATTTCTTCCCCAGATCTTTAATGAGCACCCGCTGAATGCCAGACCCTTTTGTGAGACCCTCTGGGTGCAGTGATGAGCACGTCACACAAGGGGGCACCTGCCTCCAGGAGCTTAGGTTCTAATGGGGGCAGGTGTCCTACGGCTTGTCCTTTGATTCTCCAAAATGGAAATTACGGGGTAAAGGAAAGGCTGGCAGAGAAGGCTCTTTCTCTCTCTTATTTCTTGTCAAATACTGGGCTGGGAAAATTCCAGATTTAACTGTTCTGCTCTGGTCCTCTGCCTCTTACCACAGAAGTCAGGATCTGACTCTCCATCCCGAACACTCCGTCTCACTCAGTTGAAGCTGGAGTCCAGTAATGCCCATGAGGCCGGGCACAGCCTGGCCCCCAGCTTGACCAGTTTCCTCCCATTCTCCCCCTTGTCCCTCCACTGCTGCTGCTACACTGGCCTCCTTGCAGGTCCTCAAACGTGCCAGGCAGGGTCCTGCCTCAGGGCCTTTGCCCTTGCTGTTTCCTCTGCTAGAATGCTCTTCCCCAAGCATCCAAGCGGCTCTCTGCTTCACCCCTGTCTGGGCTTTGATGAAATGTCTCCTTCTCAGTGAGGCTTTCCCTGACCTCCTATGACTCCCCCCACCCCCAATATTCCCTATGCACACTGCGACTAAAGTTTTCTCCATACCATTTATTATTGCCATCTGGCCAACTATATCTTTTATAACATGTTTCTTTCTTATCTGTCTCTCCCCATGAGAATGTAAACTCCATGTGAGCAGGGCTTTGGGCACATTTGTTCGTGCTCTCTCCCCAGAGCCTGCAACATGCCTAGTGAACTGTAGGCGTCAATAAATATTTGTCAAGTGAATGCTGAGTGCTGGCTCTGAGTGGCACGCATCCCTTGGTGATGGGGGCTGATGACAGGGGGGGTCCCTGACTTTTAGGCCTCAGCTGGGCCGCAGCTGCCGTAAACCTGTCAAGGGCTGGAGGCCTGGGGGCGGGGAGGAGGAGACGGCAGGAGTGTTCTGGTTGTTTTTGCTCTCTTCGGGACAGAAGTTGAGTGGCTACGGTAATATCCACCAAACTCTTGTGCCTTAGTTAGGAGAGGGAGAGGCAGGTTTCTCCCTTTGAAAAAAATTATTATTGTACAAAAATATACCAATCAAAGTGGGGGAGGTGTTGCTTCTCTCTCATTCCTCCCTACTTCCTCCCTTTCTTTCTTTCTCTCTCTCTCTCTCCCTTTCTCTTCCTTTCTTTTTTCTTTCTTTCTCTCTCTCCTTTTTCCTCAACTACCCACCCCATCTCTAACAACCACCAATCTGTTCTCTGTTTCTGTAAGTCTGCTTTTCTCGGATTCCTCATGTAAGTGAGATCATACAGTATTTGCCTTTCTCTGTCTGACTTCTTTCACTTAGCATAATATCCTCAAGGTCCATCCATGTCGTCGCAAGTGGCAAGATTTCCTTCTTTTTATGGCTAAGTAGTGTATATACCACAACTTTATCCACGCAGCCATAGTTGGATACTTAGGTTATTTCCATATCTTGGCTGCAATAAAGATGGGACTGCAGATATCTCTTCAAGATAGTGATTTTGTTTCCTTCAGATAAATACCCAGAAGTGGATCATAGGGTAGTTCTATTTTTAACTTTTGGAGGAACTTCCATACTGTTTTCCACCAATTTACACCAATTTACATTCCCACCAGCAGTGCACAAGTTTCCCTTTTCTCCACACCCTCGCCAACACTTGTTACCTCTTGTCTTTCTGATGACAGCCATTCAGACAGGTGTGAGATGATATCGCATTGTGGTTTTGATTTGCATTTCCGTGATGATGAGTGACGTTGAGCATCTTTTCATGTGCCTGTTGGCCGTCTATATGTCTTCTTTGGAAAAATGTCTATTCAGTTCCTCTGCTCACTTTTAAATTGGATGATGATGATTATTATTATTATTATTGTTATTTGCTAGTTTTAAAACGTTTTATTGGGGTATAGTTGATTTACAATGTTGTGTTAGTTTCAGGTGTACAGCAAAGTGAATCTGTTATACATATACATATATCCACGCCTTTTCAGGTTCTTTTCCCTTATAGGCCAGTACAGAGTAGAGTTCCCTGTGCTATACAGTAGGTCATTATTAGTTATTATTGCTATTTGCTATTGAGTTATATGTGTCCTTTACATAGTTTGGATATTAACCCCTTAACAAGGATATGATTTGCAAATATTTTCTCCCATTCCGTAGGTTGCCTTTTCATTTCGTTGATGGTTTCCTTTGCTGTGCAGAAACTTTTCAGTTTGATGTCGTCTCACTTGTTTATTCTTGGGAGATGTTTGTGTTTCTGAACAGAGGGTTCCAGCGGGGGTTCGCAGGGGTTACACGTTCTCCACCAGGACGCACGTGCAGTACACCTTCTGGAAGCCCACATGGGCCTTGACCATCTCGTCAGAATAATCACCCGGTCTTTAAGTCCCAACTGTTCCCAGTAGAAGGAAAATGTTTTACCCATCCATTCCCTGCCCCACGTGCAAGAACCAGCCCCCTGGGGACTCCTGGGTTTGGGTAAGGCCGCCTTTTCAGCCCTAGGGATGATGTCGCCTCAGTGTTTACTGATTTCTAGAATACCTCTGCTTTCCTCCTTTGTTCTTTACACCTTCAATACCCACACTTTCAGTTCCTTGCGTTGAATCCTCTCTGTTTGAAATGCCTAGCCTGGTTTCTCTTTTCCTGACCAGATCCCAGCTGATACATTAAAGAAGGGAAAATCAACAGACAGAGCAGCTTGCGCTGAATGCTCTGAGGAACACAGGACAGGGTAACCGTGAAATAGGAAATAACAAGCAGTGTGCAGGCAGTGGGGCTGAGGGCTCTTCCACATGGGCAGGCCTCTCTGAGGAGGTGATGTTGGGTTGACAAATGAGAAGGCGCCACACCTGGGGGCTGAGTATTCCAGGTGGGATCAGGGTCTCTGAGGCCTGCGGGCCGCGGCAGCCTCTCTGTGGAAGGTACTGAGCCTGCTCCTGCGGGCGGGCGATGATCGGGGGCGTGGTGGTGGGGAGAGGAGATGGCTTAGTCTGTGGCCCCAGATTGAGGGCTCAGCCCCGGGAGCCTCTGAGCATTGAGGCCTGAGATTTGCGCTAAATGTGCGGGGATCTGGGTTATGGATTCAGCGCTGGGAACCGCATACCCCCTCCCTGCTTCCCGCCTCACCCTCCCCAGGGGAGCGGAAGCCTCTGCAGGCTCAGGTTCCTAAGACGTGCTGGTCTCGCCGCGGCCGGCAGAGGGCAGTGGTTGCCGAGGTGCGCGCAAGTCGGGCGGGCGCTGACCTTTCCCTAGCGGAATGTGGGCGGGCAGCTTCTGCCGGGAGCGGGACGGTTGGGCCTCTCCCCTTCCCTTCCCTCGTCTAATCCTCAGCCGCCCTCCAACACATCTCTGAGCCCCTGGCCTCTCCTTGCGGGTTTGGGGGGAGGGAGATGCGAGGGAGGCTGGGCAGATCTTGCCTAACCACTCCTGCCCAAGTTCCAACTCCATTGGGATAAGGGGAAAGGCTCCCACAGTTAGCATATTTGCTATATTGTTATTTTTAAGCGTTTAGCATGTACCAGGCACAGCGCTAAGTTCTTTTATCATGCATCATCTCTTCACACCAGATCTACGAGACAGGTACTCTGTCTCCCAGAGCTTGCCCAAGGCCACACAGCCTGAACCAGGATTTGCTCTGCTGGCCGCTTCTCAATTCCTCTGACTGCGGCCTCCAAGGAGGGCGTGTTGCCCAGGGAACTGAGGTGAGTGTGCAGCGGGTGAGCAGAAGGGGACCATCAAGGTGCTGACGCTGAGGGATCTGTAGCAGTACTCATCTACTCCTTTATTTTGCAGATGAAGAAACAACTCCAGCGTTGCCCGAGGTCCCACGGGGATCAGTCACGTGGTCGGCCACAACAGAGGATTCCCCATGACAGGAGACCACGAGTTGGATCCTGGCCAGAAGCCAGAAGCCCCTTGAGGGCAAGGACCCCATTTTACCCCATTCCTCCCTGCTGTACCTAGCACAGGGCACAGCATATAGCGGGTGCTCGAAAAGTCCTTCACGAGTAAATCTTGCATCCCTCGGTAGCTGCAGTCACCTGCCGTTCTCGCCGTCGTTCATTTATTCAGCATTTAGTAAGCGCTGACTGTGTGCTTGGCACCCTACTGGGCGCTGGGACGCACAGTTGAATAAGGCACAGTGCCTGCCCCTGTTGGCTTATCTCCTGGTGGGGGTTTCAGGGGTTACCCCACGTTATGACCCGTGCCCCCATAGTTTTCCTCATTCCTCTGCTCAGCCTGGTACTGGCAGCCTGCTCCACTCCCGCCCCCAGGCCATTCCCACTGCCTTCTTCTTTGCCAGACCAGACAACCCTTCCTCCCAAGCCGCCTCCCTCCCCTCCTCCAGGAAGCCCTCTTTGACTAAGTCCCCCAGCTGCTCTGCAGGCCCCAGTGCTGAGGTCTTGAGCTCTGCCCGGGTATCTCTGGTTCCGTCTCTCTGTTTCTGTTTCCCCCCATCAGCCTCTGGAGCTTCCCAAACACAGGGACTGCCTCCCCTCCAGCTGTTTTTCCTCAGGCCTACATAGACCAGAAGAGGCAGGAAGGGAGGTCGTGTAGTCAGCTCCCAGCACACAGGGCCTGCCTTAGGCCCTGGTCCCGGGAGCCCCTTAGAGGAAGATCTCTCTGCGACTACCAGGGCACTGACTTAGTCTTGGCCCAAGACCCCTGAGCCCTGATCTTCCACACTGTGCCTGGGGGCTCAGGCTGGGCACCAGCTGTTGGGTACCTACTCAGCCCCAGCACCTTTTGTGTTTGAAGATGGGGACCTTCAGTCTGCACTTCACCAACTCCCGGGCTTGGCCATTTTACTGTCCCTGTGGCAGGTAGTCTACAGGTGAAAAATGGTTCCAGGGAACCAACATGCTGCCTCTTATCTTCTGGGTGACCAACGTTACAGTGCTAGGCTTCTCTGGGCCTCTGCTAATGATACCTGTCCAGCCCATCTCACAGGTAGTTGGGAGGACCAGAGACCAAGGAGCCAAGCCCAGGTAGGGGCTTATTTTTGTTGTTGTACTCAGAGCAGGGGTTGTGCCCTTTTTTTTTTTTTTTTTTTTTTTTTGTGGTACGCAGGCCTGTCACTGTTGTGGCCTCTCCCGTTACGGAGCACAGTCTCCGGACGCGCAGGCTCAGCGGCCATGGCTCACGGGCCCAGCCGCTCCGCAGCATGTGAGATCTTCCCGGACGGGGGCACGAACCCGTGTCCCCTGCATCGGCAGGCGGACTCTCAACCACTGCGCCACCAGGCAAGCCCCAGGGGTTGTGCCCTTGGCTAGGTGTTCACTGAATCACTCTGGAGCCGGGAGTGGGAAGGAGGAGGAAGGAGGGAGCTTGCACGAGGAGGGGGAGTCAGACTCCAGCCTTCCTGGCAACTCATCAGGATCCTCCGCTGGCAGGAGCGGGGCAGGAGAGTGTCCTCGTTCGGGTAGGGAAGTCATTATTTCCCTCCCCTCTGTCCCTCCCTCCCTCTCTGCACTCCTCCTCCTCTTTCTCTCTCTTTATCCCTCTCCCTTCTCTCTCTGTCTTTGTGCACTAACTGTGCTCACTCAACTTGCCAGGCATTACATTTGCACCAGGGACACAAAGGCTGAGGAGATGTGCCCTTCCCTTCATGGGACTTTTAGGCTAGGAGACCTCGGTTGGGGAGGTACATCATTCATTCATTCTTTCATTAATTTTACTTTTATTGAAAACCTGCTACGGGTCAGGCACTGTGCAAGGCCCTGGGGACGTAATGGGGTGCAATCCCTGCCCACAAGGAGTTTACAGGATAAAAGGCACAAAAGTAGGCAATGGAAGCATGGCTAAAGTAGAGGATTAGGGAGGCCAGGATACAGAGATAAATGCTGGCTGGATTTAATGTCTCCCTAAGCATGCAGAGCAGGGCCAGGCACAGACCAAGTATGTGCTCAGTAAACGTGAAATACGTGACCCTCGTGTGGGGAGCTTTCTAAACAGCTTATGAGTCAAAGAATAAAACCGTTTTAACTAAATGCTAATAAAAAATGCTAATATGAAGCAGTCAAAATAGTACATAAAAGGAAACTTATGGTCTTTAGACAATCTTATATTGAAAAAGAAGAAAGATGGAAAACTAAAGATTCAACTCAACACGTCAAAAACTGATAAAAATAATAAATTCAAAGAAAGTAGAAGAAAGGAAATAACGATAGGCCATTTTTTATGTTATAAATATTATGAATTCAGTTTCAGAAATTCAAATTAGTATTCAGAAATCCATAATTCAGAAATTAACAGAATAGAAAACAAAGATAAGTAGTAATTCAGAAATTAATACAATAAAAAACAAAGATGATATAAGTAAGAGAGCTGGTCTCAGTTCCCAGGCCCTTCCTGAATAGGAATGGGGTTTATCCACCGTCTCTTCTGAGCTTTGAGAGTGGAGCCCATCCCTCAGGGGCCCCAGGAGAATGGATAAACCCTGAATGGAAGTCTCTAGTCTTCCAGCCCAAGGGCATGGCTGTGCTGTGCCCTGAGAGAGCCAGCCTCAGGCCTGTTCGCCTGATTTTAGTCTCTCGACTAGGGGGTTGTCTTTAAGCCATAACGTCCGCTGTAATAACTATAACGACATCACTAATAATCCTTTACCTCTGTTGAGCTGTTCGGAGTGCTCAAGCAAGACATGTGCTATTCCTGGTAGGAGTGAACCCAGCCATCTTGTCAGATCCCCAAACACCCTTTTAGGTAAGTAGGGAAGCTGTATGCTCATTTTACAGATGGGAAAAGTGAGGCTCTGTTTGAGGCTTCATTCCAGTGAGTGGGTGAGCCAGGACACGAATGCTTCAAAGGCCCTTCTTCACCCCCAAGATTCCTGTCCTTGAGACATCTCTTCTTCCTATCCCCGGGTTCCCTGAACAAGCCCCTCTCCCCTGCTTTCTTCACTTGGAGAGGAAGTTCGGCTGGCTGCCGTGAGCAGATAGCTCCTCTCTTGACCTGACAGCGAGCTTCTCGAGGTGGCGGGGTGGGGAATGCTCATAGGTGTCCTACCACGGGGCTGGGCTTGGATAAGGCCCTCAATCCTTGTTTGTTGATCTCGAATTTGATTGGGCAGGATTAGGCCTGTACCTATCAGAAAATATTCTGGGCTGTGCCAACCAGCACGATCAGACGGACGTGCTTGATGGGGAAACGCCGTCACATAGGGAATCCTCTGTGTCTGTGCTTACTGAGGCGGCCACGTGGTGCCTGGGCATATCGGGAGGCGCTGGGAACATAGGTCACACCGGTACAGCCTCCTTGTCGGATGGTGGGGCAGGAGAACTTTTTGTGTCCAAGTTGCATTGGTTTGAAGGTATAACTAGGTCCCTGGGCTCCTTTCCCCATAACTGGAGAATTTCCAAAGTCCTGTGGTCAACCTGATTGACCAGTGACTGACCAATCCTGAGAGGGGAG
Source organism: Grampus griseus (assembly GCF_964374135.1). Lineage (NCBI taxonomy): Eukaryota > Metazoa > Chordata > Mammalia > Artiodactyla > Delphinidae > Grampus > Grampus griseus. Next base: position 41,971,613 of record NC_139005.1, read on the forward strand.
ATAAAAACAGACACACAGCTTTATCCATGGACAAATCTCAGCACTTTATTCATCCCTTGGCGGGGAGAAGGGGGCATTGCCCCAATATAGTCAGCCAGTCAGGTGGGGTGGCTGATGTGTTGTCTCTCCAGATAGTATAATACATAGCACTGATTATGCAGAAACAGGAAGAGAAGCAATAAGTTAAAAGATGTATAAGTTATGAAAAAATAATATATATATATACTTTTTATATCTTGTATCCCCACTGAGGATTTGCTCCCTTGGAAACCAATAAATAGGCAGAGAAAAACAGCAATCAGCACCCTTTTGGGACTTGAGGGATGAGTGTATGTCTGAGTTCCCTCAAGCCTGAGAGTCATTGCCCTTCAGTGCCCCCCACAGGCCTGGAGGACCCTGAGACCTAGGAGGGGGCCAGAGCCTTGGGCCACCCTCTCCTGGAAAACAAGATGAATGAATCAAAACTGGGGCTAGAAGAGGAGGTGAGGCAAGGGGCAGGTAGGGAAGGAAGGTGGCTTATGGAGTGGCAGGCTGGAGCCCCCGAAGGTGAGAGCCAAGGGGAGGAAAGAGGAGCCCCAAATCTTCTTGTTGGATCGCTGCACAATCTCTCTTTGGTTGTTATCGGGGCCCTCCCGCCCGACCTCAAGGGCTCAGCAGCTCCCAGACCCGAGTGGAAAGTGCCTTCTTCATGACCCATCTACCCTCCCGCCCCGGTGGCACGGGGGGCGGGCATGGAGGGAGGAGGCGCGGAGGGGGGAGAAGGGAAGGAGCTCTAACCCACAGGTGTGGGTGCAGAGGAGGCGAGGGCCAGGCTGCTTGGCCCCATGCAGAGAACAGAGACGCCCAGGAGTGGGGTTCACGGGAAATGGGCCTGGGGTTTCATGGCAGGGGTGGGGCTAGGGGTCTCAAGGGCCTGGTGCACCGAAGCCAGGTTTCAGGCTGGGAAACACCTGGGTGGGAGGCAGAGAGCTCAGATCCCAGGCAAGGTGGTGAACCCCAGGATGGCAGGGAGGAGAAAGGAGGGTCCAGTTCTCCTGCCTGATCTCCGGTTGCCATGTGGCCTCCCCGCTTCCCACCTCCCCGCCAGGGAGTTCGTCACGGCAAGAATAACTTCTAGAGAAGGGGCTTGGGAGCTGGCTGGGCAGCCTGTCCACGTCTGACTGTGACCTGCTGGGAGGGACCCACAGGAGGAGGGAAGGGGCACAGGTGTCTGCGCTGATCTCAGAGGTCCGGGCTCAGGTCCCAAACACCCAGGGAGCCTCTTCCCCTCCCTTCCTGATACTGTCAGGTCTCCAGGGAGCCCAGGTGGTGCAGGAAAGCCCGGGGTCCTCAGCACCCAGCCTCACCAGGAACTCCAGATGCGGAGGGTGCCCAGGCAGTCCCATCAGCCCCTGGTCCGTGGCTGGCCAGGGCTGGGGGAAAAAGGGCATCGCCTCGGTTCCGAGGCAGAGGCAAGGCAAGACCTGAGACGTGAGCTTAGGGCAAGGGTTGGGCAAAGGGTCAGGGGGACCTTGGTTCAGAGCCCTCTGTCGTGGGGAGGAGCGAGGAGGTGCAGGAAAAACAGACGCCCGATCCCAGTTTACCCAGTCAGGAAAACCTCTGGCCAGAGGTTGGAAGGGTGGGACTGTGAGATATTGATGTGGAGCCCAGTGACTTTGAATAGCTGGTGACAGTCCTGTCGGATCCCTGGCAACCCACAGAAAGGCAGTCAGTATTTCCAACCCTCCTCTTCTTAGTTCAGGGTCAGGTTTGCCTTCCTTCCCGACCTAGAGGCTCCAAGCTGCTTTCTTGAGTCTAGCTTGTATTCCTCCTGCCGCAGGGGAATGACGTGGGGCTCCTGGGGTCCGGACAGCAGCCTCACTGTGAGAGCTCTGACTCCTGCGAGAGGAACTCTTCCGAGGTCTCGGTGATTTTGATCACAAGGTCTCCCCGGGTCTTCTTTTTCCAGGAGGGGGCTCTCGAGAGGCCATGCCTGGAGGAAGCTACAGGGAACATAAGGGGTGGGGCAGGGTACGGGCTGGAGGTTTGGGAGCCATTTAGTATGATGCCTTTAGGGCCACGATCCCCCCGCTGTCCACCTCCCACCATGGGTTCTTGGGCCAAGCGGGCTCACCAGTTCTAGAGCTGGACTGCATGGATCTGATCATAGTGGCTGAGGGCAAGTCCATCCTGGGGGAGGAGGAAATGGTGGGATGTGAAGGGAGCCTGTGGCTTAAGCTCCCCTGGGATTGGGGGCCTGGGGACTGGCATGAGGAGGGCGATTCTTAGCTGTCACTCCCAGCTCTGGGCTGCCCTTTTGTGTGAGCCTGGCTAGCCAGCTTGTCCTCTCTGGGCTCTGCATGAATGGCTGTGATTTACTGAGCACTAATTTGTGACAGGCATTTGCTCGCAGGATCGTATTAATCCTCTGCACCACAGGCGCGCCATGCTTATGATCGGTCCATTTTCCAGATGGGAAAGCTGAGAATTTAATGAACCGGGCCGAGGTACCAGTTTGTTTCAGTGGCTGAGCCAGGATATGAATCCAGGCGTGCCAGCCTCATAGAATCATGCTGTGGGCGGGGAGGGGGTGGAGAGGGCCGGCCTTCTATGGGGCTGGTCCTACAGTCCTCCCGCGCTCCCAGCCCCACCCCGCTGGTCCAGCTCCTACCGGCTCTCCTCGCCCTCCACCAGCTTGCGGTAGGTGGCGATCTCCACGTCCAGGGCCAGCTTGGTGCTCATCAGCTCCTGGTAATCACGCAGCTGCCGCGCCATGTCCTGCTTGGCCTGCTGCAGGGCGGCCTCCAGCTGGGCCAGCTTAGCCTTGGCGTCCTGGAGGGTCAGCTCACCCTGGCTCTCGGCTGCCTTGATGTTCTCCTCCAGTTTCATGCACTGCAGCCAGGAGGACAGAGGGAAGGGGTCAGTGAGCAAAGGTGGGAGAGAGAGACCGGGCCAGGGCCAGGAGCCCACCTCTGTCCTTGGTGGGGGTGTGCATGGGGAGGGAGGACCTAGTACGGCATTCCTGAGCGTGGTAGTGGGTTGCCTTGCAGCAAGAGGGCATTCAGCTAGACCTAAGGAGACGCTTTCCCAAGGCCACCAAAGGGGGAAGCACAGCAGGCCCCCAGAGGAGCCTGTCTCAACTGTCCTTAAGGGATGACACTTCTCTGGCTGGAAGCTGGGGCTTAGGCCTCCCCTCCCTTCTCTCCGTGTAGCTGGTGGGAGGCCTGGAGGGAGGCAGTGGGCTCTGGGTGTATGTGGCTGGGCCCTCCAGCGTGCCAACAGCCCCGGCCAGTTTACAGAGCACTTCTATCTGCAAGGCTCATGTGATCTGCAGAGCCATCTTAGGAGGACGGATGAGGAAACTGCGGTCCAGGGATGCTAAGTGACTTGCCCAGGGTCACTCGGCCAGGGCTTGCTTGGACTCAGTATGTGTGACTCTGTGCGTGTGTGAGAGTGGGCGAGAGCGTGTGTCCCGCGCCCCTCCCTGCTCCACCCCCAGGTGGGCACTTCGGACGCTCACGTGGCTCTTGGTGGAGAGGATCTGGGACCGGAGCTTCTGGATGTGCACTTTGAGGTCAGCGATCTCGCCGCGGCTTCTCTGGAGGCTGTTCCCAGCCTCGGCTGAGCAGGCAGCCCGCTCTTCCACCTGGAGGTGGTGGAGGAGGCGGCAGTGAGGGGCCGCTCAGTGTGTCCCCCCCGGCACCCTGGCCCCTGGCCTCTTCTTCTTCCTCACCCCCGCGCCACCTCCTCCTCTGTGGCCCACCACTGCCCCTCGTCCCCCCACCACATCCGTCTCTGGATGGCCTCTCCTGGCTGCCCTAGACTGAGCCCCACGGGCCGTGCCCACACCTGGTCTGGCATTGCTGGCTGGCAGCACAACGTGAGCCTCTGAAGAGTGCAGACTGTGGGCCTGCCCCGTCCCCATCACCCCTGGAGCCGGGCACAGCACTGGGCTCTCACATTCTCCTTTCTGCCTGTGAACTCACTGCCGTGGGCTCCGTCCCCCCGTGTTTCCCCATTCCCCTCTCCCAGAGTCTCGTGAGCCCCGAACCTGGCTCTGGGAGTACGCCTTGCCCTCTTCCAGGCTGCGAGCCGCGACGGCGTCATACTGGGCCATCACCTCCTCCATGATGCCGCTCAGGTCAACGTGGCAGCGGCTGTCCATACTCACGGTCACCGACACATCCTTCACTTGGGCTGTCAGGTCCTTCAGCTCCTGGCGGGGCACAGACTTGGGGGCTCAGGGCTGGTAGGGGGGCACCAGACCCTCAGCCAGACATAGTCCCCATTGTGCATTCATCCCCCGGGCGAGGGGAGGGCGCGCTCCTCCCTGTCTCCCGGGAGAGATGCTCAGAGGATAGATGCCTCCCTGCCCCGCCTCGCCAGCTTGGACTCTTGGGAAGTAGCTCTTGGCCCCCCCCCGCTCACTCACCTGTTGGTCTTCCTCTCTGTGAGGGCAGGGAGGGACCCTTGACTCCAGAGGCCCACCCTACAAGCCTTATCCCTCTTGTTTCCCCCCGTCTACACTGTTGTCCACTCCTAGGGCAGACCACCTTCCTCCTCTCCTGGCGGGGGAGGAAAGGGCCCAGGACCTATGGGCCTGAGGGAATTCTACCATTGGGCAGCTTGGCCTCCCCTACCCCTGCCCTCCCAGGACGGGAACTCCCCGAGGGCCTGGATGAGCCGTTTTCCCCTCCAGGCCTCCATATCTGGCAGGGGAATGTCTCTGTTGAACACATGTTGGGATGGAAGCCCGTGAATGATGAGGGCAGGAGTAGACCAGAGGCTGACAGTCGAGCGTCCCCACTCCCCTGCCAGTGGCCAAGGCAGAGGTGACTCCAGGGTCGCCCTGGGGGCTCAGTGCCCCTCCCCATCTAGCTGATGGGCTTGCCCGGCCACAGCAGGATTTAGCCTCAACATCTTCTCTTCTCTCTGCCCTTTGGGATCCTGCTTTCCCCCTCTTCTCTGTCCTCTTCTCTGCCCAGAAAATGCTAGCCTATGTTCTCAGAGACCCCGGAAGCGTTAAAAGCTCCCATTTCCCTGGGGGCTCATGATAGCCCAGGCTGTGTGTGTGCTAAGGGCTCTCCAGGCATCCTCACATCTCCTCCTCATCAGGTTGGCACGATTGTTAGCCCCAGATTACAGAGAGGAAGGAGACTGCAGCGCACAGAGTTGATGGAAACAGCTGTGAGTGCAGGGCTGGACTCCAGAGCCTTTGCGCCTCCTGCTAAGCTCACATCGTGGGGTGGACACAGGCGCTGAAGCCCCAGATCTGCTTTCTGTCATGCCCCGCAGCCTGACAGCTTTCTGGCCTGAAGGTTCAGGGGTGTTTAGAAAGGCAGGTGGGGAGGGGTGTCTTTGTAGGGGCTGCAAGGTGTCACCTCCAGGGCCCTGGGCTGCTTTCCCTGGAGGTGCTGATTAACAACCTGGGCCCGTGTGGGGCCCGTGTGGGGAGGAGTGAGTGGGCATAAGCAGAGTGTCCGTGGCCAGCATCTTACAGACAGAGCGAGGCAGGTGGCCGGGGAGTCTCAGAGAGGCAGGGAGGGGGGCCGGGCACCCTGGGAGGTGGGGCGGGGCTCAGCCCGGGGGAGGGAGGGGGTGGGACAGGGACGGCATAGTCACTCCTGCCGGATCAAACTTTGTTTGATTCAGGATCCAAACAAGGTCCGTACACTGTCATTGGTCCATCTGTCTCTAAGTCTCTCTTATTTTGTAGCTACCATCTCCATCTCTCTCTGTCTCTGTTATTATTTTTTTCTTTTTCTTATTGAAACCACCGAGTTGCTCGCCCATAGTCTGAATTTGACCGACTGCCCTGCGTGTCGGTGTTTAACACGCTCCTCTGGTCCCTGCGTTTCCTGAAAAGTGGCAGTTGGATCAGGAGGCCTGCTCAGATCCAGGTTTTGGTTTTGGCTCGTGACCGCATTCTGATCTTGGTTCCTGATTTTGGGCCCCCTCCCGACGCTCATCTGTCTTTCTGCTCAGCGAGGCTGTGGCTGAGGCTCTGGCGTCTGGACCTGCGGATGCTGCTGACCTGCAGCTCGTATCCCTGTGGCTGTAGACCGCGGGGTCGGGCAGCTGCGAGGCCTGCAGAGGAAGGCCGCCCCTCCCCTGTCTGCTCGCTGCCTGACCCCGCCCACTAGCATCTCTGGTGATCGGGACCGCCTCCTGGAAAAGGCAGCTTGGGCAGTGGCAGGAGCCTGTCTCCACCCTGGAGCCCGCGGGACTCTGGGCTCAGTGGCCAGCTGCCCTTTAGGGGGTTCCCTGATGGAGGGTTTTGGCCGATCTGCAGATGGACTTAACAGAGATCTCGGAGCAGAGGCAGCAGGAGGCCCCGACCCATGCCAGAATAAGGTTGACGGTGCCTACGGATTCATGCCCCAGCTCTGCTGCCTTGGGTCATCTTTGGAGACTGGCATCTCCCAGATGGAACGGACATCCCTGCCGGAGCTTGGCTGTGAACCGTTTCAGAGATGTAGCTTGGGGCTCCCTCAGTCACCATGTTGTGTAGGTGGGTGGACTTGGGGTGTTTCAGACAAAGCTCTCCAGGGACACTTCCAGCCCGGGCCTAGGGTAGCGTTTGTTGTGGACGAGGAAAAGGCTAGGGCGCTTCAGAACACAGGGCGCCCCCGGGGCAAAAGGATGGGAGAAACACAGTTGATGGGGCAGCCTCGGATCCTTTCTGGAAAGAGGCAGCGTAAGCATGAGCATGGTACACAGCAGCAGGAAGTGGAGGGCTTAGAGCATCTGCAGACCTGTTCAGACAGGCCAGCCCCTGCCGGGCTGCAGAGGGCATAACAATGCTGACTTGTGTGGTGTGGGAGTGCCACCATGGGATGGGTACCTTCAAGTTGGCAAGAATTAAGCCGGGGTACAGTTCAGAGCTTCGCTTAGGAGCCAGAGTCTGAGGAGGCTGCCATGCGTATGACCACTCTCGTTGTGGTCCCCCAGGTCCGGGAAGATGGTGACTCTGAGGGGGTACCAGTACTGCTTGGTAAAATGCAGTGTTTAATGGCACTGGGGGACTTCCCCAGTGGTCCAGTGGTTAAGACTCCGCGCTTCCACTGCAGGGGGCACGGTTTCGATCCCTGCTTGGGGAACTAAGATCCTGTGTGCCGCGTGGTGCGGCCAAAAGAAAAGGGAACTGAGCTCTGAGTACCACCACATCTTATTACCTGAGCAACCCTGGCCAAGTCTGTAAACTTAGCCGGGCCTCAGTTTTCTCATTTGAAAAATGTGTATAATTATGGAACTGAACACAGCTAACATTTAACAAATACCATGTGTCAGACACTGTTCTAAGTGTTTTAGGACATATTAGCAAAATAAATCCTCTCAACAGGCCAGTGAGCTAGGTGCTATTGTTCTCCCCATTTTACAGATGGGGAAATTGAGGCATAGAGAAATAAAGGAACCTGCTCAAGTTCACATAATCGCCAAGCCAGGATTCAAATCCAAGCTGCTCTGAAGTTCATGATTTCTTAATCTTTATCCCTACTTTGTAGGGTTATTGGGAAGAGTAAATGAGATTACATCTGGAAAGCACTCAGCCTGGTGCCTGGAATGTACTAGGTGCTCAATAAGCAACAGCTAAGGAAACTATTGTTGTGATTGGTAACGGTGATGGAGCCGGGAGGAGGTGTCCAGGGCCTGGAGCAACCTCCCGAGGCACCGCGAAGGCAGGTGCCAAAGCAGCTTAGTCATGCCAGGTCCTCTGCAGGCATCAGCACCCTAGGAGGTGTGCCTGGGGGCAGGGGGTTGTCAGTGGATTCCGTAGCTAATCTCCCTGGAACCAGAGTGTGTGGGTGGGGCAGGTGGCATTCTGGCTGGATGCAGCCAGGCCCCAGTGCACTTGGGAGCTGGGGTGTACCCTGGAAGCTGAGGGGAGATGGGGGCCCCAGGGTCCTCTCACAGCCTGTATTCCCGGAGGTGAGGAGTAAAGGGGTTGCCTGGGAGGCTGCAGTGTGTAGATGAGGCCCTGAGCAGCCTATGGCCATTGGCTTCTGGGAAAGGCCTTCCACAACTTATCCTGGGTGTGTGTGTGTTTTGGGGAGAGGGGAGGGCTCTTTCCTGGGACCCTGGGGTGGGCCTATATAGCCGTGCTTTTCTGGTGTCTGCTCCAAAGTTGAAACCAGAGAGTCTGGCCTCACCTGGAGCTACTCGCATCCCGCCATGTTTTCCTTCTACCTGAGCTGGCCATGGCTGGCACCTGCCTGTGCCTGGACCTGCTCTGTCTGATGCCGTAGCCACTAGCTCTCTGAGGTCACGAGCACTTGAAACGTGGCCAGTCAGAACTGAGATGAGCTGGACGTGTAAAATACAGACCAGGTTTTGAAGATTTAGAACGGGAAAAAGAATGTGAAATAGCCCATTCATTTTTTATAAGGATTACATGTTGAATAATCATATTTTGGATATACTGGGCTAAATAGAATACATTAAAATTATTTTTTTCCATTTCTTTGCTTTTTAAAACAATGTGTCTACTAGGAAACTTACAATTACCTATGTGGCTTGCATTATATTTCTACTAGGCGGTGCCAGCTTAGAGACCTGCTGGTGTGGGGAATCTTTTTAGCAATGGGTCAGTGTTGCCTTCTCAGCCTACGAGGTGTGTGGAGAGAAACTCAAACCTCACGGCCCGATGTCAACCTGCCACCTCACTGCCTCCCAAAGCAATAATAACTGCGGTTATTATATATATTATATATAACATGTAATAATAATATATTATAAATATATTATGTTATAATATAATACATGATCGTATTTATAATATAATATAAATAATAATAAATGCACTTCTGCGTTCACTGTGGCCCTTTCTCCACAGCAGTCCTCCAGCAGCACAAGCCATACCTTTACCCCGTCTGTAGCACCCACGCTGGTCCCTACCATGGGCTACCCATCATGCTTAGAATAAGGCCCACAGCCCATCCTGGGCCCCGGACCCTGCATGAGCTGGCCCTTGCCCACAGCTGCTGCTTTCTCTCCCTCCCAGGATCAAATCATTCCTGCCTCAGGTGCCTCACACGGCTCTTCCTTTGGCGGAAGCCACCTCAAGTCTCTGCTGAGCTGGATCTTCCTGGTTTGGGCCTTCACACGCTTGGGCCTCCTCTGAGATGCACCCCTGTCAACACTCGGACTCGGGGGCGGAAGCCTCCCTGCCCTCTTGCAGTGAGGCATCACCCTGTTTCTTTGCATATCAGCAACTTTTCACCCTCCAAAATGATCTTGTCCACATAGGTGCTTATTAGCCTGTCCCCTCTTAGCTAAGTTGTGCCCTCCTGAGAGCAGGGAACTCGCCCGCCTGGCTCACTGCTGTGATATCAGCGCCTGGCATCTAGCGGGCCTGCCATAAACATTCGTTCAGTGAATGAACGGGTCTATCCCATCACAGTCCGTTGCGCCTGGGCACCCGCTCCCCACACCACTCGGTGGGCATTGGAGCGGCCTGCCTGCGAGGGCTGCCTCCCTGCTGTTGGCGAGGGTTGGGGTGTTCTCTCAGTTCTGCTGCCTCCCATGGCTGCAGGCGGGTCTCAGGCCCACGGAAGCCCCTCTCGGGGCTGAGCCGCCGGAGAGTAGCGAGGCCCACGTGCGGCCACGAGGCCCAGTCTCGTCTCCGCAGGGCGAGCCCTGAAGCCGTGGTCAGCAGCCCTAGGGCATTTCAGCGGACCTTTCTGACTGCGGTGGCGACTTTGACCCCTGCTCTGCCCTGGGCTGCGTTGCCATAGCTTGGCGCCAGCGGTTTGCGGCGCACAGGCTGCTGCACCATCATCCCCAACGAGGGTCCTGCCTGCTTGTAGATGAACTGAAGCCTCGCCCCATCAGCCTCCTCGCCCCTGAGACGGGGGATGTAGAGAGGAGAACACACGTCCCAAAGGATGCCCAGGAGGCAGAGTGGCGCTGAGGGGTGGAGTCCAGCGGCAGCGCTCATCTGCTGGCGGCACTGGCAGTGGGACAGGCCTTGCTGGGCCGCTGTTCCCCCAGGCTCAGCTGAGGACATATGAGAACGTGTCTGGAGGCTCCTCTGTCTACATTTACTGGGTCTCTGTTTTTGGCTGCCCCACGCAGCATGTGGGATCTTAGTTCCCCAGGGATCGAACCCATGCCCCCTGCAGTGGAAGTGCAGAGTCTTAACCACTGGACTGCCAGGGAAGTTCTTACTGCATCATTTCTGTCTGGCAGAAGCTAGTGTTGTCTGGGAACCAGAGGATCTGACTATAGGTCTTCCCTGCCTGACCCCAAAATGGAGGGGGGTGCACTGAAGGCCTATCACAGCTAGAACTGTGGGTGTCTGTAATTTAGGCTACGGGGATGAGAGAGAGGTTAGTTCAATTAGAACGGTTGTTCAAGGCCTCCTGGTTCCCTGCCTGAGGCCACCTCCTGACCCTCGATGTACCTGGTCCCCTGCATGCCCTCAGCGCTCCAGCACACATGAAAGCAGGGCTCTCCCTGAGAGAGGCTTTGTGGGAACCTGCCGCACTCCATGAAATGAGTGACGAGGGGACACGCTGGATTATTGACAGCAGCGTGCAAGGGGTTTAGGAAACTGTTACATCTGTGGCTGCCAACAGTGAGTGCCTGCTGAAGTTTCCACGACCCACTGGACACCTCTGCCTCCCCTGCATCCCTTACCCACGGCTCAGCGGGACCCTGGCCCCATCTTCTCACCTGCTCGTAGATGCTTTTCATCAGGACCACAAAGCTCTTCAGGCCTTTTAACTTGTTCTCTAGTCCTGTCCGTTGAAGACACTCTGCATCCAGGTCCTGGGGGTGGGAGCAGCTGTGAATGATGGGGGAGGGAACGGAGGGGTCCCAGGGCAGGGGTGGGGTAGGGGGAACTTTGCTTCCTGGGTGAGATGGGGGTGAGTCCCAGAGGAGACCTGGCTCAGAGCCTGGCAGAAGGAGAAGGGTGGGGACAGGTTCATGTCTCTCTGCCTGTGGTCCTGGGACTCAGCCTCTGGGGGCTTTGCTTGGGGATCCTGAGCAAAAGAGGGCAGAGTGTCCATGAGAAAGGAGCCCCCGGGGCAGGCTGGGGAGGCTACCTTCTTCAGCTGCGCAAAGGTGAACTCCATGTCCGTGCGCTTGGAGATCTCGTCCTCATACCTGGGAGGTGGGGAGGGAGGGAAGGGGGAGGCAGGGAGAGACAGAGAGAGAGAGAGGCGCTGCTCAGCTGGGTGTGGTGGGACTCGGCGAGGGTTTGTTTAACCCTCCTTGGGTGGGGTTCAGGGCCTCTGTAGCCCCATTTGGTGCCTTGTGCCGGTTAGGAAAACGTGGTCCCTTTCTTCAGGTGGATGCAGCCCCGCTCCTCCGCGATACCCTAGTGCTGGCTCTGGGGCAGCAGGCAGCCCACTTCCCAGGCTCACTCCTTGATGAGCAGCCTTTCCTCTCCCAGCGGCATCTGCCCCTTCCTGGCTGTGCTTCACCTTCACCTCCTCCAGGAAACCCCTCCTGATTGTGCAGCCCTTTCACCCTGACGTTTTGTTCCCTCATCGTTTTCCCATCTCCTCCCCGGAGAGTCTCAGTTTCAAACGAGCTGTCTTCGGTTGAGTCTGCTCTGAGCATCTGCCTCGCACGTTATCCTCTCCTAACTCTACCTGTCCCTGCAGCCCCACCCTTATCCCCACTGCTTTGCTAGACAGCAGGACACCAGGCCATCTTCCCCGCAGAGGGAGGACAGGAAGGGCATGGACTTTGCAGTCAGATGGGCCCCCGGTGTGTTTGGGGGCAGGTAACTCCACCCCCCGCTTGTCTTTCGCGGTATGCACGGGTGCATGTGCATGGGTGCATGCGTGTGTGCATGTGCATGGGTGCATGCGTGTGTGCGTGGGAGCTGAAGCCCACCAGCATTCCACAAAGGTGGGTTCCCTCTCTCCTCAGATGTGCCTCTTCCTTACTCAGTCCACCTCGTTTTCAGAACAAGAACGCTGTTGGATGGGGAGACGGGCTCCCTGGATCCTTGACCTTACATTCTTGGCCCCCGGGGTTGGTGTCGGCCAGCTGCACGCTTCCCACCTGCAGCCCTGCCTGCCCCAGCGGATGTGGGGATCCTGTGGCTTCCTGTTTTCTCCCCTCCTCTTCAGGGAATGCCTGAATCACTGGCAGCTCTAATTACAGCCACCCGCCTGCCCCAGTCCCTGACCTCACAGATGGGGCAGCGTCACCCATCGCCCACGTCGACTAGCTGGACCTGCCATCCCCTAGGCCTTCTTTTCCCCCAGCCTCCCTGAGGGACTCAGGGGAGCAGGCCCCAGGGGGTGAGAGCCCATGGGGCACTTGGGCCTCTGGAACTCAGTGTGCTGAGGGCCTGCACTCTCCCCGGTCACTACCTCGGCTTCGGAGAGTTTGGAGGGACTCTGAGAGTACGGGTCATGGGAGCAGGGTGGTGGGGAGGGCCAGGGAGACTGGTCTGCAATCTGGGGCCTGCCAGGGCAAACAAAATGCCCAAGAAGCTTTACTTGCACCCCCTCCTGTGACCCTCAGAGCTGCTAGCCAGGGATGGCCTATTGGTCCCATTTCACAGATGAGGAAATCGAGGCACAGAGAGGGGCTTGGAGGCTCGTGCAGCAGGCTGGTTAAGCATGGGGCTCCGGAGCCAGACTATTTGGGTTCAATTCCTCACTGCCTTGCTAACTAGCTGTGTGACCTTGGACAGGCTGCTTCTGTGTGCCTTTGTCATGATGATGTTGATGTTGCGCGTATTAAATAAGTTCATACATAAAGTGTTCGCAACGGTGCGTGACACCCACTAAAGCGACTGCTATTATTATTACCCAAGCTCCCTCCTCTCCAACACCAGACCCCGGCCCTCAGCCCCTCTGTCTCAGCATTTCCAGAAAGAAACCACGGGAACCCTCATTGCAGGCGAGGGAGGGGGCAGTTCTCTGCACATCCTTCACAAATCTGACTTGAAGAGGCTTCCCTCTGGAATCTGGGGGCCTCCTGAGTTGGGGACAGGGGTCCGGGGAGCCCCAAGCTGAGCAGCTCCCACTGACTGGCCTTCCCCACGCACGCCCTGTGTCCAGCCTCTCCCCTCCCCCCACCCCTCTTCTCTGGAGAGCAGAGTTCTGCCAGCCTGAGTGCAGGACCTTGGGGAGAACTGTCCAGTGGGGAGCCCTCCGAGGTGCCAAACCTCCTTTTTACCCCTCACTGCCCTTCCCAGCCTTCTGTGCAGCCTTCCAGCCCCCTTCTCGTTGACTCCACTGCATTTCAATTCCAGTTCACCCCCTCAAACAGATGCTCTTGTGCACCAGACAGCTTACAAAATCGTATGCGACATTCCTGAGTCACTTGCTGTGTGGGCTTGGGCAAGTTGCTTCCCCTTGCTGGGCCTCTGCTTCATCCTTAGTAAATAGAGGGGTTAGCTAGCTGATCCTTGGGGTCCCTGCTACATCAAAGCTTTCGGAAGTCTCCATTCCCATAGAGGCTTACGTGATGCCATGTCCCCCTATTCACCACCAATCCCTTGCCAGTCTGTCAGCCACCGGCTCCCGAAACCATTCTTAGCCCTTTTCAGCTCGTCACACCCATACCTCCCCCCACCAAACTTGTTTATTTCTAGGAGTGAAGCTGATCTCATCGGCCTTGTAGGCTCAAGGCACACCCCTCCCTGTCAGGGCTTGGTCTGGCGCCTCCTGGCTCCTGGGGGCCCCGGGCTTTGCACAGCCAGGCTGCAGCTTCTGTGGCTCTGGCCCGCAGACCCAGAAGCCCTCCAGTCTTACCTCCCCCAACTCAGGTGTGTTCCCTACCCAGAGAGGGGAAGAGAGGCCCTGAGCCTAAATAGTAAAACCAGGCAGCAGGCCAAACGAGGGGGGCTGAGCCAGATTAAGACAACAGGTAGTGTTTGTACAGAATTTCCAGTTACAAAGGGCCTCTGTGGATGTGATCTTGCTGCTCTCACGGGAGCGGCTTCCCCCGGGAGCTTGTGAGGTTAGGGATGGGACTTAGTATGCACGGCCACGTGACTGAGGACAAGCCCCCGCCCTCTCTGGGCCTCTGTTTCCTTCCCCATAAAAGGAGGATCCAAGTTGCCATCCAGCTCTGCCATCCTCTGCTCCTTTGAGGGCCAAAGACCTGCTCGGTATCAGTGAAATGAGTCGTGGGCTCTGGTGCGCCAATATGATTTGCCTCGTCACCGTCAGAATGGGCAATCAGATTCCCTGTGTGTTTCCCTAGGACCTGGGAGGGCAGGGCTCGGGGGAAAGGTGGCCCCCAGGTCAGAAAGGGGCCCAGCCTCGAGGACCAGCCCAGGCCAGGGCTGTAGATCATGCCAGTTGGCTGGGAAGTCCCAGCCAGATCCACAGATGAGGAAACTGAGGTCCCCAGAGAGGGGAGAGCTCTCTGTGTGACCCTCCCCTCTGCATGTGGTCTGAGCAGGGGAGGCCATGCGGAGAGGCGGTGGGCAAAAGCCCAGCCAGGTCCCTGGACTCCTGACAGGCTGCCTCCACCCTCTGACTCTGGAGGCTTTGGGCCTCGCCTCAGATCCCTGGCCGGGGGTCCGGCCCAAGCCCTGCCGGAGGAGGGTGTGGGCTCAACTGCACCCTGTCCTCCCCTCACCCTGGCCGGGGGCCTCCTTGCAAGGAGACCGGCCTCTCTGCTCTGCCCAGCCTCCTTGTCCTTGAAGCCGTGGCCGTTGTCCGGTCAGAAAGGGTCACCTGTCCTCTGAGCTACCAGGGTAACTGGTCTGCTTTTCTAGACTGGCTGAATCAGCTCAGCAAGCCCGAGTCAAGGACCGCTGTGTGCTGGGCACTCAGCCTTTTAGGGGTCAGAAAAGGGGCCGTTTATCAGCCCCGGGCACCACGCTGAACTCTCGACTTCCTCCTCACACCAGCCTTGCCTTGGCGTCAACCATCACCGTTCCCCCTCCACACGGGAGGAGACTGGGGTTCACGTGTGAGGCGACTTGCCCGAGGTCACAGAGCTAATGAGGGGTGTGGGCAGGGAGTAACCCCCTCCCACAGGACATAGTCATGCCCAAGCCTGGGCCCTTAACCACTGGGCCATACTGCTTGCCAGCCGCTTGTCCCCCTGTTTGTGTGTCCCATTAGGTGATAAAAGCATCCTGAAGGCTGGGGCTGTTCTCCTCATCTCTCTCTAGAGCCCAAGTCCACTATTGAGGTCAGGCACACATTACCTCTAGGGGACTGTTTCCTTGTGCAAACAGACCCCATCATCTCTGCTCCTTGCCAGCCCAAGAGAGGTCAACATCCCGGGCTACGTTCAAAGCAGGAGCCCATCTGTTGCTCTAGCTAGTGACACAACTTCCCATTGCCAGAGGGTCGTGCGGCCGAGAGCCAGTGTGTTTATGGGCACGATGGGGATGCGAGCTGTGACAGTGCCCAGGGGCCAGCAAGCACAGGGCTTGGCCGTCAGCCAGCATGAGACTGGCTTCGTCGTAAGGGTCACTATTTGGGGGGTCACTTAGCTTCACTGTCACATCCTCCCAGTATTTATAGAGTACCGCTAGCACCTTGCAGGTCTTGAATAAGTAAGTGTGGACTAAAGAATTGTTTTCTAAAGAAGTTTCCTCTTTTTCTGGCCTGGGCTCCCGGACCCACCTGAGCGCAGCTTGGTCCCCAGCCTCAGTCCCGGCCCACATGCCCATAGGGCGCCCCTACCTGATCTGAAACGCCTTCACCGTCTCAAGCTCCTGCTGCAGTTTGGTCTCAAGCTGGTCCCCTTCCTGGTTCAATTCGCGCAGTTTCTCCCGCAGTCGGCCCTGGTGCTCCTCGTAGAGGTGTCCAAGGTCAAAGGCTGCCGAGTCCCGGCTCTGCAGGAAGCGCCATCGGGTTTCCAGCAGCTGGTTGCGATGCTCCAGGGCTCGCACCTGGGAGAGCGGAAGGGCTGCCGTGAGAGGGCCAGGTGCGGCCCAGCCAGCCCACGCCCCTTCCGGGGGCCTCCATGCGAAGTGGCAGCTCATCTGTCCGGAGCACACCCGCGGAGCACACCCACCCCGGGCCCTCACTCAGAGCCTTCAGGTGGCATCTCCAATTACTGATTGTTCAAACTGCAGATGGTGAAATAAGGATGGAATCTGAGAATCCCAGGGAGGTGGAGACGATTAGCGAAGGTTTCCTACGGGAGGGCCGGGGCCAAGGAGATGAGGGAAGGGGGCCTAAGCTGTGAACTGCCCACATGTGACAGGCTCTCCAGGCCTGCCTGGGGCTTGGGTGGGAGACCCCACGGAACGTGGGGTGTCAGAGGCCTGTCTGCCGCCCACCTCGGCAAGCCCGGTCTCATCTTGCCTCGGAAACTCAGCAGGGTAGGGCCTGGTTAGTTCTTAAATGCTAATCCTCCCGACAACCCTGGACTTGTAGCCCCTCCAAGCCTCAGTTTCCCCAGCTAGAAGTCAGGGATGATGTCACCTGCCCTGCCCACCTGCAGAGAGAGGAACCCGGGGATGTGCTTTGAGGCAGCAAATAGCAAACTCTGCTCTAGCTCCCACTGTGCGTCGGGCCTTTTCCTACCTGCTGGACATCTTTAACGCACTAAACCCCCAAACAACCCGACGGGGTAGGTGTTATTTTCAGCTGCACTTTACAGACAACGGAACAGGGTACAGGGAGGTGAAGTAGCTCGCCCAAGGTCACACAATTAGCAAGTGGCAGGGCCAGGTGCGGAATCCAGGCAGTTTGGGTTTAGAATGTTTGAACCGCAGCAGCATAGGCCTCCAGTTGGCTGCAAGGTCTCTGCAGGCCCTGGGACCAAGCTGCCCTTGCTGGGCTGGCTTCTGCCTCTAGTTAGGGCCTGTCTTGCCTTGAGAACAGAGACTGGGAGGGCTCTGGGCCCAGGGCTCCTTTCAAACCCTGCGTCCTCTTCACACTCTCCTGCTCAGACTTCTGCAGGGGCTCCTACAGCTCCCACCCCAGCCACCGGCAGATTGGCAGGGATCCTCTTGAGTCCTCTCCTTCCCTCCACCCAGTTCAGCCCAGCGCAGCCTGGGGGCTCCCCCTGCCTCTTCCCCACCCCGCCTGTCCTCTCCAGGCCCGACCTTTCTCGGGCACTCACTCTCCTTCCCACCATCCCAGCCCCTCCTCCATGTGCTCCCAGCCGCCTCCCCTCTTCCCTCCAGTATTTGGCCCTCGTTTGTCCTGATCCCCCACGCACCCTATCAGACTGAGAGCCATCTGCTTGCCTCTTGGGGTCCCTAGCCCATCAGAGCCCGGGACGGGGGTAAGCCACCGAGGCGAGACGGGTGGCTGGGGCTAGGCGCCTGGACAGTGCAGGCTGTTGTTGTCATGAGGATGTTGTGACAACGAGCCTGGTGAGGTTCCCTATGACCACAGGCAAGTAGCTGGACCTCCTCCCGTCCACGGCTGGCGTCAGCTCCCAGAATCACATCCTGAAAAGCCAGAACCACAGCCAGGAGCCTTTTGGATCAGCGGGTCTATACCCTTCATATACAGAGGAGGAGATAGGGGCCCAGGGCAGTCAGGTCACGTGTCCAGGGTGTCCACAGCAACTCGGTGGCCAAGCTGCACACACAGGCCCATCTGACGGCAGCTGCTGCGCTGGACATTCATGGTCCTCTTCCTCCTGAATTTGGGTGCCAGGTGGGCTCGCCTCTCTTTCTGTCCTGCCCACGTTCCCGGGTTTCCCTGAGATACTCTGCTGCTCTGCGGAAGGCCCCTTTGACCCTTGCAGCAGACAACACCAGCGGGAACACTGGACAATGGCATTTGTGGGCTGCCATTCCCCTCCTTAACTCCCCCTGGGACTGGTAAATTCTGCTTGAAGCTGACTTTAAGCCTACAGTTTGATGTCATCGCCATCAAACAGGTTCAGTAGGGATGCAGTCGAGAGAGTTTCTGTCCTCCTTGTGTGTGTGAGGGATTGCTGGGTGGGGGTGAGGGCAGGTTTCTGCTCACTCCACCTTCCCTGTGTTTTGACAAGTAAGAGCCCCATGTTTATACTGGGGGTGGGGTGGGAGGAGAGATGTGAGGCTCCTTCCTCCACCCATAAGCAACCCAAAAGCCCTTTAGACCAGGAAGTCCTTCCCTTAGTCTAACCTCGATCCCCTATGCTTTAGTACTTGCCTGCTGGGAGACGGGGTGCATTTGGCCAGCCAGTCCAAGGGCACTTTTGCCTCTGGGGGATCCCGGGAAGCCCCCTCTCCCTGCTGCCCTTGGGGGAGTTGCTTGTTGTCTCAGTGGGTGGGGATGGAAACTCATCCCCCACCCAGAACGTCCCCTGCAGAAGGGCTCCTCCCTCTCTCGGAACAAAGGCCTTGGGAGGGCAGGAAATCCTGGCACCCTGTGAGGTGCAGGGTTAACTGCTTCCAGCCTGTCAAGGCTGCCGAGCACCCCCCTCTCATTCCCCTTCCTCCCCGTCCTGGCTGACCCCTGCCCTTAGATCACAGGCGGCAGCTCTAGAGGAGCGTCAGAGAGCAAGCCCCTGGTCTACCTGCTTCCCATTTTACAGATGAAGGAACAGGCTCAGAAGCACAGAACTCACCGCGACCCAACTCCAGGGTCCCGGGCCGCCCTGTTGAAAAGCAGGCCCAGATGAGGGTGAGGAGAGATGTGCTTTCTGTGGAGGGAGTTGAGCAGCCTGGGCTGGGCTGGGACCCCCCTCTGAGGAGGGGGGGGACTGACTGCCTGGGAGGCTTCACGTCCCCAGCCCATGGCCCACAGTCCGTGCACATGAGCGTTCGGAGCGATGCCTCTGGGGCTTGCAGGTCCTATTCCTCAGGTGGGGGTGGTGTCACATCCTCTGCCTCCAGCCAGAACTTGGCTTTGCCTAAGGAGCCTCAGGGTCTCTTCGTCAGGAAGGGCTGGTTTGTGCCTTCCCTCGTGCAGGTGCCCAATGGCTCTGGTGACTTCCAGAGGCCACACACACCAAGGGAAGACCCTGTGCCCGACTCTCTGTCCCCAGCCATTTTAACACCCCTCTGGGATTCCCCCTCTATAGCCTCCTTGGGCGCCACTGGTAGAGTCCTCCCTCTTGTCCCACCTCCATCCCCTCTGGTGTCTGCGTGTGAGGGTGAGAGGGCCCAGCCAGCAGCCTCTGCTGGATGTTGGCATTGCCCTCTCCCTTCCTCCCTCGGCCTCCCCTACTTCATGGCTGCAGCTGTACCAGTCCTTCCACTGGCATGAGCTCAGGGCTACCCTCAGAGCAGGAGCAGAGCAGGGAAGTGGAGTCTGAAGCACAGAGAGGGTAAGTGCCTTGCCCAAGGAAACACAGCCTCCAAGTGGAAGAATTAGCATCGCTCCAGGGCCCCTTGGTGGACTCCTGGGGGTCTCCCCGCCGACCCTCTCCCTCTTCCTCCTCTTCCTCAGTGCTCTCTGATTTCTCTCGGTGCCTCAGAGGGCCCAGAAGGGGATGTGGAGCTGGAGGGTGGCCCTGCCTGTCTCTTCTCTTTGCCTAGAGCCCACCCCTCCACTGGTGATGGCATCTCACCCCCTGGCTCATGCATCTCTATCCAGCCCCATGCTGCACGCCTACCCACGAAGCTCCCGCCCCCCTCCCTCCATCAGGGCCCTTCCTTCCCTCTTACCAGGCTCCCTTCTGCCTGGAAGGGACTAAATGGGTTCAGGAGTTCCCTGGGCCGGGCCCATTTATGGTATTTTTAATATAACAAACAGAATGCACCTGGTACGTGGTAAGGGCTTTATAAATGCTTTTCAAAAATGATCCCGTTTGACAAGCTCATTACACCGATGTGTAATGAGGCACAGAGAGGCTAAATAATTTGCCTGAGGTTATGCGGCCAGTCAGAGGTGAGGCCAGGATGCAAACCCAGCAACGCGACTCCAGGTTTCACGTTCTTAGCATCTGCTTGCTTCCCCTTGGGCCCTCACGGTCTTTACAAGGAGGGATTCGAGCTAATAACAGACCTTCTCCATAGAGTTGGTGGATCGGCTGGGACTCCTTGGGCAGAGCCCCAGCAATCAGCTTCCCCAAGGGGCTGGCACCCCGGCTGCCTGCCTCCCACCCTGAAGAGCACCCTCCTCAAGGCCAAGTCTTGAACTGCGGATTGGGAAGCTCCAGTTCTTCTGAAGATCTTAGAGGGCATCGCCCTGGCCCTGGGAACAGAACCCAGACCCCTCGGGCCCCTCCCTGTGCCTACACACCCCTCCTGTCCCCATGGCGGAGAGGCACAGGGTGATATCAACCCTGGCGTCCAGGGAGAAAGCCACCCATCCGCGCCGAATTACAAATTACGTAGCTCATGAAACATTCCTTTTAAGGGATTAAGCTGTATTTGGAGAGGAGGTGGCCCTGCAGGGACCTGCCTTCCCAGGGCAGCGGGCTCTTCTCCTAGGCTCTGGTTGTCCTCCAGTTGTCACTTCCCCTCCACACCCCTACCCCAGGCACCCCAGGTGTGGGTGCAGGAATGCTGGTCTGGACGCATGAATGCGGGAGAGGGGGCCGGGGAGAAATGACTCCCACTTCGGAGGCTACTGGCTTCGTGTCTCACAGACCTGAGTTCAAGTCCAGACCGTACCTTTGCTGGTTGTGTGACCTTGGGCAAGGTACTTCACCCCTGGGCTGCTCTGTCTACACAGGAGGGGAACTAGCCACTGTGGAGCGCCGGGTGGTGTGGGCAGAGCACAAGCCGGTGCTCCAGAAGTTACTTTCTTCCCTCTTCCCCTCTCTGTGAGTGCCCACCTAGGGGAAGTACAGAGGGACACAGGCTGGGAGAGCAAGGGGAAGAGAGGGACCCAGCCAGGGGCAGAAGGATGAGGGGTGGGGGGCAAGAAAGTTGAGTTTTCCTTATCTGTAAAATGGGCATGAAAATGACTTCTTTCCTAAGGTTGAGGGAAATTGAGATAAATATGTAAAGTACCCAGCACAGTTCCTGGCACATGGTGAGCTGTTAATGGTCAGTAGCTGTTACCATCTGACTACCATTCTCGGGCAGGGCAGCAGGGAGCAGAGCTGGGAGGGCTGGTTAGGGGAGGTCCTTGGAGGAGGTGAGTGAGGACCGGCTTTGGGAGGTAGACAGGACTTCCTTGGAGCCCTTGAAGCCCTTGCCCTGGGCCGGAGATGGACACCAGTGCCCAGACCGGCATGCTGGCCATGGCAGTGGGGTCCAGGAAGTGGGGTGCCAGGGACTCAATCCCTCTACTCAGGTGGGTGCAGGGAGGACCGGCTGGCCACCTGTTTCTGACTCGCAGCGTCCATCCCTTGCATTCCTATCTCCTGACAAGCCACAGCTGCAGCCCCATTCTGCAGCCTCCTTCTGGCCTCCCCACATGTGCTGCCCGCCCCCCGCCCCCAGCCCTTGCCGGTGTTTCTGACCCTGGGAAGCTGAACAGAGCCAGCAGCGTGGACAGGAAGGTGGGCCCTGTCCCTCTGCCTTGGAGTCGGACTGCATGCAGCCCAGGCCCCCATCGGCCATCCTTATGAGGGGGCATCCTCTTGGCCACACTCAGAGCCCCTCCCTAGTCCACGCCTGGGAGGGAGGGTGAGCCCAGGCCATGCAGCACATTATTTTCCTGACACCCCTCAGAGGCCATTCCGGGGTCCCTCTCTCCCCCCACATCAGGGTGGCGCAGGCACTCCCCTCCCCATCTCTCCGCTCAGAGCCTGCGGAGTTAGCAGTGCCGACTTCCCATTGGCTGGGGGCGGGCGTGGGACATGATGCTTGGGAGGTACAGAGCTCAGCCTCCTGCCCAGGGCTTAGTTTTGAGACGGCCCCTCCACACCTTTGCTCACCTTGCCGATCAGGGAGGCAAACTTATCATTGAGGACCTTCATTTCCTCCTTCTTCTGGCTCTCCTGCTGCTGGGTGGCTGGGTCCACCTTGAGGTCCAGAGGTACTAGCAGGCTGGGGTTCACGGTCACCCTGGGGATGGTGCTAGCTGTCAGGCAGCCTGTGAGGCTGCTGGAGCTGAAGCCCGGCTCGGGGGCCCTGTAATTGCTCCATCCGGAGGTGCCAGGCCAGGGCTCGCTCGCCTGGGTCACCTCACAGCTGTTGAGGTTACCGAAGCCGAGGACGCAGGAGCGGCAGGCCATTGCAGGTCCCGGGACCCGGAGCGGGCAGGGCGCAGTGAGGGGCGAGCAAGCCTTGAGGGGTGGCGGCAGCTGGCTCCGGTCGCAGGCAGGGCAGGCTGGGGACTGAGGAGCAGACACCTGTCACACAGTGCTCATTAGCTCCTCGAAGGCGTGACGCCTCTCAGCCCGACCAACCTGTTAGATGATGTGGTTCCTGCCCCTCCCCCGGCACCATGGGCCCATCTCCTCCCGGGGCAGGGATCTGCCTTGCTGAGGGGGGCTGTTCATAGGCCTCCCAACCAAGCCAGGCCTGGCTCCAGGGGAGAGGGACATAGCTGGGCTGGCTGGCTGGGTGGGTGTCGGGTGGTAGCCAGAGGAAAGGCAGCTTCAACGAAGAAGGAGAGAGAGCGAGAGAGAGAGAGAGCGCGCTATGCCTCTCACCGAAGACCTCACTGCATACCTGAAGGCTGACGTATCTAGGCTTACATATTTCTGGAAAAGATGAGGCAAGCGCAGGCCCTGGGCTCCTGAGTGTAGGGCAGCTGTCCTGGGCACCGTGCCAGGCTGGCATTGGAAAACCACACCTTGACTGTTTATTTTCTACATGCGCAAGAGTCTCCCCTGCTTATCTTCTCCTCTTCCTTTCTTCCTCCTGCTCTCCCTCCTTCCTGCCTTTGATCTATTATTTATTGAGTACCTACTGTGTGCCTTCCACCATCTGAGGGGCTGGAGAGGAAATAGATGGTCGAGGTCAAGAGCCTGTGGCTTTGGACAAGGGAGACTTGGTTCAAGACTCAGCATGGGGAATTCCCTGGTGGTGCAGTGGGTGAGACTCCGCGCTCCCAATGCAGGGGGCCCAGGCCAGGGAACTAGATCCCACACGCATGCCGCAACTAAGAGTTCGCATCCCACATCGAAGGAGACTGCCTGCCGCAACTAAGACCCTGCGCGACCAGATAAACAAACAAACAAATAAATTAAAAAGTCATCCCTGCCCAAACCTAAAAACACAATTTCATCTTAAATATGAAGTGTAAGTAGAAAAGACACTGATTTGCTCCTGCAGAGCCTCTGATGGAGTGGCAGAGGGTTCGGCCAGCCCAGGGCACTCCCTCCTGCCTTCCTGAAGTTCCGGAGACACCGCTCTTCCACTTCCAGGCACTTTCCAGCTCTCCCAGGCCTGTCTCTTCCTTCCTCCCTGGCCTGATGTCCCAGGGCTCTCTTGCCCTGGCTGGATGGCTCTGTGTGCCCTCCCTGGACCTGGTGCACCGCCCTAGGTGGTGGGGCTACAGCAGAGAGAGGAGCGTGCCTGGGAGAGACTCCTGTGGTCACAGGGGTGGAGAGATCTCTGGGACTGGAGGGGGAGACAGGCTGGAGATGGGAGCTCCTGCCTGGGTCACATCGCCCCTTCCAGGCCTCCTGCCTCCCAGGCTAGACCTCCGTCCTACACAGTGGGCATTTCTGGCTCCACTGGGGCACAGGAATCTGCCCCGAGGGCACGAGCCTATCCTGAGGCTGGATCCCAGGCTCTGATGCTGGGGGTGGGCTGCTGAGACACTTCTGGGTGATGGGGTCACTGCAGGGGTGTCTGTGCAGTCTTTCTGGGGTAAGTTTGGGTACCTGGGCAGTCTCCCAACCCCTCCTGACATGTGCTTCCCCTCCCCCATGCAGCGCCCACCTGCCTCCCTGACCTGGTATCTGAATAACACGCGGTGGAACTCAGCACCCTGCCCGCCCCAACCCTGACTACCCCCGTGTGCTCTGCGGGGAGTGGGGAGGGCAGACAAAGGCATATGGGCCCTGCTGGTGCCAAGATAGCAGCAGACATGTCATGTATGTCCCCAGTGCTTTACATGGATTAGCTCCTCAAATCCTCACGACACTCGTCCTTCGCAGACGCTTTAATTCTCACCAGCCCCTGTTTACAGAGGGGGAAGCTGAGGCTCGGAGGGGTTGAGCGTCTGGTCTATTGATAGCAATTTGTAAGTAATGGATTTGAACCCAGACAGTTGGAATTATGAGTCCTTCCTCTTGTCTTGGCCTCTAAGCCAGGTGACTCCTGGAAAGGGCAGTGAGACAGAAAAGGAAGCTGTCTTCTTACATCTGGGGCTCGATTCCGCCTAACTGTCTTTAAGCTGGATGCTCAGTTCTCCAGAGACCTTTGGATAACTCAAGTCTGCTGTTCCTCGCTGACCTCCGTCAGCCCCTGTGTTTTGACAAGTCACAGTCCCTGGCTTCGAGGCTGGCCCTGCAGGGCGGTCTCTGGGGCCCGAACACTGGGCAGCCTTCCTTGCGGGTGGCCTGGCTTCTTGGAGGCACGGAGGGCACGCTGACCTGGGACGCTGCGTGTGGGGAGGGGGATGTGGTCCCACCTGCTGCTTCCTCTCTGGCCCAGAAGTCTTCCTTGGGTGCAGTCACAGAGGTGTCTTTGGCTGTCACAGCTCTGGCTCCTGAACAGGAAGTGCAGCAAAAAAGCCCCAAACATAACTCCACGGAAGCACCCAGACCCCCCTTCCTCCCCTTCTCCTTCCCTACCCTAGCTTCACGCATGCCTCCCTCCACCCCTGAGTTAACATCCTGGGGGGTCCACTGTACAGGCCCCTGACTTTGCACCCTAACCGAGGACCTGACATAAACCCTCTCCTGGCCTCGATATGAGCCCAAACTTCCTAGGGGTTCAGGCCCCCAGGGGGCAGGAAGCCTGGCAGGGGTTAGGAGAGGGAAGGTGGAGGGTGGGCGAAAATTTCAGTCTCTCTGGGGTATGTTTGGGGACCTGGGCAGTCTCCCAACCCCTCCTGGATCTACTCACAGACAAACCTTGGGGCTTCTGGTGGGACATGAGCTCGGGTGAGCCCAGCTGGAGACAGCGTCTTGTGCCCCTTAGGGATACTGGAGCCCTGTCCTGCTTGATCCTTACAAGTCCAGGGACAGAAATCTCCATCCCTCACCTTCCACTGCAAGTCCGCCTCCTTTGCCCCTGGTCCCCTGTCACTGGCGACAGGAGGCAAAATCCTGATCATCCAGGAGGCCGAGACAAGGTGGAAGTGGGACAGGCGCTGGCCAGAGCTAAGAATGGGGGAGGCTCGGGCCCCTGAAATTGGTCCTCAGAGAAGCAAGGGGGAGTTTTCTTATTTTCTCTACTTCCTCCTTCCTTCTATTTCTCTCTCCAGGTCACTACCCCCCAACAGCTGATGTATCTCTGCTCACTCTCATCCACCCCTTGTTTCTTGCCTCCCTGCCTGCCTGTCCCTCTGGGACAGTCCTGGTCCAGGGCTCCTCCATCTCTCAGCCCTGGGATAGGAGAGGCATCCTGGCCCCGCAGCCCGGCTGGATGGCGTTATGGGAATGGCACGGCCGTGTCACAGTTTCAGTGCCTCGTCTGTGCGTTTTCCCCCTTTGGCCCAGGCAGGCCTGGGATAATGCAGGACAGCAATGCATAGTTGCTGGATGAATGTGCCAGTGAGCACATCCTAGCCTGCCTGAGGCTCTGGGGCGGGACGTGGCTCTTGGCGAGACAGACAGGGACTCCGGGCGAGGAAGACTCTTAGCCTCACCCCAGGGCATGATGGGAAGGCCGGGCCACTTCTCCAGGAAGCTTCCCAGATGAACCTGCTTAGGTTTTCTGCCCCTCTCTCCTCCTCTCTCCAAAATGCACACCCACACCTATGCCCTCGCCTGGGTCAGTGCCCTCTCTCTTTGTGCAATCCGTGGCTTGGTGGAAAGAATTTCTGAGGGTCCCAGAACTGGGGACTGGGAAGCTGAGAGTAGACTGGGAAGGGCTGCGGCCAAGAAGGGGGACCAATAGCAAGGATGGAGACATTAAAAACCGTGCCTGTGAAGCTCCCTCCACGTGCCAGGCAGGCTGTGGAGACACGGGAGAGGCACGGACCCGGGGGAAGGTGTTTGGGGCAGTGAGCAAAGGCTTGAAGGAAGAGGAAGACGTGTCCAGGAAGGGTGTGGGGAGGTTCTTTCAGGCTAAGATGGCAGCAAACCGTTCGTGTAGGACGGTGACGATGACGGGAGCCAGCCAGCGTGGCTGGGGTGTCAGAGGTGCTACGGAGCTCAGGGGAGCAGCAGCGTCCTCGGGGACCCAGGAAGGCTGCAATGCAGGCATCTCATCACTTGGCATAAAGTTCTTCAGTGGCTCTCCGTGGATTAAGGTCTAGAAGATTCCTTGGACTGTCAAACAAGATTCTTCGCACCTGCTGCCCTTCTTCCTCTCTGTGTTTCATCTCCTTGCGCTCTCCTTCTCTCCACAGGCCCTGCCCATTCCCACCCCCACCAAACTGGCCCCGTTTCCCTGAACCTGACGAGTGACGTCATGTGTCCGTGCTGGCGCAGATACAGAACACTTCCAACGCCGCGTACAATTCTATCAGCCAGTGCCGATCTGCAAAGAAGGCATCCGAGATGGGCCAGGAGGCTGCAGAGCCCTGGAGGCTGTGAACTGGTCCAGGATAGACGAGGGGGCAGCATGGGGGTGCTGGCAGAGCTGGTTTCTGGTCTGGGCTCTGCTACTCACCAGCTGCGTGGTTTGGGGCCAAACGCTTGGCCTCTCTGGGCCTCAGTAGCTTGTAAAATTAGATTGTACTGGATGATTTGAAATTTTTTTAATTAAAAATTTTTTTTCCAGTTTGGTTCGACAAATGTTCCTCACAGTGTGGTCAATCCCATTGTTATGCCAGGTACTCAGTGGTTTCCAGTGTGATCCAAGGTCTCTAGCCAAGCAGTGCTCTGGGGACGTCAGGCAGCTATGGGCCTTCTGTACTGAGGGCAGGCCTCTGGGGTCAGGGAGAGGTAAGCATAGGCTAATTACACTTTCCTGTCCTCACAGCACTTAGCCCATTTGTGATGATTTGTTGTTGCTTGTTTACTTGTGCCTGCCTACCCTGTGAAGCTCTGTGAGCCCGGGGACCACATGATGGTTTTATTCCTTGAGGTTCCAGGGCCTGGCACAATGCCTGGCATGTAGTAGGTTCTTGATGACTATTCCCTTCTGGAATGAATAAAAGGCCACCCTTCCACACCGGGCACTTGTTATATGATATTGCAACACAGGATGCAACTCCAAGGGCTTCAGATGGTGTAGAGCGACAGACCCCGGGTGGGTCGTGGAGCCAGACGCTGGGCCCTCCGCTTGGGGTGGCACGCGTCCACTGGTGGGGACTCCCAGAGGCCTGGCCTCCCGCTGCTTTAGCTCCTGCTTAGCACAGGGAGGGAACTCTGATGCCCTCCTCTCACGGTCAGGTGCCTCAGGTGGACGAGAAGATTCATGGTCCTTCTTGCAAAAGAAGGAGGCAGGAGGAATCCTCCCTAAGCTGGCAGAAGCCCCATTAGGCTTAGACTTTGGTCAGGCATGCATTTGGGGCAGGGCAGGGACCGAGCCGTAAGCTGCCCAGGTACCTCTCCTTCCATGTAGGGTAGGTACCTCAGCCCCTGCCCAGCTGTGTGGGTGCTGGGCTCATGTCAGTGACATCCGGCAGGGTTGCCAGGCCTGCTTCTGGGTGGAGGAGGCAGGAAGGAGGATTGCACAAACGGAAACTGGCAGGAGGCCCCACTTCCGCCAGCTGCTCCCAGGGAGGGCCCCTTGGCGGCAACAGACCCCCGTTCTCCGGGAAACACTGCACCTTCTCGCCTCCTTCCTCCCCAGGAGGAAATGCCAGGTCCCAGCAACAGGGGACTCCTAGTGGCCTCCTGCCCACTCTCCATCCACCCACTGTGGCGGCTCAACCCACGAGGATGGTTCCTCCTAAGAGCCCTCATTTCTCAGACCTCAGACACTCAGCTTCCTTCTTCCCTCCTGCACGGTCCTCCCTCCT
The DNA here is from genome assembly GCF_964374135.1 of Grampus griseus. Classification (NCBI taxonomy): domain Eukaryota; kingdom Metazoa; phylum Chordata; class Mammalia; order Artiodactyla; family Delphinidae; genus Grampus; species Grampus griseus. The sequence goes on from NC_139005.1 coordinate 41,999,353, forward strand.
GGCTGCCTCTGAGCTTTCATGCTGGCCACTCAGCCAGCCTGCCTGCCCCCTTCCTCCAGGAAGTCTTCCCAGATAGCCCCCTTACTTGTCTTTGTTGGGGAGAGCTCTCAATAGCAGCCTCTGTGGTGGCAGGACTTTGCTTTACCCACTGTTCCATCACAGCTGGCATATAGTAGGTGCGCATGGAAATAGTTGTTGAGTTAAAACATGGTGTGTCCTCTATTACTTAGCACTTGTTTCCATGGCTCTCTTAGGCAAGGGTCTCTTTCCTCCAGCACCCTCCCCCATTAGACAGGATCTGGGGACCCAGTTTCCCCTCCAGTGAGTCCCCCCACACCTGGAATCCTGGTCACTGGAGAAACTGCCAACCTTACCTACCGCGGCCAACTGTGCCTTCATTCAGGAAATGCTGTCTGCACTTCTCCTGGGCGCCTATCCCTGTGCTGAGCAGTGGGGCACATACAAAGATCAGGGTGGCAGGGTGGTGACTTGGGTGTTCTCCCCACATTACCGGCCCCTCTGCTTCCCAGTCCAGCTCTTTCTGAACTCTGGAATCTCTTTCCATCCAGCTGCTGCCTCCAGGTCAGCTGCCTGGCTGGTTCCAGCCACCTCACCCTTCCATTCCTGGCACTGCACGCAGCTATTTAGGAGGTGTCCTCTTCCCTGGGGCTGCTTTCAGAGGGATTGGAAGGCCAGGGTGGCTGACAAAGGCAGGATGGGGGAGTTGTGGGGCCTCTGGAGATGCTCATTTGTAAGCCCTGACTGCTCCCTGAACCCCAGCTGCTGCTTTATCTGCCCTGATAACAGACCGAAACCATATTCTGCTCCCTGCGGAGCCGTCAGTGCCTGGCCTCTGCGAGCTTGCCAGAATGGCAGTAGCCCAGGGTGGTGCTGACACAGGCTGGACGGCCCCAGGAGGCTGCGGCCCTGTGGGTAGCCACCAACACGCAGACCACCCCCCAATGCAGGGATGTCCCACTCATCCAGTGCTCCCCAGTGCCCATATGGGGCACACGGGAGACGCTCAGGCTGGATCCTGAGAACTGATGTTTGAGCGATGGTGGTTTATGGTTCATTCATCTTTGTATCCGTAGCACTGAGCACAATGCCAGGCATGCAGTAGGAGCTCAGGGGTTGAACGTTATGCACTCAACACCTATTTATCAGGATCTGCCACGTGCAGGCAGCTGTGTCCTCTCCCTCTCCATCCTTCTTTTTTAAACAAATTTATTTTATTTTATTTTTTACTTTTGGCTGCGCCGCATGGCATGTGGGATATTAGTTCCCCGACCAGGAATTGAACCCTTGCCCCCTGCTCTGGAAGTGCGGAGTCTTAACCACTGGACCACCAGGGAAGTCCCTTTCTTTCTGTTCTTTTTTAAAAAATTGAAGATCTAATTGGCTTTATCAGTGATTCATGAATTGGGCGGCATCCCCTCTAGGAATTAGAAGAGCGCTCCCTCCCTCTCCATCCTTCCATCTCCTTCCTCCAGCACCTGCTGGGGATCTCCCGATGCAGTGAGATGTGGGGAGTCTCCAAGACAGCTGTCTATGAAAGGTCAGTCCAAGGCCAGCCCTGCCCACTGCGTCTCTGGGAGAAAAGGAGGAAGAAGTCCTTCCATATGTCCCCATAACTCAGATTAGTACCCAGGCTTACAGAAAGCACTCCAACAGGTGACCCAGTTTCATCTCCCCAGCAATGCTTGGCAGGCCAGGCATCCCTGCCGCCTCATCGTGCAGAGCTGTGGGATTGGCACTTGGATCTTCTGCCTCTAAATGCAGCCCTCAGCCCAGGCTTCCTCCTGTTGATTGGAGTCTTTCTTTTTAAAAAATAAATTTATTTTATTTTATTTATTTTTATTTTTGGCTGCGGTGTGTCTTTGTTGTTGCACACAGGCTTTCTCTAGTTGCGGCGAGCAGGGGCTACTCTTTGTTGCAGTGTGCGGACTTCTCACTGCAGTGGCTTCTCTTGTTGTGGAGCACGGGCTCTAGGTGCGCGGACTTCAGTAGTTGTGGCACGCAGGTTCTAGAGTGCAGGCTCAGTAGTTGTGGCGCACGGGCTTAGTTGCTCCGCGGCATGTGGGATCTTCCCGGACCAGGGATTGAACCCGTGTCCCTTGCGTTGGCAGGCGGATTCTTAACCACTGCGCCGCCAGGGAAGCCCCGATTGGAGTCTTAGTTCCTGAGTTAAGCTCTGAGGTTCTGGGGGAAGCTGGGAGGAGCTGGGGCTGGGAGAGGGGGGGATGAGCCGGGGTGGGGATGGACCAGGGAGGGGTAGGGAAGGGAAGGTGGGGTGAGGAGAGACGGAGCAGGGTGCAGGGCTGGAGTCCCCCCCGCCATGGCCTGGGCTGCTGGATGGAGCAGGACCGACCAGTGGGAGTCTGACGACCTCAGCTCCTCTCTGAGGTGGCCTGTTGCCTCCTGAGTGGGCAGACAGCGCTGCGCGAGATTGGGGCCTAACCAGTGTTTTGTAGCGGGTGATTCCTCTCTGTGGGGTTTATCTTCCTGGGTCACTGTTCCGCACTCTGAACTTAGCAGGGTAATAGCAGCCTGGACTGGGGCTCCTGCCTGCCCACTGGCCCCAGAGCCCTGCAAACAGATGGCGGCAGATGAGGGAGAGGAAGGTAGGATCAGTCAGGAGCGGCACGCCTGCTGCCCCATCCCAGGTCACTGCAGGTGTGTGTGTCCGTAGCCGTGTGGGGTGGCTGCCCTCCAGGCAGGGCCTCACAGCTGCCCAGATCCCGGGACCCTCACAGACCCCCGTACCTCCTCCCATTCCTGCCTGAGCCCCCAGAGACCCACCCCCTCTCTAGCCTCTGAGATGCCTTACTCAGCTTTCTCCTGCAACTTGCTCCTTTTCCTCTATCCTCAGGAAGCCCAAAAGGGAGAGGGCAGCGCTGCTGGCCCAGGACACCCCCCGCCCCCAGCGTGAGGCACAGAGCTTCCCGTTCATGTGGCTTTCTAAATCGTCACGACCACCCATGTGGCAGGAGCTATTTCTAGATTACAGTTGAAGATGCTGGGGCTCTGGGGGGTTAAAGGACTTATCCAAGGTCTCCCAGTGTGGTAGACAGAATAATGGACCCCCCAAATGTCTTGGACGCCCCAAATGTCTATGTCCTAACCCCCAGAGCCTGTGATTATGTTACCTTCCATGGCCACAGACTTTGCCGACGTGAATAAATTAAGCCTCTTGAGACGGAGAGGTTACTCTGAATGATCACACTGGGCCCAATGTAATCACAAGGGTCCTTTAAATGTGGGAGAGGGTGTCAGGAGAGTGATGCTGTGAGAGAGACTCCTGTTGCTTTGAAGACGGAAGGGGACCAAGGAAGGTGGGTGGCCTCTAGAATCTGGAAAAGGTGGGGAAGTGATCTTCCTCTAGTACCTTCAGAAGGAGCGCAGCCCTGCTAGCACCTTGATTTTAGCCTGTGGAGACCCATTTTGGACTTCTGATCTCCAAACCGTAAGACAATGAAATTGCATTATTTTAAGCCGCTAAGTTCATGGTTACAGCAGCAGCAGGAAACGAATACACCCAGAAGGTAGCAGAGCTTGGATCTGAACCTAGGACTCAGCTGGTGCCCTGCTCCCTTCCACCTGCTGGGGGGCTCAGAAAAGTGCTTAGAAACATACTTACAGTAGATCATTTCTTGGGGGTTCAAGTAAGGCAGGGCATGCGCTAGCTGTTAGGGCTGGGGGTGTGGAGGGGGTTACAGTGTTAAAACCAATGTGGTCCCCACCCTCAGGACACGCGTACCCTGCCTGCTTCTGCACTCTGTGTGGTTTCTCTGTCCCGGGTGCTGGTCCTTCGAAGCAGGGGGTGGGTGGGATGGGAGGGGGTGTCTGAAGTCTGTCTCCTTTGGGGCCCTTGGAGGTCTGTGTGTCCATCTCAAGTCAGGGGGCGATACCTGTGTGTCTGGGTACCCGGTTGTGGAAGGATCCAGGGACCCTGCCCTTCAGATGTGGGTGGAGGGGCATTCCAGATCCTGTGGGCCCTTCTGGGCAGTGCGTTTGTTCAGGCCCTTTGTGAGTGTGTGTGTGTGTGAACATGTGAGTGGGCAAGTGTGTGAGTGCGTGAACGTGTACTGGGGCAGTGTGGGCCTGCTTTCTCCTCGGTGTGTGTGCACAGGTGAGTGAGCGAGTGTGTGTGAGCTGTGCTGGGGGAGGGGCGGCTCCCTGCACCTCGCCAGCGTTGCCTCACCCGTGTGACACAGCCACTAATGACTGTTTGCCATTGTCCGTGTGGCAGTGGCATCGCCTGCATTAATGACAGTCTCTCCTGCCTAATGACCTGGCTTCTGCCCCATCATTCAAGGGCCACAGGAGCACTGAGTCCATGGCCAGAGAGATGTTGTCGAGCTCAGAGCATTTCCCGCTGGGGTGTCAGTGGGGGTGGGGAGGAGCATAAGTCCCACCCTCCCCCACAGTCCTCCAGGGTGCCCAGTGGGCTGGGAATTTCAACTGGCTGATGTCATTCCTGGGCAGGAAGACCCAGGTCTGGGCCCTGCCCTCTGTCTCTTTCCCCCGGCAGGGCAGCTGCTGCCTGGACCCAACATTGCTTCCTGCTGCCCCTCCCCACAAGGTGCCCTTGACCCACATTAGCTCCCATAGACAGGAGTCTGCCTTCCTGTCCCTCCTCACCTCTGCCAATGAAGAGAGCCTCTCTGAGCAAGCCTGTCTGTGCCCTGTCTGAGCAGCTGGTCTGGAGCTGCCCCTGGGGAGTCTAGGGGGGTTCTGGGGCAGCCCAGGAGTTTGCAGCATCCAGGGCAAGCTACCCTCTGGAGTCTCACTGCTGAAGCCTCATTGGCTGACTGTACCAAACTGTCTTTTATGATTGAAATGAAGTTAAAAGAGCCTTCTGGACTCAGAAGGAGATGCTGGGGAGGGGCTGCTGGTCCCTTTCTGTGAGCCCTTAGCAATTTGTTCATATTCCATCCTACTGATGCTTCCCACTCACAGGTCTGCCTCCTCCTGCCATAAGTTTACCTAGATAAGCAGATAAACTTAGTCCTCTGCTCGTTTCAGTAGGGACTCACGAAAGAGTTTCTGGGTTAATGAATGCATCCCTGGAACTAGCTGTGTGACTTTGAGGTGACTTGCAGCATCCTCCTCTGCAAAAGGTGGGACTTCCCTCAGCCTGATTTACACATGTCAACTCCGTTTTACCGTTGTGCCCATTTTACAGGTAAGGAAATCAAGGTCCGGAGCACTGAAAGAAGCCCTCACAATTCGTGTAGATTCAATCCCACGTCAGCCTCTCCCTACATCCTACTGCAGTGGCTGAGGGACCCCAGTGTGTTGGCGGGGACACTGCATTAGTTCTCAGCCGAGTTCCAGAGGCCAGGAAGAGGGAACCTGATCTGGGAAGGGTTCGCAGTGTTCCAAAGTGAGAAGCTTCCCTTGAGGAAGAGCTGACCTAGTCTAGATACTCCCCAGAGATTCCTGCTGGGATACAGCCGTATTGTTGGTAGCCAAGGCAAGAACTTGGTCATGGGGAGAAGCTGCTCATTGTTGGGAGTTTCATCACTGAGACTGCTTGATTGTCAAGAGGACAAAATTGCAGGAGGAGATGTGACTTAGATTTCAGAGTCTTTCTTGGCACTCCTTAAGGGCAGAAACTAATCCTCTAGCAAAATGGGCTGGATTAATACGGGGACCCCCAGCTAGTGACGACCATGAGATATATAGCTTTAAAAAAAATTTTAGATTTATTTAATTTATTTATTTTTGGCTGCCTTGGATCTTCGTTGCTGCGCGCGGGCTTTCTCTGGTGGCGGCGAGCGGGGGCGACTCTTTGTTGCGATGTGACTCTTTGTTGCGATGCGCGGGCTTCTCATCGCGGTGGCTTCTCTTGTTGCGGAGCACGGGCTCTAGGCGCACCGGCTTCAGTAGTTGTGGCGCACGGGCTTAGTTGCTCTGTGGCACGTGGGATCTTCTCAGACCAGGGATCGAACCCGTGTCCCCTGTATTGGCAGGCGGATTCTTAACCACTGCACTACCAGGGGAGTCCCAAGGTACATAGCTTTATGAGAACATTTGCAAGGCAGCACGTAAACGAGGGCAACTGAATACACGGAAAACTTTGGACCTAAGTCACTAGGGAACTGGGAATAAGTTGTGGTAAGAGCTGGGTGGGGTTGTCCAGGAAAGGCTTCCCAGAGCGGGGGGGTGTGGACCAGTTGAAGAAGGACAAGGCCTTCCTGGAGTAGGGGCAGACAGGGGGAACAGCAGGCACCTAGCATCCTAGTGACGTCATCATTCTGGAGCCAGCCTGTCCCCAGGAGCCATGCCTCAGAGCGCTGGCTCAGTGACCTGGTACCCCGGGAATTTGCCCCACCTCCTGGGTGGGGATTGATCTGACACACATCTGCCCAGCCCAATTGGAGCCACTTGGAAATGACATAGAAATGTGGTGCGGGCTCGAGCCAGTTCCTCCTCTCCAGGAAGTTTGGCTGAGTTTCGGCCTGTGGACCGTCCAGGTGGCTTCTCTTGGGACGTCTGGGGAGAGAGATGAGGGAGGAGTGTGGGGCCTCTGGGAGACTGAGGGAGATTCTGAGAAGTGGAGGGAGGATGCTCATAAGGCCTCCTGCCTCCTTCTCAGGGGCCAGGGCGCCGATAGTGATGATGATGACGGCAGACCTGCAGTCAGCCCGTCTCCATGCGTGGCTGCTTCGGGCCTGGGCCTGGGCTTGGGGCGGCGGAGAGAAACCTCAGATTCACAGAGCTCCTGAATGGGAGGGACCCTTAGTCTACCCACTTCCTATACAGAGAGGGACCTGGAAGGCCAGGAGTTGGGAGGGGAGGATAGATTCTGTGGGTGGGGGAGAGGGTGGGATAGACCCAGGATTTGAGGAAAACCACTGCTGTGGTTTTCGAGGCGTTCACTGCAGGGTGACCGGCACATCCCAGGCTGCGGTCCAAGGTGGGAACAGCAGACGTGCCTCGGGCAGTAGTGCTGGGCAGTGGTTGAGGAGGGAGAGGGGCAAATCCCGGGTGGCGCCCTGTAGGGGGGTCAGCCAGGAAGCAGGGCTGAGCAGGTAGAAGGGGTACGACTGGCTAGGGCTCCCTGCTGGGGAGAGGGAGGCATGCAGAGGAAGGCTGGCTGAGGTGGGAGTGCAATGGGGAGCAGACAGAGCACCCCGAGGGACAGAGCTGTCCGCCCAAACTGAGGGATTCACCTTTGAATCAAGAGGCAAATGGAGCCTCTGATGGCCCAGCAGGGCTCTGACTGCAGTCCTCAGACGCAGATGACTCTTCACTCTGAGGCCTGGGGTTTCCACCAGGTGTCCCCGTGCTGAGTCCAAGAGTGGCATTTTATCCAACTAGAGCCGCGTGGAGGGGTCTCTTGACCCCAGAGGTGGATATCGTGGTGGGTGGAGGGGAGTTCTTGTGGGGGGCCTCCTCGGGATGAAGAGTTGAGGATCAATACTCAGGAGAGCCTTGGGACTAGGGTTGACACCTCTGGGGACAGCCTGAACCAGGACAGAGGCATCTATTTAGGGATTCATAGTCACTTCTAGCTGGCATTTAGATGCGTGCCTGTAGCACCCTCAAGAATGGCAATATTTGACCATCCGTCTCCCGCCCAGCAAGCTCTCCATGCTTCGAAACGGTAGCATCCTGTTCAGGGCCAGCGATTTGGAGCAGAGAGAAGCCGAAAGAGATGCAAATGGAGAGACTGACCCTTGGGGAGGAAGAGGGAGTCTCTCCTCCCCTTTTCTGTTGTCCTTTGGGGGTGGGTGGGCAATCGGGGGGCCTGGGAAGAGGAGTTGAGATGGGGCGTCACTAGCCAAAGGTGGCATCTGGAGGCTGGAGGGACCTCGCGTCTCAGCCCCATGGAGACGGCTCTGTTGTTGTCCCTTGAGGCCTTCCCGCCTTCTTGTCCTTGGGCTCTGTGCCCAACCCTTGCTGCCAGCGCCTGCTCCCTGAGCCAGCGCCTGGCAAACGCAGCTATGAGATCATGGGGCGGGGTACGTTGGCAGGCGCCCCCATCTCCGTCGGAGCCATGACAGTTGCTTGGTGGAGCCCTGGGCCCCGTGCCTGCGCAACCTCCCTCCTGGCCTCATCCCCTTCCAGGAAGGTGACTCCTCTAGCCACCCAGTGTAGCCTCATCCAGTTGGGTCTCCTGACTCCAACAGAGGTGGTACACTGACTCATACCATGGCATGAGGGCTTGAGGCTAGACTTCAAGAAGGACTTCCTACTCAGGAGATGGGATAGTGTGATAATTAAGGACACATATTCCTCACTTAGGACTCACTCTGCGTCCTGGTAGTCTCAAGCTCTTTGATACATCTTGAGGGTCCAGTGGGGCTGGCCACTGGAGGACCAGGTGGGCTCCCAAGGGCTCACTCATCCCCTAGTTTAGTGTTCAGTGGTGAATAAGACAGGGTTCTTGAGGGCAAGAGATGGAGATCAAAGAGGCAGGAAAGATAAGAGGTGAGCCCACGTTCCAGAGGGTGGAGGTCAGCCGCGCAGAGGTGGGTGGGCCTGGTTGTTTGCCACCTCTTGAGTCAGAAAGGAAGCCGGCGCATCAGAACTGCAGCAAGAGGGACCGAGGTGAGACAGCGAGACCTTCTGGCTTTCAGGGCTGTGTGTCACTGGCACACGAAGGGCGTGTTCTCTGGGGAGGGAGGGCGCTTTGAAGGCTCAGTCTGGAGGTGAGGGGGATGGATGATCTGATCTGGGGGTCTTTGTGCAGGAGTTTCTGTGTGTGTGCATGCGTGTGCACACATGTGTGTGTCCACAGTCTCTAGTGGTACATTTTCTGCCCCAGCTCTCCAGTGCATCTGTGTTTTTGTACCACAGGGACCCAAGGGAGAACAACCTCTCTGCTGATGGTCCGGAATGTACTCTATATTTGGGTGCAATGCTGACTTGATTGGGGACCATTCTGTTCCCCAAATGTCCTCCAGTTGGGCAGACCACTTATTCTAGTCCTGACACCCTCACCTTACCCTCAGGATGTTTTCTCTTCCCCTTCTTCAGGGACCCCCATTCCCTTCCCCTTCCCTGAGGAGGCGCTGGGGCCTGGGCTTTTAGCTTGTGCTGGACATGTCCTGGACCTTCCCCCATGAGCCCACAATTCCACCTCGACTCATTCACCCCTGTGTTCCAGCTTCCATAGGACTGGACCCACCGCAGTGAGTCCACATGTACAGCACGGATGTGTGGAAAAGAAGGATGCATGGGCCATCCTCGGTGTGTAACTGGGGCCAACCCTCAGTGTGCCCTGTCATGTGCCATGTTGACTACTGGCCCCTGTCTGCTCTTGGTTTCCAAGCCTGTGCCCCATGTCAATGGGTCTGGGATCAGCTCCTATGTTTTAAGGCCCAGTGGAAACACACACAGTCAGAATCCTAAGATGTCAGGGCCAGGTGGGACCCTAGAGACCATCAAGGCTCATCTATCCTTCATTTGCAGACAAGGCATCCCCCAGAGAGGGAAAGGACTTGCTCAAGGTCACACAGTTATTTGGAGGACACTGCAGGCCTCCCCATGACACGGCCCTCTCCACCATGTACATTGCCTCCCTAATTTTGACCAGCCTTTCTCTCTCTGTCTCTTTTTTCTCTTGTCTGTAGTTTTCTTAGAATTTCCCCTCTCAAGCTCACCCATCCAGACCCTGCCATTCCTGAAGGCCTAGCCTGGTCCTCCTTCACTCTGGAACCAACCCGATTCCTCTCCCCTACCTTCTTCTGCGCTACTGGCAGAATGTCCTACTAATTCCCGTTCCCAGATTGTCTGTAACACAAATGAATGCTTTATTACTTGATGCTCTAATGACCTGGGTTCCAACCAGGCTCGATTGCTTCCTGACTGTGTAACCTTGGGCTAGTTACTTAACTTTCTTAATCCTCCGTCTTCTCACCTGTAAAACGGGGGCAGATGTTAGAGCCTGAGCGAACAGCGAAGCTCAGAGGGCTCAACTGGGAACATGGCAAGATTGCCATCCGAAGCGTAGTGGGTGTGGGCGGGGTGGCGGCAGAAGGCAGTCAGGGGCCAGATCGTGGGGCACCTCAGCAGGGGGAGGTTCTGCTCTTGGCAGTGGGGAGCCCTTGAGGCCTCTTTGGAAGGGAAGTAACCAATCGCCACCTGGAGTTTGGAGTGGCTGTGAGATGGAGTGGAGAGGACACGGGTTTTGGAATCGGCAGGTTTGGACTTATGTTTCAGCTCTTGCACTGGTGAGCTGTACGATGCCACACAGATTGCTAGATCTCTCTGCGCTTCCTCTTTCAGTCCATAAAATAAGAATGATATCTTCTCCATAGATGTAATGGGAGGATTACATCTATAAATTGCTCAGCTTGGAGTCTTGCCCTTAGTAAGTGCTTAATGAGGAGTAGCCGTGATGACCGTTGTGGCCGTCATCATCCACCAGCTTGTGTCCACCTGCATCCTGGTCCGGCTTTGTCCCTGGGTCTGTCTGGCCCCCGGGTTACAGGATCATTCCTCACTTTCCAGCTCGGAAGATTCCCAAGGGCAGGGTCACATGCATGGCCTCCCTGCTCTAGTTGCTCCGGGAATTGAAGGAGCTGGGAAAGCCGCTGAGGAGGGAGATGCACTTGGGGGCCTCTGGTGGCTCCTCAGAGGCCTCAGAGACCTGCAGGCAGGCGGAGGGTGGTGGTGGTGTCTCAGGCCCTCCCGGCCACCCGTTACCCTTGTCGAGTCTGAGGGGATTAAGGTGAGCAGGGAGCTGTGTGTCAGCAAGATGTGCATCTGCCGTCCTCGAGCCAACTCTCCCGGGGATGGTGCTTGGGGCCCCAGGCGCTGCAGGGGCTCTTGCCGCTTGTGAACCCCATGAATGGTGGTGTGGGGCTGCTTGGGGTGAGACAGAAGCTGAGCCCGGTAGGCGGAGCCAGGACCTGAAAGCAGGGTGGTGGTGGGGAGCAGACAGGGGCCTGGGTGTTGGGGGGAGTGGGTGGAGATGAGGCCAGAGAAGTTCGCAAGGGTGTTGAATGCCAGGCTGAGGAGTGAACACTGTCTCAAGGTGAGGGGGGAGCCATTGAAGGGTTTTAAGCAGGGGAGAGACGTAGGCAGACGCAGGGGCTGCAGCGCTATGGGAATGGGGGAGGATGGAGGGGTCTGACTTCGGCTTTCCGGAGGAGGGAGGGAGGAGGGAGTGATGGGGGATGGTGTGCTCCTGGGGAGGGGGAGGGAGTGGGATGGGTGTAGAGTGGGGTGTGGGTCTGGAGCGGGGAGTTGAGGTGTGTCCCACACGGGTGGGAGGGGTGGGGTACAGGAGTAGGGGTTGAGTTGGGGCTCCGCTGGAGGGGGAAGGCTGAGCCGTAGGGCTGAAACTGGAGGAAGAGCAGGCCAGGATGGCTCAGCCTCCTCCTGCCTTTCGATCTCAATTGCTGGTCTGCTCCACAGGCCCTCAGACAAGACAGGCCACCTCTCTGAACTTCAATATTTTCATCTGTACCTTTCTCCCTGTCACTTGGGGTATCCAACCAATAAGCAGTCACTGTTCCTCCGTCTGGGCCTGCGTTCTGGGGCACAGAAGTTGGGAGAGGCAGAATCCGTGGCAAATGGCCCAAGGGGGGCTCTAGGCATGATGTGAAGCTCTTGGAGCACTCTCGGAGGGACTGGAGGGACAGGGGTTCTGGGAGTGTGTCCAGGGTGAAGAGCTGGTGGACAAGATGCCGGGTCCGAGGTCTCCTTTGCTCCTCTGTAATCTGAGCTGCTCTCTCAGAACCTTCCAGCTTACCAGGCTCACCACCTACCCTGTGAGAAATGGACGGAGCCCTCCAGGGTTGGGAGGACAGGGAATATGGGGTGACAGCTTAGGCATAGAGGGGCGAGAACCTGGAACTTGCCCAGCTCGGAAAGTCTGCAAATCTCGGCATTTTTATGGCTCGACTTCTTACTCCACAGAGCCCTGAGCGGGAGGCAGTAGGCCTCCCTGCGGCCGGCAGGAGGGATTCCAGCTCTGTCTCAGGGTTCCCAGCTTTCTCCACACCCTAGGGGAGCAGCTGGGTGAGTCGGGTTGAGAGGTGCTCACACCCCAGGGCCCCCTCCTGGGGCACCTGCCACCTGGGTCTTGTTGGAAATCATCCTCACACGGGTGTCAGGCGGGTGGCAGGTTAGGGCTGACCAAGGCACTGGGGCAGAGTACACCCCCTAGGGGATTGCTGATGGTGGGGCAGGGTGGAGGGTGGTCTAGGAGACAGAAAGCGCCACCCCCTTCCTGGTCCTGGAAGAGGTGCTCTCAGCCTCGTCGCTGTCTCGGGCGCCCTCTTTCCCTTCTCACCTCTCACGTGTCTCCCTAACTCCTCCCTCTAGTTTCCCCCTCCCCCTCCCCTCCCCCCTCCCCTCCCCCTCCCCTCCCCCCCGCTGGCACCATCCTTTCCATCTCCTTCCATTTCTCTCTTCTTCTGCCCCCAGTCCTTCCCTGTCTCCTGTTTCCCTCCAGGACCTCCTGGTCTTCCTTTTCGCATCTGCTCCTTATTCCCCGCGGTTCTCTTCCACTCACTTGCCCCCATTCAGATTCCCCTCTTGGAATCCCTGCCCACCTCGGTGGGAGGTCACCCCACACACTGCGGGGAGTTCAGGGCTGTCTTCTCTCCAGAATGTCCCTCTCCTCCTGAAGAGTCCTCCTGGGATGATTGTGCCTGAGGCGGGCTCTGCAGCTGAGCTGGGGCTGCGGACTGGGCAGCGGCCCCTGGAGGTGAGGCTGGGGATTGCGGCTTCGTACTGGCTTCGACTCCCTGCTGGCTCACATTCTCACCCCAGGCACTCTGAAAGTCACATTTGTTTGTGTAGGGTGTACCTGAGTGTGTGAAGGTGTGTGGAGACTTGGGCGAGTGTGTCTGCTGTGGGTGTGTGATTGGAGTGTGTCTAGGTCTGTGTAGATTGCATATACGGGTGTGCGTGTGTGGGAATGGACTGCGGGCTCCCGCAGACTGTTGCCCGTGTGTAAGCCCCTTGTATACTGGCGCGTGTGCACACTCCAGAGCACGTGTGACAATGGAAAGGCACATGTTTCTGTGGGTACCTGGAGGAGCTTGAGGGCTCTGACAGGTAGGAGGGAGTAGCATGAGGACACCTGTGTGTGTGTGTGTGTGTGTGTGCGTGTGTGTGTGTGTGTATGTATGTGTGTGTGTGTATATATGTGTGTGTGTGTGTGTGTGTGTGTGTGTGTGTGCGGCTGTGAGCCCGTGCACGGGGCTGCTTACAGTGCGCACCTGTGTGTCCACGATGGGCTGGCTGCCTGTGAGTTTGTGGGTACGCGTTATCACTGCAGTGTGGAGGACAGGAGATCCCCAGAAGGGTGACTCTTCGGATCTGTAGCACCATAGACACATGTGAGCATCAAGGAGGGCGAGGGGGAAGCTGTTTTTGTGTACCTGTGGAGCACTCCTCCTAGGCCAGTGGTGGGGCTGGGCTGAAAGGGGAAGTAGTAATTTATAAGCTTTTAAAGAAATGCCTCCACCCCAGTTGGGCCCCAGTCATAGTGAGTCCCACGCATCACTCAGGCCTGACATCATCCAGGCACCTGAAACCACAGGAATGAGAAGAGACCGCCTCCCCGACCTGCCCACCCGCCGCAGGCTGAGGCCTGGGACAGCAAGCACATTTCCTGCTCTGAAGCACTTACTGGGTGCAGGGGTCCACTGCCCAGCTGATGCCCCAGTCCCAACCAGAGATCCCTCCCCGGGCACCGAGGCAGCATGCTGACAGGGAGTGGGATACCTGTGGGACACCTTGGTGGACCTGGGGTCCAGGAACCCCTTTCCCAGCCAAGCCAGGCTCCTCCAGGAGAGCTGGGCGGGCTTCCTACAGGCTGCTCTCAGGGACTGAGTGGCCATGAAGCGGGCCTGGAAGCCCTCAATAAATACTGGCTGGAGGAATGAATGAACAAACGGTGGTTCCCAGGGGTGGTGCTGGCTGGCTCCAGGGAGCCTCCCGAGGGTAAGTGCGTGGCTGGTAAGTGCACAATCTTTTCTGAATCTCACTTTCCTCCTTTCTAGGAATGACCCCACAGAGTCATGCCAATGAAATGTGGCAGTGTGCCTGGTGACCGGTCCCTGGCCCCTTTTGGGTACTCAGGAAGCGATAGGTGTCTCCTCCCTGAGAGCTGACACCTGCTCTGAGCCCCTTCCACAGCTACCCCTGGACCAGCTATCGTGGAGTGGCAGTAATCCTCAGGTTCCCATTCTGGAAGCATGAGTCAAACCCAAGTCCTGGAGGAGGGAGGTCACACTGGGGTCAGTTGGTGGACCCAGGCAGGAGCAGGCACATGTCTGGCTGCTACCTTATCATAATGCGATGCCCGTTGCCAGTAACTGGATCTCAGGAGCTGGAAAGGCAGACCCCTGGGGCTGAATTGAGTACCCCCGGGTCTGTGGGCTGAAGGTGTTGTTGATATGGGCTTTGTGATATGTAGGTGCTTTTCAGATAGAACAGGCTGAAAAGGAGCCAGCCAAGCCCTAGAAGGCTTTGCTTTCATAGCTGCTGCTGCTGGGGGTGTGGCCTCTGGTCCTGGGGCTGGGCCCGGCCTGGGGGTGGCCTTATCTCTATCAGAGCTCCTGAATCCAGCTTGTGACGTCCAGAGCCCTGTCTCGGTTCCCCGAGAGCCTCTCTTCTTCATCTAGATATCAGTGATCTCCAATGAAGACCCAGATGAACTTTCTCTAGGCTTTGGTGAATATCTGAGATGTGGAAATTCCTACTTTGAACTCTCTCTTCTATACCCGTGACTCTGGGCAGGGGGTCTGCCCTTCCCTGTCTCTGTAAAATTTGATCGTTCAGCACAATGGACAGTGCCCATGTGTTGGGTGAGCTTAGGTGGAGATGAGCATCTCTTTTTTTTTTTTTTTTGCTGTACGCGGGCCTCTCACTGCTGCGGCCTCTCCCGTTGTGGAGCACAGGCTCGGGATGCGCAGGCTCAGCGGCCATGGCTCACGGGCCCAGCCGCTCTGCGGCATGTGGGATCTTCCCGGACCGGGGCACGAACCCGTGTCCCCTGCATCGGCAGGCAGACTCCCAACCACTGCGCCACCAGGGAAGCCCGAGATGAGCGTCTCTTGCAACATTCAATATATATATATTTTTTTCTTACTTAATTATGGTTTTAGCGTAGTATATAGCACAATATGGGCAGCCCTTTTTCAATCCATTCAACAAGTCAGCACCATCCATGTCCAGTCCAAATAATTCCTGAAGAGTGGGCTTTCATCCTTGGTACCACCTTACGAGTTGTTCTTGCTTTGCAATAGCTGCAAAGAAGCACAAAAGCTGGTACCTCCGCCTTGTCTGTGAGTACAAATGCTGGTACTCTGCTGCAACCACGGAGGCCAATTAAAATAATACTGTAACACACAGGAGTGATACATCCAGTTCCCAGGTTCCAGATAAGAGCAGTCATGCCCATATAGGAGGGGATCACCCATCCCCATTGGGTAAGGCCTTCGGTTTGTTGCCCTCAGAGTAGAATAAAACACTGTGTTCCCACGGACAAGGAACTCCACAAGAACCCATGGTCTACTTTTGGACACGGACTTTAAGGACCACACGTGCCAGGCACTTCTAGAAACAGGACTGGCCTACGGCGGTCACACTTGGAGATGCTTCTGTTTTGGCAGCACAAACTAAAAACTTCTTAGTGTATTCTGGTTTTAGTCTCCTCTCTTGAGTGAAGCAGCCAGCGACTGCCAAGTTCCACAAGCCCTCAGTCTAATGCTCAGCATTAATTTTCTCCATGGTCTTCTTACAGCCAGGCTACAATTTTCCCTTCCCGTCCAGCGATGGCATCATCATCGTGGAAAGCCTCCTCCTTGACAGTGCCAAACTCGGGATCCAGTGCTTTGATGTGATACCGATGATTTCTCTCCCGGTCAACAGCTGCTTTAAAATCCTTCAGTGTCACCTCCCTCAACCTCTTCGGTATATTGACCATGAAGGGCGTAAGTGGTCGGTCAGTGAAATAGAGCACCTTCGTGCAGGCGCTGCTGACAGCTGGAGAGCTCTGTGGGTGAGGCAGCTTTGAATGCGGGGGCCAGGACTCCCGGCATTCACTACCTGCTTGAGTTCTGGGTGACTTGCCCCGAACCCTTCTGTCCTGTTTCCTCTGGGTCTCCATGGCGCGCGGGCGCTCCATGAGGCTGGAGATGCCCTGCTCCAAGCTGTCGATGGTGTGGTGCTGAGGGTCGTGGCCACTGTTGCGTAGGCTGCGGAGGGCAACCCGAACGAGCTGCAGGTCGCTGCTCCCTCTGTGAGCGACGGAAGCAGAGCCTTTTCCTGCCACTGGAAGGAGAAAACCGTTGCTTTGAGGGCTGTGACTGCTGCAGTGGGTCACCTCCTCTGCCTCTCTTCATACAGTGAGTCAAAAGCATGTCTTTGTGTTCCAGCTCCCGCTTCAGATCCACCTGCTGGTAAATGGCCTCAGAGAGTTTCCGAAGTGCTTCCTCCAGCTTGGCCTGGTACTGCTTCAGGAGGCGGTCCTTCTGCCCCAGTTCTTTTTTATATTCTCCCGAGAGCCGATTCCTCTCGTCTAGCTTCCTCTGCAGATCCACGTTCTGGTTGTGCAGCTCATCTTCTTCCACATTTGCCCTCAGCAGTTCTTGTCTGAGCTGAAGGACGGACGTGTCCCGCTGAGTCAGCCTCTGCTGCAAGGCATCCTTTACCCCCTGTAAGTTTCTGGCTTCTTGTTTATACTTCAGCAGCTCCTTCTTTAGGTCCTGATTCTCCTCCATACTCTGATCCAGACGACTTTGGATTGTAATCAGTTGTTCCTCGGGATTGACTCCTGGTTCACAGAGGGCCAAGGGCCTCTCCCGTTCATCTTCGGGTAAGGATCCGTTGAGCAGTAAGGCCTGTAATCCTGATATCATTCTCCCGGCTTCCTCCATTTCTTTTTCCAAATGTTCTTGTTGTTCCAACAGCTGTTCTTCCCATGAAGTCTCCAGATAGGGCCGGGGGCTGCCTGGTCTCCAGTCCCGGGATAATGAAGAGTCTGTCTCCTCTGTTTTGTTCTCTATTCCTTCAGAGGGAATAATCACGAAATCTGCCTTCTCCTCCGACGGGGTTATAATGGAGTCGCTCTTTGCACTGTGGGTAGGACTGGGGGAAGTCAGGCATTTGACTTGCGTCCCTCCCATGGTCCCCCTTGTGGCTCCGGCTTCAGCAAGTCGGCTTCCCGGGGTGAAGTGGGAGGCTGAAAGTCACAGCGCTCCCGAATTAGGGCATGTCTCCCCGCGCTGAGGCCCGAAGAACGACTCCATGGGCAGGCCAACTACCAGAGCCGCTCGCCCCGGTCCCGAGAGGGAGGAGGGAGGACAGAGAAGCAGGCATCTCGGCCCCAGGGACGGGGATGCTCCCAGCTCTGAGGCGCGCTGTCCTGGCAACTCAGACACTGCAGCAGCCCGGCCTCGGCGGAAGCCGCCTCCCCTCGCAGGCTGCGGTCCCCGGCAGCGGCATCGTGGTCTCCGTGGCCGCGCGGCTCCGGTCGTGCCCACGGGCACAGGCATTTAAACCTATCTCCGGAGAAAACCAACATTCAATATTTTAACTACACTATGCACATCCCCCGTGCCTGGCTTCTTATCGCTAGGAGCCATTGCTTCTTTGAAGCTGGGAACTTACTGGTTTCTAAGGGCATCTAACTATGGCTTACCCATCTCTCAGTAACTAAACACACTCCAGACATTCACATACAACACGTGATTTGGGATGAGCTGCCTCAGAGAGCCTTTGCAGGTGGAAAAATGGAGGGAAGTTGTGTGGTGATGGGACTTATCTCTGCCACCTAGACATGCAATAAAAAGTCCATTAAATCTCTCTCTCTCTCTCTCTCTCTCACACACACACACACACACAGAGAGAGAGAGAGAGAGAGAGAGAGAGAGAGAGAGAGAGAGAGAGAGAGAAACAAAGCATTCACTGAACACTGGCTGTGGCCCAGCCCTTATTAGGGACTGGGAAAGAGTGGATAAAACAGTGCCACTTGAGGCTGACTTTGCACAGCTCTCGCCTATAGCAGCTCATATTCACACAGAGGAGATATGCATCGACAAACATTTATTTCTTTTCCATTCTTGAAATTTGCAGAACTCTCTCAGGGAAAACACTAAACCTATTAAAATATGCAAAAAATGAAGCAGCAACTTTGCTGGGTAGCAAAAACCCCAAACCTCACAATCCCTCAGTGACTGGAGGCTGGGACACCTGCTTCAAAGGCAGCCCTTTCCTGGTTACCCTGTCTACTGCACCAGCAGGGTCCTGCCCACTGCTGCTGGGGACACCACACTGGAGAATGGCATAGAGGTCCAAGGACAACAAAGTTTGGTGACTTTTTATGGATTAAATATATATTTATTGGGACTTCCCTGGTGGTGCAGTGGTTAAGAATCCGCCTGCCAATGCAGGGGACACAGGTTCAATCCCTGGTGTGGGACAATCCCACATGCCACAGAGCAACGAAGCCTGTGCGCCACAACTACTGAGCCTGTGCTCTAGAGCCCGCGAGCCACAGCTACTGAGCCCGTGTGCTACAACTACTGAAGTCCACGCGCCTAGAGCCCGTGCTCCACAACAAGAGAAGCCACCGCAATAAGAAGCCCACGCACCGCAATGAAGAGTAGCCCCTGCTCACTGCAACTAGAGAAAGCCCGCATGCAGCAACGAAGACCCAATGCAGCCAAAAATAAATAATAAATAAAATAAATAAAATTGAAAAAAAAAAGCACTTTGTGGAAAGACACTTTGGGACCATGTAAGTATCCTGATCCTCACCAAACTTCCTCCACGAGCATCATTGATGTTTCTTGGTTTAATTATTACCATGATGGTTGACAAATCCAGGATTACTTCTACATTTATTAGTTGGCATCTTCTGTAGGGGAAAAAAAAACCCTTTCTCTACTCCACATTTATTTATTTATCTATCTATCTATCTATTTATTTATTTATTTATATTAGTATAGACTCAGGGATCCCTATTTTATTTATTACTTATTTATTTATATTAGTATAGACTTGGGGATCCCTATTTTATTTATTATTTATTTATTTGTTTATATTAGTATAGACTCAGGGATCCCTATTTTATTTATTATTTATCTTGAGGCTCAGATTATCTCAGCTTTGGCCAGTGGGAACCCCTTCAAGCTGGCTTCTGTGTCCTTTTGATATAGTCCCTCCATCCTTTAAGCACTTCCCAACTTTCTGGAACAAGATGGTCCTGACTCATCTTGTGATTTATCTGTCCCAGCCCTAGAATTTGTCATTTCTCAGAGGCAAATTAGTTTCTTTTAGTGGAGGATGGTATCTAGAAACCAAGATCTGGGCAGTAGTTATGCTTACAGCTTTTGAAACGTTGTCAGTGATTTTCTGACTCTTAAGCCAGGAACAGAATGTTACCTTCAAGCTTTAACTTTCTGGACTAGTGACTGCAAAACCTGT
This sequence comes from Grampus griseus, assembly GCF_964374135.1. Taxonomy (NCBI): domain Eukaryota; kingdom Metazoa; phylum Chordata; class Mammalia; order Artiodactyla; family Delphinidae; genus Grampus; species Grampus griseus. The sequence goes on from NC_139005.1 coordinate 42,018,760, forward strand.
TCAGGTGGTGGGCAACGTGGACATAATGAGACTTTTTTTTTTTTTGCGGTACGCGGGCCTCTCACTGCTGTGGCCTCTCCCGTTGCGGAGCACAGGCTCCGGATGCGCAGGCTCCGCGGCCATGGCTCACGGGCCCAGCCGCTCCGCGGCATGTGGGATCTTCCCGGACCGGGGCACGAACCCGTGTCCCCTGCATCGGCAGGCGGACTCTCAACCACTGCGCCACCAGGGAAGCCCCTGGCTCTTTCTTGACAGGTTTCAAATAAGAAGTGTCTAGCTAGGCTGAGGAATTGCTGACCGGAGAAATTCCAGCTAGAATGTTTGGCTGCTGTATGTTCCATGAAGTTAAGGGCATCTCCTGGAGATGGGAATCTATTTTAAATAGTGTGTCTTCATAAATTCACACAAATATTTTGTCTGTTTGATGCATTAAATGGCCAAAGAACAACTTTCATTGGAACTCTATTAAACCAACATCAGTGAGCACCCACTGAGGGTCAGATGCTGGATTAGACAGTGGGGAAATTTGACAGAGTATCACCTGTCCTTACTCCGGCAGGTCCCACTGTCTACTTGGGGGAGTCACCTGTGGAAAGAAATAAATATGGCAGATTGAACACACATATTTACTCTCCAAAACTCACAAAAACTGCAGTGAAGTTTGTTTGGATAAAAATACAGTTGGTTGTTTTGAAAATGAGAATTCATTTCAACATGATTGATATATTATGGAACGATTTGAGCCTAATGTGAATTTCACATTTGCTTTTGCACAATTTTATATGTAAGGCACATGGGTGAATGTGGATAACTGAGCCACGTAGAAATACACAAAACGCACACAACTCAAACAACTACCACCTGCCTCAGTTCACAACCCACACCCATCCACATTAGCTGTTACAACTTTCCATCAAATTTCAGGTAACCCTCCTCCTGCTAATAACATACAACTCACAAGAACTTCACAATAACTCAAGCTGCAACCCTTCCGATGCCCATGTCCACAAGCAAATGTCAAGTCTTTTTCCAGGTAAAATGCTTTATTTATTGTAGTTGTTATGTATTTCTTAGCCATTTAATATGTGTAAAACTGTGCTACTGTTTTTATTAGGCTCCTATCTTTTTATCGAGTCACTGATGACCTTTTTGAGTATTGTGTCCCTAACCCCTTTTCCCCTCCATGATTTTGCACAGTATGGTGATAAAAAAAACCTTTTGTTTAAATTGACGTATGGTTGATGTACACATAGTACTGTGATTTTCAGGAATGTGTATATCATGTTATAGCAGAACTGTTGTGTGTAAGACAAAGAAAACAGCAAGGGTTAAGGCAGAACACTTCTGGAAGCTAGAAAGTAGAACAAGTTGTAACTAACTGTGAGCTAATAGAAAAATAAATATATTGATCTCTGCCCCCCAACCTCCCATTCCTGGCACAGAGCTCCTAAAACCCTCATAATTCCCTAAGTGATAATAGCCTTAGGAGCATCTTTTGTTCTAATATTTGGTCTTTGACGCTGTCTCTGACACAGGGCTGCTAAAACCCTTGTAAATTCCTAAGTGGTAAGAGCCTTAGGAGCATCTTTTGTTCTTTTCAGGAGGCTCTGGGTGAGCTCCACGATGGCAAGCCATGAATAGAAGCTTGGAATTTTTATCTCCACCCCTGCATCTTCCAGAGAGGGGAGAGGGGTTGGAAATGGAGTTAATAATTGATCACACCTATGTGAGGAAGCCTCCATAAAATCCCAAGAGAAGGGGGTTTGGAGAGCTTCTAAATTGCTGAAAACATCCATGGATGGGGCTGGGGGAGTGATGCAACCCAACTCCATGGGGACAGAAGCCCTTGCTCCTGGGACCCTCCCACCCCTTGCCCCATGTATTTCTCATCTGGCTGTCCACTGTATCCTTTATCACATCCTTTAATAAACTGGTTAACATAAATGTTTCCCTGAGTTCTGTGAGTCACTCTAGCAAATTAATGGAACCTGAGGAAGGGGTCGTGGGAACCTCAGATTTATGGCAAATCAATCAGAAGCACACCTGACCACCTGGAATGTGACTGGTGGCTGAAGGGAGGGGGCAATTTTGTGGGACTGAGCCCTTAATCTGTGGTACCTGACCCTATCTCTAGGTGGATAAGTGCCAGAGTGGAGTAAATTGTAGGACATCTGGATGGTATTGCAGAATTGCTTGGTGTGGGGAAAACTTCCCGTACATTTGGCCACCAGAAGTGTCAGAAGTGAAGTGTTCTGTGTGAGTAGTAAAGGAGACACATGGGAGGAGAACTCTAGGTTTTTAAATACACTATCTTAGACCCAAGAAAGTTGACTCTTAAGCCAGCTGGGAGAAAGAAGGCATCTACAGAGAGAGAGCTTCAGAAATCTGCATGCATTCTCCTTGGGTCCATGGTTGAGTAACCAGTCTTGTATGCGTAGAGTGATGCTCCATGAGGTTAGGCAAAGAATGACTGGGGAGTTGTAAGCTGAACGATTTTCAGAGCTCATTCAAGTTAGAACCAATCAGAGAGGAGAGTCCTTAATAAACACCCGGGGCACTCAGCAGAGACCCCAGAAGGATCATGTGCTAGTGGAAAGCCCAAGGTAGTCCAGAGTAAAGACTACTCTGAACTTACCTTAACAGAGCTTAACGCTGGGGCACTTAAGATACCTAATTCCAAGACTTAATATAAAGCTACTGTAATTAAGACAGTATGATATTGGCAAAAGGATAGACACATAGACCAATGGAATGGAATAGAATCTAAAAATAGACCCACACATATATGGTCAATTGATATTTGACAAAGACAAAAAGGCAATTCCATGGAGAAAGAATAGTCTTTTCACCACAGGGTCCTGGAAGAACTGGGTATCCATTAAAAAAAAAAAATGATGCAGTGCACAAGAATGAACTATAAATGGATCATAGACATTAACATGAAAGGTAAAACTATATAACTTCCAAAAGAAAACATAAGAGAAAATCTTTACAATTTTGGGGTAGACGGAGAGTTCTTTGCTAAGACACAAAAAGCATGAAGCATAAAAGAAAACATTTGATAAACCGGACTCCATCAAAATAAAACCTTTTGCTTTTCAAAAGACATCATTAAGTAAATGAAAAGTCAAGTCAGCCTGGTAGAAAATATTCATAGTTTATATATTTGACAATAGACTCGAATGTAGAACACAGAAAGAACACTTACAACTTGGTAAGAAGACAAATAGCCCAGTTTAAAATTAGATTATTTGATCATACACATCACAGAATAAGATGCATGAATGGCTGGTAAGCACATGAAAATATGCTTAATGTTATTAATTATTAGGGAAATCAAATTAAAACCACAGTGAGATCCACCAAACCCCCATTAGAATTATTGATAATATCAAGTATTAGTGAGTGTGTACAGCAACTAGAATGCTCATGTGTTGCTGGTAGAAAAGTAAAATTGCATAACCACTTTGGAAAATCACATTGCAGTTTCTTATAAAGTTAAACATATATTTACTTATGACCCAGCAACTCCACTTCTAGGTATTTATTTACACAAGAGAAATGAAAATGTATGTCCATAAAAACTGCATGTAGAAGAGCTTTCATATCAGGTATTCAATATAGCCCCAAATGGGAAAGAACTCAAATGTCCATAAAAGGCATGGATTGTGCTCTATTCATGTGATGGGGTGCTACTCAGCGATAAAAAGAAATGAAGGCTTACCCATGCAACAGCATGGATGAATCTCAAAAAATTTATGTTGAGCAAAAAAGCTAGACACTAAAGAGTACTTACTGTATAATTCTATTTATATGAAATTCTAGAAGAGACATCTATTCTGTAGTGACAGAAAGGAGATGAGTGTCTGCTTGGGGACTAGGGTTGTGGGCATTGATTATAAAGAGGCACGAGGAGATCCTTTGCGGGTAACGGGTATGTTCTATATCTTTATTTTGGTGGTGGCTACCCGAGTGTATACCTTTATCAAAACAGATCCAACTGTACACTTAAAATGGATGCATTTTATTGTATGCAAATTGTACTTCAATAAAATTGATTTAAAAAATCTAGAAGATTGGTTGAAATCTATTTATGAGCCATTGGACCTTGGAATCCCCTCCCCTCCTCAGAACAGCCAGACACTGTTCCTCCCCACCTCCACAGAGGACTTCAGTTTTATTCTCTGGAGTTGGTTAGACAGAGGGTCCTTATAACAAGGCACAGTGGGGCATAGACACCTTACTGAAAAGATGGTGAATGAAGTAAAGTTTACAAGCAAGTGCTGAGACCCCCAGCCCTCTTCTCTCATTTGGTTTCCAGAATGATAGAAGTCAGACTTACAGATTCCAGGAAGGGGTTTGGAAGATTTTTCTGACCAGCTGCAAAGGAAAGACCCAAAACACTGTTACTGGAATCTTTCCATGTGAATAGCTTAGCTAGCTCACTCTACAGAGAGCTTAGCATTGACATGCTTCATGCATGCTCATGGAGCTGTTAGTGCTGCCTCTGGAAATGTGAGTAATCAGTCACGGACCGATAGTCATCTGAGAAGAGCCTCCAACATAAAAACTGAAGCTCAGAAAACAAACAGGAAAAAAAATCTGGAGGAAGCAGAGACTAACTAGGGAGATGAAAATATTAAAAATAAAAATCTCCCTTTTATTAATATTTTCAAAGAAAAAGAGAAGATAGATTATTCTTGAAACAAGAACAGGATACAATAAAAAATGCCTAGTTAGAAAAAAAAATCAGCCCTTGGAAATATAAAAACTATGATAGCAGAAATGAAAACTTGTGTAAATTATTTTGAAAAGAATATGAAGGAAGTCTAGAAAATAGAGAAAAAGGGTAAAGATAAGGGAAATAGGACATCAAAGATAAGAAAGTTAGGGAACCAGTTCAAAGAGGTCCAGCATTTAAGTAAGAAGAGTCCCAGAAAGAGAGAACAAGGAAAATATAAGGGGAGGAAAGAAAAAGAAAGAATCCCAGAAAAACTTCCAGAACTGAAGGACATAAGTTTGCAGGTTGAAATGGACCACTAAATCTCCAACAGATAACAAATCATTTTACTGGGAACAGAGAAGACTCTACAAACTTACAGAGAGGAGAAAAAAGTTTCATATACAGAATCTAGAATCAGAATGACTTCAAACTCATCAGCAGTAATATTAGCAGCCAGAAGACAATGAAAACCGTAAAAATTTTGAGGGAAAACATTTTCCAACTCAGAATTCTATAGCTGTACAAACTATGAATTAGTTTGAGCCCATGTCCCCTGCATCGGCAGGCGGACTCTCAACCACTGCGCCACCAGGGAAGCCCTCAATTACTTTTGAGTATAAAGAATATTCAGACATGCATTTTATCAACACATTTACCTCACCTTTCTCAGAAAGCTGGAGGATATGCTCTATCAAAACTAAGGGGTAAACTAAGAAAGAGGAAGAGATAGAATGCAGGAAACAGGGATTCAAGTGCAAGAGAGAAAATAAGGGGTCCATCCATCTTTCGATCTATCTATATCTGGGGCATACTGGGAAAATGGTGGCTGAAGTGGGGAAGGGAGACTTTCTTTTTCCCATTGTCCTGCTGGGATACTCAACCAATAGGATGAAAAGCTAACCAGCTAGGGCTTGCCTGGTGGCACAGTGCTTGAGAGTCCGCCTGCCGATGCAGGGGACACGGGTTCGTGCCCCGGTCCGGGAAGATCCCACATGCCACGGAGCGGCTGGGCCTGTGAGCCATGGCCGCTGAGCCTGCGCGTCCGGAGCCTGTGCTCCGCAACGGGAGAGGCCACAACAGTGAGAGGCCAGCGTACCGGGGAAAAAAAAAAAAAAAAAAAGTTAACCAGCTAATGAGTGGTTGGGGGAAGTTTGGTTTCTTGCTGGACCCCAGAGGAGATACATCAGAAGCTTTGAGTTCTTTGAGTTCTTAGAACACTAGACCCTGGTGAAATTTCAGAACTTAAAAAAAAAAAAAAAGAGTGAACATCCTAAAAACGCCCAGACATAAAACAATCAACAACAAAAACAGGCTATCTGAAAGGAAAGAGAATTATACTGGCACTGAAGTTATCATCTGCAACTTGGAAAGCCCGAGGGCCATGGAAAAGACTCACAGCTTCCAGGGGGAAGGAATCTTGGCCAAAATATTGTTAAAGTATTAGGGTAGGAGGCAGACATTTTCAGATCTGCAAGATCCGTGAACCATTTCTCAGGAACCTATTCAAGAAGGTAGTTAAGACAAATGAAAATTAAATTTGAATGAAAACAGAGACATCTCAAGATAAAAGAAGACCAAAAGCCTATCAAGCAGTGGAGAGCAATAAATCTAGTAAAATCTATAGCAAGTAAATGGATGACGATAAACTGACTTTTAACTATGTTATAAATTAGAAAAGATCTTTGAAATAGAAGACAAGGGGAAAAATCCTTAGCGGAAAGTTGAAATTAAAATGACAGATTATTTCAACCAACCCCAGGAGATGGGATGGAGAGATGATGGTGTTGAGAGGAAAGAGGGGATGAGGATTTGGAAATAAAAAACAAAATAGGTGGAGGGTGTCACATGACTATATACTTTTGGTATGTCGATGGGGAAGTACTGGTTCAAATATAACTTGAAATCCGAAAGTAATTATTAGTAAACTTGAGATAGACAGAAAAACTGCCAAACACCAGAGAGAACAAACATGAATTAAAAGAAGAAACAACCATAAGGACACCCACTAACATAGTGACTTACAGGGACAGGTAAGGGGACTGGGATTTAAGGAAGTGAAGGGAGAACTTTCATTTTTCCCTCTATGTTCTTCTTGAATTTTTGAATTCTTTTAAACAGGTAAGACACATTGATTAATTGCCTTTATAATTAAAGACAATGACGTAAGGAACTCTGAAAAGTTAACGGAGGTCAAAAATCAAGGTGATACCATCTGCAATGTCGTTGGAGAACTGCTCTGCCCTGACTCTCCCTTTCTTTCCCAGCATAGTTGTTCATTTTCTACAAATGATTAATGCCTGTTGCTTGAGGAAAGGGCTAGAGAATGGTATGTAGATAACTCCTGAGGCCCCAAGGTGAAAAATGAAGAATATATGCTATAAATGAAGATGGCTATCTGCGCACTTAACGCGTTCTCATTTGTTGCAGAAGGGAGACGCTCTGGCAGCCCTCCGGGAGATTCAGTGTTCTCATCGTTAGAAAATTGGAGTCTGTGATGGGACTTAGGTGACCCCAGGTTGGAAGCCACTAGAGGGATGGCTTGGTGAGATCTCTGGCCTAGGTCTTCTTAACCTAGAAGTTAGGGCACCTGGATTTTTGTTGTGTCTCTGCCATTTTTATGAGCCATCTGTCTTTGTGCGAGTCATTTAACCTCTCTGAGGCTCATTTCTCACCCCGGAAAGACAGTGCTGCTACAGAGTCAGCATTCTTTAAATGTTTGTTGAATAGATCAATGATCAAAGGAATGAATGAAGTGGCTTGTCTAAGGCCCATGGGAGCCGTACCTGAAGCCCACAGGCGTCTATGCAGCCCGATGCTCTAGCGGCTTAACACGCAGTGAAGGTGGTCTCTCCCTACTCACGCCCTGCACTCACCGGCCTCCATACTCTGCACACGTCCTGGAGGATCCGCTCCTGGTTCTTCACGGAGCACAGGACCAGTGTGCAGACCACCACATCCACGGAGTCGTCGGCCACCTGGTGCAGGTCCTCCCCGGCAGCCACCAGGAAGTGCTCAAACTGCAGGTGTCGGTTCTCAGCAATGCTCTTGATCAAGAACTTCTCAAAGTTGGGGTTGGGATCAATGCAGGTCACCCGGCATCCAGGCGGGTAGAACTTGAAGTTGGGCCCTGTGCCGCAGCCCAGCTCCAGCAGGGAGAGCTTCCCGGAGGGGCCTGCGAACTCCTGTAGATTGCTGAAGAGCTCCTGCTTCTTGCTCGCCATCCGTTCGTTGTACATCACAGTAAACCTTGCCAAGAAGTAGGGGAGCGATTTTTTGCATATCCGGTTCCGCAAGCCCAGGAAGTCCAGCAGGTACATGGGAAATGCCAGGATGCAAACGGAAAGAAAGAGAGGGTGGGTGAGGACTGCCAGGGGCAGCGTGCAGGAAAGAGAGCCATGGGGACGGGGGATGGAGGAATGGGAGCGGGGTGGGGGGTGGCGCCGCCCCCTCGGGGAATGGAACACCCTGTAAGCCCCCCAGTAGCACCGAGTCGTCAAATGAAGGACACATCAAGGGGAGTGCTGTCTCAAGTCTCAACCTCCTTGGGCTCCTACCAGAAAAGACACGGTAGGAACCGCCACGGGCAGGTGCTCCAACTCCCGCTTACTGAGCCCTTAAGTACATTTTCCACATTATCTTCTTCAATGCTTGAAAGGACTCATGAGACAGACACTCTTAATCCCCCATTTTACAGAAGGAGGAACTGAGTCTCACAGAAGGTAGCTGCAAGGTCGTGTGGCTGGGAAGCGCAGCGAGTCAGAGTCCCCACCTTTCACCTGGAGCTGCCTGCTTTCCTTGGAGACTGCTGATCTCCTTCAGGGAGAGTCACTGTCACGCGGACTGAGATCAGAGAAAGTGCGTGCATAGGATGATTGGGTAGAGCATTTGGTGAGAAGAGCCCCACAGAATGTTCTGGAAGCAGAAATAGCCATTCTCTTAGAGTCTAGAAACGTCTCTGAACTAGCCTGCTCTGCCCACACCTTGGAATATCTAGATCCTTGTCCACCCTTAGCCGATTCCTGCCATAGACGAGGGCGTTTGTCCTCTACGCCAGGGCGGGATACCGCGCAGCCCACTCTTAAATCCATCTTCCACCTCCACCCGCCCCGCTCCCTTAATTAGCTCCGCCCCCCTCTCATACTTAACATCTCTCTTTGCGGCCCTTCTCCTTCTCCTCTGCCAGTCTGCCTGCTCAAGTCTCTTATCCTACAATAATCCTTTCCTTGAGTTTTCTTTCCTTTCAAGCTAATTTCCCGTCTCGCTTCCTCTCACTGCCAGGCTCCGTTAGAAATTGTGTTCAGCACTCACAGTTTCCGCGTCCTTACCTCATTCAGACCTCAGCCCACTGACATTCGGCTTCTACCCCTACAGCGCCAATGAACGTGCATGCAGACAAATGGAAGGCCGTCAGAGGGAGGGGAGGGACAGGGGAGAAGGAGAGGGTGACTGTGCTAGGGAGTGGTGGCCACGGAATGGAAGCCTGTATCTGAGGAGGTGCGGGACGCTGGCATCCAGGGCGCAGGTGGAGAGACAATCTGTCCTCAGAGCCTGGAGGCAGAGAGAAAAGATGGGTGGAGGTAAGTTCAGGTGGGGGAAAGAAGGTAAGAGAGTTCCTTTTGTTTGTTTGTTTGTTTTTTTACATCTTTATTGGAGTATAATTGCTTTACAATGTGTGTTAGTTTCTGCTTTATAACAAAGTGAATCAGTTATACATATACATATGTTCCCATATCGCCTCCCTCTTGCATCTCCTTCCCTCCCACCCTCCCTATCCCACCCCTCTAGGTGGTTACAAAGCACCGAGCTGATCTCCCTGTGCTATGCGGCTGCTTCCCACTAGCTATCTATTTTACGTTTGGTAGTGTATATATGTCCATGCCACTCTCTCGCTTTGTCACAGCTTACCCTTCCCCCCCCCACATCCTCAAGTCCATTCTCTAATAGGTCTGTGTCTTTATTCCCGTATATATGGTAAGAGAGTTTTTAACCAGAGGGCTTTGATTTTCTCAGTGAAGAAGAAGGCTATGATCTATTGCTGAGAACGAGGGTGTAGGGTACAGGGTTGGCGATAGGAAGAGAGTAAAGAAACTTTGCAGCAGCAACCAGGGGGACTGGGAGAAATTGCTGACCGAAGGCAGAGAGAAGCCTTTAGTAGCAAAGAGGATGCAGGTGAGCCTGGGGACTGTGAGTCAGTGGTGACACCGGATCTTGAAGATATGGTTTTCTTCACGAGGCATTGCTGTTTAGAGCAGAGAAGGTCAGCATTTAGGCTAAACAGGGCTGGGGGTCTATCCAGGTGAAGGAGACTGAAGGGTAGGGGCCAGAGAAGGAGGGGTACAAGGAGTCCAAGCTGGAAAGAAAGTGTGAAGGAGGGTAGGGGGGTTAGAAAATGGAATGATTGGGTTCAGGACTGGACGAGCTGGTGTGGCTGAAGAACCCAACGGCTGAAAGTGAGAGAGTTTTGAATGGTACCGTGGTGTGAGATCAGAGTTTGAAACTTCAGAGATGAACCAGTTTAGGGTCTAGAGAGGGGACAAGGGCAGAGACAAGAGAAAAAGGATGAACGTGAAAGTCACTGGAACTGAGGAGCTAAGGAATGATCAGGCTAAGATGCTGAGTGGGTCACGTGCCTGGAGATGAGGGTGCCAGGGTGAAGAGGATCACACAGGACCAGGTGCCAGAGTCCCTGGTGAGAGTGAGGGAGTGGCCAGGGTATTAGGAGGTGACTGTGGGGCCCGCAGGGACCAGCCACAGGGGAGGGGATGGACGTGGTATAGCATGAGCCTCCTGGGACATTTTAAAAATTACAGTGATTTTGTACAATCAATATACAATGGTAAAATTTCAATCAGTATATAAAGGCTTTTTTTTTCAATAGATAGCATTCCTCTGAATGTATGTAGCCCAATGCATTGAATCACATCCCACTGATGGGCATTTATGCTGTTTCCTGTTTTTCTCTAGTATAAAATAATGGAGGTACAGACCACATGTATGTGTGCACTTTTGGTGAGAACATCTGTAGGATAAGCTCCTGGCAGTGAATGTACTTGATCAAGGACAAGTGTATTCATTTTATTTGTTTTGTTTATTGAGGTAAAGGCAAATGTCTTTAATTTTGATAGCTACTGCCAACTTGCCCTCTAACGAAGGTGCGCCAATAGATGACCCCGCGCACAAAGGACAGAACGCTCTGTTACCCGCACACTTTCCAGCACTGTTAGCAAACTAGTCTTTGATAATCTGACAGGTGCACATGGCTTTTTATTGCTATTCTGTGGCATTTCTTTAATTTGAATGGAGTATTTTTTTTCATATTTACTATTTGATTTTGTTTCTTTCTTTTCTTTTTTAATAAGTGACCTAGTAGTTCAAACTGCCAATGTTCAAATCCGGCTTTTCTACGTACTAGCTGTGTGACCACGGGCCATTTCCTTAAATTCGTTGTGTTTCAATTTCTTCTTAAAATGAGATAATAACATACACTATGCGAAGTGCTTAGAACAGGGCCAGGCACATGCTAGGTAAGTACTCTATAAGCATTGGCTGATAATATCCACGTCTGTTGCCCACTTTTCTGCTGCGTTGTCTTTTCCTTATGGATTTGTCTCTTCTGGAAAGCCTGTTGGCTGTCATATATGTGTTTTGGCATTTGACTTTATTTTTTTTTAATTTTTTTGTGGTATGCGGGCCTCTCACTGCTGTGGCCTCTCCCATTGCGGAGCACAGGCTCCGGACGCGCAGGCTCAGCGGCCATGGCTCACGGGCCCAGCCGCTCCGCGGCATGTGGGATCTTCCCGGACCGGGGCACGAACCCGTGTCCCCTGCATCGGCAGGCGGACTCTCAACCACTGCGCCACCAGGGAAGCCCCCTTGACTTTATTTTTAAGATATTACATTCCATGAGAAAATATTACATGGCTTTTGTTATGATTGCAATCACTGGAATTCCAAGACAATGAAAACACATTATGCCTTAAATATTTTATACTTTAGGAATTTGAGGAGGTGTTTTGAGGGGTTGGACAACGAGTAATGGAGCCAGAAAGAATGTCTCCCCCACCTCTCCAGAGAGGACCAGCCACTTCCAGCTTTGAGGGCTGCAGGACCGTGGTATCTGGACAGGTTTAGTGACACCAAGCAGGGCTGCGGAACTTGGGCTGCTTGTTTGTTCACAGCTGGGTCCAGAGGTGCAGGGGAGGCCAGGCGGGCAGTGGGAGGACAAGTGATGTGCATGGCGGGTGTGTGTGTGTGTGTGTGTGTGTGTGTGTGTCTGTGTGACAGAACACTACAGAGATGGAAGCGAGCCTCTGGATTACGGAAGGACAACTGCGAAAGGCTTTGGAAATGAATTCAGCTCAAGATTATGCCCGGAATCTCCTAACAGGGTCTCTGTGAGGCCAGCAGAGGCATGAGCTGGTGGGAGACTGGGTTTAGATGAACCAATGGACGGGGCAGTCTTGTGGGGCAGGAATTTGATCCTCGGCCTCTTGGTGTTGACACTCCTCGTGAAGCCCTCCAGAGGGCGTTTCTGTGAGCAGCCTGGCACCCAGTGGGCTCATGGCGTTGGCCTAGGAATGGAGAGACAGGAAGAGACTGGTGAGGGCTGGAGCCACCAGGAACGCTTGGGGGAGGGGATGGGGAGGCGATGGGCGGATCCTGGGTGGGTCTGGAATGGGGAAATGTGGCCGGAGGCGAGGCTGCATCCTGGGCCTGAAAAGCCCACAGACCGTTTCCCCTTTGTAGTGTCCTCCCAGCTCCCTCTCCCCACGAACCTGAGGATTTCGTCTCTGGTGAAGAAGCTGTGGCCCAGGGTGGGGCAGCGACTTATTCAGGGTCACCAACATTGCCCTGCCAGAGTTCCCAGGCCAGGCTCTAGGGAAGCAATGGGGTGGCGGGGAAGGGAGGGATTCCTGGCATGGGCAGGGCATAGCCTCCAGAGGGCAGATCCAGGTTGGGGGGGGGGGGCAGCTGTGGAACTTGGGTGGGTTTAGGGGGTGGAGGGCTAGGGGGCTGGGGTAGGAGGTAGTGGGGAAAAGAGGATGAGCGCTGAAGGGTAAGGACTTTGGAGTGTATGAGTGTGTGTGTGTGTGTGTGTGTGATGTGGTATATATGTGTGTATGTGTTCATGTGAGTGATGTGGTGTGTGTGTGTGTAAGTGATATGGTGTGTATGTGTATGAATGTGTGGGAGTGTTTATGTATGCATATATGTATGTGTTCATGTGTGTGATGTGGTGTGTGTGTGTCTCTCTCTTTCTCTCTCCCTCTCTCTCTCACACACACACACCCTGCAGCAGACACACTGAAAGGTCTCCTTGGGCATCCCTCAGCCTCTGGCCTGAGCTGTCCCAACACCAATATGGAAGAGAGGGAGGGGAAGGGGCCTGGGTCTCCACTGTGATCCCTGAGAAGGGGCTTCTGTGCGTTAGTCCTCCTTGTCTAACTGAAATGGAAACCAGGAAGGGCATTCCATCCCCAGCCTCCTCCACTCAAGCCCCAAGGGCTTGGTCTGAAGTGACAACCTGGCGAGCTCACTGGGCGGGACTAGAGGTGGACTAAGGGTGACAACAGTCCTGTTGGCTGTCTTTTCCAAAGGCTCCTCAGGCTGCCCCTCTAGCAGAGCTAACAGCACATTTATCCCCATCTTGGGCTGGGTTTGAAACTGCTGGGAATTGTTTGGTGGTGGCTTCAGGTGGGGGAGATGACGAGAGCTGGGGACGTTTAAACAGGCAAGTGGCAGGGGTGGGGAATGGGGAGGAGTGTCTGAGGGCAAATACAAGCACGTTGCACAGACATTCGTACAAAGGCGTGCAAGCGTGTATTCACAGACACACCTATCCCCCTGCCCCCCACCCGAACATAGAAGCCCACTTGTATAAGTACATTCACAAACATGCAGACACATATGTAAACACACATGCCTAGGGTGTGCACACAGCCAAGCCCAGGGCAGGTGCGTACACACAAAAGTGTACAGACATTCACACAAAGTGTCTCAAATACACACAGGTGTCCCCTTCCTCTCCAGGGACAAATAAACTAAGTGGACAGGAACGTGATCTGGGGCGGGGGCAAGTGCAGGCCCAGAGTAACCACCACCAGAAGATGTCTCTACTGGAGTGCGGAGGAGAGGGGCGAGAGTGGGGTCATGCCCCACTTGGCCTGGTCTCTGTATGCAGAGGAGGCGTGGGGACACGTGGCCAGGGAAACCAGTTCACCCAGGCCCACCTTGGGGTCAGCTTACTCAGGAGCCGAGCTCTCTCAAGGAGGAGCTGGACTTGGGACGGAGGCTGTCGGGGAACGCCTTTCTGGCTCTCAGTAGCTTGGGGAGGGGACTGGGGGCTGACTCCTGGGCTAGAGCGTTTTGACTACCCCTTCCCCCAATCTTTTACCGCTTGATCTTTCTGCTCTTGTCTCAGGAATCTGGATCTTCTTCACTCCATCCACAAGCCTCCTCCAGGGAGCCTTCCCTGACTGAGCCCGTTGCAGATCGACTGGGACCGCTGTCTTTCACGGCTCTCTGCGTCCGCCTGCATCAAGGGGTCTGAGCCTCTACGGCCCTCCTCCCCACTCTGGACGGTACAGGCTTGGACCAAAAGCCTGGGCCTCGGAGGGGTGGACGGCGCGATGGCGGAAGCGCGGCCCCGAGAGGAGCTGGCGGGCAGAGAAAGGTGGCCGGCGGCCAGCCCCGCCCCTACCTGTGTTAGCCTATCCGCCCGCGCCTAGAGGATAAAAGCGGCCAAGTCGCCCGGAGGTCAGCGAATTCGGCCCCCTGTCCCTCGCCGCTCGGTCCAGCCCGGCCCAGCCAGCATGTCCATCCACTTCAGCTCCCAGGTCTTCAGCTCGCGCTCCTCCGCCTTCCCGGGGCGCGGCACCCAGGTGCGCCTGAACTCGGTGCGCCCCGGCGGCTTCGGCGGCAGCAGCAGCAGCCTCTACGGCCTTGGCGCCTCGCGGCCGCGAGTGGCCGCGCGCTCATCCTACGGGGGCCCAGTGGGCGCCGGCATCCGCGAGGTCACCATCAACCAGAGCCTGCTGACCCCGCTGCAGGTGAACATCGACCCCTCCATCCAGCAGGTGCGCCAGGAGGAGCGCGAGCAGATCAAGACCCTGAACAACAAGTTCGCCTCCTTCATCGACAAGGTGAGTGGCCCGCGCTGCCCCAAGCCAGGATTCAGGCCCCAGCAGCCGCCCCGCAGCGCACGTGGGCCAGGGGCTGGGAGGGCTGCTGCCTGCTCTCTTTCCGCTGATATCTGGGACTGTACCCTCTCCATGAACCCTGTAGCTATTTTTGTCCCCCTCGGCCTCCAAGCCCTCTCTTGCAGGTAGCTACCCAAATCTCCCTGCTTTTTCCTCCGGGAATGTGTGTGTGGGTCTGTCCGGTTGCCCTGGTGAGCTGTGCCTGTGAGTCGCTGGGGTTCTTGGGCAGCTTTTGTCATCCGAGTCAGGTTGGGAGCTCCAGACGCCAAGGCCAGGACTTCTTTCTCTGGGCCCCCTTCTCTGAGAGGGGGCTGTGTGGAGTCAGAGATGGGGCAGGGTGAGATTCTCCCCTCCCGCCCCACTTATTATCTAGCAGATGCTGGAAATAAAGGGCTGGAGGGAGGCAGGCTCCTGGTCCCATCGGCCCCACCTAGCTGGTCCTCCATCCTCCTTTGGGTGGTAGGAGGTGAGGTTATACTTGCCCTTGGAGAGAGCTCATCTGGGGGCACTGAGGGTCACAGGGAAGGGCCATTTAAGAGGTGTTTTTCCTCTTATGTCCCAAAGGCGTGGGGCATAGAGGTGGGGAGAGCGCACTTGTGGGGCTGGACCCAAGAACTAAGGGCTAGCCCCCTGGGCCCCTCTGGCCAGGGCCTCCTCCCTGGGCATAGAGCAGGCTTTCTCTTTCCTGCCTTTGTGTGCCTCTCTGCTTCCCTGGTGCCCCATGTCCTCCTCTCCTTCACCCTTCAGACTGTACACATCCTTCAAGTTCTGGGACAGCCTCCGCAGGAAGCCCCAGGCCCAGGTTCCCCCTGCTGAGGCTCGGCTGCAGCCCCCAGGTCCTGCTGCCTGAGTTGCTGGTTTTGAGGAGGCCTGCTTCCCACACCAGTCATTTTGGTGCTCCTTAGGGACTCATTTTACATTGGCTTGATTATAGCATCCTGTCCTGAAGCCTTGTGGGAGAAAGAGGGAAGGGGAGAGAGGATACTGAGAGAGGAAGGGATGAGGTCCCAGCCTGAAGGGAGGGGGCCCGAGTCGGGCTCAGGACACAGACAGGAAGTGGGCAGCCCTTCAGACAGGGAGATGGAGGCCATCGCCTGTGATGCGAGGGGAAGCAGAGGAGGGAGGAGACTCTAGAGCACAGCACTGGCACATATCAGTGACCTGAGCCCTGGACACACTCTGAGACAGTTGAGACAGAGAGTCCTGGAGGAGAGGCTTGTTCAGGGTGGGCTTCCTGGAGGAGAGAGCCAAGGGCTAGGGGCCCAGGTTGGGGGAAGAGCCAGTGCGAGCGTGGATTCTGCTGGATGGCTGGAGACCCTCTCAACCGCACTGTGGGTGGCACGGTCTGCCTCTCCTGAGTTTCCTCCTCCCGCCCCTTCTAGGTGCGGTTTCTGGAGCAGCAGAACAAATTGCTGGAGACCAAGTGGGCACTGCTGCAGGAGCAGAAGTCGACCAAGAGGAGCTGCCTCCCGGGCATCTTTGAGGCCCAGACTGCTGGCCTGCGGAAGCAGCTTGAGGCCCTGCAGCTGGACGGGGGCCGCCTGGAGGTGGAGCTTCGGAACATGCAGGACGTCGTGGAAGACTTCAAGAATAAGTACTGCCCCGCAGTACGGCCTGCCGGGATCCATGCCCTGGGCCCATGCGCCCCTCTCAGCTCACCCTCTGCAAATCCTCTCTGGGTCAGGGGTCAGGGGGTACAGCTGCTCAGTACAACAACTCCCAGAAGGGAAGACCTTGATTAACACGTTCCCTGCTTCCCCTCTCTCCTATTTGTCTCTGGGGGCCGTTTCCAAGTCGCTCTGGTCCTGTCTTCTGACTTACTCCCAGTGAAATATCTCAGCCCAGCCCTGATCTGCACTGCTCCCTTCAGAAGCCTTACCAAGGCCCAGGAAAGGGCAGGGCAAGAGACGATGTGCTTCAGAACTTGCACGGCCCTCAGATTATTCTAGAACAACTCTGTTTTGTTCCCGTGAGGAATTAGAGTCCAGAAAGTTTCAGGGGCTTGTTCAAAATCGCATAGTAGGTCATTGGGAGAGCTGGGGCTTGTTTTCGGGCCCCTGACTCCCAGGAGGAGACCTGGAACCAAGCTGGGAAGGAAAGAAGCAGAGAGCATGATCATCGTGAGCGATGGAAGGGGCTGCGGAGGCTGCGGGTGGGTGCGGCCAGGGCAGGAACCAGAAAGGAGGCTGTGAGGAGGGGCAGGGAGTGGGAGGCTGGAGGCCGGGAAGGCTGGGTCTTGAGGACAGGCCTTTGAGGTGCCTGCTGAACTCTGTTCACATTGAATAGAAACCAAAGCCAGAGGCTGGGCCGGGCATCCCTGCCCAGTGGGCACTCGGGGTAATGAGTGAGTTCTGTGCTCTGCCTGGGGGCGGGTGTATGACTAAGCCGGAGCAGGGACACTGCCTTTGACTGGACGTAGAACAAACAAAGGCCTCTGCAGGGAGTGTCTCTCCATTCCCATCCCCCATCCCCACCCCCAACTTCCCTAGGGCAACAGTCAACAGGATGAATCCCACAGCAGGTGGAAGGCAGGTGGAAGCAGACGGGTGCAGGACAGGGAAGGCCTGGGACAGCCCGCGAGCCCCTGCTGTCAGGTGTGCATGTGTGCACACGTACTCCCCCAGCCCAGAACCCACAGGGCACTTCCCTGGGGAGCCAGGCTGAGCTCCAGGCTGGGGCTGAAGGAGGAACCGGAAGGGGTCCTGAGTGCAGCTGCCCGGGGAGCTCCTATCTGTACATCCTCTGGGCCCAGTGGCGCAGCAGGGGTGGAGAGACGGCCTCGCAGATATTTTCCTAACTATTCTAGAGGCCCTGGGGGAGTGGGACATTGGGGGTCTGGGCTCCTGGAGGGCCTCTGCCTGCCTGAGTATCCTGCTCCCCACTAAAGTTGCCCCACATTGTTCCTGCTGTTCTCCAGAAGCTCGTGGACACTGCTGGCTTTCTGTTTCTGACACCTATTTTTTTTTTGCGGTACGCGGGCCTCTCACTGCCGTGGCCTCTCCCGTTGCGGAGCACAGGCTCTGGACGCGCAGGCTCAGCGGCCATGGCTCACGGGCCCAGCCGCTCCGCGGCATGTGGGATCTTCCCGGACCGGGGCACGAACCCACGTCCCCTGCATCGGCAGGCGGACTCTCAACCACTGCGCCACCAGGGAAGCCCTCTGACACCTATTTTGAATCCTCAAGTAAATACTGGGTCAGGCCCACCTGCCCTCTTGCTCTGTGCCCTGCTTTGCCGGCATCCTCTTACGGGCAGGGGGCTGGCTCCTTGGGAGAAAGAGGATGGAGGGGGGTACTCTGGGAGTAGCGATGGGGGCTTGTCACCTAGTTGGGGGCTGGTTCTTCCTCCTTCCTGAGTCCACAAGGTTCCTCCTCTTCGGGCCCCTTCTTCACCCTCAGCAGGTGGGGTTAAGCAGGTTAAGGTGTGAGCTCAGGCGTCAGATGGCCAGGCTTCAAGTCCGGGCTTTGCCACTTAGCGGCTTGGTGACTGGACAGAGTACTCAGCCTCTCTGTGCCTCTGTTCCTTTCCCTGAGAATCATAGCACCATTGTTACAGGATTGTTGTAGGGATTAACTGAGAGAATACATGGGAAGCACATAACAGGGCAGGCCCCGTACAGAGTGGTCCAGAAGCAAGGCTGCTATTCGTCTTCTCACTCCCAGTATATGCAGCCTTTGTCCTTTGATCCACGTATGTTCCCTGCTCCCTCACCCCCACGCCTGCCAAGACTCAAAGCCCTAGGAACAGCTGTATGGAAGAGTCAGGGACATTTTGTTTCATAGCTGACACCTGTGTTTTCAGGTGTGTCATTAAGGAGGGGTAAAGGAGATGCACGGCAGACTTTCACACCTGGATTTGGGGGGATGGAGGCAGAGCTGCAGCAACACCGTGCTCCCCTCCTTTACTGCAGGTATGAAGACGAAATTAACCGTCACACGGCTGCTGAGAATGAGTTTGTAGTGCTGAAGAAGGTGAGGGGGTCAGACAGGTAGGGTGGGTGGCATTGTAGGAAGCACAGGGGACAGGGGACCACATGCCTCTCACCTGAGCAGCCAGTAGGGACCTGTGGTCAGGGTCTGGCTGGGTCTATAAGAAGAGAGCGATGGGCTTGGAGAAGGTGAGATATGGAAGCCAGCCATTTATAAGCCTGCTTCGTGTACGTATGTGCACACATGTGTCTGCACGTCTGTGTGTGTGTATTTGTGTGTAGGTGTGTCTGGCGAGTCACTACACTTGTTTCTGGGCTTTTGGAGGGGTTAGAATTTTGACTACAGGATGGAGGTTAGAAGGGACGATTTCAACCCCAAATAAGGAAGTGCTCTATCAGTCAGAACATTGAATTACAGATGAGGGTGGCACATGGCATGCCTGAAATATTTGCTGAATGAATGGGATGGGGTGCCTTGAGGCAAAGTGAACTCCCTGTCCCTGGAGGTGTGCAAGTAAGGTCAGAAGGCCTTAGGAATATCTTAGAGGGGATTGACTTAATCTGATTCAAAACACACTCACTCACTGTTCCAGGCGCATCCACAGAAGTGTAACCTGCCCTGGAGTGCTGGGCCCTTGGAGATTCAGGGATGAGTGGAAGGGAGCCCTTTCCACAGGAGCTTAACCACAGCAAAGGATGGCTCTCAGGGGACCAGACTTGCAGTGTTATCTGTTGCCCCCCTGCCTCATATCACCCATGCTGCTAGCTACATATTTAGGCTAGGGATTTGCCATCCCTGGGAGCGCTGTCCTGGAGTCTGAATGATTTCATGCTCTCCCGTTGACTGATGAGAAGCTGGGGCCCATAAAGTTGAGGTGATTTGCTCAAGGTCACGTAGCTAGTAGGTGGCAGGGCCGGGGGTGTGTCTAAACCACTAAGGCCTTTAGGAACTGGTAAAGCGCTAGGTTTGGGGCTCCAGGCTGCTGTGGGCTATCAGCGCTGCGTAGGCACCTCCAGTCCTGGGGGTGCGTGGAGACGATGTTCTCCTCGAGCCTGGATGGGTCCAGTGGAGGGAACTTCCCACCGTGGGCGTGTCAGGCAGCCTGGAGGAGCTGTATGTTTCTTGGTAGGGGAGCGGTGATTGGTCCTGGGGGTTGGACAGTACTGGCTTGCTCCCACGCCTGCTAAGTGTTTCGTGAACTGAGGACATGGTGTCCCTCTACCCCTTCTCACCACCACCTCTCCCAGGATGTGGATGTCACCTACATGAACAAGGTGGAGTTGGAGGCTAAGGTGGACACCCTGAAGGATGAGATCAACTTCCTCAGGACCCTCTATGAGGAGGTGAGGACCTCAGGGGTGGGAGATATGCCACAACCTGCATGTCCTAGCCAGGGGGCTATCTGGTCCACCCCCTGCCTCTGGGTCAGCTGGGGTGTGTGTTGGGTGCATGTAGGGGAGTTGACCCCTGAATAAAGACCCCTGCTTGTTATTCTTTCTGGATTCAGGAATCCAGGGTGGGTGAGGAGCTCAGTAGGAGCTGGGGCAGCACACCAGGGTGGAGTCAGTCAAAACTGGCCTTCCAGAGATGTGGGATGGTCATTTGTCAGGAAGGGGGATTGGGAGGGGCTGGAAGAAACCAGGAGGATGTTGAGGGATCCGGGCCGTGACAGGGTTCACAGGTGGACTGGGTGGGCTGGCAGGGGAGCCTGAGTCAGGAGAGACTGGAGTGCCTGAGGGTTTATACCCACCACTCAGCCACCCTCTCTGCCTGCCCCTCCCATCTCCCCTCCTGCTCAGCTTGCCCTGCCCTGGGCTTCTGGTTCCTTTCCCTCAAGGGGATTTAAAAACCTCTTCATCCCATCTGTGTGAGTCTCTGGCCTTAGGCAGAAGATAGGGTGGTTGATCATCTGGCTAGTCTGGGACATAGGAAAACGTGAGGCAAATTACAGACCGGTTCTCATTTCCCTTCAGTCTGGTCTTTACCTGAACATCCAGCCTCCATTAGCGTCTCCGAGAGAATTTCCACATATGTTAATTTCAGGGGCTGGATCCTTGAGGCTGACTTTGGGTACTTCTGGCCTCAGTGTGGGCCTTCATATGTCTATCACATGTTATATATATGTGTGTGTGTATGTCTATACATGTATATATAATTATTTTCCTCTCATTATGAAATACATACTCATTGCAGAAAATCTAGAAAATTAAGTAAAGCATAAATTGAAAACGAGTTTCCTACACCTACTCTTATCATCTTGATACCTACCTTTTCAGACTTCTTCTCTGCATATACACACATAGAGATATAGAAATACATATATTTAATAAAATAGAATCATACCTTTTTTCATGTAACAGTATACCACAGATATAGTTCCCTGTCCGTAAATATGGCTGTATCAGCGGTGTTAAAGGCTGCAGAGTGTGCGTAATACATGACTTATTCTACCCACCCCCTAGTGATTCCCTTCACAACAGAGCTCAACTCCAGTAGCACCTCGCAGCACCTCACCACACTGTGTCACTTGTTTGTGATCCTGCCAGACTCTTGATTTCAGAAGGTGCTAATGGGCTTTTCTGGGAGCCAGGGCTGATGGAGCTGTTTAGTGGGTGCTGGGTCTGTGCCCCCTGGCTACCTGGTGACTCAATCCCACTCTGGCCTCTTCTCCCTTTTTCTTTCCCTAGTGTGCGGGGAATCCCAGGATGGGCATGGGGACAGGGATGGGTCATGCCCCAAGTCCTGATGTTCTGTCTGGTCCCTACAGGAGTTGAAAGAGCTGCAGTCCAAGGTCTCAGACACGTCTGTGGTCCTGTCCATGGACAACAGCCGCTCCCTGGACCTGGACGGCATCATCGCCGAGGTCAAGGCCCAGTATGAGGAGATCGCCAACCGCAGCCGGGCTGAGGCTGAGGCCTGGTACCAGACCAAGGTGTGTGGCCGCTGGAGGCATATTTTCTCTTCCTGGCAGAGTCCTCCGTGGCGGCTTCCCTTACTCCTCACCCTGTCTCAAGCCTTTGGGGCCTGGGTCCCACTGTGCTGACAGGCACCAGGGATTAAACCTGTGGTGGTCTCCAGTGTCCTGGGAATGAGAGGAGGAGAAGGCTAGGTCCTTGCCCAGGGCAAGATTCCAGCCTGATGTGGGGGGAGAGGGCAGAGGAAATGGACATGGATTAATAATTATTATAGCTAAATCTGGCAAGTAAGCACCATGCTAGGCAAAGTTTCAAAGGTTTTATCTGTATTGACTCATATAGCTCACAGAACAGCCCTGTTAGGTAGGCACTAGTGTTATCCCCCTTTTACAGATGAAGAAACTGAGGCATGGAGAGGTTAAGCGATTTGTCTAGCTCTGCACAGCTAGCAGATAGAAGAGCAGGGACCAGATCCCGGGTCCAAGGGCTCCAGAGCAGGTTTAATCGTTATATGCACTGGGTGTGGGCAGGGCAGCTGACAGTGCAGTGCCGAGGGAATGGGTGGGGAGGGGGTGTGCGGGGGAAACCAGTGATCTGGGGGAGGGAGCCTGAGGGTTTAAAAGCAGCATAGAGCAATGTCTCTTCAGAGACAGGGAGTCATCCATGGTGTATGTGAGGACACATGTACGCCAATAAGGACTTACTGTGTGACACTGGGCCAGTGCCTTCTGTTCTCTGGGACTTATTCACCTCGTCTGTAAAATGGGTGGTGCTGACAAAGGGGTTAATAGGTGAGGATCTCAGACTTCCAGTGATTCTCCAGTGTTAGGACATAATGGGAATGGGCAGAGCCCCGAGATCAGTGGAATGGGCCTGGTGGGCCATTCTTGTCCGCCCACCCCCCGCCCCGTCCTGGCTGGGAGGAAACTGAACCCCTCCCCCACCCCACTGTCCGGGAGTCTGGCCTCCTGGTATTGGGCAAAGTTTGCTGGGAGTCAGACTGTCCCTCCCTGGGAAGACAAGCTGGGAGGGCTTGTCACTCAGAACCTGGGGCCTTCCTTGGGTCGGGAGAAGACAAGTCACCTGTAATCACGGTCCACCCTTGCCATACTCTCCTGTGTGGTCCCTCCAGTTTGAGACCCTCCAGGCCCAGGCTGGGAAGCATGGGGACGACCTCCGGCGTAGCCGGAATGAGATCGCGGAGCTGAACCGGGCCGTCCAGAGGCTGCAGGCTGAGATCGACAGCAACAAGAACCAGGTGGGCGCCAGCCCTCCTCCTTGGGGCATGTGAAGGGCAGCCAGCTGGGACCCTGCCCAGGATGAGCAGCAGGAGGCTGGGGGTGAGGGGGTCACCCCTGCTGCTCTGGGGACCAGGCTGGTGCGGCTCAAGTCTCTCGGGCCCACCTGCGAGCTCTCTAGGACGAAATGTTCTTGGCCAGGTCCTGCTTGACCGAAGGGAGAACAGGAGTCCTAGCTGGGCATGGAGCTTGTGGAAAGAGCCTCGAGCTGGCTGGCTAGACTAGAACCACCATTCGTTACCACATTGGTACTGAGCCCTCTCCTTGCACCTAGCTCTGGGTGCGATGTGTGCCTGGGGGCAGGGGGGAAGGGGGTGGCGGGCCGGAGGTCAGCAGAGTCCCTCACTATGGCTCCCAAGGCCCCGCCCCACCTGCTGACCTCACTCCTCACCACTGCCTCTCCGGCTGTGCTCTTGCTGCTTCCTGGAGCTTATATTTGCCAAGCATCTTCATGCTTCAGGGCCCTTGCACTTGGTGTTCCCTCTACCTGGAATGTGGTTCTCCCAGCTCTGCACATGGCTGCCCCTTTCTCGCCCCTGGGGTTTAGGACAAAAGACCTCTTCTCAGAGATGGCCAGCCACTCTCTCAGCAGTCTGTGTGAGGTTCCTGAAACACCTATCACTCTCTGAAATTTTCTGTCTTATTGATTTAGTATTGACTTATTAGGTAAGTCTTATTAAGTATAAATAAGTATTGTCCCCTACCTCCACTGGGATATTAAAAATGCCTTAAGAGCAGGGGACCCCGTCTGTCTGGTTCACTGTTCCTCCCTTCCCAGCACCTGACACATAGTCAGGGCACAGGTCTCAGATGACAGACTGATGGGAGGAGGTGCTGTGAAGCTGGGGTGGGGGGTATTGATGAGGAAGGGTCCCCCAAGCCCTGACCAAGGCATGGGGGTGCTCGAGGCAGCTAAGCCTGGGCAGGTGTCTGCAGTGGGGAGGGAGGGAAGCTGATGCGTGGTGGCTACTTTCCAGATGAGCCGGGGGATGGGATGTGGGGGTGATCTACCCAGAAATGTCCTCCCCTTGGAGCCCTGCAGGCCTTTTTACATGAGGGTGAGGGTGGAAGCTGCCTCCCGGCACAGATTCAGGGCTGTGAGTCACCGGTGCGGCAAGCCAGCGTCCAGCCCTGGAGGGGAGGCACAGAATAATGAATGGCGGTTTCCCAAACGCCGCAGCTTCTGCCACATCCGGTTCTCCTCTTACCCAACAGGGCAGAGCCAGACCCCGGAGCTGGGGTGTCTATCACCGTCGGGGGGCTCAGAGGCAGTGGCATGGCCTTGCCAAGGGGGCACCAGTGTGACAGGGAGGGGCACTGACCAGTGGATGGGGGCAGAGGGCATCAGCCAGCCTCCTGGGCAGGACTGGGGGTGTTGTGCAGAGAGGAAGAGTGCATGCTCGGAGGGGAGAGGGTCTGAGGGCAGAGCGCGTTTGTGAGAGGGAAGGAGGACCACTGCGCGAGGGGATGGGGATGGTGGCTCTCGGAGCTGAACGAGAAGCGGCTCAGGACTAAATAGGCCCGGCTAGTGAGGGACGGGCCACGAGAGAGGGAACACTAAGGCCAGGCAGGAAGTGGCAGCTGATGGTCACGCCCGTCCTGAATCACGCCACCCCTGCCCAAACCTGGGGTCCGTTGACTCGGAGTCTAGGGGTGCCAAGCAGCGTCTCTGTACTCCAAGTCTCCCTGTTCTGGGCCTGTTCCAAACTGGTTCCTATTTTGACGGTGTTTTTGGTTCTGGTCAGCTGCCTGAAATTTGAGGACTAAACTAGAATCCCATAGCCTTGGAACTCCTCTAGCTAGGGGTCAGGTGTGTGGGCATTTGTAAATCATAATAGCATTTACTCATAATAGTGATCATAATAGCATTTATTAAATGCTTACTGTATACCAGACACTGTGCCAAAGACTTTTGTATGATTTCGTTACTTGCAATAGCTCTCTATACATACTGTGATGACTGCTAGTTTAGAAAAGGGGAGACTTTTGGCTTAGAAGGGTTGATTCATCCAAGATCACATGGCTTGTAAGTGGCAAAGCCAGAAGTGGAAGGTATGCACTGGGTATCAAAACCCATGTTTGAAACCCCTGGGATTCCCTGGTGCTTGGGAGAGGAGGCAGGTGCCAGTGAAGCCACCGTAAGCAAGGTGCCCAGATGCTCACTGCAGCATGGGGAAGCAGGAAGGCAGTGGCTGGTGAGGCCTGCCCCCCCAGCTCAAAGCCCCACTACCCCCCACAGCGTGCCAAGTTGGAGGCTGCCATCTCCGAGGCCGAGGAGAGTGGGAAGCTGGCTGTCAAGGATGCACGGGCCAAGCTGGTGGACCTGGAGGAGGCCCTGCAGAAGGCCAAGCAGGACATGGCCCGGCAGCTCCGGGAGTACCAGGAGCTCATGAGCACCAAACTGGCCCTGGACATCGAGATCGCCACCTACCGCAAGCTGCTGGAGGGCGAGGAGAGCAGGTGAAGACAAAGAATCTGGAAAGGGGATCCTTTGGGGCTCAGTGAGGCCTGGGGCTTGACGTTCATCCATTTGCAAGCATTTCCTGTGCACCCTCTTCTGCAGGGCACTGGGTGTGGGAAGTGCAGGGAGGGTACAGATGATGATTGCTTCTTTGCCCTTGATGAGATGACTTTCGAGAGGGAAAGACCAGATGCTGTAAGCTCAGTGAGAAATTTGAAGTAATAACAGCGCTTTTGCGCGCGCGCGCGTGTGTGTGTGTGTGTGTGTGTGTCTATTAGCAAGCTTATCTTATTTGATCCTCAGAACACATCAGGTAAGCAAGACAGGTATTATTGACTCCTTAGTGTACAGAGGGGAAATTGTGGTTAGTTTTATTAATTGAGGGGACAGGGCCAGTGTGCGGTCAAGCTCTGTTGATTCCTGGTCCAGGCATCTTCCATGGTGACAGGCTGCTTCTCACCACATAATTGAGGGCTAAGTCACGTGGTATTGACTGAGCGTGGTGAGGAGGTAAATTTCCCCTGTCTCCAGAAGTATTTGCATACTCACCTGCAGCCTGAGATGAAGCTGAGTTGGGTTAGTCTTACAGGGAATTCTTCACAAAAAACTCCACATCTATGTCCATGAAGTTGGGTCTTCATTAGTACCTTGATGGCTTGATTGACTCATTCAGTCAACAGACAAGTGGCCTGGAAGCTTTCTAGTGTCCCCATCTCTTGCCCTTGACCTTTGCCCTGCCCCCTGCCAGGATTTGGGGCTGCAGCTGGGCTTCCCTCACTCCCTCCACTAAATTGAGGCCTCTCCTCCTCCCTGCAGAGTAAACTCATTCCCAAGGCCAAGGGCTCGGTGACAGTGAGACTGTGAGTCACAAAGCAAACACCAGCTGTCTCGGATAGATTTTTAATTTCCAGTGTAAGACCTGTTTCAGCCCCACAGCCTGCTTAAAACAACCCCCTCTCCTCCTTCCCCCCTCAGTCCTGGCTGGAGCTGAGTTCACTCAGTCAACGATTCACTAATTATTTCAACACATATTAAATAATTACTGTGTGCCAGACCTCATGCTAAGGACTGGAGATGCAGGAATCAATACAGCCTTCTTTGAGGATTTTATGGTTAAGAGAGGCAGTCATCTATATAAACAACGAGGACAGCTACCATTTACAGACTCCCGTGTGCCCAGGGCTTTAGGTAACTTATGTTATTTAGCCCTCACAAACCACACTGTGAGGTTGGTACTGAGTTAGGCCCCATTATAGGTGAGGAACTGGAGACTCTGAGACATTCCCAAGGTCATGTGGCCAGCAGGCAGGAGGGCCAAAGTGAAAAGGCTGAATGTGCGGGGACAGAGGAAGCAACCTCAGTTCTGCTCGGGGCCTGGACGGAGGGGTGCGGGAGTGCTTCCTCCAGTGCTGAGGAGAGAGCAGCCCTCACAGGTGTCTCCTCTGCCCCAGGATGACCGGAGCTGGAGTGGGAGCCGTGAACATCTGTAAGTCCTTGGCTGCGGGCCCATCGCCTATGCCGTCCAGACTAGGCTGGGTCTATTGGATGGCACATCGGCCTGAAGGCCTGGCCTTCTGGAGGCTGGGAGCCTCCTTCTCTCCAATAGCTTTCAGCAGGGGCCTGCAGCTCCCATCCAGAGAGGCTCAACAGCCCAGGAAAGCCATGCACGAGGACAGGGTGGGTGGGGCCAGTGTGGAGCAGCCCTCACCTCTGTCTGAGGCTCCTTCTGGGTTGGCCCCTGGCTGTTGGGGGGAAGGGAGGTGGGTGGGAGGAGGGAGACGGGCAGCTATGGCAGGAGGGCGGGGGCGTCGGGTAGTGGGCCTCACGCCGATGGAGACCTCCTCCCTTCTCTCTCAGCTGTGGTTGGTTCCACGGGCGGTGCTGGCAGCCGGCTGACCTTCGGGGGAACCATGGGCAGCGATGCCCTGAGATTCTCCAGTGGTGGAGGGCCTGGGGCCCCCAAGGCCTATTCCATTAGGACCACATTTGCCCCCGGCAGGTGCACCCGCAACTGAGCCTCTGGTGTGGGGAGACACATACCCTCTCCTCCCATCGTCACAAGAGGACCTCCATCCCTGGTCCCATCCCTGGTCCCAAGACTGCAAGGCAGTCTGAAAAATGATGTCAGAATAGCTTCCAATAAAGCAGCTGCTTTCTGAGGCTTGGGTGAGCCCATGCCCAGCACCTGGTATCCTGTCTTCATTAGGCTGGGCGGGGAAGGCGGTGGGGAGGGGAGGGCTTGAGAGACCGCAGGGTCTGCCCTGATAACTGGGACAGCACTTTGGTGACATGGGGGTGCTGCTCTATGGAACTTGACTCTTATCCAGAGTGAGGCCTTGACCTCTCCCAGGGCTGGGCCTGATTCCAGCTCCTCTCCTGAAGAAGCCCAGAAGCCCCTGGAAGTTCTGGCTCTGCCAGTGCCCAGGAAGTGGGCACTGGAGTCCTCTCCTGCTGAGGGCGTGGGAGAGCCGTTTGCACCCACTCCCTCCCCCAGCCAATGCCCTGTGCTGTCCGAGAACATTCCTCAGTGGTGAGAAGACCACACGTTTAGCTGCCCTAGGCCTGGGTTTGGGGTGGACCAACCAACTGGCAAATCAGTCCTTCCTGGGAGAGAGAGGGAGTCAGGCGGGGCATAAAATTGTGCCCTGGGAGACGCAACCTCAGTCACTGTGGGAGGGTTTAGGAGGCAGGGGAAGCAGCAGCAGGTCCACACTGGAGGGGCCCTGGGACCAATCTGTCTGTTAGAAGCCACAGGCGTCCAAGCCTCCAGAGCAGCTACAGTCAGGGTTGACTCTTTGCCCAGGGCTGGGGGAAACCAGTCATTCAGACTCTTGGGGATGGAGGGGAGCTGCCAGAGCTGCGGGGGCGAGGAGCCCTCCCTCCCTGGAGGAAGTGAAGAAACAAGCGGGGAGAGAGATGCAGGAGGAGGCAGCAATTGGGCAGGTCAGGCCGGCTGGTTCCTGCAGCCCTTCCACCGCAAGCCCAGGGGCTCTCCGAGCTCTGGGACCCGCCGCCGGAGGCAGGGACGGCTGGCTCGCAGAGCGGTGTATTTACGAAGCAGAAGCCGCCAAGCAAACCACACCAGGTGGCTGCCGCCACCGCTTTGGCCGCAGGGCGAGCACACCGGTGCTCACCCCCAGGTTCCCGCTGCAGCGGGCGCTGCAGACGCTGCCCGTCGCCGGCCGGGAGCCGGACACACAGAGGTCCCTGCAGACGACCCCGCCCCGGGAGCTGCTGACACCTGCGGGGGGCCGGGGAAGGGAGAGAACGGGGCTGAGTCGCCTCGCAAGGTCGTCACCAGCGGCTCCTGCCTAAGGGCCAGAGTCCCCCCACCCCCTCTTCTCTTCCTCAGAGCTCCTTCCCTCTATTTCTATTCCCCCTTCCCCCTCAAACAACCTCACACCTGGGCACTTCTTCCAGTAGTCTAACCTCAAGCATCCCCGATAAACTGTCAGCCCAGGCCCTCCCTATAGGCTGAAATAGCTATTTAAGTTATCATAATCATTCACTGCCACATCCCCCTCCTTCCTTTCAGGGTCTTAAACTGTGCCCCCCGTCCCCACCCCCCGGCCCCCGCCTCCTGTCTTTGTAAATAAAACTTTATTGGAAGCCAGCCACACCTATTCCTGAAGTATTGCTATGGCTGTGTCTGCTTTCACATTACAACAAGCTAAGCAGTTGAGCAGAGACTGCGCGACCCGCAAGCCTAAAATATTTACTATTTGGCCCTTTAAGAAAAAGACGGACCACCAGGAGCCCCAAGCTCTTATTTCAGAACCCACAGTATAGATAACTTACAGACATTTACAGCACCAATGCCCTTAAACAACCTTGTGGGGAGAGAAAAGAGTCAAAAATTAGTTGGGGGGAGCAGAACTTGCAAATTCCCTCCTCCAAGTAATCATGATGAAAATTAGATGCAAATAATATGCAAACATGCTCCTAGCTCTAAGCACAGCTTGGAGGATGAAGAGACACCATCCCCACAGATGTGGTCCTCACCCCTGCCCCTCGCCCTCCAGCAGGCGCCTGTAGGTGGCGATCTCGATGTCCAGGCCCAGTTTGGAGTTCATCACCTCCTGGTACTCCTTGAGCAGGCAGGCCATGTCCCGCTCGGCCTTCTGCAGGGCCTCCTCCAGCCCGGCCAGCTTGCAGCAGGCATCATTAAGGGCCGCCTCGCCCTGCTGCTCCGCCTCGGGCATGGCAGCCTCCAGCTTGGAGTTCTGGGGGACAGGGGAGGGTTATTAAGGCTCCTTCTTCTGGATTTAGGGTCAGAGACCAGGTATCCACTGACCATTGACTATCAGAGGAAGAAGGGGCCTTACTCGTTTGTTAGGTCAGGGGTTGCAAATTAGTGCTCTTGGGGAATGTTGGCAGTGTCCTTAATTTTTGAAATTTAATGTAAAAATCCAAATTCCTGGCTTCTCTTGAAAAACCAGAGGATCCGGCCACACTGTACCTGCATTTCTGTAGGGCCTGCCTCAGTTGGATCTGATCAGCTCTGCCCGTTTGTTTTGTTTTCCAGTTCACCACACCCTAGTGCCTTCGGTACAGGCTGCTTCACTCACTTACTAACCTCTGGGGACATCTAAGTGTGTGGTCAGTGATCTAGAGCAATGGGCCAGAGAGGTGAAATGGCTTCCCCCAAATCACATGGTGAGCTAGTGGCAGGGCTGGTTGGAGAGCCCAGGTTTCCTGCCTCTCAGACTGGTGCTATTTCCTCTGCCCCATTCTGCCCCTGGGACCATGAGAGCCCTGGTCATTCCGTTCCCCTCCATAGCCCCTCCCCTGCGTCCCCCCATTCAGCGGGGACGGAGAGCGTTCTCCGTGGAGAAGACTTGCCTGAAGTTTGACGTTGCTTCTTCCCCCACACTTTGGCAAGGTGTCTGACTTAAATCTCCCTGCTCGTTGATCTCCTCCTTGGTGCGGCACAGGGTCTCCCCAGGCTGGATCACCGTGGCCTTGATCTCCTCGCATTGGGGGAAAGCACAGATGCTCATGGGACACAGGATATGCCATCACATTGAGCCCCACGGTTTGCACATCGGCCACCCCATCCTGAGAGCTGCCTGCCCTTCCCTTACCCATCCCACCTAGACAAAGGCCAAAGCCCTTTTAGCATCCCTCCTGCTAATACTTTCAGCTTTTAGCATCCCTGTTCTGGGAAGGGGGCACTGGACCACTCACCTTGCTGCGGTACCAGGACTCAGCCTCGGCCCGGCTGCGGCTGGCCATGTCATCCTACTGAGCCTTGATCTCGGCGACAATGCAGTCCATGTTCAGGTCCCGGCTGTTGTCCATCTTGACGATGGCTGAGGTGCCTGAGATGTGGGCGTGGAGGACCTGGAGCTCCTGCGGGGAAGTGGGGGAGTGGTAAGAGCTTCCTGGACCATAGTCCCACTCCCCGAAGCCTTCTTTCTCATGGTGCTTCCCTGTCCCCTGCCCTTGCTTCTTCCACAGCCTCACTGTCTGAAGCCCCAGTACAAAGGTGACATCTCCCCTTCGACCCTGGAACCTCTCAGTGCTCCTCAGGACCAACGTCCCAAGGCTGAGAGGAGCCCAGCTCGGAGGCTTACTGCCTGATTTCAGTCAGGGCCTCTGAAATCAGGCAGCAACTTACAATTTGTGCCTGATGTGTGAATATACAATTTGTGATAATTATCACCACAGTAGCCAGGGCAACAGCTTGTTTGGGTTTGGTAGATAAGACAAGAAGCTATACTTTTTCATCTTCTGACAGTAAATCTGCCTCGGGTCCCTCGACTCTGCCCTGTGCTCCCCTCACCAGGGGTTTCAGAAGCCAAGTGGTGGAAAGTCCTTTCCAATGTCCAAATACCATCCTCCTTGCTGCCCCACTGCTCTGTGGCCCCTCACCTCTTTAAACAGCTGCTGCAGGAAGTTGATCTCCTGGGTCAGGGCCTCCGCATTGGCCTCTAGGTCTGACTTTTGCAGGTAGCCGCAGTCCACAACCTAAAGGGAGAGGGTGGCACAGGAGTCTCACTGGGGAGACAGCACAGAGCTCTCCCCACCAGGGAGGGGCACCCCATCAGGCTGGGCACACTCCCTGGGCCCTCTTTAGCTGTTCATTCCAGTGCCTGGTGTCATGGTATTGATGAAGTCCTTTACTCAGTTCAAGGGGTCAGAAGCAGGTCTGGGTAAGGGAGGGGGTCCTGAGGTTTCCAGGCATCTCCTCTGGTACCCACTAGGATGATCGCTCTAGAATGCACAGCTTGCACTATTGTGAAACTTAGGATCTGGTGTAAATGGCTGTTTTTTTTTTTTTTTTGCGGTATGCGGGCCTCTCACTGTTGTGGCCTTTCCCGTTGCAGAGCACAGGCTCCGGACGCGCAGGCTCAGCGGCCATGGCTCACAGGCCCAGCCGCTCCGCGGCATGTGGGATCTTCCCGGACCGGGGCACGAACCCGTGTCCCCTGCATCGGCAGGCGGACTCTCAACCACTGTGCCACCAGGGAAGCCCTATAAAATATATTCCTTATTTTGAGTTGTGGTTATAAAAAAAAGTTTGACAGCCAGTACCCTGAAGAACCTCTTGCCAAAGTACACCAGCAAATATGTACCCCAAAGTTCGGGGCAGCATTGTTTATTATAACCAAAAAAAAAAAAGCACACGTATGTATACCCCTAGGAGAATGGAGAATAATTATACACTGGAATGCTCTACAGCACTGAAAAATAAAGAAAGCTACAGGCATCAAAATGGGTGGATCTCACAAATAGAATGTTGAGGGGGGAAAAGCAAGTCAGAGGAGCGAACATGTAATTCTATTTATAGAAAGCTTAAAGGCAGGCAAAACTAAACAATTGCTTAGGGATTCATACTCATATGATGCAACAATAAAGAAAATCAAAGGAGTGCTTAACACGAAAACCCAAGATAGTGGTTACCTTGGAGATTGGATGGGGTCAGAGGGGGAGGATGCTGTGCTCAGGAAGGGTCCCACAGGGGGCTCTGAAGGTACTGCTGGGTACGCAAGGATTTGTTTTTATTACTGTTGCTATTTAAATCATTAAACGTATGTTGTATATACTCTTGCACGTATGAGAAATTTATAAAACAAAAGAAAATGCCGATCAACTTGTGTTCTCTGATCCCTGTTACTCCTTCAGTTTAGAGTCTTGTCTTACCCCAGATTTCTTACCTAGTCGTGGAAATGGAATCCCCAGCCTCAGTCTCTCTGCCTCCTATCTGTCTTCCACGCTGCTGCCAGACAGGCCTTCCAAATTGCATCATACACCATGCTGCTGGCCTGCTCAAGCACCTTCTGTGGCTCCCATCGCCCACTCCATAAGCCTGAAGTCCTCAGCTCCACACGTTTCCCCCACTTGAAGCACCTTTCCTTCCCCCTCCCCCTCCCCCTCCACCCCTTTCCTTCAAGTCCCTTTCCAGCCCAGAGACCACCACGTTCCCATCTGGGTTCACAGGATGGCTGCTTCCACACCCCCGTCAGAACTCTGCAGTTGTAACAAGATGAGCTCACAAAGCCCCCAGGAAGGAGAGGTGAGCATTCTGGAAGCTCTTTGGGCTAGAGCTGAGGTTCGGTGCCCAGGGAAGGCTTGGAGGAGGTGACAGCTCTGTTCATCATGGTGAGACTTGTCCACACGGCTCATTAGCTCACACAGGATGAGACGTCTTGGACTCCAGATCTGTTGGACCCAGCCAGGCACAAGCTTGTCTGCTGTGTCTTTGTCTTTTGGGAATGAGAGCAGGAAAGTGTAGGCAGTAGGAATAGGGCAGAGATTGGTGGGAGATGGAGTTTTGCGGTCTCTTTATATCCATTCCCCCCCCACCCCATCTGCCTTGGAAGGAAATTTGCAGTGGGCTGGCGTGAACAGTTCCTATTCTCTGGGTTGAAGGGTGTGTGTGACTTTATCTGTCCCTCAGGGTATAGAGCAACATGCATGGACTTAAGATGAAGCCTGGCTTAGCCATTGACCGGCAGGGTCACTCACGTCCCTCTGGGTCCCTCTGCCTTGCACAGTGGATGAGCAGCAGCTTTTGCCAAGGAAAGGTAATGGAGAGAGTAACATCTACGTGGCCTACTTTACAGGTGGTCATGAGCCCCAGTGAGGTGGTGGAGGCATCGTGAAAGCGTCGGTCC
The DNA here is from genome assembly GCF_964374135.1 of Grampus griseus. Taxonomy (NCBI): domain Eukaryota; kingdom Metazoa; phylum Chordata; class Mammalia; order Artiodactyla; family Delphinidae; genus Grampus; species Grampus griseus. Next base: position 42,052,405 of record NC_139005.1, read on the forward strand.
CTGTGCCCGGCTGGTTGTGTGTTGGCGTGTGCAGACAGGATGCAGGAAGGGAAAAGGCCCACTGATTTTGTCCCTTGTAGTCCCGTAGTGTTGTCCCAGAGTGGCCTTGGGTTTGGGGAAGGAGCTGGAATCTGGATCTCCTGTCACTGATTAATAGCCTTCATCAAGTTAGGGAAGTTTCCTCATATTCTTAGCCTTTAAAAAGTATTTTTAGAATTAGAAATTATTGTTGAGTTTTATTAAATGCCTTTTGTATTCATTTCGATGATCCTATGTAGCGAAGGAAGATAATTGATCTCCTAGAGTTAACTACCCTTATTCCTGGGATCAACCCTGTGTGATCTCAGTTCAAAGACTCAACAGACTGCCGCCCTGCGTTGTTGCCCTTTGTGGCTGAGTTCACGCTACCTTTGGCATCTCCAGGCCTGGTGGCTCACCCACCATTGTGCCAGCCAAGTGCATTTCATTCTCTCAGCAACCTTTGGGGTTAGGAAAGATGATCATCCCCATCTTACAGATGGAGAGATGGAGGCCCAGAGGAGTTAAATGCTCGGTCTTCCTGGCCTCAGTCGAGTACCCTTGCTGCTCTCCTCATCTCCCTGATCCTCTCCCATGCTTGGCTGCCCCGACTCCACAATGTGAGGAGATAAAGATAACGGTGCAGAAACACAGGCAGAGCTTGCGCCACAGCAAGGAGGAGCTGAACAGGCTTAACTAGGCCATCCAGTGGCCGACAGTGGAGGTGAACAGCACCAAGAGCCAGGTGAGGGGTGGGAGTGGGGGCAGCTGGGTGGTGATGGTGGAAGGGCATTGACTATTTAGGACAACTAGGTCTTCACACGGTCTGGACTCCAGACAAGGCCTGCTTCTGAGCTGTGTGGTGTCACAGCACAGAGGGCTGGTTAGAACAGTTGCATGTTCTGGAACTCTCTGAGGGCTCTGTCCTCAGAATTCCATTGGAGGGTGGAGGGGACACATTGGTTGCCAGGAGACCTGGAGTTAATCCTATCTTTTAAAAGAGCCAGTGTCTTTTCACACCGCTCACTTCTGATCTCTCAATATTATCAATTTATTTCTATCACACTTAGAGGTGGGGATGGGCACTTCCATTTCTGCTATAGTTTCCTGGGCCCGGCACTGGAAGTTTAGAGATTCACTCTGCTGTACAGATGTATGTTCAGGGACTTGCCTTGGCCTATAGTGAAGCTGAGGGGCCATCGCTCCACTCCCACCAGCACTTGTAATATCTTCATCAGTGTGGCGGGGATGGTTTCCTGCGTGAAGGAGCTTGATGGCCTGGAAGACGTGGGGTTTTCTTTCTGTGCTTGCAATCTCTGATCATATAAGTGTAATGAGAGGCTGCCCATGGCCCTGATCCCAGGAGGGATTTCTACTTTGTATTCTGCAAAAGAATACTACTGATGATAAATGAATATTGTGATTATTTCGTGGCAGGCACTAAGTATTTTATGTATACGAAATTCCTTAATCCTCCCAACAACCCTAGGAGGTAAAAGAAAAATGCTCTTTTTCTCATTTTCACTTTAGACATATAGAAACGGAGGCACAGAGAGGGTAGGTAAACGGCCCGAAGTCACTCCGCTAGGAACAGAGTTCAGTTTTGGACCCATGCAGTTTGGCTCCAGGGTCTGTGTGCTCACCTCTACACCACATCATCTTCTTGCCACGTGCTGTTTTCTAGCTTTGAGGCAATTTATCAGCTATGGAAGGTCTCCAAACCCCAAAAGGACTCCATTAAAAAAAGACAGCCATGTCAAAGGCTTTTTGAAAGTTTAAGTCATCTTCATGTATTCACCCCTTAAAGAATTCTTGTAAGTTACTCAGGCTTGAGTCTTCCCCACCAAACAGGAGTGATGTTTCCTTAAGCTTTGAGTGACTGGTGCATCTACCCATAGGTTTACAGATGTGCACAGATACGTTCTCTGGGAGGCAGCTGTGGTTTAGTGAAATGAGCACTAAACATGCTCACGGGGTTCAAACCCCAGCTGTGCCACCGAACTCAGGGTGGGACCCTGCCCTGGCTACTGCGGGTCCCTGAGCTCTGCAAGAGATACTGTGAAGGTGGTATGGATAAAATTACAGGGTGGAGCGGCGTAGCACAATCCTTAGCAAAATCTGAGAGTGCTGTGAGCCCAGGGACAAAAGACTAGTGGAGACCCCACATCTAGGGCTTTTCTGCTCCATGTGACTTTGGGGACCCTCCCAAACCTCGACCCCTGAGGAAGATAGCAGAAGTGCAGACAAGGCCCAGCGTTGGCTATATTGATTTATTGGAAACACAGATCAAGGAGAGGAACACGGCAGAGAAGGAAGGGGTGATGCTGGGACAGAGTGGGAGCGTTGGCTATTGGCCCCATAGCAGCCCAGGTCCTAATCCTGGTCCCCCCTGCCCCGGAGTCCCCTTCCTGTGATGGCCAAAGAGACTTCTTTCTAGGGTAGCCTTTCCCAGCGTGGGCGGCAGAGCCCGGGAAGAGGGGATCACACACAGGCTTGAGACGTTAGGAGTGGGAGGGACCTTTCAAAGAGCCAGCGAAGTAGCCTAGGGCTTGCTCCGCCCAGAGGTGGGCGGGGCGGGGCCAGGCAAGGCGGGCCCTGCCGGGCTGCGCGGAAGGGTTGCCCGGCGCGGGCCTGAGTTGGGGCGCTTAACATTTGCGGCAGCTGCTGGCGCGGGAGCCCACGCCGCAAGACGTGACGGAGCTGCAGGGGCCGTAGGGCCCACACAGGCCGGTGCTCACCGCCAGGTTCCCGCTGCAGGGGACGCTGCAGACGCTGCCAGTCACCGGCCGGGAGCCGGACACGCAGAGGTCCCCGCAGACGACCCCGCCCCGGGAGCTGCTGACACCTGCGAACCCCAAAGGCTTAGTCAAAATTCTGGGGGGCCAAGTCTCCCGCATCCCCGACGATGCACCTCTCCAAGCATCTTTACTTAACAACTCTAGTCCCAACGAAGTGGTCCTTGCTTCTTGTCTAACCCAAATCCCTCCTCCTGTGATGCCAGCCCACTCTTATATTTAGGTCCAGTGGAACTCCTCCTTCCATCCCTTACAGGAAGAGAGTAAATTCATCCACACAGGGCCTAGGTTACTCACAGACATTCACGGCCCCAACGCCTTCACACAGTCTGAGAGGGAAGAGGAAAAAAGCAACATTAGCGACTGAGCCAGAGTTGCCGACAGAGCTCTACAAATTCCTGGGGTGGGGTTCACAAGTGGTCAGGAAGGAGGGGGCAGAGGGTCAAAAGTAATAGTCCTCACAAACCGCCCCCCACCCCAAAGTGATAAATGATAGGTTTGTCCCAGATCCCTGGCCATTGCTCGGCCAGGATCAAGGGTGGTGCTTGTGGAAAGGGTGGGAATGGGCAGCTCAGGGCCAGGCTGGGATGGGCCCCACCTGTGCTCCTCGCCCTCCAGCAGGCGCCTGTAGGTGGCGATCTCGATGTCCAGGCCCAGCTTGGAGTTCATCACCTCCTGGTACTCCTTGAGCAGGCAGGCCATGTCCCGCTTGGCCTTCTGCAGGGCCTCCTCCAGCCCGGCCAGCTTGCAGCGGGCATCATTAAGGGCTGCCTCACCCTGCTGCTCCGCCTGGGTCACAGTGGCCTCCAACTTGGAGTTCTAAAGGCCCAGAAGAGAACAAGGTGAGTTATGGTCCCTGGGTCTCTGTGTCCACTTCCTGGACACATCCAGTCTCTCCTGGCCAGCTGGGATCACCCCAGGAACAGGTCTCTCCTCTTCATCACCTGGGTTTCCTTAAGTGACCACAACCTGGGACTCAGGTCATGCAGATGGGCTGGAGAATGAAAGGTGAGATCCAGTTGGGTGCACACACTGCCTGTGGGACCCTGGGTGGGCCTCAAACGACCCCTACCTGGCACTTGGCATTCTCGACCTCGGCCGTCAGCCTCTGGATCACGCGGTTCAGCTCGTTGATCTCCTCCTTGGTGCGGCGCAGGGTCTCCCCATGCCGGAGCACCGTGGCCTTCATCTCCTCACACTGGAGGGAAGCAGAGAGGCTCATGAAACTCAGGATGGGACATCCCACCCACTCAGGACACCACAGATGATTTGCAGATTGTACAGTACTCAGCCTGTGCAACCATACGTGGCAGCCACGTCCTGCTACTATAACCTGAGAGGGGTCTGCACTTCTTTCACCACCTCTAGGAATCAGAGTCCCCAGGCAAAAGAAGCCTTGTTAATATATACCACCCATCCCTCCCACCGTGTCTAGGAGGCAGGTGCCCTGAGACACTCACGTTGCTGCGGTACCAGCTCTCAGCCTCGGCCCGACTGCGGCCGGCAATGTCGTCATAGTTCGCCTTGATCTCGGCCACAATGCTGTCCATATTCAGGTCCCGGCTGTTGTCCATCTTGATGATGACCGAGGCGTCTGAGATGTGAGTGTGGAGAACTCGGATCTCCTGCAGATGATGGGGTGGGAGGATGCGTGTGGTTTATACCATCCCCTCCCTCACCACAGTGTGTACCCAACCTTCTCAGCCCTCCTTGGTCTCTAGCCCCCGCCCTCTCTGACAGCCTCACGGACTGCAGCTCCTGCCCAAATCCCTGTCCCACTCTGATCCCAGACCAACGCCCTCTCTTCCAGGCCAGCTGCTGGTTTTGTGCCTGGACCACAGCCCCTCACCTCCTCATACAGTCGCCGCAGGAAGTCGATCTCCTGAATCAGGGCCTCTGAGTTGGCCTCCAGGTCTGACTTGCAGAGGTAGGCGCAGTCCACATCCTGGGAAGGTGGGGAATCTTTGAGTTCAGAGGACCTCTGGTGATCACCACCCCACATTCCTCTCTCCCTTCACCCATTACATGGAGGTGAGGGGGAAAGGATTCCCAGTGCTACTATTCCCATGCCATCTCCGTACCCTCTGCCCTTCCCCAGAGGCACCTCACAACCTCCTCCCCTCCTAAGAACAAACGCCTCGTGCCTTGGAGATGGGTCACCAGCCTTTCACTCCTCCTACCTGAGACCTCTTACCTCCCAGCTCTCCTTCTTACCCTCCCCTGTACCAGGAAGCCTGCCAGACTGGCTCCCTCACTCAGCCACCTTGACACTTCCCTGTCCCCCAGCAGTCCTCCAAGACTCCACCTGGCCTCTCCTGGCTCTGCTCCATCCTCCCCGAGATCCTGAGACTGTGCCCCTCTTCCTAATCAGACTTCCTGCAGCAGTAGACAGGACACCGTCCCTCAACAGCGAGACTGGAGCTGCCATGCCTCCATGGGACCCCAGCCACAGACCACCACCTCTGGAGCAGCACAGAACATCCAGAGCTCAACTCAGCCATCCCGCTGCTTCAGGGCAGGGTGCTAGTGTATGCTCCAAGGGTAGTGCCCTTCTCAGAGCCCTACATGGGCCTTTCATGACCTAATCTCTGGGAATTTCCCATCCTGACTTGGCAAGGTCGCTGCACCCCGCACTGAGGTTGAGACCATGGGTCTCCCCAGCAAGAGTCTGTCATTCTGAGATCCCTCGTGTCTCTGCTTCCCGATCCCACGTGACTCACCTTCTTCAGAGCCACAAACTCATTCTCCGCTGTCACTCTCAGAGCGACTTCCGCCTCGTACCTGAGGCAGAAGAGGGCAGAAAGGGAGGTCATGGCAGGGCAGGTCTCCCCAGAACCCCCTCCACTTCATACCAGTGAAGGAGGCAATGTTAGGGACCTGCCAACACAGCCCGCCCCCTGGCAGCCCTGCTGGGGTCCGCTGTGGTTGGATTTGGGATGTGTTTGTGATTCTCTCTCCACTTTGCATTGAGGGGTCCAGGGGGCCACTCTTCTGGGACCTCACAGCCCTGTTCCCAAAGCTGCTCTGAGGTCCTGTCTGGAGAATAAGGACTCAACACCAGCCCCATGCTAGGAGTGGACAGCAGCACATGTGGGGCACTGCAGCCTCCGCTCTCCTGGGTGTCCATCCTAGCTCAGCTGTGGGAGGGCCCATGAGTCCCAGAGGCCCTCAGCACTCCGCACCCTAGACGGTGGGACACCAGCAGCCCCAGGACCTGGCAGCCCTGAGTGACACTGGGACTCATATCACGTCCAGGTGCTACAGGTGGGAGCCTGAGAGGCCGGGAGGAGATGGCTTGGGAGACTGCAGAAGCCCCCTCCCCACAGACCGCAGGGCACAGCTGCTGGGTGATCAGGCTCCAGGAAGTGAAGGCTGAAGGAGCAGAGAGAGACCTCCTGGGGAATCACGGCCCTACTCTTAGGCATCTGATCGATGACTGCCTGATGTGAAGATCCTGCTGCCCAGCGCCCACCTGCCCTGCAAGGGCACTGGCCCTTCTCGGAAAGTCTTCTCCAGTCTCATCCAGTAGGCTTTAACTCAATCCATCCCTGTGCCCAACATCATCCCTGACCGCACTCACTTCTGCTTGTAGCCCTCCAGCACCTCCTGCATGTGGCTGAGCTCCGAGGCCAGCCTCCCGCTGTCGGCCTCCACGCACTCGGCCTCCCTCCTCAGCGTCTGGATGTAGGCCTGGAACAGGGGCTCCAGGTTGCTCTCGCAGCACTGGCGGTTCTGGTAGAACTGCCACTTGGTCTCCAGCAGCTTGTTCTGCTGCTCCAGGAAGCGCACCTGCCATTTGGGGTGGGAGGACGGGTCAGATGGCTCCCACTGCCCCAAAGCCTACTTGGGGCATGTGGGGATGGGGGAGGGCACTGATTGCTTTAAGGTAAACTCCCAAACCAGGAGCTCAGCAGAGATTACACAGGGCGCTGTGGAAGACAAGGCAACTTCTGGATTTTGGGATTGGGATTTATGTTTGGATTTTCCAAGTTAGGGGTGAGAGCAAGGGGCTGGGAACGACCAGTCCCTGCTCAGGTGAACTGAGTTATCCTGATGTGCTGAGCCTAGGTGGCATGTGGTCAGGAGCCAAGTAGAGGTCTTTTTGCCTCTGACTCCCCCATCAGTGCCCAGCCTGAATTGAGCATGGGTGGGGTCAGGAAAGGTGTGATCAAGGACACCCACCCCAAGGCTGACCTGTGGTCCTCTTCCTATATCTTATGTGCATTTCTTGTGTCTTGTTTGCATGTATGGCCTTCTTCCTCCGACATGCGGTTCCCAACCTGTCCTTGTCTGTCTGTGGGGACCCTGCCTGTCTGGACAGAGGTTGTGTATAATAACAATTGCCTCATCAGGAGCCCCTGCTCTAGACTCATCTCTCTGATCTTTCTGTGCCCTGGATATGTGTCCGTCTCCTCCATCAGACTCGGGGCTCACCTGGGCCACATCTCTCCTGCCCCCCGACTACCCCTTCAGTGCCTGCCCAGGAAGGGAGGGTTCAGGAAGGGTGCGATCAAGGACACCCACCTTGTCGATGAAGGCAGCGAACCTGTTGTTGAGACACTTGATCTGCTCCTTCTCCTCGTGCTTCACACACTGCACGTTGGGGTCGATCTCCAGGTTGAGGGGCGCGAGGAGCCTCTCGTTGACCGACACGGTGGTGATGCAGGGCGGGCTGGGGCCGCACACGCCGCCAGAGCGGTACCCGAAGCTGCGGCCGCAGGAGCCGGTGCGGAAGCCCTCGCAGAGGCTGCGGCTGCCGAAGCCCCCGGTGAGGCCGCGGTAGCAGGAGATGCCGCGGTAGGGGGCGGCCGTGATGCTGCAGCGGCTGGGGCGGGTACCGCAGGCTGAGAAGCAGCTGAAGGCGCGGCCGCCGAATCCTGATCCGTAGGTCATGATGCTTCTGGAAGTTTGGCTTGCGTTGTACAGGATGGGAGAGCTGGAGTCTTGTGGGAACTCTAATGTCCTCCTCTAGGAGCCTGGGTCCTATTTATGCTCGGGTAGGAAGTGCTTGGCTATGCAGATGGGGTTTTGCAATTTGTGCTTTATGGGCTTGGGTGGCTAGCTGGGTCCAACGCCTCTCTAGAATGTGCTTTAATAGTGGAGAGGCCCGCACCCTTCTCTGAGTAAAGAATGCCAACCCCTGGGCTGTAGGGGAACTCAGCATGTTTCATCTTCAAAGTGCCTCGACAGCAGGGCACGCACACATCTGAGAGTACTGGAGAGAGAAGGGCAGGGCAGGGGAGGGGAGAATGGGGCCAAGAAAAGGGGAGGAGAAGGGAAGCCAGATGGGGCAGAAGCAGGCAAACTGTATGTGTGTAGGGTGTGAGTGGGGGACCCAGGAAAGACTGCGATATTTACGAATAACTTCTAGAAGTTTCCATCCCAGTAGTGGCCAAGGCCCTACTATAACATAAAGCTGTATTTCCCCCATCTGCAGAAAGTCCAGTTGGCTGCTGAAATACACCTGACTTCCTGTCATGGCAGCAGCCAGCAGATTATTAAATATTTGTGTTTTATGTCTTCTTCCACTTTTATTATGAGAGTTTTCAAACATATAGAAAAGTTGAAGGAATAGTACCTGTGTAACAAACACCCTGATGTGTTCCACCCAGGTACCCAGATTCAAGAGTTGTTAACATTGTGCCGTATCTGCTTTCACATTTGCCCAATTATTTGACGATTACAGAAAGCATAACACGGAGCCCTTAAATACTTAGGCATATGCATTTCTTAAGAATAAGGACAGTACCATTTTCACATGCAAGAAAAAGAACGATAATTCCAAAGAATCATTTACTATCCATTCCATATTAAAATTTCCCAATTGCCCTAATAATTTTTAAAAATAGGTTTTCTTGATTTAACTTATCGCTCTATCTCTTGTATTTTCTGTACACTGAAAATTAACTCTTGAGCTAGGCTGGTCAGTATGGTAGCCAATAGACACAGGTGGTTATTTAAATTAGTTGAAATTAAATAAATTCAAAATCTAGTCCCTCAATTACATGCCACGCATGACTACTGGCTGCCTTATTGAACAGCACAGCTACAGAACAGTTCCACCATCACACCAGCTTCTATTAGATAGTGCTGGTCTGGAGGCTTGACTGGGTTTAACTGAAACATTTTTGGGCAGAATACGTCATAACTGATGCTTTATAACTCTTACTGTATCACCCCAGGAAGCACAAAATGTCAGGTTGTCCTGTTACTGGTGATGCTAAATCGGGTCACTTGAGTACATTTTCCCCTTTACAATTAGAAAGAATTCCATAGGGCAACATAGGTCCTACTTTCTTTTTATTGGCCGCCTACTATGTGACCATCATTGTATGCCATAAATGATCTCTAATTCTCACATCAACCCTATGAAGTATGTATCATTATCCCCATTTTGCAGATGAGGAAACTGAGGCTCAGAGAGGTTAAATAACTCAACCAAAGTCTCCCATCTATTTTTTTTTAAAGATTTTTTTAATGTGGACCATTTTTAAAGTCGTTATTGAATTTGTTACAATATTGCTTCTGTTTTTTAAAAATATATATATATTTATTTATTTATCTATTTTTGGCTGTGTTGGGTCCTCGTTGCTGTGCGCGGGCTTTCTCTAGTTGCGACGGGTGGAGGCTACTCTTCGTTGCGGTGCTCAGGCTTCTCATTGCGGTGGCTTCTTTTGTTGCGGAGCAAGGGCTCTAGGCACAGGGGCTTCAGTAGTTGTGGCACGCAGACTCAGTAGTTGTGGCTCGCTGGCTCTAGAGTGCAGGCTCAGTAGTTGCGGCGCATGGGCTTAGTTGCTCTGCGGCATGTGGGATCTTCCCGGACCACCCCAAATCGAATCACATCAAAAGGATACAACTACTGCTAGTGTTGGAGGGCCTTCTGCAGAGGTGGGGGGTGGCTGTGGCTCACCGGGGGAACAAGGACACTGACAGCAGAAGTTCTGGGAAGTACTCCTTGGTGTGAGCCCTCCCAGAGTCTGCCATTAGCCCCACCAAAGAGCCGGGTAGGCTCCAGTCTCCCATCTATTAAGTAGTGAAGCTCAGGAGATGCAATGCCTTCTCACCTATAGGCTATGGCAACCCCTGGATTTCCTAATCCCTGCAAACTTTCAAGAGGGTGGAGCAGTTGTTAGAGAGAGGATATCTGTGGATATAGGATTGGGGAGAGTCAGTCTAAGGAAGGTGGGCAGAGTCAGAGGAGGCTGGAATGGTTGCAACCAGGAGGGCCAATGGGCATGTATGTGGCACAGGGCAATGAGAGGCTGGGGGCGGGGTGGAGATCTGCAGGACCGTGTGGCTGCGAACTGAAGGAAGGGGATGGAGAACAGCACTTTTAGTTATTTGTTTACCTCTGGTATATTGTAAGTACCTATATAGGTTATACTGTGTTCTATGTACCCGTGAAGCACCCCATTCCAATAGAGCAGGTCTAGAAAAATGATACCATAAAGTACAGGGGTTTGCATTAAATGGAAGGGAAAAAAAGAAGTGAAACGCCGCAGCTAGCAATCTTCCCCGTCCTCCCCGCCGCCCCCATAGCTGCTGTGTCTTAGGGGCAAAGGCAGGCAGATCAGCTTAGGGCAGGAGGGAGGTGGGGGGGTTGGTGGGCAAAGAGAATAGTGTGTCCGTGCAAAACATTCAGGAGTGGGGCTTGTGACAGGACTGACATGGGGGCACGGACTCCTCCTCCCAGAGGAGGGCGTCATTCCTGATACTTTATGTGTTTGGGGAGCTGGGCCAGCTCTTCTGAGGCCCTTTATGCCCTCATCCGCCACTCTGGGCACTGCCCACAAGGCAGCCGTGGTGCTCCCAGCCAGCCAGCTGGCCGGGTGTCCTGAGGAGAAGCGCTGTGAGTCAGGGTGCAGCTCACACACGCTTTGCCTCTTCTACCAGTGTAACTCCCTATAAAAATGCCACGCGTAAACATGAGCTAATTACTAATGGCTGGTCTTTGCTAAGCAATTTGAAAGGAGCAGCAAGCAATTTAAAACAAGATATTAAAAAAAATTCAGATGTAACATTTCATTTAACGTCAGGTATTATTAATGGCTGCTAATTTTGAAGACCTAAAAAGACATTCAATCTGTAGGTTTTCTTAGAGTAAAAAAGCTTGTGGTGGGGGAAGAGAAGAGGGGAGGGGGGAAGAGTTGGCAGAATGACCACTCCGTGGTCTTGGCTCTGCCAATGGCAGCTTTATGGAAGTTAAAATTGCTTTTATGGTGAAATATACCACCCCCAAAAAGAAAGTGTAGGTGGTGTGCCTACCACCTGTAGGAAGAAATAGAACATATGTGTAACTTAGGGGCTTCCTCTGAGCCTCATTCTCACTGTAACCCCTTCCTTCCTGATCCAGGGTTGGCTCCTCTCTGGGATTTTGTGTTGAATCATTCCCTTGCTTTTCTTTACAGTTTAAGGACCAAGGAATGCATCCCTAGACCATATATGATTTAGTTTTCCAGTTTTTGAACTTCGTATAAATGGAATCATAATGTGTGTATTCCATTGTTCAATGTTGCTTCCTATATTGTGTTCATTTTCACTGTGGACTGTATTCTTTGTATGAATATGTCACAGTTTACTCATCTTTCCACCCTGGTAGCCTCATGGTTGCCACCAGAGTTTGTATTATGAACAGAGCTGCCATGAACTTTCTTTTCCATGTCTTCTGGTGTATTTGTGCAAGAGATTTTCTAGGGTATGGGGTTATTTAAAAAAAAAATATTCAGGTAGCATATGCTTAGTGTAGAAAACTATTTTATGAATATTCTTCCAAACTTAATAACAACATCTTTTGATGTTCATCTTACTTCATAGTAGATACTATACTGATTGCCCAACTTTCGTTAATGCGTTTAATTTTTACAATTACCCTCTGAGGCAGGTGTTATTATTCTAGTTTTACAGATGAGGACCCTGAGGCCTAGAGGGTTAAGAGATTGCTCAGGTTGTGTAGTTAGAGGCAGAGCTGGCACTCAGAGCTTGGTGTGTTTGATCCCAGTGGAAGGGATGAGTTTATCTCACTGCATTCCTATCCATCCACCATCTGTCATCACTAAAGCATCACATGGTAGATGGTGTTTGTATAGGACACAATCATACACACTCGCTAATCCCTCCCTCCAGTACCTCTTCAGGGTCCTTCAGTGTGCTCTCAGGGTTCAGGGCCAGAGGATGAACTCACCCTTATTTGATGTGAACTTCCAGTTCTAAGAGAAAAGCTGAACATATACCTAGATCATGAACAAAAATGCAAACCCTGCCGCACACCAATGGGTACAAATGTTTCGTTCATGGCTATATTCCAAGGGCTTGGCACATAGTAGGTGCACAATAAATATTTCTTGAGTGAATGATATGAATACCAGCTGCATATTAAGTGCTGAGTAATGGAGCCATAAAAACTTGATGGTTAATTATGCAAAGCTTTTTGGTAAGATGGGGTGGGGACCAGATGAAGCAGACCCGAGGGCAGCCATTCCTGGGGCTAGGGATGGGGTGGGGAGAGATCCTGGCTGGGGCCTGAAGGAAAGACGCAGTGAGTAGATGTGTTCTTTACCTGAGTCCTTGACCTGAGTGATGATGTGGTGGTAGGGAAAAGCAACCAACAAGGGCAAGAATTCTGAACGCCACAGGTCAGAGTAGAGGTGGGGTAGGGTTGGGGAAAGAAAGAGAGAAGTGGATGGAAGGTAGATTTCTAGATAAAAGGAGGAAGAAGATGCTTGGTGTTAGACTATTACTCTCCAGGGTCCCTTGGAAGAAGGATGGAGACTGGCTGGGGGTTGAGGAGAATGGGAGGGAGGGGAGATTGGGGGAGACAGAGAGGAGGGGAGGGAAGTGGAGGACAGTGGAGGAAAAGAGGGAGAAGACCCATGGGAGAATGGTGGGGAGACACTCCAGGGGTGGAAGAGCAGAGGAGGATGAGGTTGATGGGGGAAGGGGCACAGCACTGAGGACAAGGTGTAGACCTACCTGAAGGGGTGGGCAACCTCGTCTCCAGCTCTAAAGAAATAAACCTTCATGGGGCAGAGACGTGGGCTGGGGGAGGTGCAGGGGCTCAGCCTGGTTAGTGGGAATGGACCTCGCCAAGGGTGGAGCTCCTGAGTCAGGCTTCATCCTCTGCCAGACTCTCCAGATGGCCTTTGGCCCTTCCTCCTCCGGTGAGTTCTCATGGATAATTGGCCACTGTCTCGGGCTGTCTTGGTGAGAAGGCAGAGCTCTGGCATGACCTCTTGGATACTGCGAGCCTAGGGTGCAGTTTTGGTATCTTCCAGATGTAGAGTCCACAGGCTGCTTCCCAGCCTCTAGCCGTGGGGCAGAAGAATGACATAGGCCCTGCTTCTGAGGTCTCTGTCTCAACTGGCTCTCTACTGTCACAGCATCTCATGATCCCTTCCTCTTCTGCAAGGTCCCTCAGCTGCCCCTACCGTCCACTCTCTGAAATAGCTCCATGTACATCTTGTTACCAACACTGTCCCTCCTGCTGCCTTACTGAAGCCAGTCCTCACCCTTTCCAGGGAGCCTTTCTTGCCTTTCTCATCAGACCAGCTGTATTTCACATTGCCTCAGCATGGGCACTCTCAGTAGGCCTTGCGCTCCTGAGCATCTGATGGTGTAGCTAAAACCCAGCCCTCTTCAGACTTCTGGACTTTCTCAGGAACTTCTGGGTCTGTCTTCCTCATCAGATCAGGAGCTCCAGAATCCATGTCTCCTTCCTCTTAGTGTTTTCCTGCCTCCCTCCAAAATTAAGACACGGTTCAGCATATTGCAGGGACACATCAATCGCAGAATCCCCGAATCCCGCAACAAGATGTTACCTTGTTTAAGCCATCATCCATTTTGGGAAATCTGCCTTATAACATCCTCCAGAGGAGCAGGATGGACTGAAGGGAGTCTTGAACAAGAACTTCTCAATGTTAAAACCACCTGATTTACCCCTTCTTTCCAGGCAACCCTTGAAACAAGATCTACTTGGGCTAAAAGAAGAGGCTGTCATCTCCAGATATGAAGGTCTTTTGGTTCGCCCTGTCTCCACAAACGTGATAGCCACTCCAGAATAAACAGTGTTTCTCTTTACATAAAGCTTCCCTAAATGGGAGACATAATGCAAGCTCCTTAGGAAACCATGACTACTTGACCCCCTCCGGCAAGTCTTTCCTCAAATCCAACTTCTGTCTTTCCAGTCGCAGCGAAAGCCTGACTTCTCTTGCTCTCTTCGGAATTCCATTATACTCGGATGGATTATCAATGGCAAATCCCCCACTCTCAACCCCATGGTATCCCTGGGCTACTGACCAATCAGGAGTTTTCAGAATCAGGCAAAAAAGCAAGATGAATGAGCATGTCATTGATTTATGGCTGAGGACTTCCAATAAGGCCAAATAAGACACACACATTTATCAGTTACTACAGAGAACAGACTTTTTGGACTGTCCAAGCTTTTCTTTTCATTCAGTAGTGTGGTTGCCCAAGGATTGGTGACATTTTCCCTTTGCCTAAGAGGAGAGATTCTCATTGGGCCATCCCTGGGGCAGTTGGGTTTGAGGATGGATGTTTGATTTGGGGTTCTTTTCCAGGATAAAGGAAGTGACGATGGTCAAAGGTGTCCAGTCCTCCCTGCCCCTTGGACTGACCTCCATGGTAGAATAATAGTTGATAACATTTATTGAGCACTTGCTATGTGCCAGGTGTTGAGTTAAGCATTGTCCATGTATTTTTAAATTTAATCCTTCTATTAGTCTTTTCAGATAGGCACCATTAGTGGGAATCTTACATAGGTGGTTTAGGAATGTGGGTAGGTATATTCCATCACACCTGCTGATACATCCACGGCAGCAGCAACAATAACACGTATCTCTGTCTCCGCGTCCAACCTGCCACTACAACTACAGCAGCAGCACCAATACCGACCACTAATATGATTACATACTTAGAGTGTGTCAGGCTCTGTTCTAAGTGCTTGACACCGATTAATTCTTTTAATCCTCATAAGAACTTTATGAGGTGGGTACTATGATCCCCATTTTACATATCATGAAATGAGATACGGAGAGGTTAAGTAATTGCCTGAGGTTACACAGCTAGAAAGTGGCAGAGCAGGACTTTGAAACTAGGCAGTTTGGAATCTGGGTCTGTGTTCTTAACTGATAAACCATGTACTTAAACGTTTTAGTTTCAACTATATTAAGAAATAACTTTGCATAATGACTAAGTACACCCATACATACATATCACACGCTATTGAAACAAAAGATCCTGAAATGTTACTTTTACTACAGAAGTTACACTGTAATATTTTCTACCCCATTCTACTCTACTTGATTTTGTCCTAATCTGTCTCATTAAAATTCTGGTCGTTCCTATTGGTGGGTCACAGTGTGAACTCTGAAAACAGAAATGCAGTCCCAGAGCCTGCTGCCTCTTAATGATTACGGTAAACACATCTGCTCTGTGCTCTGGGTCTACTGAGCACGTGCACACTTCTGTAATACTCCACGGCAGCACTAGGAAGAAGAGGCTTAATCCATTTCCCAGAGGAGTGAACTGCTTTGCCCCTAGATCACACAGAGCTATTCACGGCAGAGCCTTGGTTCCTACCCAGCCTTTTACCGTTCAAGGCCCAACCGATCCACGCTGGATGGATGGCACAGACCAAAATGGATGTGTTCTGACGTCTTCCAAGGCTACCGACAAACTGGAAGCTTAGGTCTCTCACTGTGGTGGGGGAGGGGATGGTGTAAACCACACGCATCCTCCCATCCCACCATCTGCAGGAGATCCGAGTTCTCCACACTCACATCTCAGACACCTCGGTCATCGTCACGATGGACAACAGCCTAGACCTGAACATGGACAGCATTGTGGCCGAGATCAAGGCGAACTATGACGACATTGCCGGCCGCAGTCGGGCCGCGGCTGAGAGCTGGTACCGCAGCAACGTGAGTGTCTCAGGGCACCTGCCTCCTAGACACGGTGGGAGGGATGGGTGGTATATATTAACAAGGCTTCTTTTGTCTGGGGACTCTGATTCCTAGAGGTGGTGAAAGAAGTGCAGACCCCTCTCAGGTTATAGTAGCAGGACGTGGCTGCCACGTATGGTTGCACAGGCTGAGTACTGTACAATCTGCAAATCATCTGTGGTGTCCTGAGTGGGTGGGATGTCCCATCCTGAGTTTCATGAGCCTCTCTGCTTCCCTCCAGTGCGAGGAGATGAAGGCCACGGTGCTCCGGCATGGGGAGACCCTGCGCCGCACCAGGGAGGAGATCAACGAGCTGAACCGCGTGATCCAGAGGCTGACGGCCGAGGTTGAGAATGCCAAGTGCCAGGTAGGGGTCGTTTGAGGCCCACCCAGGGTCCCACAGGCAGTGTGTGCACCCAACTGGATCTCACCTTTCATTCTCCAGCCCATCTGCATGACCTGAGTCCCAGGTTGTGGTCACTTAAGGAAACCAGGTGATGAAGAGGAGAGACCTGTTCCTGGGGTGATCCCAGCTGGCCAGGAGAGACTGGATGCGTCCATGAAGTGGACACAGAGACCCAGGGACCATAACCCATCTTGTTCTCTTCTGGGCCTTTAGAACTCCAAGTTGGAGGCCACTGTGACCCAGGCGGAGCAGCAGGGCGAGGCGGCCCTTAATGATGCCCGCTGCAAGCTGGCCGGGCTGGAGGAGGCCCTGCAGAAGGCCAAGCGGGACATGGCCTGCCTGCTCAAGGAGTACCAGGAGGTGATGAACTCCAAGCTGGGCCTGGACATCGAGATCGCCACCTACAGGCGCCTGCTGGAGGGCGAGGAGCACAGGTGGGTACAGTAGCCAAATTTCTCTCTCAGCCCTGCCTGTGTTCTCAGTGTGCTGTCCCTCACATTCCTACTTGACTCCTGTTTCCAAACCTCCCCATCCTGCAACTGGAAAGGTAATTTGAGTTATTCATTAGGTATGTTTCTAGCCCCATTTGAGTCTCTCATGCCCACTTAGGTGCCCATCTGAGATTGGTGCCTTTTGCAAATCTGTTTCTCAGAGCCCGGAGTCAAGGCCATAGTCGTTGCTTTTCCTGAGAAGCCCTGTCTGGGCTGGACCACCTTCCCTCTATAGTGCCTCTTCCGTCCCGGGCCCTCGTTGCAGATGCCCCTCAGGGTTCCAGCTCTCTTTTCAAGCCTGGTCCTGGCCCCAGCCCTGGGAGTTCAGATTTCTCCCCAAATGACAGCTTCAATAGGGGGTTTTATTAACACACACTTATATATTTTAACCACAGTGAGCACCCCTAAGTGGTCGTTCATTGCAGCAAGCGGGACTAAGGATAGACAGACACAGGGACTGGTCTCTTGAAGCAGCTGCCCTGGTCTGGGCATTTTTGCTTGTTGCTTGTTTTGGGGGCATGGGGAGACCCACTGGGCTTCAGCCTTCTATGTTCAGCTGGACGGGGGCGGCTGAGCAGCTCCTATGAGGACAAGAGTCCCGGGGTGTTGCCCTTTGGTTCTTTCCCCAGGTTAGTCAGGTGCTCTTACCCTGAGCCTTCCTCTTCTCACATCCAGCCAGGCCCTTGGTCCTGGGCAGAGTCGAGTGAGGAGGCAGAGGGAGCGTCCTGTGTATTGGGGAAATGAGGACACAGGTTTGGTAGCTGGAATCAAAGCGATCACATGTGAGACCCGCAACAGACTCAAGTAATTGCCTTGGAGATTTCAGAGGCACTGGGGCTCTCTGGGCCTGGGTAGGTTCATTGGGGCAGAATTCTAGGAGGGAGAATTTTTCAAGACTGAGTTTGAATGCTGGAGAGACACTGGAAACAGTAGCACCGGAAACAGAGGTCCACCCCTTTGCCACAAAGCGCTCTTGGAATGAACTCCGAAGCTTTGGTGTGGGTTCCCTAGGAAACCTGGGCATGGGACGGTAGATGGTGGGCTGCGGATTCTCCACATTTCTGAAGCTGATATTGACAACCCTTTGCCACGGTCCCTCAGAGGGACTCTGTGTGTTTTCCTTAAGGAGAGAGCGTTGTGTGGGAAGGAAACACGGGCTGGGTGGAGTTAGGTGGCAGGAGCGATATCCCTGCCTCCGGCACTGGTTATTTCCTCTCTCTGGGCCTCAGTTTCTCCATCTGTTAAGTGAGGGAATTGGTGTAGCTAGTCTCTGAGCCTGCTCTCAGTGGGTTCTAACATCCCATTCATTCATGCAAGTTAGTTATCGAGCCAAGCATCGTTTGGGGCACTGTCTGCAATGGGGAAAAGAATAGACAAAAAATTCTGTCTTCCCGAGACTCACATTTTAGTGACACCAATCAGACCAGATTCAGGAATTTTAATTTGCTGCACCTCAGTTGCATTTACAAGTCCATAAGAACCGAAACAAAGAGGAGCAGCTACCGTTTTTGAAGTGCTTACTCTGTGGCAGGCATTGTGCACTTGTAGGCATATTCTGAGTTCATTCTCACAACAGACTAGGGAGTAGATTTTCCCCAGGAGGAGTCAGGCTGAGGGAGGGCATTTCTGAGGTTGCTCAGCTAATAAGGGGTGGAGAGCCAGCACACCAGGTGATCTGTTTCCAGAACCCGTACAGTGACCCGGCTACCGCTAAATCGCCCCTTCCCCTGGGCAAGTGCTCAGAAGGAAGGTGGGGGACCTCACCTTTCACCTTGGCTGTGTGTGGTCCAGCGGCTTTTCAGGGCACTGACCTTTCTCTTTTCCTTTCCCCGCAGGCTGTGCGAGGGCGTCGGGGCTGTGAATGTCTGTAAGTAGCCGCCCCGCCCCCTTCTCCAGCTGGGTGGTCACAGTGCCTTTGGGGAGGGGGCATTTTCGCTGCCCCAAGCCGCCTGGCTGTGGCAGTGCCTGACCCGCGTCTCTGCCTGTTCTCCCCCCATCCAGGCGTCAGCAGCTGCCGCGGTGGCGTCGTCTGTGGCGATCTCTGCGCCTCCGGCACTGCCCCTGCTGTCACCACCAGCGTCTGCAGCGCCCCCTGCAGCGACAACGTGGTGGTGGGCACCGCCGACGCCTACGGCCCCTGCTCCGGGCTGGGCTGCAGCATCGTGGGCTCTAAGAGGTGCTAGGGTCGCCCTCCGCCCAGCCAGGACCTCTTGCAAGCGGAACGCCCCTTCCGTGGCCCCACGCGCCGCCGGCTGCTGGCCTCCCGAGAACAGGCTCCAGATGTGTACCTTTTGCCTCTCCTGCTCCCTAGCTGCTCCCTCTGTGTGCCATCCCCCGGCACCTGAGCCCCACTGAGGCTGGGGCGCACCTTGGCTTCTTTCTGTAGTCTTTCCTAGTAGTCGTTTTGTTGTTCTGAGGATTCATCCTTTCTCCTGCCTTCTGTTTTTTGCTGGATTCATTGATCTTGCCTGATCCCTTCATCTAAGCTTGGAGGAACAGGACAGGCCCCAGAATCTCCCCATCTGTGCACCCTGGGGAATCTGCCAGTGTGCTTGTACCTATGGAATGGAGGTAAAGAACACTGATGGTGGTTTTCCTGTAACTCTGTGAGGGATGCGACCCATTGGAGGGGAGACCATCACCTTCCAGGGATGCCTGCAGAGGCGTCTATAAAAGCCGGTGAGTCAACTGCCTGCAAGTTTGTTTGCCTTTATTTCACTCTTTGTTTCCAATAAACTAATTGTAACTAATCCAACCTGGTGCCTCAGAATCTTGCAAACGCCAGGGCCCTCCTGTGATAGGTGCTCCCTGCCAGAAATTTCTTCAGGACCTCTCATGCACTTAGTTATTTTTCAGTAGGTGAAAATGACTGCAGTAGAAGCTGCCCACCTGGCCTTGAGCAACCTGAGGCTTGGAAGAACAAGGGAAGACCCAGGGAGGCAGGGAATCCCTCCCTGCCTTGTGTGGTTATGGGTTTCTATAGACCAAGGTTTCTCAACTTCAACACTATTGACATTTTGGGCTGGAGACTTCTTTGTTGGGGGGTGAACGTCCTGTGCATTGTAGGATGTTTAGCAGTAGCAATGGCCTCTACCCACTAGAAGCCAGTAGTACTCCTCACCTCCAATTGTGACAACCAAAGGTGTCCCTAGACATGGCCAGATGTGCCCTAGGGCTTCTCAACCAGGGTGATCGTCCTCTCCACCCTGCTGGGGACATTCCTGGAGGGGGAAAGTACATGAGGAAATGGGTGAAGGAAGGCATGTGGGACGACAGTGTGAGGGAGACGAAGAGCTTTGGGTCAGGAGAACCAGGCTTCTAGTTCAGAGTCCCGATTCTGCCATTTCTTAAGTGGGTGACTTTGGGCAAATTGCTTCCACCTTCTGAGCTTCAGTTTCTTTGGCTATAGAATGAGGGATGTTGGACATTATTCCTAAGGTCCCTTCTGGCCGCCTAAGTGAGATTATGTATTTAAAAGAGTTTGGTTAATACAAACCTATGTTTGAATGTTGGTTCAGCCACTTACTAGTTCTGTAATTGTGGGCAAGTCATTGATCCTCACTGAGCTTTAGCTCAGTGGAATAATGGAATAATGATACCTCCTGGGGTGTAGGGAGGTTTCAGATATCTATTGCACATAACGAATCACTCCAAAGTTTAGAGGCTTGAAACAATAATGCTTTATTATTTCTCATGATTTGATGGGCTTACTGGGCAGCTCTTCTACTTTATGTGATGTTGTTTGGGATGCTAGGATGTCTGGATGGTCCAAAATGACCTCATTCCATGGAGCTGGACTTGGTACTAGCCACCAGCTATGAGTTCAGCTGGAGCTATTGGCCAGGACGTGTCAGTCAGGGCCTAATCAGGAGACGATAATTTGAACAGATGAAGTTTAATATAAATAATCATTAACTATAACAGGGGATTGAGTAATGAGAGACTGGCTAGTAAGAAGCAAAAAATCTAAAGCATACAGGAGCTGCTGGACTTCCCTGGTGGCGCAGTGGTTAAGAAGCCGCCTGCCATTGCAGGGGACACGGGTTCGAGCCCTGGTCTGGCAAGATCCCACATGCCGCGGAGCAACTAAGCCCGTGCGCCACAACTACTGAGCCTGCGCTCTAGAGCCTGCAAGCCACAACTACTGAAGCCCGCGTGCCTAGAGCCCGTGCTCCACAACAACAGAAGCCACAGCAATGAGAAGCCTGCGCACCGCAACGAAGAGTAGCCCCCACTCGCCACAACTAGAGAAAGCCCGCATGCAGCAACAAAGGCCCAATGCAGCCAAAAATAAATAAATAAAATAAATAAATTTATTAAGAAAAAATAAAGCATACAGGAGCTGCAGATATAAGGAGCAGCCCCTACCCCTAGGCCTGAGAGAGTGCACCCAAGGAAGTGGACCCCCTGTGGCCAAGATCTGGACCTCAGATCCAGGGAAAGCTAGGGAAACCTGTTCAAGAAGACATGTCTGCACCTCAAAACCACCTGAGAAGGATATTGGAAGCTGCTGGCCCCAGGATACTGCTGACTACTGTGCACTGCAGCAGTGAAGCCACTGCACGGCAGGAGCAGTTCTGGAGAAACTGTGGGTGCGGCCAGAATCTGCCAGGAGGAACCTGGAACGAGGAAGGAAAGCCCCTTCCTCCTGCAATATCTCTCCAGCGTCCTCTACTGACAAAGCTTAATATTGTGCCAGCGAACAAAGGAAAATGTTGAAAGGGCCCCTCTAAACGTTCACAGAGCCGGCAATGACGGGTGAGGCCGGAGCTGAGAGAAAATACATTGACCATTGGCATCCAGAGACTTGGTTGTCCTCCATATGAGCCTTTCTCATGTAGCTGCTTGGGCTTCCTCACAGCCTGGTGGCTGGGTTCCAAGAAGAAGGAAGGTGGGAAGCAGAAGCAGCCAGTCCTCCTTAGGCCTGAGCTCAGACGTTCACTTCCACCATATTCTATTGGGCAGAGCACAGGGCCGGCTCAGATTCAAGGGGAGAGGAAACAGGCTCCTCCTTGTGATGTGCAGAGAGGGAAGGAATTGATGGGGCCACGTGTGGAGACTAGATCCCACAGTGCACTCTCTGGTCACAACAATTCATGTCCCTCCCACAAACAACATACGCTCACCCTTCCAGAGATCCCCCCAGATTTCTCCCCGTTATTATACCAGCTTGAATTTCAGGATCTTGCTATTTGGATTCAATCCAGTTACACGTGAGGCTCGTGGGATAGGGTTCTTTTGTTGCAGCTCCCCCATGATGGTCTACCTCAGTCTGAAGTCCTGTGAGTTAAATGGAAATTATCTATGTCCACCACACCTATCATGCAATGGTGAGATGGGATAGGATAGCCATAGTCTGCACTCTCATTTATTTTTAAAATGTTTACTTTTATTTGGGCTGCGCCACATGGCTTGTGGGATCTTAGTTCCTTGACCAGGGATTGAATCCGGACCCACGACAGTGAAAGTGCTGAGTCCTAACCACTGGATAGCCAGGGAATTCCCGCACTCCCGTTTAGAAAGAGGAAAAGCTCGAGGCACTTGGAAGTCCCTGATTCATAACAACTCTAAGTATAGTCAGGCACCCACTGCAAACTCCTCCTGTTGTAGTGGCAGAGGGACTATATCTGATTCACACATGCCTCTTATGTGGGGATCCAGAATTAAAACTCAGACTTCTGGTGGGAGGACATGTGCCCTGATGGCCTGGACAGAGACAGTTGATTGGGGACCTCTGTCTCCGGCATATTCTTGAATTGACAGTCCTCAAGAAGTCCCACCAGGGAAGTCTGTTCAGAGTCCCCTCAGATGCAAAGGGTGTCCCCCCTGGATGTGATAAGATGGAGAGAGGGGTTTCTGGTGGACAACATTCTTTCACTTGTTTTATAGGAAAAACTCTTACTTCTCTCACCTTATGTTATTTGGGATTTATAAAAAGGGATAGCACAGGGAGATCAGCTCGGTGCTTTGTGACCGCCTGGAGGGGTGGTATAGGGAGGGTGGGAGGGAGGGAGACACAGAGGGAAGAGATATGGGAACATATGTATATGTATAACTGATTCACTTTGTTATAAAGCAGAAACTAACACACCATTGTAAAGCAATTATACTCCAATAAAGATGTAAAAAAAAAAAGGCCTGATTTGGTAGAAGATATTTTGTCACAAGAATACATATTTGATCTGAAGATATAGAAAAACCTTTGAGTAGTTCTCCCTGGCAATGCCAGGGTTGACTTCAGAAGGTGTCCCCAAGGGGCACATTGGTCCCCTGGGACTCTGGGATCTTTCTCCAGATCTTTCTTCATGTGGTGTCCACCTAGTCTCTGCCTCCTGGGCTTAGAGGGTCCTGCAGGGGCTGCATCTTGGGCATAGCATGGTCTGGATTCCACCAAGTTTGAGCTGGGGAGAAAATCAGGTTCAAAAGGCCGCTAGATCTGCTCTGCGGAGGGAAAGATGTTGTACCAGGATGGAGCTGGGGAAGGGGGGGGGGGTAGAAATGGGGGAGGGTCTACCTCTCCTTTCTGATGGTGGTGGTGGAGGGTGTGTATATGCATGTTTGTGCCGCTAGTGTTTCCTCCATATTTAATGCAAAAGCTCACCTTCTGAATGCTCCCTTGACCCGCTCCCTTCCCTGGCTACTTGCCTGTCACCACCGCTCTTCAGTCGCACCAAGGGTATAAGAGCGGGGTAGCCAGACAAGAGGTGATTCCCAGACGGTCATTTCCAATGTCCCTGTCCATTCCAAAGAGGGTTACACTTTGTGATTTCCTTGATCACGTGATTACCCTGCATTTCTCACCATGCTTGGTTCCGGTGGGTAACGGCTCCAGTCTGTAATTCCCGAGATCCCGAGGACTGAAGCAGGGAACAGTTGGCAACAGCAGGGCCGGGAGAAGGAGAAGCCTGGGTGTGGGTGTTTGTGAGGATGGTCCAAAGCAGAGGGCATTTGAGACTTGCTGGAAGAGCACTTGTGGCCTCCGAAAGGAGCAAAGAAGACCCCAAAGCCCGAGCTTACCCGATTTTTTGAAAGCACTATAATCCACACTTCTTTATCCTTTGCAGATCCTGTGTATTTTGGGGAGGGGCATTGAATGTTTGCATAGGAGTAGAATGTGGATAGAAGGTCTGATTTTCTCTCGATGGGGGTCTCAGCTTGGTTTGTGGAGTTTCAAAAAAAAGAGCCCAGGAAAGAGCCCTGGAGCCACCAACGTGGGCCTCATTGTCTGGGCCCCTCGCTCTCCTGGCCTGTTCTTGACTGAGAGATTCAGACCACTTGTCTTCTCCTTAAAATTTTTGTTTTTCCTAATGAAACTTTAATCCTCAGTTACTCTCGGAGCGTGCCCTTGGCTTTCTGCAGGGAATAGCTCTTTTCTAAGGAGAGAGCTGTGGGAGACCCAGAATCCTTTGCAAAGAGAAGAGCTTGCTCTGCATTTTTGCTGTTGGCTGCAAGGAGGGTGGTGGGGAGAGGTTTCATCTTCATAAGTCGATGGCACCTTGGGCTGCCGTGCACGCAAAACATGGAAACTTATTAAAAAGCTTATCGATATCTCCCAGCTCCTGGTTGTTTGACTTTTCCATGCACGGTGTCATATTTTTGGATATCAGATTTGGCATTTTAGTTATGCTTGGCCCAGACCCAAGGTAACATCAAGGTGTTTTCCCCAAGCACAGACTCACTGCACAGGCCCCCAGGCTGACGCCCAGAGCATGGAGGCCACTTCCTGCCCAGCGTCTCTCTGAGACATGGCAGAGCTGATGCTCAAATTCTGATCTCCTGACGTTTCAGCCCTGGAGACTTAACCTTTCCTGTGGATGAATGATGTGCCTTAAACTGAACGTTGGCCTATTGTGAGTGTGACCATGCCCTTGAAGCCCAGAGAGATGGTAGAAAGAAGGAGAGGGGGCCAGAAACTTGGAGGAGGCCTGTCTGGTGTCAGCTGGCAAACCTCAGACAGCAGCAGACTGAGCACTCGGGAGAGGCCTCCAGTGGAGTCACAGTTCTTTGGGTCTGAGATGAGGATTCATCAGAATGCACAGGCCCTTAACATCGCCTCCCAGGGACAGGCTGGGGGATGGGGCAGCAGAGGAGGCCGGCAGGGGGACATCTGCCTGGAATAGCGATGGCCAGTCTGTTCTCCTAATGGAGAAATGGAGGCGAGCCCAAGAAGGCTGATGTCTACACCTCCTGCCCTACCAGCTGCCTGAGTTCATCCAACCATCTCAGGCCTGACACGTTCTGGAGCCCCATCCTGGGACTTGGTTGGGGGTCAAAGCCAGGGGGAGACACTTCCTACTCTCCAGGAACTTCCAGCTTGATCCAGTGTCCAGACATACGCAGTGACATCCCTGGCCACGAGCCACAAAGAAAGAACCAGAGATCCTCAGGGTCTGAGACACTGTGGGGCAGGAAGCGGGGGATGTGTGTGTGTGGGGAGGGAGGGGAGGGAAGGGGGGCAGAGGGAGTGCTGAGCAAAGGCAAATGGGAGGAGGGGTGTGGGGTAGCCTATGTGTCCACGTGGGATAGAACTGGGAGGCCTCAGGCGGCGGACTTGTCTCCATCGGGTAGAGCCTGCATCTGGGAAGGTGAGCGTCTGGGTGGAGGGGTTGCACAGGGCTGACGAGCAGCTGGGGAAAGAGGAGATGGAGGAGCCTGTGTCTGACATAAGGAGCGCATGCATATGCTGGGAAGTGGTGTGAACCAGGCAGTGGGGGATGAGAGCTATGAGTCTGGGATTCTGGCTGCTGGGGAGGGGGTTTGTGGGGTGGGGAGAAAGAGGTCATGTGGGGATCTGGAGCTGTGGTCCAGGCCTGAGGGGTCTGAGCTGGAATCAGGCTATGGAAGTGGACAGGAAGAGGCAGAATCACTGGAGGGCTGGGAAACACTGCATGGGGTTGGAAAGGACTGGCCAGCTGGAGATGGGGCCAGAGGGCTCCGAGTGTCGGACTTGTTGCAGGTATAGAGACAGTGTTGTTCACAAGATCCCATGTCTTTGCATAGCAGCAGCATTTATTGAAACAAGGCTTGAGACAACCCAGAAGGCAAGGCATCCAGAGACAGTCATAGCAAGAGGGAGACCCAGGTAGTGGCCTCACCTGCTCCATCCCACCCACTCAGCACTGGACAGATCCCTCCTGCACCGGCAGGGGGTGACCTTGGAGCAACCATGGTGTTTTCTTTGAAATGTATAAAGGTGTATTGAATAGCAAGACCTGTCCGAAGTCAGAAGAATTTCCCCCATAATGGGCCTCTCAACTGGGAGGTCACAGGAGGAGTTTGGCTGGAACAGGTTAACCCAGAAGAAGGCAGTTGGTTAGAGAGACAAGCAAAACACAAACAAAAATGACCAAGGGGCAATTCTTTCCTGCAGAGACCTTCCCGGCCAGGAGAGGGGAGCTGCTGGAAGTGGTGGGGTGCTGCTTCCTCTCTGATTCTCAGGCTGTGGGAGACCAGGCTGTATAGTTAGGCTTATTCCTTGTGCCAGGAGAAGGTCAAATTTTCACAATGTCCAGCAGCCCTGGGTGATGGGTAGGGTCCCAGAGAGCCTGGTGAATAATACAAATTGGCCACTGGTATTTAGGAGTCAAATCGGAATTGAGTAAAAGGGCTGGGAATGACTCTCTCTAACGGAAGCCTGTTGGAGAACCAGGAAACAACTCCCTAAAATGAGAAGGTGGTGGAGAGCAGTGGAGGGTCTTTCCCTTGGAGGAACACGTGGAGGATTCTGGCAGCAAGCACACATTTTCCATTCACACACCATTCCGTGCCCGGGGGACGCAGGCGGGGCCTCGGACTCTAGGGAAAGCGGATGGACCTGCTCCCGCAGCGGAAGCTGGAGACGCGGGGCTGACGGGGGCGCAGGACTCGGGCGCCATCACTGTGATGCTGCCCCCAGTGGCCACGGGGCCAGAGGCAATCTGGCAGCCCGGGGTGGTGCTATACATGAGGCCCCCCAGGTGACTCCACCACGGGAGCTGCTGACGCCTGTGGGAAGAGAGGGGACAGGAAGGGCTGAGTGGCCTGTTGTGATGTCACCAACCCCAGGACAGGCCCTAAGGGCTTCTGCACCGCAGGAGCTTCCTCCTCCTCAAAGGGGTTTAGTGGTTCATAACTCAGATCCTGTTCTCCTCAGCATCTCAGCCTTCTAGGGCAGGGGTCCCCAACCCCTAGGAACCGGGCCACACAGCAGGAGGTGAGCCGTGGGTGAGCAAGCGATGTTTCATCTGCTGCTCCCCACATCACTCCACCATCATCCCCCCGCACCCCGCCTCCATGGAAACATTGTCTTCCACAAAACTGGTCCCTGGTGCAAAAAGGTTGGGGACCGCTGTTCTTGGGCACCTGGGTGAGAAGGAATCGAGGACCCCTACACTCAGAGGGGCAAAGCTTCTGTGCCCTTATTACCCTGGCCTGCAGTGGCCTCGCCACCAGTGGATGGCGCTCAACTATGCCTTCGTTTAGTGCCTCCAGGGAAGAGTGGGGCGGGAGGGGGGCATGAAAGTCCCCCTCCCTCCCAGGCCCGGAACATTCCGGGTTTAGTGGGTTAGGCTGTCAGGTTCAGATCTGCCCATCCACAAAGCCATTTTTCTAGGGGTGCTTCAAGCGGGTACTTACAGATATTCACAGAGCCCACACCTTCGCACAGCCTAAGGGGAAAGAAAACTCCGTTAATTCTGGGCACTGAGCTGGATTCCTTGAGGCAGATGGTTGCTTGGCCACAGAGAGGGCCTTCCTCTCTGTACAGATCCAACCCCCAAGAGGCAGGAAGTGCTCCCCCAAAGTCTCTATTAAATGCTCACTCTCTTTAACTATTCTCTGACCACAGAGACAAGGCCTTCTGATTTTCAGCAGAGGTGAGTGAGTTTACGAACTCCACCCGTGGCCTCCAGTCTGAATGGCGTGGCCCACCCTGGGTAGTGCCGATCAGGCTCAGAGAAAGGAGAGTCGAATTGAATGCAGCAGCGTGTGTGAAAGGGCTTGATGCCAAGGAAGAGCTACAGCCACAGGGTGCGTCATCCTTATAATGCACCCGCCTCCGGGGCAGGCCAAGCTTCAGTCTCCTTTAGGAAGCTACTGGAAGACAGTGGATTTTAGAGCCACGTGTCTTGGGTGCAGGTCCTGGCTCTTGTGCTTGTTAACCGTGTGGCCACGAGAAAGTCACTGAACGCTGGGCCTTCTTTCCTTATCTTTCGATGGGAAAAATGATACCTACCTCACTGGACTGGGAGGATTAAAAGGAGCACCTAGCACAGGCCTAATAAGCATTCAGTAAATTATCATTATTATTGAAGCTTGAGCTGTGCTAGCAGTGGGCAGAGATACAGCTCACATTTGGGCTCAGCGGAATTCACTGCCAGAGGACCAGGGCCTCCCCCTTCTAGACCCCGAGGTCTCCCTTAGCCCCACCTGTGCTCCTCGCCCTCCAGCAGGCGCCTGTAGGTGGCGATCTCGATGTCCAGGCCCAGCTTGGAGTTCATCACCTCCTGGTACTCCTTGAGCAGGCAGGCCATGTCCCGCTTGGCCTTCTGCAGGGCCTCCTCCAGCCCGGCCAGCTTGCAGCGGGCATCATTAAGGGCCGCCTCGCCCTGCTGCTCTGCCTTGGGCATGGCAGCCTCCAGCTTGGCCCGCTGTGGGGAAGGAGATGTGAGGACGAGCAGGAGAGAGAGAGAAGGTGCAACTTGGCTCCCCTGAGCGGAGGGAGCTGGGGCAAGGGTCCCAGAGAAAAGGTAGGTTAACTACCTATAAACAGGTAGTTAATGGGACTATGAACACGAGGGAGGAATGGGCACTTTTCACCACCTCTCCTTTGGTGGTGTTGCAGGGTGGACAGGGAGGGGGAACATCAGTGATACGGCTCATGCCAGCTCCGGTGCTGTGTGATGTGCCAGGGGCCCTGCCCTCTCTCTGGACCCCTGCTTCCTCACGGGCACACTCTGAGGCCTGATTAGGGCCAGGCCTTCGCTCTCCTGCTGGCAAAGGGCCCGGTGCTGCAGTCTGCCTGTGCTGGGTATTCAAGCTCTCCCGGAACCCCTACCTGGCACTTGGCGTTTTCAACCTCGGCCGCCAGCCTCTGGATCATGCGGTTCAGCTCGCCGATCTCCTCCTTGGTGCGGCGCAGGGTCTCCCTGTGCCGGAGCACCGTGGCCTTCATCTCCTCGCACTTGGGGGAAGCAGAGAGGCTCCTGAGGCTCAGGATGGGACATCCCATCCATTCAGGACAACACGGATGATCGTGCAGGTTGTACAGTGCTCAGCCTGTGCAGCCAGACATGGCAGCCCCACCCTGACGCCCAAATTGAGATCTGTCGGTCCTTTTCTTACCATCCCTAAAGATCAAAATCCCCAGACAAAAGAATCCTTTTCTAATATACACCTCGCATCCTTCCCAGTGCCGTGTCTAGGAGGCAGGTGTCCTGGGCCACTCACCTTGCTGCGGTACCAGGACTCAGCCTCGGCCCGGCTGCGGCTGGCAACATCATCGTACTGAGCCTTGATCTCGGCGACGAAACAGTCCATGTTCAGGTCCCGGCTGTTGTCCATCTTGACGAAGACTGAGGTGTCTGAGATGTGGGCGTGGAGGACCTGGAGCTCCTGGGGGGCCGAGAGCCAACGCATTTGGTTCTGGTGCCTTGTCTGGGCCACGTGCTCCACCCCTGGGGGCCATGTCCACTCCCTGGAGTGGGCGCTGGTCATGTATGATACATGACTCCCACTCCCTTTCATTCACACACAGGTACATCATAAGACAGTAAAGCTGGGAGGGGCTTTGGGGGTCAGCTGGGGGCAGCCCACGACTTAACAAAGGGGAAACTGAGGCCCAGCATTTGAAAAAGGCCTGACTCAAAGTCATTCAGCGAGAGAGCTGGGGTCTGAATGCCGGGACTAGTGATCTGTCCGGGAATTAAGACTCTCTCTCTAACTGGAAACCCATCCTTCCCCCCTCCCACATACACTCTTTCATATCCATGTAGAGACCAACACGCACAAAGGCCAGCACACAGGCACACACGCTGCAGCACCCAGGGGCTCACCGGCACAGACAGGCCCAAGCACACTCGAGCGCCGCCGTCCTTGGGGCTTACCTGCTCGTGTCTGTGACAGCTCCACGACAGGCCCCTCTTGCCTGTGCGTGCACGTTCATTACATGCTTCCATCACTCAGGGGGCAAATGTGCACACAACACCTCCCCCCAGTCCTCACGCCTTCCCTCCCTGCTTCCTGGCTGGTTGGCAAGGGCCTCCTCACCTCGTCATAGAGGCACTTCAGGAAGCTAGACTCCTCCACCAGAGCCTCCACGTTGGCCTCCAGGTCTGACTTCCGCAGGTAGGCGCAGTCCACGTCCTGGCAGTGGGCCGAAGAGGAGGGGGTGTGCATGTGGGAAGAGGCCCCCGGAAGGTGCCTCTGGGTCGGTGTGGTGACCCACCACGGTGCAGGCTGCACAGAGGGTGCCCCTCCCTCCCTGCCCTGTGACCAGCCCCTCACCTTCTTTAGAACCATGAACTCGTTCTCTGCTGTGGCCCTCAGAGCCCCCTCCTCTTCATACCTGGGGGTGGGGGAGACAGGGGCTGGAGGTGAGGGGTCGGGGCTTGGCAACCATCTCAGCTCCTGGCCAAGCTCTTCCGGGGCTCAGAAGGGATGAATTGCAAATGTCATCCTGTCCTCTCCTTGGTCTATTTGGGGCATTGTTCGTGGGCTAGCCCTGTCCCAGCCTGGCTTATTCCACCCTGCTCCTGCTGCCTCTGGATGAGTAACACTCCATCCCCCAAATCTAAAATCATCTGTGCATCCTAGATCCAAAGAGAGGCGGTGCCGCGGGCAGGAAGGGCATGGAGCCCGTGTCATGAAGGTGAGCGGGAGTGGAGGAACGAGAAAGCTGTAGAACCCCAGAGTGGGTTTCCTTCCTCCCCTGAAAACGGCTCTGAGACTCACGGGCCTCCACGGGGTTGAGGTGGAGACAAAGAATCTGAAAAAACCTAGGCTCCTCCTGACCATCCCCTTGGGTCCCAGGCAGCCCCTGTTGACAGACAGGCAGGAACCTTAATGAGGCTGCTTCAAGAGGCTTGTGGGTGGAGCTTTCCCACTGCCCCTGTTATTCTGGGTCGGGCGCACTCACTTCTCCTTGTAGCCTTCCAGCACCTCCTGCACGTGGCTGAGCTCCGAGGCCAGCCTCCCGCTCTCGGCCTCCACGCGCTCGGCCTCCCGCCTCAGCGTCTCGATGTAGCCCTGGAACAGGGGCTCCAGGTTGCTCTCGCAGCACTGGAGGTTCTGGTGGAACCGCCACTTGGTCTCCAGCAGCTTGTTCTGCTGCTCCAGGAAGCGCACCTGCCGCCCAGGGTGGGAGAAAGAGACTCAGGAGGAGGCTGGGGAGATGCCTGCCTCCCCAGAGCTCTCTCTCCCTCTGCTCTGATGTTCTCTGAACAGCCAGGGCCAGGCGAGGGCTGAGCCGTGGAGTGTCTGCGACTCAGCGGGCCTTGCTCCCAGCCCCCAAGGGAGGCACTGTGGGTGTGAGTGCCCCCGGCTTGAGGCTAAGGGTCTGATTCAGCTCCCAGGTCTGCCACTGTAACAGCAAGTTGTCTAACCTCTGGATGCTTGGTTTTCTCATTTCCAAAACAGAGATGATAATAGTACCTTCCTTAAAGTTGTAAAAATTGAACAAGTTACTATATGTAAAGTGCTTAGAACAGTTTCTGACACACAGTAAGTGCTCAGTCAGTTGAACTATGACTTGTTAATTACAGTCATTCTTCATGTATTCATTTATGCAACAAACATTTATTGAATATTTACTATGTGGTGCCAGGACTTGTGCTAAGATACACACACACACACACACACACACACATCTTTGTCTATGTCTGTACCTATCAATCAATTTTATTCAATTCTCACGACGCTTTGGGGGCAGATCTTATTTCTCCTATAGTACAAAAGCGGAAACAGAGACCCCAAGGTATGAAGTGACTAACTGATTGTCTCATAATTAGTAAGGAGTCAGGATCTCATGTCCCTTGAGTCCCCTTCACTTGCCTGTCACCATAGTCTGTCTAAGCTGCTCACTAAACTCTCAGCTTCAATTTGTTATTCAAAAAATGAAGATGATAATATCTACTCCATTGAGTCATGTTGAGGATTAACTGAGATCACTAAAGAGAAAGGGATAATAAGAAGGTACCCCTGTTGCCCCCGATCCCAGACCCCAGAGCCGGGTCCTCCTTCCTCAGCTGGAGTAAGGCCTCAACGACACAGTAGGAGCCGACATGAGGGGAGATGCAGAGGTGGCCTTTCTGAGAGGCAGCCTCAGGGCAGTTCCGGGTTTCTCACACTCTGCACTGGTGGGCCTCCTCCCGCCATCCTGGCGGCCTTGCCTTCCCCATTCCCAGCTCTGCATCCACGAAGGAGGCTGCCAAGCCTGCTTGGTTAACTGTTACACCTCCTCGCCCACTACTGTCCTTGGAAAAGAATGCTAACAGCTAACGTTTATCAAGCACTTATTGTGTGCCAGCACTGTCCCTGCATGAACCCCGTGAATCCTCACACCAAGCATGTGAGGCCAGACAAGCAGCCCGCATGAGGACTCGCACGGCGGAGGGGCAGAGCGAGGGTGGGGAGGCAGTGTGGCTCCGAGCAGCACCCTAACCACTTCCGGAGCTGCAGCACCCTAACCACTTCCGGAGCTGCAGCACCCTAACCACTTCCGGAGCTGCAGCACCCTAACCACTTCCGGAGCGGCCCCACCGCAGGAGTCTCCTCTCCCCACTGTCTCCCGCTCTTCCGGTACCCAGTGCCCTGTGTTTCAGCAGCAGCTCTGATATTCCCATGCTGTCTTGTCTCGGGAAACACACACACTTTAGACTATAGGCTCAATTTCTGGACCACAATGGGTGTCCGATATACTTTGCAGGAATTAAACGAGAAGACGGATCCTTCCGCGCATTTTGGTCTGCATTTCTCTCCCGCTGCTGGCTGCCATGCTGGCTCCCCTACAGATCCTCCCGAGGGGAGGGCAGGGCTGGGGCCGTCTCTGGACCATCCCAGGCCTCACTGACCTTGTCGATGAAGGCAGCGAACCTGCTGTTGAGACACTTGATCTGCTCCTTCTCCTCGTGCTTCACACACTGCACGTTGGGCTCGATCTCCAGGTTGAGGGGCGCGAGGAGGCTCTCATTGACCGACACGGTGGTGATGCAGGGTGGCCTGGGGCCGCACACACCGCTGAAGCGGTACCCGAAGCTGCGGCCGCAGGAACCAGCGCGGAAGCCGCCCCCCGCTATGCAGGGCCCACAGGAGCCCAGGGCTGAGACGCTGCGGCTGCCGAAGCCCGTCAGCCCCCGGTAGCAGGACACCCCTCGGTAAGGGGCAGCGCTGATGCAGCAGCGGCTGCCAGTTTTGGGGGCCACAGCTGAGCACGAGCTGAAGGTCCTGGTGACCCCACGTCCTGGGCTGATCCTGTAGGAGCGGCAGGTCATGGTGTGGGTCTGAGCGGATGGAGGCTGAGCGCGCTGGGGTGTCGGGGGTGGCGGGTGCACTGCTTCGGATGCTTCTGGCTCCTCTGATCCTGGTCCTTTTATTGGTGGGGAGAGCTGGGCTCGGCTGCATGAAAGGAGTGAAAAGTCATTTTATGTTGTTTATTGGCTTGGGGAGTTTGCCAGCAACTCCCCAAGGACTCATCTTAAAGGTGAGCTCAGCGGTGACTCTGGGCCTCCCTAAAAGTATTGAAGATGTTATTAGGGATACCGTGTGTTTGCACTTTTCATCTTCAAAGCTCGTTTACATACATTAGGTAATGAATTTTCTCGCAGTCTCCCTGTGAGATGGCCGTCACCCACACCTGGAGGCGGGTTTGAACTCCACAGCAGTCTGAGGTGGCTGGGCATAGAGTAGGGGCTGGGACCACTGTCTCCAGGGAGAAGTTCTAGGGTCCCAGGTTGGGTGAGACCACCAGCGGTCATCACCTCTGTCCTCTTGGCTCCACACTGAACACATTCTCAAGTAAATCGATGTGTTTCAGGGGCTGATAGATCAGGTGAGTCAAACCCACTCAGGCAGCGTTGCTTGGAGGTGGTTCAGGTCCAGAGGGGCCATTTTGACCATGCTCCCTGCAGGACAGAGGGCTGGAGCACGTGGTCCCTTAGAACCTTCTGGATTCCACCCTAGCAGTTTCTGTTCCAGAGCCTTCATTTCTCACCCGCAGAATCGCAACTCTCAGTGGCCACAGTGACGGCCCCTTGTGGATAAGGGGCGCCTCCCTTTAGCCGCTTTCTCCCACTTGGCTGAAAGGATGGCAGAAGCCGGGATAACCTCGCTGCTACGGACTTGCTCTGGACACTGTCCCTGGGTTCTTTAAGAAGAAACAGGTCCTGTGAGTCTCACTTCCTTCCAAGACCACCAGCCAGGGCAGGGGCAGGGGCTCAGCCTGTCAGCCCCAGAATTGTCGCCCCTAGAAGAACATTCAGAGGCTGCTCTGCACAGAGACGGGGGCGGGAAGGTGGCTTATTTTTTGTCCAAGGACACTGTGATTTCTGGCTCCTGGGGGATCTGAAATCGTCGTTCCTGCTAACATCCCTGCATCCCTGTGTGTCCCGGGGCCATTTATTAGGATAATGATGGGTAGTCTTTAATGTTCATTGAGCACAGACCTAGGGATGTGGTCTGTGCTGAGGGAGGATAGCCAGGCCCCTGAGGGGTCAGGAACTTCAGGAAGAAGAGCTGAGGAACTTCTTCTGAGGGTGACAACCCCTCCAGGGAGCCTCCCAGAACCGAATGCTGTCCCTGTGCCACGGTTCCCTGAATCCTCCCTCAGATGCCCCACGTTCTGTCCTGGGTCTGCCCTTGTCTTCACAGCCAGATCCACTGCAGGTCTTTGCCCAGCACCAAGCTGACTGGTTTCTATCTCCACATCCCACGCCTGTCCTTCCAAGTAGGGCAGAGACTTTGGGTGGGCAAGGAGCAGGAGACCCCACTAGCTGGCCCTAAATAGTCTTCAGATCATACAGTCACCTACGGTGAAGCCACTGGCATTTAGCAATCTGGGCAATGGAATCCAAACTGGAGGACCTGGTATAAATGTCAGCTTGGACACTTCCTAGCTGTGTGGCTTTGGGGAAGCTCTTAACCTCTCTGAGCTTCTGATTCCTTGGCCGTAATGTGGGATTCATTCTTATCTTCTGGGGTTGTTGGGGGGATTAAGTGGATAATATACAAGAATGTGCTTTGGGGACCAAAAGGGTCTGTATAAAGGAAAGGGACTCTTGCTTCCTATCAGAAACTCCCCTGCCACCCCCTGCATCCCCCCACCCAGCAGAGAGTGGGCCTGCTCCTTGCCCCGTCCACAGGCTTCACCTCCTCTGCAGATTTATGATTTCATTATCCTTTCAAGTTTGCTTTTAATGTTTTCTTTAACCTGATCTCACTAGTGTACAAATTTGGGGTGGAGTCTGGGGTGGAGAGAGGAGACTATACTGGGGAGCACGGGGGATGGTTTCCCAGCCCCCACCCCTCCAGTGGGGCCCTGTGGGCCTGGATCCAGGGATGGATTCTTGAGCCTCGGACAGTGAGCTCACTGACTGACGGTGGTGTAGACCTGGATGGTGTGTTGTGGCCAAGAGGGATTCGGACCCTTTGAAAGTGAGGAGGGTGGGGCCTGAGCATGGGAGGTGGAGGAGGCACGGGCCCTCCGCTCTGCCAGCCTGGAAATCCCATAAAACCTCATCCGCTTCTCAACTCCTGTGAGCCTCTGCTCTCCTTCAGCTGATTGAAGAGGATGGAAAACCATGTCTGCCTCTTGGTAGCAGGAGGGAGCGGAGGCTTAGCCCCAGAGGGAGGTTCTTGTGTCAGCTGTCCCCTCAGGCCCCCAGCACACACACACACACACACACACACACACACACACACACACACACACACCCCGCAAGCCTCCACCTCAAATTGGGCCTAGGCACTGAGGATGGGGAAGGAGAGCCAGGGGGCTCAGGAGACCGGGAGATACCCCACTGCCTTCAGAAATGAAAGACCCATCCAGGACCAGCAGGACTATTCAGAACCAGGGTGTGAGCCCCTGGGCGGGTCTGCCGGGAGTGAGGGCAGGCCCCGCCCAGCACAGGGATGTGCTCGTGGGTGCTGGGTGAAGTTCGCATCACTGCAGGTGGCAGCAGAGCCCAGGGCCAGTGGGGAATGCTCAGGAAGACCGTCCACATGCTTCGGATGGAAGGGGCTGGGCTGGAGCGGGAGGCTGAGTCCTTGTGGGGCTGTTCCCAGTCATCCTGGGCAAGTGAGAAACTCACAGATCAGGCCAATCTGGCACAACGCCCTGGGGGGTTTGTGTAGACCTATGGGACCTGGGTCTTTGCCATCTGGTTCTACCCAAGGGAGGCACAGAGAACCCATAGAGCCATGCCCCTCTCTACCCATCACCCAAGCACACTGCTTAGTGAGACCAGATCCTTGTCTGGGTGCTGGGGTGGGAGCTGGATCTCTCTTCACTGGCCTTCTCCTCATTTACTGCCCACATGTGCCCTGTGTGTTCTCCGGCCCCCTCTCCCTATCCCCAAGGCTTCTCCCTGGTCACACCTTTGCCTGGAATGTCCCGGAAGAGCCGGCCACCTCTTCCAGGAAGTCTTTTTGGACTAGTCAGAGGAAGGCTGTGATTTCTCCTCCTCTGGCTCAGCAGGCAGCTCACTAAATGCCCTTTCCAGGGCTGCCCGGTTAACTCCAATTAGCCTCCTCCACACCCGCTTGTCCTGGGTGCTGGCATTCATCATGCTCTTTGGTCCTGTCCCATTGTGCTCCCCCCACCTTTTGAAAGCCACACCCAGTGTCAGAATGTCCACTCGAAAACCCATGGCCCTCCCATAATTTAAAATACTCCCGAGAGGCCACTTTTTCCAGGAAGTCTTCAAGCGCTAATTGGCTGAGAGAGGTTTCCTACTCCACCCTGGCAGCTTCCATGACTCCCTTTGAATCTGCTCCATTCCTGGAGTCCCTCTCCTGCGGCTCCCCAGAGGCCTCACCGCTCATACTCACACCCACGGCTGATGCTCCATCCTCCTCCCGCATGTTGCCTAA
Source organism: Grampus griseus (assembly GCF_964374135.1). Lineage (NCBI taxonomy): Eukaryota > Metazoa > Chordata > Mammalia > Artiodactyla > Delphinidae > Grampus > Grampus griseus. The sequence goes on from NC_139005.1 coordinate 42,089,132, forward strand.
GCTGGGATGCCTGCTGGGGGCACACGTGCTCTTCCACCCACCAGGCACTCACTACCTGCCTTCCCTTCTGCTCTCTCTACTGTGCTTAAAATCCCCCTGCCCCTAGGAGAGCTTCCTGGATTTGTCCAAAGATGGGAGAGCGCTGATACCTTCTCGTCTTGCCCTACGTGTCCTTAGAGCTGCCTGTTGACCCGGCTGACTAGTTCTCTGGGATTGACCCTGAGAGCTCCCGTGGGCCTGTCCTGATCAGGGCCTTGGTAGCTGCCCACACAGTTCATTCAAGTTGGGCATCTCCCCTCATCTCTGCCGGTCTTTTCCACAATTTTATTATGCGTCCAGATCTACGCCACCTCCTGATGCTGGGACACAGTTCTTGAAGGGTCTTTTAGCCCCGTGACACTTCCTCTGACTTTTGCAAGACTTGGGTGTGACTCAGAGACCCTATGTGAGAGGAGTGAGGTCAGAGCCACAGAGAGGCGTTGGATGAACACCGGACCCTCCCAAGCGCATCCGGGGCTGGGCCCCTCATCCAGCTGGCAAAGCTGCTCCCTGGGCCACCCCATCTTTCCTCTCATGGGCTTCCCTGCCAGGAACTCTAGACTCTCCTCCCGAACCCTGTCCACATGCCTTCCTGCAGGCAGCTTTCTCTCATGGCTTTGCTGTTTCCTGTGGCTATTCTGGGCCAGAGCAGATGCTCAGTAAATACAGAGCCTCAAATTTCAAAATGGGACCATACTAGTGGCTTTGAAATTTTCTTCCTCTCCTCCTCCTCTACCTCCTCACCCTCCCTTCCCCTCCCTCGTCTTCTTCTCTTTCTTCATCTCCTTCTCTTCTTCTTTAGCAGTAGAACCATTTCCCTAAATCTTAGGAGGAAAACAGCTATATAAACCTGCCTGTCTATCTGTCTATCTGTCTGTCTGTCTGTCTGTCTGTCTATCTATCCAGCTATACAAACAGATAAGATGGACATGATGGGGCTTCTCTGGTGGCGCAGTGGTTGGGAGCCCGCCTACCGGTGCAGGGGACACGGGTTCGGGCCCTGGTCTGGGAGGATCCCACGTGCCGCGGAGCGGCTGGGCCCGTGCGCCACAACTACTGAGCCTGAGCTCTGGAGCCCACGAGCCACAGCTGCTGAGCCGGCGTGCCTATAGCCCGTGCTCCGCGGCGGGAGGGGCCACCACAATGAGAGGCTCGCGCGCAGCAATGAAGAGTAGTCCCTGCTCGCCGCAACTAGAGAGGGCCTGCGCACAGCAATGAAGACCCAACAGCAGCCAAAAATAAATAAATAAATTTATTTTAAAAAAAAGATGGATATGCTGGTCTTTGCTTGCCCTGCCCACCCCCACTCCAGTGATACCCTTAAGACACTGAGCTGTGTCACTCGTCTGCTCAAATGCCCCAATAATTCTCCATTTCACTCAAAGTAAAAAAAGAAAGAAAAAAAAAGTCCTAATGATGCACCACCTGTCCCTGTTGTTACAGTTCTCACCTCATCCCCTTGCTCTCTTCACCCACACCGGCCTCCCTCTGCTCCTCAGACACACCTGGCCCACTCCTGACTCAGGGCCTTTGCACTGACTGGCCCTTCTGCCCTGAATGCTGTTCCCTCCACCACATGGCCCGCTCTGTTGACACCTGTGGCTCTTTGTCCAAACGTCACTACTCAAACAGGCTTCTCTGGCATTTCTTTTAAAAATGGCAACCTGCCTTCTCCCTCCCAGAGCGTTCTCCATCCAGCTTATCCTGCTCTGATCTATTTCTTTGTTCCATAACACTTAACACCTTCTAGCACACCCTATAATTGGCCTGTCTGTTCTATTTCTTGATGATTATCAGTCTTTCCTCTCACCCCAAAATAAACTCCATGGAAGCAGGATTTTTGTCCATCTTGTTCATTGATGGTTCCCAAGCACTTAGAACAGTGTTGGGGATAGAGTAAGTGCCCAGTAAATACTTGCTGACTGAATGACTGTGTAAATGAATGGATGTCTTGGATACTTTAAATGTTTTATGTGTGGCATTAAATGCCACTGATGGGAAACTCTGGCCCTTGAGTCCTGAGAAGCGCACTTAGTTTGAGAACCATGGCGCTCAGAGCCCTCCATGGCTCTTTCCTGATTCAAGCCTGTGGTTTTCTGAGCATCTGTGGGAACCCAGGCTGACAGAGACACAGGATGGTGAAAACAGTGCTGTGCTGGGCTGGTGAGTGAGGGGGTGGATTTCTTTTCCTAAAGTTGCTATTCAGTGTTGCAATGTTTGTGTCCTAAACACAGTTTTGGAGAAAACAATTTGTTTTTAAAAGACTCCCCTCTCATAGCACAGGGAACTGTACTCAATATTTGGCAATAAACTATAAGGGAAAATAATCTGAAAAGGAATATTTATATATATATTTGTATATGTATACAGAAATGAATCTCTGTGCTGTACACCTGAAACTAACACGATATTGTAAATCAAATATACGTCAATTAAAAAAAAACTTAGGGAAATTGATTAAAAAAAACAAAAGGAAAAAAAACGAAACAAAAAACTCCCCTCTCCCTCCGCAAAATCCTATTGCGGGAGTGCTTTGAAAATGCCCTGGTGCGGTGTCTCCACGGAAGTTGGTGGCCAGCAGAGGGCAGCAAAGCCCCACAGGCAGCCCCGCAGAGGCTCAGTCCTGGTTGCCGGAGCTGGAAAGGCTAGGGAGTCGCCTGCCTGCGGATCAGAGTTGGGGCTTCGGTGCAGGTGCAGACGCTGGAAACAGTCCGCTGACACTTCGGTATCAACCCTTGTTTGGTCCTGGAGTGGCTGAGCTGCTGAACACAGCTCTTCTCCATTAGTAGTAAAACTAGAACCACCACCACCATCACCATCAAAACAGTAGCAACCGTTTGTTGTGCATCACTGTGGAGGCAAGCTCCCCCGTCCCCAGTGTGATTGGGAAGGAAAGGCCAGAGTCCTAGTGATGCTAGCTTGGCAAGTTTATTGAAATCCCAGCAACACAAAGAGCAGTACAGACAGGCACCCACCCCAGCCCAGGCCTCCCTGGAGCACGCAGACATAAACCCCCCTGCAGTGAACAGAGCTGGGCCTCCCTCACACCACCAGCAGGGGCGTGGAGTGTTGCAGGGTCCATCTCTCTACCAGCACTCACCGACCTCGTGGACTCGCATGCCAGGGTTACACCAACACCCCAGGAAGAGAAGCAGCTAGGACCTATGCCGCTCAGAGAAGAACCATCTCTGGGATCGCTTGGCCCACCAAAAACGGTGGATCCTTCTGGGTCAGGAAGAGAAGGAAAGGAACTTCTCCTGCCAGGGAAAGGAAGGGGAGGGAAGCAGAGGACGGTGGCTTGAGGACACCTGCTGTGTGGACAGCCAGCTCTCCATTCTCTAAGTTAATCCAAAGCTAGGACCAACATGCTGATTTTTGTAATTGTATTGAATCTGCATTTCTTGAGGTCTTTGGGCTGGGTGGTGAGGAGTGACCCAAAGGAAGGAAATTGGGAGTCAGGGAGAGGCCAGTCCGCTGGGGCTGTGGATGGAGCGTTTAGGTGGTGAAAAAAAATCCCCCCAGAGGACACAGGCCAGGCAGAGCAGCCCTCGGCTTCTTGGCAGGATGGGTACCTAGAGCGCCCTCGGCCCAGAGTCCGGGCACTTTGGGGACAGAAGCAGAAGCCGTGGAGATGGTTCTTCCTGGTTGGTGGCTGGTCGGCGCTCGGCTCGAGGTGGTGGTGGACACGAAGCGGACGCTGCAACCGCGGCTGCTGAAGCCGCCCTCGGTGGGCAGCGGGCAGGGGACGCTGGGGGCGCAGGTCTCTCCCACAAGCACGGAGCTCCCCTCCCTGGAAGCCCGCGCTCAGCGGGTCCCCACCGCCCACGACCTGGGCCCCGCCCACGTTCGAGCTGCAGAAGCCGCTGGACCGGTTGCTGCTGCGGCCCGAGATGGTGACCCCGCCGCCGGAGAGGCTGCAGGTGGTGACCAGAGGCTCGGGCCCGCACACCGGGCCGCCCCGGGAGCTGCTCACCGCTGTGGGAGGATGAAACCCTCAGTGAGGCTGCCTCATCCTCCCCCTCCCACTGGGGGTGGGGGGAGGGACGGGCGGTGGCATTAGGGGAAGTGGCCTGGGTCCGAGTAGTTCCTACTGTCTACATAGTCAGTACCCACTTTTCCCTTCTCTTGTCTGGGTGTCTCAAAGGCTGTGACTCCACTGAAGTCAAACATTCGGACTAAAATGGAAGAATTCAGCCAGTTCCCCAGGTGTTGGCCTATAGCCATAAGTCCACCACCATTTATATACGGCCAAAGCCAGGTTGGGTTGAGTGAGGCGGGTAGCGATCTGGATTACCCAGCAGCTGCGTCAGTAGCTTCCATGAAGCCACAGGGCTTCTCTCTTCCAATGATATCATGCTCCTTGGCGGTCCCCACATTGCCCATCAAAAAGGTAGTCCTGGGCTCCCCTGGTGGCGCAGTGGTTGAGAGTCCGCCTGCCAATGCAGGGGACACGGGTTCGTGCCCCGGTCCGGGAGGATCCCGCATGCCGCGGAGCGGCTGGGCCCGTGAGCCATGGCCGCTGGGCCTGCGCGTCCGGAGCCTGTGCTCCGCAGCAGGAGAGGCCACAGCAGAGAGAGGCCCGCGTACCGCAAAAAAAAAAAAAAAAAAAAAAAGGTAGTCCTTCGTTCCTCCTGACCCACTGATGGCTCTGCTCTCTAGCCCTCTGGTCTTCACTGGGCACACCTCCATGACCCAGGACCCTAATCTGATTAAACCTTGCTTAGACCAGCCCCCAGGGTGGACGGCCTCCCTATCTTCCTTCTCCTTTCACCAGAATCCTTCCTGCCATCTGTGACCCACCCGGTTTAGCATACACAGCTGTGTATATTTGCGCTTTTGGATCAGAAATCTCGGTTTGAATTCTGGCCGTGCCACTGACTACCTTTGTGATTTCTGGCAAGTCCTGTATCTTCTCTGATCGAGTAAAAGGGGGTTGCGCATGCCTATTCCTCCCCCCGGGGTTTTGAGGATTAGCTTGACGGTGGATAGGACCCATCTCAAGAAGATTATAATTCTGGAGAGGAGGGGCTGGGTCTCACCTTCTTTGTGTCCCTACCCTGCAGAGCCCAGCACAGGTCCTGAGCGCTTTGTTTGGTGGCTGTAGCCGCAGCAGTAGCAAGGGGACTTGCGTTTAGCCTTGCCATCCCCTGCCATCAGGAGGTGAGGGAACTCCCTGGCGTAGACCTTTCCATTCCTCCTCTGGTCTTTGCCCTTGAAGGACAAGATCACCCAAAGCAAAAAGGCTGACTCTCTTCTGGAACCCTCTCCCACCTACCAGGCCCTGCAAACCTTTGCGATTGCTTGGCTCTGGGGAGGAAGGCTCTGGGGGTGTCTCAGACCTCAGCTAAAGGGATGCTGTCTGTTTAGGGGCCAGATGGTCCCTGCTCCCCTGGCTGTCATGGCCAGTCTGGCATGGGCTCCTGACCCCAATGTGGGCTTGAGTTTAAAGGACATTTGAAGGGCCCCAGGAGAGAAGTGTGTGAAGAGGAAAAGACTGAAGTTTCCTACATATGTCTACTGGTCCAACACCTTCATAGATCCTGGAGAGAGAAAGAAACAAGTTCCCAAGGTGTCATTCCCTGAAAACCCAGGTGCTACCAGAGGGCTCAGTGGACCAGTGGTTCTCGCCCTTGGCTGCACAAGCATCAGGGAGCTTTGAAAAATGACACGTTCCTAATCCCTGCCCCAAAACTGTTGAATCAAAATATCTGAGGGAATGTCTTCTTCTTTTCTTTCTTTCTTATTTTAAAACAAGCTAACCAATCGAGCAGAACTCCCTGTGATTCTGGTGCAGCCCGTCTACAGGCTTGCACTGAGAGGCACAGATCTAGAGCCATCTTCTAAACCCCTGCCAAGGACAACCCGCCTAAGGTTTGCAGAAAAAATAGTTACCCCTAGAGGGTGCCCATTTCAGCAATTCTTCACGTAGTTCCCTCCCCCGCTTAGTCTTTCTAGAAGCCGGAAGTCTGACCCCACTCCCACCTGCCGCACTGAGAGCACTTAGTGGCTCTCCTCGCCTTCCAGCAGGCGCTTATAGGTGGCGACCTCGATGTCCAGGGCCAGCTTGACATTCATCACCTCCTGGTACTCCTTCAGCTGCCGTGCCATGTCCTGCTTGGCCTGCTGCAGGGCGGCCTCCAGCTCCGCCAGCTTGCACTTGGCGTCGCTGAGGGCTGCCTCGCCCCCCTGCTCTGCCTCGGCCACAGCGGCCTCCAGCTTGCAGTGCTGGGGGGAGGGCAGTTTGCAGGTGGGCTTTGGCAGGGACTAGGGGATCCTCAGGTCAGACTAGAAACTCTGCCCCCTGTGAGTGGGCACACAGCATGGTGCTAAGCCAGGGGTGGAGCCCGTGGAGGAGGCTTTCCCAGGGATTGTCATCCTGTAGTTTGACGTCACCAGGGACCAGAACATGGCTTATCTTCCATTTCTAGCCTCACTGATTTTGCACTTACTGATTTCTGCTGCTCTAAGACCAATGGGGTCCAGAGAGTAAAGCCATTCTTTCTGCCTCACCTGCCCCTCTAAGTCAGCCCCAGGTCTTTCCTTCTACATGGGAGACTCTTTCCCTGGTTCCACATTTTCCTCCCCCAGGAAGTCTTCCTGGACTAATTCTTTTATTCCTCTGTTTCTGGGTCCTGGTGGCCTCCCCCACATCTTCAGACTTGGGCTCCCCAAAGCTTGGGGCCCTGCCTGTCCTCCCTGTGGGGCTTTCTCTCCTTTCTTTCGCCCACCTGAGCCTTGGCGTGCTCGATCTCTGCCTTCAGCCTCTGGATCAGGCAGGTCAGCTCATTGATCTCATCCCGAGTGTTACGCAGGTTGTCACAGTGTTGGCCAGCTGTCACCCGCATCTCCTCATACTGGTGGGTCGGGGAGAAAGGGGTATTCCGAGGGCTTGAAGATTGGGTCAAGATCACAGCCCACTTTGTCATCCATGAGTCTGACCCCAGGGCTGCATACACCCTTTCCCCAGTGCTCTCCTGCCCATCTTGGTCTGGTACCAGGCCTCTGCATCAGCCCGACCGCGCCTGGCAGTCTCTTCATATTGGGCCTTGATATCGGCGATGATCCCATCAAAGTTCAGGTCCCGGCTGTTGTCTATCTTCACGATGACTGAGGTCTCAGAGATGTGTGACTGCAGCAACTGGATTTCCTGTGTTGTAGGATCAGCGAGACAGATGGGTTCAGAGTCCCGTCAGTGGCCGGGGCTCTGCCACAGGGTCCCCAGGATGCAGAGTCGGGGGAGAGAGCATTGCTTGTTTGTTCAGAGCACAGCAATGGGGCAGATCATCCAAACCAAAAGCAAAGAAAAAGAGGTGGCCCAGAACCGTTTCAGTTTGACTTTAAACCCTTGTTATACACTAGGAGACATTCCTTTAACATCTTAACTTCTTAGGTGACTATTAAAACCATGGGAGCCTAAGGACTTGGCGGAGAGGAGACCATGCTAAAGCTTAAACTTTCTTTGGTTTATCCACACAGTGGCTGTGCCAGTCTGGATCACTGAGAGCTGACAATATTTTAGAACATGGTGGTCTAGGAATTCCTATATCCCAAGTCCTTAATAGAACCAGGGGTGGGGCTGGGGGAGGGCTGGGAACTGGCCTGCAAGGTGAGGGCCCCAGGGGGAGCTTTCTTCAGCCTTTCCACTCAGAGCCAGCCATTTAGCTCTGATTGGGATCGTTCCAGACCAAACAGAAGCAAAAGATCGCTAGTTCATTTGACTAATTAGGTAACACAATTTTTCTTACATCTCCTAGAAAATCAGTTTTCCAGGGTCTTCTCATCAGTAGATAGGAAGTGACATTCCTAGACCCCAGTCTTTAGATTGGTCAACAGAAGTTGGCTCATGGATCCAAGGAGCTGATTCACAGACCTGAGTCAGGCTGCCGAGAAGCCTGCTCCCCTTACCTTCTCCGCTTGTACATGCATCAACTATAGAGGATATAGATTTGATGGGAGGAAAGAGGTATGATACCAAAGGTTAGAAAATACACTAGTCCAGTGAATCCCCCAGGGAGTCCAGACCACACACTGAGCTCCTTGGATAGCTCAGAGGGGATGACCCCTTACCGCCATGTGTAGGGTTTTCAGGAAGTTGATATCCTGAGTTAAGGTATCCACGTTGGCCTCTAGATCAGACTTATTTGAGAAAGCTGTATCCACATCCTGTATCAAAGAGAGAAGGATAAAATGTTCATTACTTGCGCACTGTTTAACCTCCCCGCCTTGGCGGGTTCTGGAGGTGGGTGGGAAGACCAGGCCAGTTCCCACAGGGCCAGGCCAAGTGGGACAGATGGGAAAGTCATTGGGTGGAAATACAGCTTAGTGACTCTTGTTCTTCTCCCTTATATAGCATGAAACCCCCAGGGATGCTGGACATTTTCTGATGCTTATTTAGAGGCAAGAAGAGTCTGGATAATCCAAGACTCTTCAAATGTCATCCCTTCAGACCTCTGCTCTCATGAAGACCCAATCCTAAGTCACTGGAGGCCAAATCAGAACTTCGAAGGGAAGCGGTTGTGACCTTAGGGGGTCCACTGTGTGCGAGTATTCACAGGTCTGTCCGGGCAGTGTCCTGGAGTTGCGAGAACATTTGTCTGTCTGGAGGAGAAGTTTGCCTGGGCCTGTTGCTCTCCTTACCTTCTTCAGAGCCACAGACTCATTCTCAGCGTTGGCCAGGAGTTCCACCTCCTCTTCATATGTGGATGATAAGGATGAAGAGGGTGAGTTCTCACTCTGAACTGAGAGCCGATTACTCCCAGCTCCCCAGTTATCACCTCTTGTGACCTCTCTGCTCCGTCCAGGAGCCTGGCTCCCTGCATGTTTTCATCCACTCTGTCCCATCTTTAAGACCTTTTATGAGTCCACAGCCCTTGGTTTCTCCGAATCCCTTTTACTTTCTCAAATTGGATGTGGGGTCTGAAAATCTGGACCTTTGCTGTGCTCCTCTGCTGGAAAAGCCTTAGGGTCATTGCACTTAGAGGAAGTAGGACCTTATTTGTGGCTGGACTTAGGCACTGTTCTCAAAATCAGAGAGTTTCTTTTCCTGGGGTCAACTCACCCATGCTCACAGGCAGGATTAGGGACAACCATGCCCAATTCCAAGTCTCCTTTCTCCTCAGGACCCATGGAGGGCCTCCTCCTCCCATACATATCACATCCCCACCCCTGTCTTCAGGCTGGGAATTGAAACCAGCATTCAACCCTGATCCTTCCGGCAGCTCTCACCCAAGCTTGGCCGCTGCTCTGGGGACCAGCCCGTGCCCATCCTAGGTCAGTGCAGTCCAGCAGCCACTCACTTCTTCTTGAAACCCTCAGGGACATCCTGCACGTTGTTCCTCTCAGCCTCCAGCCGGGCCCGTTCGCTGTTCACTACGTCCAGCTGTCTCTGCAGGTTGGTGATGTAGTTCTTGAAGAGGGGCTCCAGGTTGCTCCTGGCATATTTCTGATCTTGGAGGAAGTTCCACTTGGTCTCTAGGAGCTTATTCTGCTGTTCCAGGAACCGCACCTAAATCCACAGGGGCAAAGACATGGCAATTGAAGTGCTTGATATAGTCACCTGTATGTCAACGTTGCTCAGATGGCCAGAGGTGACTTAAACCTGTGGTGACATCGTTCCCCCCTCTGTTGAATTTAGCTCCTCCTCTAACTCAGTAGAATCTGCAGAGCAGGTCTGCGACCCCTCCTTGTGCTCAACCAGGCTTATCTACAAACAGAAGCTTTGGAACCAAAGCTCTTCAACCATTTCCCTTTCAACCCTCTGAGAAAGGTGAGGGCTGATTCACTGGGAAGTTGGAGATCGATTCTACCTGAGCTGGGGTTTGCCTGTATCTGAAAACTGATTTCAGCCATCCCTAGCAGGGAAGGAGGAGCAGAGTAAAGTACATTGGGCTGGGATGTGGTATTAGGAGGTGGGAATTCTCAGGTCATAATTCATACCCATCACCTCAGAAATTCCATCAGCTGAGACTTATAGAGCTGGAGGGGAACATAGAGGCCATTTGCTCCAACCCCTCATTTCGGAGTGAAATGAAGCTCACAGAGGTGAGTTTCCAATCTCAGACACAATAGAGCATCCCCACTTCATGGAGACACGGTCTGGGGTTTGGGGCTGTGTCAGTTCCACCTCTCTGTTCCTCTCATCAGCCTGAAGACCAGTGACCACCAGTGGTCATTCCCTACTGTTTCCCTCAATCTAGGTGACTCAGCTGAATCTGGATAACCCAGGTGGGGGAGGGGTATGAATTCTTTGCTTTGTACAAAAATTACTCAACTCCATTCTCCATTTCTTTAAGCCTGAATAAGTGTGGCCACTCAGCCTCAGAAACCATGGAAACTTCAAAGAGAGCATGAGGATCTCAAAGGATAAAACCTCTTAAACCTGTACCAGCCAACACCTGGTGGAGGTGTTAGTGTTTCTAGCCTGTTTGGGAGATATTTCTAAGCGACTAGGTGGTAGGTCTTAGTTTGTTCAGATGCCTTCAGATTTGGCTGGATGTTCCTCCTTCCCCCAGAAGACACCACCACTGTCTTAATCTATCCTTCTATGCAGTGCTTCCTTGGGCTCGTCCTGGCTCCGCAGCAGAGTGACCCGGAAATCATACAGCCATGCCTTTGGCTGGTGCCTGAAGGATCTGGGGTCAAGGTCGATGCCCTAGGTCTGGACCCGTTCTTCTTAAGGGAAAGAACATCTCAGTGCATTTAGCTCGCATCATCCCAGACCCAGAGGTTGAGCTGTCGTAAGTACCTTGTCGATGAAGGAGGCAAATTTGTTGTTGAGGGTCTCAATTTGCTCCTTCTCATCCCTCTTCACCCTCTGGGCATTAGGGTCAATCTCCAGGCTGAGGTGGGTCAGCAGTCACTGGTTAACAGTCACTGCTGTGATGGACGGGGCTGCTGGCACTCCAGCTCCTCCAACTTGGTAGCCAAAGCCAGGGCCGCCGAAGCCATGGCCGAGGCCACTGCCAGCTCCAAACCCCAGACCAGCACCACTCCCATCACCAAAGCCAAAGGCCATCCCACTGCCAGAACCAAGGCCAACTCCGTAGCGGATGGGCCGAGGGCACACAGCTACTATCCGGGGTGAGCACGATCCAAACCTGATGACACGCCGACTGCCGAAGCTGCTAAGACCCTGGAAGCGGGGCCCACTCCTGCAGGAGACAGAGCTGGCCCGGAAGTGGTTCAGGTTCTGGGGGGGCATTGCTGAGCAAGAGCTGAAGCTGCCCACACGGCGACCAGAGCTGACTGTGTCGGAGCGGCAAGGTGTGACGGTGTCCTGGGTGAGAAGCTAGCAGCGACTGCAGAGCAGGGGAGCCGGAGCTGGGAGGCCCTCTGAGGCCGGTGGAGCCCTCTAAGCACTTTTATGTGTGTGGGGATTTGAGGATTGGCCCCCTAAAAATGGAAAAAGCCCTTTGGAAGCATTTATGAGCTTGGGTAGTTAGCAGAAAATCTTCCAGCCTGTAACCTCCTTCACAATGAGCTAATCTCAGACACACCTATTTTCCTCAGAATCAGGGCCATAACATCGAACCTATAAACATTAAAAACATATAAACACGTAAACATTATGGTCCTACTTTTTCCACAAGTCCACCACTGTTGCCATTATGGGGACCTTAATTTGCTTTGGTCATAAATCCAATAGACTTTCCACAGTAAGTGTGGCTAGCCACCAGAATGTTAGGATGGTAACTGCTCCAGCAAGAGGCTGCAAGGGATGCAGCTATACAGATAACCCCCTCAACAGATGGGGGTGTGCAGAAGACAGGCAGGGTTTTCATAGCTCTGAGTAAGAAATGATATGGTGAGAATACAGTTGGTTGCATTCCTGGAGATGGATTAAACAGTCCAAAAACATTTTGCAGTGTTTTATCTAACCTTTATGATCTGATTTGACTGTTTACATAAAAATTGAATCGTCACTAAAGCTCATTTGGGGTAGTGTAGATACATGTCTGATCTGAGACACTCAAAGGAGATCCATTCATTCATACGTTCATTTATTCATTTGACAATTACCAGTTACTCTCTCTCAGGTAATGTGCTTGGTGCCGAGGGTACAGAGATAAAAAGATGGTCTCTATCCTCCTGGTGTTGGGGGGAGATTAATCTTGAGGACTTCTACCAACCAATACTTTTGTGGCATAGTTTGAGGCCAAAATTTTGTATGATTTGGCCGTGTATCTGTGTGGAAAGTTAACCACATGATTTTGAGCCCCCAGAATACACATTAGGGCTGATCTATAGTCCTGCCTATGCAGGTTCCTTGCATTATTGATGAATCCTTGGTTAGGAGGGAGAGAAACCAAGAAATAAGCATCTGGGTAGGAAATGAAAAGTTCTAAGTCACTGGCTATCATTATCATTGTTAATCAATATCGCAAGTATTTCAGGACCCAGAGACAGATGTTTGCCTTTTCTATTCTAGAGAGTGACATGATTTGTCCTACTCGTCTGTGCCTGGGGAAACTTGTGCTTGACTACATGCTCACTTGGGATTCTACTTGGAAGGGGATATGTGCTTTTCTCTGGAGCTAACCATCTCAGGTCTTCACTATTTTCTTCCTTCCCAATCTCTATATCTTTGATTTCTTTTTCTTGTCTTACTGCATTAGCTAGGACTTCCAGTTTGATGTTGAAAAGCAGTGGTGAGAGGGGGCATCTTTGCCTTATTCCTGATTTTTGGTGGGAAATCTTCAAGTTTCTTACCATTAAGTACAATGTTAGCTGTAGTTTTTTTGTAGCTATATATATTTTTTGTCAAGTTGAGGAAGTTTTCCTCTGTTCATAGTTTACTACTGTTTTATACAGCCCCAGCTATCAGGTGTATGTCTAAAGGGAGAAGCAGAAAAATAATAATAACACAATACTTCTTGTGAAGGTTGCAAGTGACCTCCAGGTTGCTAAAATCACTGGTCCATTCCCAGCTCTCATTTAACTTAGCAGGATTTGACATAGTTGATCATTCCCTTTTCCTTAAAACAATTTCTTCTTTTGGTTTCCAGACACCACATTCTCCTGATTTTCTATACATATTACTGACTGCTTCTTTTCAGTTTTCTCAACCAGTTTATCCTCATATCCCCGACCTCTACACACCACAGCATCATTGGGCTCAGCCCTTGTACCTGTTCATGTCTTTATCTATACTTGTTCACTTCATGACAGCATACAGCCTCATGACTTAAATACCATCTTTGCACTGATGACTGCCAAGGTGTATCTCTATCCCGGGCATCCCTTCTGTGCCCCACATGTGTATATATATATATATATATACACACATATATATATATACATATATATATATGTGTATATATATATATACACACACACACATATATATATATATTTATGGTACGCGGGCCTCTCACTGTTGTGGCCTCTACCTTTGCGGAGCACAGACTCCGGATGCGCAGGCTCAGCGGCCATGGCTCACAGGCCCAGCCGCTCCACGGCATGTGGGATCCTCCCGGACCGGGGCACGAACCCACGTCCCCTGCATCGGCAGGCGGACCCTCAACCACTGCGCCACCAGGGAAGCCCCCACATCTCTACTTGGATATCGATTAGTATCTCAGCCTTCATCTATCCAAAGCTGTTCTCCCGATTGATTGTTCCTATGAAATATGTTCCACTTGCCAGGCTCACTATCCCTGTAGTGGCTCAGGCCAAAAATCTGGGAGTCATCCTTTATTCCTCAGCTTGTTCCATATCGCACATTCAATCCATTGGCAAGTCCTACCTGCAAAATATACCTGGACTCCTACTACTTCTCATCACCCCACTGCTACCATATTGGTCCGAGCCCATCACTCCTCACAGGGTCTATTGAAGTCTCCTTCCAGCTAGTCACCCTGCTTCCTCCTTTGCCCCTCTGACTTTCCTTAACACCATAGTCAGAAGGGTCCTTTAAAAACATGTCAGATCATGCCATTTCTAAGCTCATATGCCTCTGGTGGTTTCCCATCCCACTCAGAGTAAATGCCATACAGGACTCTACCTAGTCTGCTCTCCTCTTTCACTGACCTCACTTCCCTCTATCCGTCTTACTGCTCACCCTGCTCCAGCCACCCTGGCCTCCTGTGTGTCCATCAGACAGGCAGGAAAACTCCTACTCAGAGGCCTTCCCATTTGCTGTTGTTGTTGTTGTTGTTTTTCTGCTGGGAACTCTTTTCCTGCAAATGGCTACATGGCCGGGTCCCTCAACTCTTCCAGTTCTTTGCTCGTGGGTCGCCCCCTCCTTAAAGCCCCTCCCCTGTGTACTCTCTATTCCCCCTCCCCGCTTCCTCTTCTCCTTAGCAGTGCTTACAGTCTGAGGTCCTTTCCTGCACGGGTTTGCCTGTTTATCACCTGTCTTCCCAGGCTGGAATATAAGCTCCAGGAGGCAGGCACTGTTGTGTGTTTTTTTCCTCCTCTGTATCTCCTGCTTAGGATAACGGGGACATGGAGGAGGCATGCTATATGGTTTTGTTGAATGAATGAAGACACCGCAAAGATTAAAAGCAGGAGGAAAAAGGGAGAAAGGACAGGGGTGAAAGAAGAGGAATTTGGGCATTTGGCTTTGTAAGTATTTCAGGAAGAGGAGACTCTAGTCTCCAAAATGGACAGGAATGACCCTGAGGAGGATGGTGCAGAAATCCAAGAGCTCAGTTTGCCCTCCAGCTCCAGCCTCTTGGGGTGTGAGCCTGGCTGCTTGGAGGAAAGGGCATCCCCCTCCACTGGGGCCAGGCAAGGGGATCCAGGTGACTGGGAAGGGGATGGGGGACCCCTGTGGAGGAGAAAAGGGGAGGGGAGCAGGAGGGATGGCATAGAGGACACCAGTGAGTGTGCCAGGCCGGGAACAGAAGACTTGACACAGCCCTTGGAGTCAAATGGAACTGGGTTCAGTCCCAATTTTGCCATCAGTCAGCAGTGTGACCTTGGGCAGTGGCATGGGAAGGGCACGGTAGTGGCACACCCTGGATGCAGGCAGTCAGGGGTGCGTGTCTGTAGAGAACTTAAAAACAACAATACACCCAACTAAAAGTCTGCTTGCCTTTTATTATCACTGTGCAACATTCGCCCTCCATGGTATACAAATGAGCTGGGGAAATTGTTTAACCTCTCTAAGCCTCAGGTTCTTCATCTGTAAAATGGAATTATACCTACTGCACAGTATGTGCGGGTTACATGTGAAAATGTTTGGGGTGTATGCTGTGTGGAGCCTGGTGTGGTTATTGTCATCCATTTCTTTCCCCCCTCCATCCCCCTCTTTTTCTTTCTGCCCCCTTCCCCTCTCTTTTGCACAATCCTCCTTTCACTGGTAAGCCGTCATTTCTGTTCCCGTCCAGCACCCCACCTGCTTCCCACTCCAGTGGCTGTGGCATCATTACCCCACAAGCCATTCCCGGGGTTGTCCTGTGGTTCAGCTTCCTTCAACCTTAACAGCCCAGGCGGGGTGGCGGTAATTGAGACCAGTCACGCATAACCCCTTTTCTGAGATGGGCTGTTGCCATCAGCAGTTTATACTTCTGAGGCATTATTTCATCAGACAATGCAAAACACAGTCCTCAGCAGGTGGGGAGAGGGGAGTTGTCCTGGAAACTCCAGGCTGGGGCTTTTGCTGCTCTGACAGTTTCTGCTTCCTGTTGGGAGCTGGTCTGGATGTAATCCTGAGATCTGCTGGCTGAGCTAGTGTAGGCAGTTTGCTGGCTCATCTCGATGCTAACTGCCTGGGGCGGAGGGGGAACTGCTGATGAGGGCTTGGCAGGGAGGAGGGGATGGGAGGGGAAGGGGCCATCCTGATTGGCTGAGCAGAGCCTGTGAACCCTGGGTGCACAGTGACTGCACTCTGTGTGTGTGTGTGTGTGTGTGTGTGTGTGTGTGTGTGTGTGTGTGTGTGTGTGTGTGAGATTGTGTGTGTGTGCGCGCATGCCTGTGGGAGGGGAGGAGGGTGACAGGGAAATCCAGATGGTGAGAAGGCTTTGCTAAAGCCACCTTCTTCAGATGTTTCCGTTTTGCCTAGGGACAAGTTTGCACAGGAGAGAGGCACTCACCGGGAGGTGTTCACGCTGAGACCTGCCCTGGTGGGAAGGGAAGCTCAGGGGTCCCCCAGCAGAAGGAGGGGGGCGATGAGGAGAGAGCCCTCTGCCCTGTCAGACTAGTGATGCTAGGATAGAATCCTAACACCTCCGAGGAGAGTCAAAGCACCCCTCTTGCTTGAGCCCGTCCCCACCCTTTCAGGCAGAATGACTTTTTTCAGGTTTAGCCCAAATTCTTCACTTGCCCACAGTTATCACCTGTCAGGGTGAAATGTGACAGGTGACCTGCTCGCAGGCGTGCAGGTCGGTTTGCTTCAACAAACCTTTATTGGGTGTGATGTAAGCCGACATCAAGATTAGGTGCTGGGATGCTTGCTGGGTGCAACCCTCTTCCTTTTACCAGACTCAGTGATCCTAAGTTCCCCTTCTCTGCCCCCAGTTCCATTTCTGCAGCCATTTCCCCCAATCCGAGCCCCAAGGGGAGAGAGGCAGTAGTGGGTCCACCTGGGGCCGCTGATGGGACTTGGATGAGCAAGGGATCCTGGGGGACCCAGGGGAAGGGCAGAGGGCATCTGAGGGAGGGCACAGTGGGGCAAGGAAGGCTTTCCTAGAGAGAAGAGGGACAAGAAATGGGAGACATTCGGGGGGACAGACACGAAAACAAGGGGCTTCATTCAGGGTCCTCCCACCTGCCCCAGGCCTCTTTGGGCTGTTCCCCACCTGTCCTCACGGGGGCGCTCTGGGAAGGGCTGGGATTTGGATTCCCGAGGCCGAGTGGAATGCAGGGAGGCTCTGGCTTCCAGCAGTCAGCTCCCCCTTCCTTCCGAGGGCAGGGCGGGGCCTGATCCTCCCTATAGGTGCAGGGTGGGTCCTGGGAGAAACTCAGATGTTTGCCCAGGTAATGGAGGTGAACCGCCCAGGGAACTACCGGGAGGCACTTTTGTCCTGCCTGCCTAGAGTCACCTCCTCCCTGGAGAGAGGGGGAGAATGGGGGCATGGCTGCACAGCACTGAGGGGGATGCGCCGGGGCCTGTAGCTCATGTCCAGGACTGAGCTGGGGTGCCCTCACTACTGGGATGAGTCTGCCTAGTGGACGGTTCCAGACAAGTCTCCCTTCCCCTGGGGCCTGGGCCACTCTAGGATGGGAATTCCCAAAGGGATGGTCGCCAGGCTCAAGCCCACCTCATTGTGAGGGTGGGGGAATCTTCTCTCCTCCTCCTCCTTTACTCCACTGGGGTGCATCCTGGGCCTTGGGTAGTCATCTTTGGGACAGAGGTGGGTGGCCTGTTGTCATCTCTGTTTCTGCTGACTGCCGGCCGAGCATTCCTGTAGTTTTCAGAGCTTTGAGTGCTTAATCAGCAAGGAGCTCAGCTGGCTCTAGGGCCAGATCCAGAGTGACAGGGCTTCAAGTGGGAATGGAGGCCATGAGGCCCCCGTTGTCCCATCCCCTCCTTCCCGGGTGTGGATGTGCATCCCTAAAGCCACCGGCCCTCACCCGTCTGACGCTGCACACTCTAGTTCACAGCTGCTGATCCCTCAGCCTGGAGCCCCTGCTGGGCTTCCTTGCTTCCCCTCAGTCCTGCTGGCCTTTGGGATCCAGCTTGCCTGCCCCCTCCTCTGGGGATCTTTCCGAGGCCCGTGACCAGGGTAGGACCCTCAGTTACGTCCTCCTTCACAACAAGCCTGACATCTGTAATTTCCTGTTCCAGGTCTGTACCCTCAGGGAGGCTGTAAGCCCCAGGGGCATGGATTGGGGCCAGGGCCCCATTTTTTAAAAACAGCTTTATTAAGATATAATTCACATATCATATAATTCGCTCATTGAAAATTACAATTCAGTGGTTTTAGTATATTCCCAGATAAGTGCACCCGTCACCCCAGTCCCTTTTAGAATGTTCTCATCGCCTCAAAAGAAACCTTTGGCTGTCCCCGCCACCCCATCTCCTCTTCCCTCCAGCCCACCAGGCAGCCACAGATCTGCTTTCTGTCTCTGTAGATTGCCCTAATCTGGAATTTCATATGAATGGAATCATAGAATGTGTGGTCTCTGTGTCTGGCTTCTTTTATCTCCCTCATGTTTTCAAGGTTCATCCATGTTGGAGCACGTATTAGTACTTCACTCCTTTTTATGGCCAAATAACATTTCATTGTATGGAGAGACCAAATTTTGATTATCCATTCATCCACTGATGGACATTTTGGTTGTTTCCACCTCTTGGCTCTTGTGCATAGTGATGCTATGAACATTCACGTACGAGTTTTTGTGTGGACATGTTTTCATTTCTCTTGGGTATCTACCTAGGAGTGGAATTGCTGGGTCACATGGTAACTCTGTGTTTAACATTTTGAAGAACTGCTGGACTGTTTTCCAAAGTGGCTGCACCAGTTTATGGTCCCTACCATGGGCTCTAGGAACTGTGTCTACTGTCCCTCCTGGTAGGTCAGCCCTGACTGGGGCTGCCTTGTTCACCACAGAGACACCAGCCCCTGGGTGGTCTGACCCATGACAGGTGCTTGATAAATATTATATTGAGTGAATGAAAAAGCAAGTGGATGGGTTCTTTTTAATATGCTGCCCATAAGTCAGTAACCCTTGTCCGTTCAGACCCTGTCCTTGTAATCTTCTCTGTGAGCTTCTCTCTGATCTCCTTGCCTGGCATAATCACAAGTTGCTTCTCCTTGTCGTTTCCATTCTCTCTGGCTGTCACTGCTCATGACTCCTCTGTGAGGCTGAGAGTCACTCTAGGTTTCCGAGCATGTTGTAGTCACCTCTGTATCACCAGCTTCTAATGCGGGGCTTGGCACAGAAGAGATGCCCTATGCGGGGCTGTGGGGGAAGAGGAGATGCACCCCAGCGCTCAGGAGAGGGGAGCCACAAGGGGGCATCTGTAGTGGGGGGATTGTTACAGGGGATCAGTGAGGCAACGGGGAGGGTATCAGGGTCAGGCAGAGGGTGGAACCGCTGCCACCAAGTCTCATTTCCAGGTCTTGGGGCTCCCGAGAGGGAGAGGAGGCTAGGGGGTGCCCCTCCCTAGCCAGTCTGCTGCCTATCTTCCCTGCTTTCCCCAGGTCTGCACCTGCCCTGCCTGGGGACCTGGCTGGGGAGGCAGAGCCCAGGCTTTGAGGCTGCCGAGTACAGACATGACAGACTTTCTCTAGGACGTATGCAGGGGACCATGTGGTGAGGAGGTCTGTGGGGAATAGGGCTGTGGTTTTTAACGTGGCAGGTGACTTGCAAACTATTGGGGTGTGATGTGCAGGTTTTAAGGGGAATTTGTATGGCTCCACACTCACTCCACAGGCCACTTGCCAATCATTCATATGTAGTTTTCCCTTTTGTATAATAACCTCTCTTTCCACTCCCAACCCTGCACTCCGCACCAGCCCCCAGTTCCCCAAAGCTGCCCATCAGTTCCCCTTCAGCCTCATTGCCCTCCACAGAGCAGGGCCAATACTCCTGATTCCCATAGCCTGGGAACAGTCAGTTGATTGGCAATAGACAAGCCCAGAGGCTCATGGCAGAGACGTGGATTCTTGGGTGGGCAGGGCTTCTGCAGATGCAGCACAATTCGGGAGGAGGGGTTGTGCTCTGGGGAGGTGGGGTCAGCTCAGCCCCTCCCCTCCCCTCGCAGCCCCTGAGTCAGGGCCTCCAAGTGTGCTGAGGCAGCCCCGTATCGCTGCAGCCAGGAGAGCACATTCATATCCGACCCAAAGCAAGAGGAACTCAAAGGAGAGGGAGCAGGGCAGGGCTGGCTACGTGCAGAGGGTAGGGGTGGGGCTGATTCCATTGTCCCTTTGTTCAGTAAACACTTCATGTCCCCTTGCCTTTGTGCTAGGCATTTCTTAGCCGTCAGCTGCCACTGTGAGCTCAGGAAAAAATGTATTTTTATAGCGCCAGTTCAACACACCGGAGCAGGTAACTCTACTGTCCAAAGACCACCTCTTGATTCTGTGTGCTAACTGAGAGGAGCATGGACAGGTCCCGAGCGAAGCTGAAATCCTGGCACTTGGCTTGGGAATTTGGAATGGGATTTGGGGGTATTTTGATATTTGTAATAGTGCGTGGATTAGGTGGGTGTTAAAAGTTCACTTTTTAGGCGCATGACAGACCGAGGTAAGAGAGGAGGGGAATGTCCCGGGGTCGGGGGAGGCTGGCTTTGCGGGGGAAGTTCCATGGGACGATCCACAAAGCAGAGCTGTGAGGTGCCCATTTGGCCTTCTCATGGGGAAGAGAAGTGTTTGGGGGCCATTGCCATTCTCTTGGCCGCACTAGAGCCTGACTGTCCGTGGTCCAGATATACGGCGGATGCATTTTCGTTCTTTGCATCCCACCCCCACCCCGGGACCTAGCGCAGGGTCTGCACACAGCTAAGTGAAAGGTGACTCTTGAAGATACCTGACGGGCGGCTCACGGAGAAAACCCAAGGGAAAACTTCGATCAGTATAGGAAGGTGGGATTTTGGAACAGCCTTGTCTTCAACCCTGGGGGACAACATCCAGGCTGGGGGCTGGTGCCCCGTCCCCTGGGCTTCTAGCCTCTGGGGCTGTACTAACACTTGTGGCAGGAGGAGCCACCCCCAGCCCCTAGCTTCGTGCCGAAGCTCCACCTGCTTCCACAGCCCAGTAGCCCCCGGGGCTCACAGGGGATGTAGATTTCACCGTACCCATGATGCTGCAGCCCCCGCTGCTCTTGAGGACGCTGGTGTCCCCTGGACAGTACACGGGTGTGCTGACCACACTTGGCTCGTAGAGGATGTGCCTTTGGAGCTGTTCACAGCTGCGGGAACAGGAAAGGATACTCAGGGCCCTGCCCTGAAACATCTCGGCCAGGCCAGGCCCCCACCTGCTGCAGCTCCCTTCTAAGGACATTCCCATCCCAGCTACCAACTTCCATGTCTCTCACTCTGGCCACATAAAGTGCTTAGCAGTTCCCCACGTGTCTCTCCTCTTGCCCCAGAGCCCTATCTTCTGCTTCACCCTCTCTGTTTCTATTTGTCTGAGTCTGCTTCAAATCGTCTTTCTCCAGAAAAACATCCCCTTGTCTATATGGTTCCTTGCAGCTTCTGGGCCCTGAAGCACTGGGACCACGCTGCATGTCTGCCCCTGATTCTCACTCCCATAGACTTGGGTAGCTCTGAGGGAGAGCCTTTCCATCTTCCAGGAGCTCCAGGCAAACAGAACTCTTCCTTTGGGGTGGGGGAAGCACGCGGAGGTTTGGGCAGGGGCCAGCGTGGTCTATTATGGGTTGATCAGCTCCCAAGATCCCAGAACCGCTGGGGAGGGCTCTTCTACTCACAGATATTCACGGGCCCAACGCCTTCATGCAGCCTGGGGGTGGGAGGCAAAGGAGACACAAGGGAACTGCATCAGAGAATGAGGCCAAGAAGCACGTGGCACCCCACCACTTCTGCCTGCTCCATGGACCCTGTCAGCGAGGAGGGCCTGTGGTCTGCGTGCTGTTTTAGATTTTCCACGACTGTGGGATGGGCAATGGCAGCAACAGCAAGCAGAGGGCAGGAGAACAGACATACCTGGTGCCCATCCTTGACTGACCCGTGCTCCTCGCCCTCCAGCAGGCGCCTGTAGGTGGCGATCTCGATGTCCAGGCCCAGCTTGGAGTTCATCACCTCCTGGAACTCCTTGAGCAGGCAGGCCATATCCTGCCTGGTCTTCTGCAGGGCCTCCTTCAGCCCAGCCAGCTTGCACTTGGCGTCGTTGAGGGCCGCCTCCCCCTGCTGCTCCGCCTCGGGCATGGCGCACCCTCCAGTTTGCAGCGCTGGGAGGAGAGGGCACAGAAAGGCATTACGGGGCGCCCTGGAGAACAGAGAACACGGTCGTTGTGAGGCAATTAGAAACAATATATATTGGTCTCTTCCCCCAGTTTCTGGACAGAACGCCCCCAAACCTTGCAATTTCCTAAATGATAAGCACACTAAGATCATCCTTTGTTCTAACGTTTGGTCTTTGACCCTGGTTTCTGACACAGAGTCCCTAAACCCCTTAGAATTTCCTGGGTATTGGCAATGTCTTTTGTTTAATTAAGGTGACTCTAGGTAGGCTCCTGGATGGGGGCTGGTCACCAGAAAGACCAAGCCATGATTAGAAGCTGGGAATTTTCAGCCCACCCTGCAAATCTCCCGAGAGGGGAGAGAGGCTGGGAACGGAGGTAATAATTGATCGTGCCTAGGAGAGGAAGCCTCCATAAAATCCCAACAGTAGAGGATTCAGAGAGCCTCCAGGCTGGTGACCAGGCGGAGGTGTGGAGAGAATGGCACGCCTGGAGAGGGCATGGAAGCTCCACGCCCCTCCCACATACCTTGCCTTATCCATCTCTTCCACCTGGGTGTTCATCTGTATCCCTTATCATATGCTTTTATAATAAAGCAGTAGATATAAAGGAATCTATTTTCCTGAGTTCTGTGAGCAACTCCAGCAAATTAATCGAACCTGAGGAGGGGGGTCATGGAGACCTCCAATATATAGCCGATTGCTCAGAAACACAACCTGGACTTGTGATTAGCATCTGAACTGGGGGCAGCCTTGTGGGACTTGGGGGGCAGTCCCTAACCTGTGGGATCTGATGCTATCTCCAGGTAGGTAGTGTCAGAAGTGCGTTAAGTTGTAGAACACCCAGCTGGTGTTGCAGAACTGGTTAGTATGGAAACACCCTTCCCCCATATCTGGTATCAGAAAGTGCTGTGAATGTGATAGTGGGAGGGTAAAGGAGGGACACAGGAGGAAGAGTGAGTTTTTCCTACAGTCATGGTTATGTGTCAGATTCAAATCTGCTGTGGGTTTCATCCTAGGATTGCGACATCTGGTTCCTCTGGGGGATGGGGACCAGTTCTCTTGTCTATAACACCTCAAGGAGATCTGTGAGTTTCCTCTAGATAAGCCAAACAATTTCTTTGTGACTAATAGATTTTAAGTGTCTGCCTGGTCTTCACTAGCCTAGGAGAAGAGAGTGAGTCTGAGTTTATGAACTCTGCGGGGTCACCTTGAATTTCAGGATCATAGAATTAGAGTCTTTGGTTGGAAGGGGCCTTGGAGAACATCTTTTCTATACTCCCATCTAGTGAAGAATCCTTGCTATTCCATCTTGATGCAGTAGGTTGCCTAGCTTCTGTTGGGGGCCTCACTGTTTCCTGAGCCTGCTCATCCTGCTGTGGGTCAGCTCTTCTGTAGAAAGGGCTCGCTCCCTCTTGTGGCAAACAGCGCAAGTTTATTCCCTCCTCGACTGGGCCCCCAGGGAGGATGGACTCCCCCATCACGACCAAGACCAGATGGCGGGTTACCCTGTGATGGCCTCATCTGGGCTTTGACATTCTCAATGTCTTGCTGCAACCACTGAATCAGCTTGTTTATTTCCAGAATCTCGTTCTTGCCGTTGTGGAGGTTGTCACAGCGGGTCCCGGCTGTCAGCCGCAGCTCCTCATACTACCACACAGGGAGGTCAGAACCTGGGCACCCACACTGTTGTCCCTCCCAGCCCCCTTCCCCACTGTCCCCCGTGTCTCCTCTCCTAACTTCCTGGGTCAGGTGCTTTTGGATTCTTATACTTGTTCTGTTCCCCATCCCCTATCCATTTCTGGGCTATTCCTTATTCCTTTCTCATATTCCAGCCCTGAATCTTTAGGCTTATTAAATTCTCCTCTAAGCTCCAAACTCGCCTCCTCTCTGTTTAGTGATTCTGTGTCTTGTCCTTTTCTCTCCGCCCTGGGATTTCCCTCCTTTTTTCTCCATCCCTGCTCTGGACCTTGGAAAGAGATTCTGTGCTCAGCCTGGGGTACCTAACCGACCAAGGCCTGAGAACACAGCACATCTGCCCCCGCCAGGGTGAATATGTTTGTATATTCTCCTTCAAAACAATTGAAAACAAAATGCAATATTATTTCCTATCTTGGTTTAACACTATTTTATTAAACTTTTGTACATCGAATCTGATTTCTGAATAGTGTGTTATAGATTACATTAATAGATTAAACATTTAGCCAACTTTGTATTTTCTGCATATAATGGATGGGAGCGTTTTGCATAGAAAATGCAAAACAAGATAAGCACAAGTCAGTCTCTTTGGTTATTGTGAAAAGGCTTGTAGTTGCCCAATCAATACCCATTCTCCTCTTCTTCAAACAGAAGCCCAGATAAGAGAATATTTCTCAGCTTTCTCATCAACGAGGTGCACGGCCATTGCTGGGTAGGTCTTCTAGGAAAGCTGTTTAAAGTCAGAGATGATTCAGTTGTCATGTTCCTTTTGCCCTCTCTTCTTCTGCCTGCTTGGAATGAACATGTGAGATTGGTGGTATCGCAGCCATCTTGGGACATGGGGCAACCATGAGGATTAAAGCACTATGCTAAGAATGACAGAAAAGAAAGCTAGAAGGAGACTGTGTTCCTGATGGTGACACAGAACCCCAGAGTCATCTGTGGGCAGTCTACTTCTTTACTTTCAAATTATTTGAGAAAAAAGTAAAAATCAAATTTGTTTCAACTGTCATTATTATTATTGATTTCTGATCCTCACGGCTAAATACAATTTTTAAATAATAGAGTTATCTTTCTGGTTCTAACTTAGGAGGATGGGAAACTGTGGTTATCTTTCCTGAGCCCACCTGACTGATGAATGGCCCGGGAGAGCAACTGGAGGAGGGGCCGGCCAGAGCAAAACCTGGCCGTGGGTGAGCCACAGACTGAGTCACAGGGAGCTGACGCCGGGCCGGGGTTTGATACCTTGATCACCATGATCTCCAGAAAAAGGGTAGAGCATTGCTTGGGACACTCCCTGGAGATTGGTGCCCATTGCCTTCAGAAAAAAGTCCAAAGGCCTCAGTGCAGCTCTGCAGATCTGCTGTGATCTGGCCCTGTGTCTCCAGCTGCATTTCTTTCATGGTGCTTCCTTTCATGCCTCACCTCAGCCAGACGTCCTTTCCCCCATGCTTATGGAAATCATACTTGGCCTTCGAGATCCAGACCACACCCCAGCGCCTCCGCCTTTCCAGACACAATTTGTTACTTGCATCATCATCCTATTCCCTTGGCCTGCAGCTTGACCTTAGCGGTCACTTCATGCTACCTCGTATCTCAGTTTGGCTGGTTACACGTTTCTCTCCCGTGGACTGTAATTTCCTTGAGGATGGGGATGCTGTGACTCTTAGTATCCTCATGGTTCCACACACCCCAGTAAGGCCCTCCTTCCCTGGCCACCCTGTTGCAAACCGTATTCACACCACACTCCCTACGCTTCACCCTGATTTATTTTCTCCATAACACGTGTCCATCTAACATACATCCACTGTACTTATTCGTCTTGCCTGTCCCGCCCCTGCCCCTGCCTCCGGAATGAAAGTGACACGAAGGCAGGGATTGTTTGTGCTGTTCCCTGCTGGACCTCCAGCACCTAGAACGGTGCTTGGCAAACGACGGATGCTCAATAAATGAATGAATGAATGAGTGAATAATAATGGTGCCTTTCACAGATAGGGTGGGCAAGACTGAGATGATAATATTTGTTAAATCAAATTGCCCTCAGGGACACCAACTGCCCTCCCAGCAAGGCCCTAATTACCTAAGTCTGGGGCCACCTGAATCACGGTTTCTGCTCCACTATTAGTAACCACCCCATGCCATTAGCCTCTTCCCATGCCCGGAAGCCCAGAGTCCTCTTTGTCATCATTGCCAATTAGCATTCCTTGCCAGTTAGCATTCCTTGCCACACCAGGGCCTGGGTGTGGCATGGCCCTCAGTCTCTCCTCACCCGCTTCCTGGGGGATAGTGGGCCTGGGGTCCCCCGGGCCCCGCCTGGGCCTCCCCCGGCTCTGGTACCAGGCCTCTGCTTGTGCTTTGCTGCGGCTGGCGATTTTGTCGTACTGGGCTTCGATCTGGGAAACGATGCCGCCCGCCTGCAGCTCCTGGCTTTTGTCCACCTTCACAATGATGGAGGTCTCTGAGATCTGAGACTGCAGCAGGCTGATCTCCTGGGTGTGGGGACCCTGGGAGATTGGCCCCTGGCTGACCACCTGTGGGCAGCATGGCTGCAGGTACCTCCTCATATAAGCTTTTCAGGAAGTCGATCTCCTGGACCAGACCTCCACATTGGTCTCCAGGTCAGCCTTTATCAGGAAGGCTGTGTCCATATCCTGCAGCCAGAGAAATGACAGTCGTAACCTGGGGCCACCCCTCTGCCAGCTGGGCCACGAGGCAAGGTGGTAGCAGGTGGCGGGTGTGGGACCCACCTTTCCTCACTTAGGCCTATGTGGAAGGGAAGGGGTGACAAAGCCAAGGATGGAGTGAGGGGTCCCCAGCCCCAGGACCCCATGCCTGGGCCTGGCATTCTGATGGGGAAGCATCTGAAGACAATGGGGTTAAAGGAGCCTTGAATGCATTCCTCAGAGCTCCCTATGGACCTCAGGCCAGAAAATACATCGCTATCTATGTGAGGGATCAACAAGATGATTTTCATCTCTGGGAGTTTGAGTCAGAGTCTTTGTTTTGGCTTTGATTTGGCATTTGCAACATCTCCAGCTTCTTGGGCAGGTGTAAATACAACCCTTAACATGAGTTGGGAGGTGGAGGCCAGGTCAGTCCCTGTCCTTCTGCAAGGGGCGGGGGAGGCTGGCCTTCCTCTCTCCCAGGGTCTGCGGGGTGGGCGGGCTGCAGGCACATTCGGACACGGTCCAGGGGCTGAGTGTCCCCAGGCCCAGTGGGCCAGCTCAGGGGGCCTTCTCCTTCCCTGGGCCATTCTCCCTCACCTTCTTCAAGGCAACAAACTCATTCTCAGCAGAGGGCTGCAGGGAGAGCTCCTCTTCATATCTGGCGGAATGGGCAGGGGAAAATGTTTTAGTTGGGCTTGTGGGGTTTGGAAGGGAGTTGGTATCAGGCCTGAGGGTAGGAACCTCTGGGGGCAAATCCGTGTCTCACCGACTGAATGCCCTAGGGAGGCACCAGGTCCAGCCCCATCTCTGGACACGTCTGGCTCCTCCATCCACTCAACACAGACGACTTTTATCATTGCTTCTCATTAGCAAGTTTACCTTCCATGCCACTGCCCAGTAGCCTGTTCCTGTGTCGAATCATTCTCTGGGAAGTCCTTCTTAAAGCTACCTTTATTCTATCTTGCTGCTGAGGAAGCTTACATCATCTAGGCGTTCCCTCTTGGAGGGCAGTGAAGAGTTGGCTGCCTGCTGCTGGCACAGCTGTCTTTTCTGAGTTGTTCTGAGAGTTGGCTGTAGTCACTGAAATCCCAGCTGACCCCGAGCCCCTCCTCACCAAGAGAGTTCTGAGCCTGGCCTCTGCCTGCAGCTCACTTGCAGAGACAGCAATTACTCACTCTACCAGATCCTCAGAGACAGCCCGTCTATTTCCTCTAGGCCCCCAAGGAGCTCCTCACCCACTCACTGCCCCCGAAGGCAACGGAATCAGGGTCAGGGATTTAGTCTGGCCGAATGAGTCACTTTGATGAGTGACATCGATGTATTTAAAGCTTCCCCATGCTTCCTAATGCCTGTCCTTCCGTTTTCCAGCATAACTCTGGCGCTGCGCAGGCTCAGGACACTGAGCCTGCCACCTGGGTTTCAACCCCAGCTCTGTCCTGTGCTAGTCATGTGACTTTGGGTAAGTGACTGGGCCTCTCTGGGCCTCAGTTTCATCATCTGTAGAATGAGGATAACACTGGTCCTGCCTCACAGAGCTGCTGTGTTACAAATATCACACTAGTTAACGTCTGCAAAGCACCACGCCTATGCCTGGCACAGGGTACTGTGTATTTGCTATTATTGTTAAAATACCATCTGGTCTCATTCTTCTCCCATTGCCCCACTTTTAAAATCAAAAGTCCTGGGCTTCCCTGGTGGCGCAGTGGTTGAGAGTCCGCCTGCCGATGCAGGGGACACGGGTTCACGCCCTGGTCTGGGAAGATCCCACATGCTGCGGAGCGGCTGGACCCGTGAGCCATGGCCACTGAGCCTGCGCGTCCGGAGCCTGTGCTCCGCAACGGGAGAGGCCACAACAGTGAGAGGCCCGTGTACCGCAAAAAAAAAAAAAAAAAAGAGTCATGTACCCCAATGTTCACTGCAGCTCTATTTACAATGGCCAGAACATGGAAGGAAACTAAGTGTCCATCGACAGATGAATGGATAAAGAAGATGTGGCACATATATGTAATGGAACATTACTCAGCCATAAAAAGAAATGAAACTGAGTTATTTATAGTGAGGTGGATAGACTTAGAGTCTGTCATACAGAGTGAAGTAAGTCAGAAAGAGAAAACAAATACCATATGCTAACACATATATATGGAATCTAAAAAAAAAAGTTTCTGACAAACCTAGGGGCAGGACAGGAATAAAGACGCAGACGTAGAGAATGGACTTGAGGACAAGGGGAGGGGGAAGGGTAAGCTGGAACGAAATGAGAGAGTAGCAATGACATATATACGCTACCAAATGTAAAACAGATAGCTAGTGGGAAGCAGCTGCATCTCACAGGGAGATCAGCTCAGTGGTTTGTGACCACTTAGAAGGGTGGGATAGGGAGGCTGGGAGGGAAACGCAAGAGGGATGGGATATGGGGATATATGTGTACATATAGCTGATTCACTTTTTTGTACAGCAGAAACTAACACAACATTGTAAAGCATTTATACTCTAATAAAGATGTTAAAAAAAAAGAAAGGTGTGGAATTCGGGGAGGTGGGAGGTGCAGCCGATGGCTCTTCCAAACCCATGCAGAAGGATTACATCAAACCTCCCATTGCCCCCTCTGTGGCCCCTCTCTCACTTGCAAAGAGGTAAGAATGGTGACTTTAAAGACCCTCCTAATACAGCTCTTTTTAACGAACTCAGAACCTCAAACCTTCTCAAAATGAACCCCCTATAGATGGGATCCCCTCCAATGCCCCCTGTATCCCTGCCACCCTCCAGCATGCCCACCAGCTCCCCAGACCCCAGCCACATACACTCCAAACGATACAAGAGGATGTCATACTCACAGATGTTAACTGGAGAAACACCCTCTCCACTCAGCCTGATTGGGGGGGAGGGGGGAGAAGGAAGGTTACTGTGGTGTCCAGCAGCTTACAGCCATTGGAAGCGACGTTTTTGCAATTGTTTTAAATGTATTTAGAAAAACCTGAATTATTTTTTATTGCAGAAGTAATGGAGGTTGAAATTATTTAAATACTAGTAGTATTAAAAATAATAATCTAATGAATGAAATAATGCAGAGTTTGGGGTTCATAGGAGTCAAACCTGTAATCTCAGAAACACATTTTTTGGTGTAAATGAGGTAGACACCTTAAGAAAATTAAAGCTAATCATATGCTACTGTCAGCTGGAAAGGTAGGGGTATCATAGAACAAGAAGAGCTCTCTTTCAATAATGGACTCTTGTCAGGCACTGAGGCTATTACAGGTGTGGAGAGGAGTCTGAGTCATAAGTGTAACGATAACAATAATAAGTCTATCATTGTAGCAAGTAGAGTAGTTTCGCTTTAGCATCTTGAGGACAGAAGTGGCATTCATTATAAACACAGACAGAACACTAAAAAGGGCTACCTACCTACTACCTACATTATGCCACTTAATTCTCTCAACAACCCCATTAAGTAGGTTTTATTATCTCAGTTTTACAGATGGCGAAATTGAAGATCAGAGAGGTTAATTAACTTGCCCATGATCACAAAGCTGGATTTGAGGTCAGATTCATTTGACTCCAAAGCGCATATCTTTGGCCATTAAACTGAAAGATAGCTAACATTTATTGACCATTTGCTGTGTCCCATGCATTGTTCTAAGAGCTTCATATATAGTCCCTCACTTTGGCCCCCTTAATAACATATAAGATAGAAACTGTGGTTATCCCCATTTTACAGGTGAGGACTGGAGAGATGAAGTAATTGGCCCTTGGTCACACAGCTGGTAACTGGGGAGCACAAAGCTCCCATGGGGCTTTGGGGATCATGTGACCTGGCCTCTTTATTCCATCACTAATGAAATTGAAGGCTGGGGTTGGGCAGGGGAGGGGATACTGAGTTTCCTAAGCTTACATAGCTAGTTAGTGGTAGACCTGTCAGCCCAAATCCTAGGACAATTTATTCTCAGTTCATACCACATATCCAGACCCACCGTGTAACCAACTTTCTCCTTTGATAGAAGTTGATTACGGAGATCCACTCAGCTCCTAAATTTCTACGGGGTGCTAAAAGTAGTTACACCTCAAATGTGGGAATCTGCTCATGATTTCCCTGGAAAGAAATTGCACCTGTATTCTTTGTCATAGTCCAATTCCACGTGCGTTTTGCTCCCTTTTCCAGGCAAGGAGGGGCCTGCAGCACCTGAGCCCCTAGGAATGCCCAGGCAGCTGGGATGGAGTTGGTGCATCTGCCCTCACTTGCACTCCTCGCCCTCCAGCAGCTTCCTGTAAGTGGCGACCTCCATGTCCAAGGCCAGCTTGATGTTCATGAGCTCCTGTACTCACGCAGCAGCTGTGCCATGTCCCGCTTGGCCTTCTGCAGGGCCTCCTCCAGGTCTACCAGCTTGGCCCGTGCATCCTTGAGGGCCAGTTCTCCGTGCTGTTCCGTGTCGGCGATGGCTGTGTGCAGGCTGGCACACTGTAAGGAAAGGAGGAAGCCGTGAGCCTTACTGCTAACCTCTGGAGATCTGGTGCTTCTTGGGTAGGAGTCCTGTAAGAGTGGCAGAATGACCCGGAAGAAATGAGTGTGTGGGGAGCTCTGGGCCCTGCCAGAATGTACCTGCATCTTGACGTTGTCGATCCCGGCTCTCAGCCTCTGGATCATCCGGTCCGTCTCAGAGATCTCTCGTTTGGTGTTGCGGAGATCATCGCCGGGCCGGCCTGCCGTGACCTGCAGCTCCTCGTACTGATGCCACCAGAGTAGAGTCAGTCACTCCATCAAACACTGGCAAGGGCACTACCTGTGCACCCAGCCTGGCCCTCGGTGCCATGAGCGGGCCCATCCATTCACTGATCGTTCGCACATTCCCTCGCTTGTTTCTTGAGCACATCTACTCGCCAGGTGTGTCCTGGGCTCTGGGAATATCATGAAGAGCATAATCAGAGCCCTGCCTACAGTTTTCTGGCAACAATCAAACAAGCATATTATCGAGTTTATGGTTCCAAACTGAGATGAGTCCCTTAGGAATTGAACAGTGGCTTATGGGGGTGTGATAAAGGAATCTGACCTAGGTATGGGAGTGGCTGGGGGGATGGGCAGGGAAGTCCTTCAAGAGATGGAGATATTTGAGCCGGGCACTGAAGGCTGGGAAGGATTGACTTAAGTGACCGGCTTGCGGGAGAATATTCCAGACCGGGAAACAGCCTGTGTGCGAACACCCTGGGATAGGAAAGCGCACGCAGAGCTCTAGGAGTAACAGGTGACTTGGCATTGTCCTTGGGGGGGTGGTTCTTGGTCACGGGGCATACGTCCAGACCAACTGTGACCATGAATTTTGGTGGCCCTCCTGACACAGGTGTTGGGGAAACAGGGAGGAGATGCAGGGGAACGGTGTTGGACGGTGTCCAGACTGTAGAGTACCCCGTTCTGAAGACTTTGTAACAGAATCCTCCATCTCAGGTGGCTCTCTGTCTAATAGTGCGTATCCAGGACACACTCATTTAGGAGAAATAAATGCACCCTATGTCCTCCAGCAGCCTGAAGAAAACCCACGCCCTTGCCCAACAGAAGAAGAGCCCCTGCCTGAGTGAAGATCTGTCCAGTTTTGAAAGTGCTGAATAGTTCACCTTCTTCGTTTCTAGACACACACAGTTAAAGGGAACAGCAGCCTTGCCAGCAAAGGGAATCGTTCACTATACATTTCAACCATCCCACCTGGAGTTAAGTGCATCCCACCTCCACTTACCACCAAGGGGCTGCCTCGCCCTTGCACCCCTGGCACCTGACACCCTGCTTCCTTTCTACCACGTTGCAGTGGTACGGACTAAGTCCATGCCCAGATCAGGGCAAGGGATGGGAGCCAGTTTGTAGGTGAGCAGCTGCCCCAGAAAAGCACCTGCATTTGGCAGAGAACTGATCTCATGGGTTGGACCATCCACGCTACTACACCCCTCCAAAGCCAAACCTTCTGGCCATCTGCGTCTTTGGATAGTAGCTCTCCGTGGTTATTCCAACCTCCCTCTTCCCAGTACAAACTCTTTTGTTCAGCAGTGTTCATTTCTGCCTTGCAGCCCCACGGGACCGCTTGCTCAGCCTTGAACCCCTCCCTGCTCCTTGGCAATCTTTTCCTCTCATTGCTTCCAACACAGACTGAAAACCCACCCTTCTTGGCAGTGTTTTATTAGTGCTTTTTCCTTTCTGTGACTGTTCATTCACTTCATGGCCTCCCAGACCTTGGATTCCTTTTGTAGCTCATTCATTTACAGCTTTGTAACCCTGCTTGTCATATAGTAGGAGCTCCGTAAATAAACAAGCCCTTTAGAAATAGTTTTATGACCGTTTCTTGGTTGGTTGAGTCTCATCCAACCCCCAACCAGTTGTAAGTGGTGTGGGGACTGTGACTGTCCTTTTGAGCACCCAGCATTTCTTGACCACATATCAGTGTGTGTGTATTAGGGTTTCCGCATGCATTTCAAGCTTAGTTTTCATAGTTTTCAACTTGGCTCCTGCCAAGTTGAAAGAAACAGGAATGCTCACATGATTCCTGAGGCTTGTGGCTAGCAGTTAAACAATGATTTGGGGCTTCAGAGAACACTAGCCCTGGAGCCTATCACGGAGGTGCCCACGCTCACCTTGGTCTGGTACCAGGACAGAGCATCAGCCCGGCTGCGGTTGGCGATGTCCTCATACTGGGCTTTGACCTCGGCGATGATGCCATCCAGGTCCAGGCTGCAGTTGTGGTCCATGGACAGGACCACCGATGTGTCGCTGACCCGGGTCTGCATCTGGGACAGCTCCTGCAGAGCCAGTTAACTCAGCATCACTACAGCAAAAAAAGAAGGGGTCTCGAAATCATGCAGTTGACCTCCCATCTAAGTCAGGAATCCTTTGGCAACCCCGGCAGGGATTTCCCAGCTCTTCTTATGCCAGTCATTTGATGGAGGGGGAGGTCCCATGTCAACCTCTGAGGAGTTTCTGGGTCATAGATCAGTGTGATGGGAGTGTGTCCTCAGCATCTCTTCTCAGGGCTTCCTTCTGTGTATTTTCCCTGAGTATGAAGGATGAGTAAGTGTTCTCTGAATCCAAATTATATCAGGTTGAATACGACTTACGTGATTCATATGCCAACATTAAAGGTTTCTTCGGGATTGGGTGATTTTTCGGACCCTGCTCTCCTCCCCCTGCACAGTGTGAATTCATCACTCTCTACCCCTCTCTCCCCTTCCACAGACCCAGGTCTCTGCCATCAGAGTGGCAGTGCCCAGAAAGAGGCATCTTCAGGGGCCAAGAAACACCCTGACCGAAGGGCTGAGGGGCAGCTTGCCTTATGAACTTTCTGGGATGGGGAAGGGAGAGGTGGGTCTTAATTCCTTGGAAATGTTACCCAACGACATGGGATTTTAGGAATCAGCACTCCCTCCTTGCTAGGCCATGGGGTTGGGGGCAGAAGCCTCAGAGGTGGGGTGGGGTTGAACGTGGCAGGATTTCATGCAGTTCTTCCCAATACCCATGACCTCCTAAGCCCTCCATCCCGGGTAGAGGCACTATATGGATAACACCCTGCCACATCCTTTTCTTTTCAGGGTCCAGACATAGGAGGGACAAACACACTTGCAGGCTCTTACTGCCTCAAAGAGCACCCGGAGGAAATTGGTCCCTTTGGTCAGAGAGTTGACCTTGGCCTCCAGGTCCACCTTGTCCATGTAGGGGGTATCCAAGTCCTGGAAAGACAGCACAGAATGCTCCTCTGAAGCCCTGGCACCAGGCAGCAAGTCCAAAAGAAGCTGGGCAGACTCTTCCTCCATGGCCCTTACAGTTTGGATTTTAGCAAACTCTGTATCTGGGGTTTGGGGTTGGGGGTGGGTGATTGCTGGGAACTGCAGGCTCGAATCTCCTGGGCTAACCGAAACCCAAGCAGGGTCATTGGGGCCATAAATACAGAGGGAGGAT
This sequence comes from Grampus griseus, assembly GCF_964374135.1. Taxonomy (NCBI): domain Eukaryota; kingdom Metazoa; phylum Chordata; class Mammalia; order Artiodactyla; family Delphinidae; genus Grampus; species Grampus griseus. The sequence continues at coordinate 42,123,268 of NC_139005.1, forward strand.
TTTGGCAGGTTTGAGCTATCCAGATATTCTCAAGGTTGAAGTCACTTTTCTTGGGCGGCCTAAGGGTCCATCACCCCACACTCCAGGATTCGGTTTTGAATTTTCTCCTTTGAGAGACATTCCCAACCACTTTCTTCAGAGCCGCAAACTCATTCTCAGCAGCCGTGTGCTTGTTAACTTCATCCTCGTCCCCGTAAGCACAGAGGAGAGAGGGCGTGCTTGTGAGTAAGGGTTATTTTTTGTTTTATTTTTTAACATCTTTATTGGAGTATAATTGCTTTACAATGGTGTGTTAGTTTCTGCTTTATAACAAAGTGAATCAGTTATACATATACATATGTTCCCATATCTCTTCCCTCTTGCATCTCCCTCCCTCCCACCCTCCCTATCCCACCCCTCTAGGTGGTCACAAAGCACCGAGTTGATCTCCCTGTTCTATGTGGCTGCTTCCCACTAGCTATCTATTTTACGTTTGGTAGTGTATATATGTCCATGCCACTCTCTCACTCTGTCACAGCTTACCCTTCCCCCTCCCCATATCCTCAAGTCCATTCTCTAGTAGGTCTGTGTCTTTATTCCCGTGTTACCCCTAGGTTCTTCATAACCTTTTTTTTTTCTTAGATTCCATATACCTGTGTTAGCATACGGTATTTTTTCCCTCTTTCTGACTTACTTCCCTCTGTATGACAGACTCTAGGTCTACCCACCTCACTACAAATAACTCAATTTCATTTCTTCTTATGGCTGAGTAATATTCCATTATATATATGTGCCACATCTTCTTTATCCATTCATCTGTTGATGGACACTTAGGTTGCTTCCATGTCCTGGCTATTGTAAATAGAGCTGCAATGAACATTTTGGTACATGACTCCTTTTGAATTATGGTTTTCTCAGGTTTTATGCCCAGTAGTGGGGTTGCTGGGTCATATGGTAATTCTATTTTTAGTTTTTTAAGGACCCTCCATACTGTTCTCCATAGTGGCTGTATCAATTTACATTCCCACCAACAGCGCAAGGGTGTTCCCTTTTCTCCACACCCTCTCCAGCATTTATGAGTGAGTGTTTGATTGAACTCTTCCCAGACTGAGGAGGACTGTACTGGTGCAACAGGAGCTAAGAAACCTTAAGTTCTTCCCAGCTCTTCCGCTGACCTGTGTGTGACTTTGGGTAATTCACTTAACCTCTATTTCTCCCCCTGTAAAAGGGGAATAATTTCTTCTGCCAGAGTTTCTTTTTCCCTTTTTTCTTTTGTAGGACTAGAAGGTGAGCGTGCAACTGATAGGAATAGAAATACATATTTATGCAACTCCATCCTCTTAGAGATGCACAATTCCAATCTTTAAAAAATTTTGCTGGGCTTCCCTGGTGGCACAGTGGTTGAGAATCTGCCTGCCAATGCAGGGGATACGGGTTCGAGCCCTGATCTGGGAAGATCCCACATGCCGCGGAGCAACTAGGCCCGTGAGCCACAACTACTGAGCCTGCGTGTCTGGAGCCTGTGCTCTGCAACAAGAAAGGCTGCGACAGTGAGAGGCCCACGCACCGCGATGAAGAGTGGCCCCCGCTCGCCACAACTAGAGAAAGCCCTCACACAGAAACGAAGACCCAACACAGCCAAAAATAAAAATAAAATAATAAAAAAAAAGGCAGATGCTTGCTTTACAAAAAAGAAAAAAAATATTTGCTGCCTCAAGTGCCTGCTGGAACTGTGGGGTAAACTTTGTTCAGGACACTGTTCTGGTCGATTTTGATATATTTTCACTGAACCTCAGGGCAGTCATTTAAGTAGTGTGCTTTTAGTGAGTAGGTGTTGCTCTAACTCAGAAACCAAGGGTGAGCCAGCTAAGGGATTGGCGAGGACCATCCTTTCTGTTAGATACCTCACCTACTGTAGCCTGGGTGATGGCAAGTCAAAATTGCCTCCCCTGAGGAGGATCAGATGGACTGGTTTATACTCTAGTGTGCATCTGGGAAATGCAGGTGTCTCAATAACAGAGCCCATGTCCAGCAGAGTTAAATAATAAGCCGATTATAAAATAATATATTGCTTTCCAGAGTCGGAATCTTTTGTGAGATGACGCAGATGTCCCTTGGCAGTCATGGAGACAGACAGAGCAGGCTTCTTGTTAATAGTGATGCATGAGATGAGGGTCCCTTGGTTACCCCATACTTTGCTGTCTTCTTCTCATGAGATAATGACTGCAAGTCCAAACCTCCCTGACACGGGCATCTGCTCCTTCTCACCCCTCTGGTCCTCATAAAGCGGAGTTCTGGGATGACTGCATGTGATCTAAGGGTCTCCCACTCTCACCTGACTTTGAGATCTTCCACGACATCCTGCATGGTTCTCAGCTCAGCACCCAGCCTGCCCCTCTTGGTGGTGACGCTGTCCAACTGCCACTGGAGGTTGATGTAGGTGTTGAAGATGGGCTCCAGGCTCTGCCTCACGGTCTTGGTGCCCTGCTCCTGCAGCAGGCTCCATTTGGTCTCCAGGACCTCGTTCTGCTGCTCCAGGAACGGCATCTGGATGGGGGAAGAAGAGAGTGAAGTCTGGAGAAACTGGGGAAACAGAGCCAGACACCTCAATTAATACGGGAGAGAGGAAAAGTATGCCCATCTGCCAGTGATATAACTGACAACTCCACGTCAAAATGGAAAAGCCCATCATGCCACCCCGATGTTCTCTGGGGCTCCACAGAACTAGTGAAGTGGGCCTTGGAGGCCTCCATTCCTGGGGTAAGTGTCTCTACAACACCTGCTCTGGGTTAAGTTAGTTTGCCCAGGGAATTTAACAGCTTCACCCTTCCCTCTGTGTTGACTGAACCAGCTGGCATGGCTCCCAAGGAGGATGAGGGGGAATTCCCACAGGTCCTGCGGGGCCCCACCTGCAAATACCTCTGCCCCCGGGATTGCCGAGCGGATGCGCTTTCCCACAGGGAGGTCGTTGGGTGACTGCTGCGCTCTGGCCGGGGCCTCTCCAAAACTTCCTGCCAACCCAACCGCATGGACGAGATGCAGCCCCCGGCTCACCTTGTCAATGAAAGAGGCAAACTTGTCATTGAGGGTCTGGATCTGCTCCCGCTCTTCTTTCCGTACCCGCTGGATGGTGGGGTCAATTTGCAGGTTGAGGGGAGTCAGGAGACTGGTTGATGGTGACCTCTTGGATGCCTCCAGGGGGACAGACGGAGAAGCCAGGGCCCCCATAGCCCCCTCCAGTTCTGCCCCCATAGCCGAACCCACCACTGACCTCAATCTCTCTGCTCGCCCTGCCATCAAAGCCACTTCGGAAGCTGCTGCACCCACTGATGGAGACCCGCTTGGTCCCCCCCAGGTTGTAGAGGCTGAGGCTTCCACAGCTGGTCCCAGCACCGCTGATCCTTCCCATCCCTCCCCTGCCCACCCCGGGGAGTGGGCCACAGAGACGGAGCTGAAGCGAGAGCGGCTGGTGGCTAGGGTGGTGGCTGAGGCCATGCTGAAGCCCCTGCGGCTGCCTGTCTGGAAGGTGAGAGTGGACTGCCTGGACATGGTGGCTGGGAGAGGCTGGCGAGGAGAGCTCCTGATGTGGGTACGTGTGGAGGGGGATGGAGGAGACAGGGCAGCTGGGGCGCCCTGCCCCCTGGGCTTTTATGGGCCTCTGGGAGGGGCGGGGTGTGCTCAGGCAGGCCTCTGATGGCATCTCCTTGGCATCCACCAACCTTGAGCCCACACTCAGCTCCCCTCTGGAAACAGTGTAAAAGCCACTGGTTGGTTCCCTGACATCTCTCCCACATGTGGAAACTCCTTTCTAGTCGCAACTTGATCAGCAGATGAATGAGAAGCACGTAAATAGCTTTCAGTCACGTCCTAATCATGATCTTATAATGGACTCAGAAAACACTGCCTCATTTCTAAACCGCTCTCTTAGGCCTGGGACCAACTCCCTCTTGTCCAAACATCTTGTGTCAACCCCAGTGACTGCGGTTCACTGTTTCCCGTTCCTTCCTATCCCTTAGGTGTGCATCTTATTCCTGAGCACTTTCTGGGCAATTATCCCCCCTCCCGACCCCGTCCCCAGCTCAAGCAGTCCCTGCAGATCTTGAAAATCCTGCTCTACACTCACCTTTATCAGGAATCCAGCCATTTTGATTGCCTCTTTGTTTTACTCCGAAGCTGCCAACTCTATTGCATGGGTCGCACACGACATTCTGGGGCGTCAGTGTGTGCGTCCGTGCACGCACGTATGTCCTGTCCATTCCTGTATAACGTGACCCTCAAGGCCAGGTCTTCTGCCTGCGTGGAGAGCAGTTGAGAGAGTGGGAAGATGGGTTTGAATCCCGGCCCTGCCGCTTCCTAGTGGTGACACATGGGACCAGTCATGAAACTTCTCTGGGCCTCGGTGTGGGTGTCTGTAAAGTGGGGTTTGTGATGATTATTCACGGCAAAACAGCTTCTGCAACACTGAGGACATGTAAATGCTGAGCCAATGTTTGTTGTGTCTTCTTTCCTGATATAATCACGCATGTGTGAAGGAAGTGCTATCAAGGCGTCTGTCCTGAGCAAGTCCTGTGGGGATTCGAGAGAAGCACAATGCACGTTCTTTTTCCTTAATAACAGGCTTGTGGTCCTGTTGGGAAGACAAAATGAAAACACACTGAGTAACTTATGAAAAGGTGGTACGCAGTAAAACACCACCTCTTGGCTCTGTTTCAGGTCGCCTTATTCCAGAAGTCTCCCTGACTGGCCGCTTTTCCTATAGATGGCCAAGGATCCTGACCCTTTAATCCTTCATCAAAAAGCCCCAGTGGCTACACTGAGTAGAGGACTTGCTTTTTGTTTTTTTCCCTGTTAGTCTTAAAAAAATTTTTTAAAATATTTTATACAATTTTAAAAGGTTACCTTCCATTTACAGTTATTACAAAATATTGGCTATATTCTTCATGCTGTAAAATACATCCTTGTGGCCTATCTTACACTCAATAATAGTTTGGACCTCCCACTCCCCTACCCCTATATTGACCCTCCTCACTGGTAACCAGTTTTTGTTCTCTATAACTGTGAGTCTGCTTCTTCTTTTGTTATAGTCACTAGTTTGTTGTATTTTTTAGATTCCATGTATAAGTGATATCATACAGTATTTGTCTTTCTCTCTCTGACTTATTTCACTTAGCATAATGCCCTCCAAGTCTATCCGTGTTGCTGCAAATGGCAAAATTTCAGTCTTTTTTATGGCTGAGTAGTATTCCAGTGCATATATGTACCATATCTTCTTTAACCATTCATCTGTTGATGGACACTCAGGTTGCTTCCATATTTTGGCAATTGTAAATAATGCTGCAATGAACATAAACACATGGAGGTTAAACAATATGCTACTAAGCAATCAATGGATCATGGAAAAAATTAAAGAGGAAATCAAAAATTCCTTAGAGACATGGGACTTCCCTGGTGGCGCAGTGGTTAAGAATCTGCCTGCCAATGCAGGGGACATGGGTTTGAGCCCTGGTCCAGGAAGATCCCACATGCCACGGAGCAACTAAGCCCGTGCACCACAACTACTGAGCCTGAGCTCTAGAGCCCAGGAGCCACAACTCCTGAGCCTGTGTGCCACAACTACTGAAGCTGGCACACCTAGAGCCCATGCTCCACACCAACAGAAGCCACTGCAATGAGAAGCCTGCACACCGCAAGGAAGAGTAGCTCCCGCTCGCTGCAACTAGAGAAAGCTCACATGCAGCACCGAAGACCCAATGCAGCCAAAAATTAAAAATAAATTTATATTTAAAATATACCTAAAGACAAATGAAAATGAAAACATGATGATCCAAAACCTGTGAGATGCAGTAAAAGCAGTTCTCTTTTCTTTTTTTTTTTATTCTTTAAAAATCAAAGTATAGTTGATTTACAATATTTCAGATATAGAGCGAAATGATTCGGTTTTAAGCAAAAGCCGTTCTAAGAGGGAAGTTTATAGTGATCCCTGTAGGTCTTGTTGACTGTGTCCTCCAGCCCCTATCCATCTAAATTGATAAGGAGTCTCCAAGGCTTCTCGTTCCCTTTTGTCTTCATCTCGCATCCCGGGGGCGGGGGTGGGGGCGGAGTCAGACAGAGAAATCCTTAGATCTTCTTTTGTCTTGCTGACTTCTTGCTTCTTGCAGTGGTTTTGGAGGATGGGAGAAGCTGAAATGTATTCCGTCTCTGTTTTGTTGATGAGGAAACTGAGTCCCCACTTGGTAAATGAAGGAGACCAACATTGCCGAGCTAGAGAGAAGCAGAGCCCCATTCCGTGGTCTCTCCACATAGGGGTCCTTTCAGAGGTGCACGTGATGGGTTGGCAGACGCTCGCCAGCCTCAAGCAGCAGCTTGGCCCCTGGAGCGGCAGTTCTCTGTTTTCTGGGCTATTTCCTCCCTGGGGCTGAGGCCAGGGAACGGGCCTCTCCTCCATCGAGAAATTGCTTGAGAGTCTCATTTTCCACAGGGAACCCGTGAATCATAGCTTTTGTTGATACAGACCAGGAGGAGCACAGGAGTTCTCTTGCCTGGTTGCCAACGCGTCCAGATCCCAGCTGGCGTGGTGAATGCGTCTGCAGTGGAAAGAATAATCGTCTTTGCTCTCTGTAATCATGGCATGATGATCTTTCTCCCAGAAGGGACACTTGTTTCCTGAGCCATGCTGAGGAAACTCTTCAGAGCTTTCCAGGGAACAAAACCTTGTGAAGGGTCAAGGCTGGGAGGGCCTTTGTTGGCCCGTCCACGGGAATGGGGGTCACCGCAGCTCTTGCCCATTAAGCTTCCTGTGTGGAGGATGCTCCAGGCTGCTTTCCCTCCTGGGTCATGCCTTTCTTTCCCAAACCCTCTCCTGGGAGCCTATTCCAGGCATTGCCATATCATCTTGTTTCCAATCTTGTTTCCCTTGGCCATCACCTCTTGTCTGGGGTTTCCCACTTCCTTCCTTCCCTCCCTCCTCTCTCTAATTTTCCCACCTGGACCGTTGTTTCCAAAGCTAGATTGTCTTACTCGTTGACTTTGGTGAAGTAGATGGAAACAGATATGTCTTACCTCTCTTTCTCCTTCACTCCCCCCTCCTGTGACCTTTGACCTTCACTGTGACCTTTACCCTGGTGGACAATGTCTACCTGAATGCCTAGGACACCCTGGCGTCCCACTTTAAAACCTCAGAACTTAGAGACTATGACATCTCTGCTTTCCTTCCTGCCAACGAGGTTTCTTTTTCGATTTTTAACCTCCTTTATAATTCTGCTTTGAACTCTCCCTGCAAGAAGCCTTCTCAGATAAACTGTGCCCAAGACCAGCCCCTTCACACCTGTTCCCTGAGCAGGCCTGTGTGTGGCTTGCACATCGGCGTATTGTTCCTCCTGCCTTGGTTTCCTGGTGGTCTGGAGGGTTGGGGTGTGTCCCCTTTCCCCTGCCCTGCCTCGTAGCACCCTACAGAGAATTGTGACTGCAGCTTACTGGACATAGGTTGTCTAATTTAAAGAAGAGCTTTAGGAACATATTCCTTTCTGTTCTCCAGATCTCCTGAGTTTCTCCAACACTGTACTGTTGGGTCTGTCTGGGAGGAGTTTTCTTGAGGTTTGAGGAGTCGTGGATGCAAAAGCTATAGTATGGGCTCTGGTGCCCAAGGCTGGAAGTTTCAAACTCCTCCACTTCCCCGTTCCTGCACCTTCTGCTCGGGTTGGTATCTCCCATCCTTAGAGGGATACTGAGGCTTTTGGTTGTGGTGGACTTCAAGGAGACTGACCCGAGGTGGCAACCAGGGCTTGAAGTCAGGGAAGAGGGGAGGAAAACATGGAGGCACACCTCCCAAGGCCATGGGGGTTGGGGGCACACCAAGGAGCTTTGGCTTCCAACCAGGCCAGGGCCAGAGTAGGGCAGGCTGGAGGGGGCAGAGGGGATTGGGTCATTCTCTAGAGCATGCTGGCTGATGCTCAGAGCCAGGGTCCCTGGGTACAGTGTCCGAGTCCCCAGGCCTCAGCCACCCACCCCCAATCCCTCAATATGCTAGATGCATCCCAGACAGCCCTCTCCTACTGTCTCAAGGAGTTCTGCTTGTAGTTAAAAACTATTTATTAGCACTTGCTATACGCCAGGTGTTCACCGATGGAGGTACAGGAGATATAGCAGTGAACAAGGCAGACAACTCCTTCCCTCCCGGAGCTCACATTGAAAGAGAAAGGGGGGTGGGGCCATCTGGAGGTTCAGTCACAGCCTGAGTCTCACAGCTTCTGGGGACTGAGCACAGTGATGATAATTCTGTTGCAGTGGTACCTGAGACATCCCACCAGAAACACTTTTCAACCTTGACTGTTCCTGCCGGGGCAGCCGACTTCCTCAACACTTGGCATCTCTAACAGGTACCACCCAGCCTGCCTGTACAGGGGTCAGACCTTCCACCACATGGCCCCTTTGCTCCTGCATTCAGTGGCAACAATTCCTCTCCAAAGGGACTAAACGTGCCAATTGACCACAAGAAGCCACTGAGATTCAGGACTTGGGATGTGTACTTGCACACGGCCAGAACTTACCTGATCTGCTTCACTCCACTGCCCACATAACCAGGGCTTTCACTCAGGTCCAGATTCAATGGGCAGGTACAGAGCCTGGTGCAGGTGGGCAGGTGGCCCTCAAGGCCCTTTCCTCAATTTTAGCAGCAAATTGGGGTGCTCTTTCCATTCAAGCTTGTGCTTAAGAGAAGCGAGATGGAGCAGCCCCTTCCCTCCGTGATCAAGAGCTTCAGACACACCCAGCCGACGTGCATGTACAAAGCGTGGATGGACACATGGACACCCACGTCCTAAGGACATTCACGAGACGATAATCTACACATGAGTGTAGTGTTGACTGGGTGCGTCAGGATAGAGAGGTGAAGCAAAGGAGCAGAGTCAATCTTTAGAGCTGAGGGAGGCTCAGAGAGGACGAAACCAAGGATAGGAACCACTGAAGTCCACACAATCATCTGGTAGACAAGCCAGAGCTCCCGATCCCTTCTGATGCCTTTTGCCCCGGACGTCCCTCAGGTCATAGAGCCAGTGAGAAAAGCCGCCTTTGCCTGGGAAGCACAGCTGGGGCTCTTCCTGGAGGGAGGGGGTGGTATGATGCCAGCGTCTCAAGGGCTGTCACAGTGTCCCCCCCCCAGAAAGCATCTGGAAGGATTCAGATGTGTCTTGGCCATCTGCCTCTGACCATCTTAATGTCCTCCCATGTCCCCAGGAGGGGGCGCTTCACCAAGTCTCTCTGGTTGGTGCTGAGGAGGAGCTGCCAAACGGGGATGCTGCTGGGAGAGGAAAGTGGGGGAGCAATGGGATGCCCCTGGGCTCTTCCTGGGCCATCTGTGAACAGAGGAACACACTACCTAGGAATCCCGGCGAGGTAAACGTGCAACGTCGTCATGGTCTGTGGGCACAGGCTGGGTGGGCTGGACGATACCCGAGCACCCAGGGAGGCTCTTTACACCATCCCATTGGCTCGTTACTGGGCTTGGGGGTAGCAGTTGAGGGTGGGTGTGTGTGTCACCAGCTGGGAAGAAACAGCCGGATGTGTCAGCCTCACGCCTGTGCTGGGCTGGGCACTGCCCAGTGTCTCGTGGGCTTGGATGTCATGGAAACGCTTTCTTCCTTCCTGCTTTCTAGTCTCATCCTCTCAGCCCCAGTTATTTTGACCTGAGCCTTCAGACAAGATGCAGTTGTTCATGTTTTCGTTCAACAAATATCTGTGGAACTTACATTGTACTCAGCACTGGGATACCAGAGTGAAGGGGGTCCCATTACCAACCCATCCAGGGAACAGACCATGAGGATAGTGCCACCGTATGGATAGGAGTAGGCATAGGGTGTGCACGGGGAGCTCTGACATAGCTGCCACGTGTCTAGGAAGTCAGGCCATGACACTGGGGTGTAGACCCCAGGCCCTTGCTTTCACCTCAGCTCCAGAAAAGTTCATGAAGTCCATGCTACAGAGGTCCCTATTTTATGGATGAGGAGAGTGAGGCCTAGAGTCCCACAGGAAGTTGAGGGTAAATCTGGAGTTAGGACTCTTTTCCCCTGTCCCCTAGCACAGGACTTGTGCCCATGTCACCCTGATCCCTGCTGGATAAAAGGTTCTGCACGATTCCCACCCCAAGGGGCTTGCTGGGCTGTGAGGAAGATAAAATTGACGTACTTATATGAAACAATAAAAGTCATATAAAGTGGCATACAACAGAATTTAAAAAGGTGAAATTCAGACAGTGAGCGGCATGACTGAATGCAGGATAGACGTTGAAGGCTGCAGATGAGCCTTGCTCTCCCTGCTGGCTCCGAGGACCACATTTTGGGTGCACACAAGAGGACGCAACCTCCTGAGCGTGGCAGGAGAGTCTGGGGGAGCTGGGTTGGTTTAACATTTCTCACTGATAAATCAGAGTGATTCCATTCACAGATCCTTGAGATGGGATTGCACTGATCTGCTGAATGCACACGTACCTTGTCTGTAACGTTGCATTACTGTCTAAAACCTTTTGGTGACACATTATTTACCTGGGTATTTCTACGGACAGGAGTTTATGGGTGGGGAGCTGTGTTCTCCACCATCCCCTGGAGGGCCGGGCCTGCGGAGCATTCCGCCTTGGCCTCGGAGTCCCTGTCTCATTCTGGACTGCCTGACACCCAGCTGACCTGCGGGCACCCTGTGAGCATACGCTGTTGATGAGGATGGTGACAACGATGATGGTGTTGGGAAACCAAGAGCCATTAAGCTGGGAGCGATTGGCCCCAGGTAACTGGAGAGCAGGTAGCTCTCCATGCTCTGCTTTAAGAGGGTAAATATTCAAACGCCTAGAGACAGAGGGATGAAAAATTAAGATCTGTGAGTTGTTACCGCAAAAGAATTTTTCTCTTTGAAGAAGGACTCAGCAGAGGACCCTTCCCACTGGTCAGCTCTTCTTGCGTGCACTCAAAGTGTGATTGACTGATACGCAGCTTCCCTGGAGGGCTTCTAGGAAAAGCCCTCTGCAAAACCACGTGTATTTCTGGGATCTGATGGGATGAAATCGTTTTCACGAAACGACCAGCGCCATGTCTGTGCTGCAGGTTACACTGAGCGGCCAGGGCACTGCTTTCACCTTACTTCCGGGATAAGGGCTAAAATGGTGTATGATCCCACAGCCAGACGCCTCAGTGCCCTCTGATGATTCTCCTCCGGTGGACATTCTGGATATGCTCCCATCAGGCCAATGAGAGACACTAATTCCTTTTAAAGGAATGTTTCAATGTGCTTTCCACTTGCCCCGAGCGCTGGTTTATTAAGCAAGAGCTGGCCAGCCTGGAGTGAGCCCAGAGGTGAAAATGATGAAGGTATTGGGAAATAGGAGGTGTGAGGGGAGGGGAAAGGCATGATGCAAGGAGGCCAATCTGTTTCTTTGGCTTTGTTGTAGCCACCAGGGAATAGAATACACTTAAACTCAGCAAGAGGAGTTCAACTCAGTAACAAAGCGCTTCTACTGTCCAATGGTAAACAAGGAAATCCTCTCTCCAGGAAGTCATGAGATTTCTGATTCTTTCTGGAATGATTGAGAGGGTGTGATTCTGCAATAAATGGAGTTCTTTTTGTTTGCTTGTTTTGTTTTGTTTTTCTGGAGCATTTAATGTCTCTGTGAGATTAGTACCTATACGCTGTACCCTGATAAGGTTGTTTAGGTATCATGGTATTTTATGGATTTAGTTCTAAAATGTGGTTTCCCTACATTTAAAAAGCTGCCCTTCACTTGCAGGAATTGACAGTCACTCAGCCTCTCTGATGTTGGACCCGCCACTGTTCACGTACCTTTATGCTTTGCATGCATGCACAACTCTTGCCTCTTAATTTACATGGTGTGTGTGTGTGTGTGTGTGTGTGTGTGTGTGTGTGTGTGTGATTATGGGTGTAGTTCTGGCTCTGTCAAGTGAGAGGGATTTTTCTTCAAGGGTAGGCACATCATTCAGTTGAATCCAACATGAGCTTAATAATGCACCTACCTGCCTTTCAATTATCTGCAGTGTCTAGACTCTGGCTCTGCCACAGGTGACCTGACACTGTATTGCTGAGTGACTTTGCTGGGTGGCTGAGTGACATAGAGCATATATGAGCAAATAATGAGGTTTGGAAAACATGTTTTTAGATGAGGGTAATACAGGCTAAAGACAGTCATACTCCACTCATCACTCCTACATCAACAAGGAATAGACGAGAGGTCAGAGTGGGGAAAATAAGGCTGCAGAGACTGGTAAGGTTCTCAGGAGGAGGAAAGACAAAATAAAGCTTGGATGGAGTCCAGAGCTGGGGGAGGAGAGAGGGGGATGCTGTACCAGCTTGGGCAAAAGCAGTCATTCCTCATCCTCCCAGTGTGGGCTGGCATTCTCAGGCTCAAGGGCAACACTCCTTGGTGTTTGCCCTCGGTGTGGGGTATGTGACACCAGCTGATGTCATGAGCCAGCAGATGTCCCACTGAGGAGAGGAGACCACTCCTGTGTTTACTCTTAGCACCCTAGCACAATGGCATCTCCACCGGAGGGCAAGCACAGCCAGGAAGGGCTGGAGTGATGGAGGAGACCAGGTCGGCCCCTCCTGGTCCACACCTGCACCTCTCCCCATGGCCAGAGGGGGAACTGATGGAGCCAGAGTCCAAGGGTGAGATCGCACCGCCCTAGCACTGGGGAAGAGCGAAGATTACGAAAGGAGGCAGGTCGGTCCTTGCATCCTGGCTCTGCCTCTTTCTTGTCACTTCATCACTAGAACTGGGATAAAGTTTAGCAAGGTGGTTGGTACAGGAATCAGTAACTCTCATGCACTACCTTCCAGTGATTAGAAAATATGACAGAAGAGGTTCTAATTCACAACAAAAAACTGTAAGATCCCTAGGGGAACCTAATAGCAACAGCAACCACAAAACAAAATGCACAAGAATAAGAAGAAAACATTGAAAACAAACAAGCAATGAGTGGAAATCACTGTATCAGAAACATCATGGAATAGAAAGCTTTAGTAATGACAATGGTGTGATCGCACAAAGAGATGACTGGATCAGGACAGAGAATGTATGAATTCAATGTAATAAAAGTAGTATTTCAATGGGGGAAAAGGAGGATATACTTTTATGCAGCAAAAAAGTACAAAAGGGAAAAGAACATTGACCCAAATTCCCACTCTTCAGAAGCAATCACTATTAATATTTTGACGCATGTATTTGCTTTCACCCTTTTCTCCGTGTTAACATCGTTTAATAAATCACATACGTAATAAATAAGCACAATGTCCTTTAGAATCCATGGCTTAAGTTCTGTCTAAAATGGCCAGCCAGGTGTACTGCTGTCTCCTTCTCCCAGGATCAAGCCTGAGAAATTATAGAAACATGGAAGTCAGGGATACTAGGAATCACCAGCGATGACACAGCTCTGAGAAACTCCAGGGGATCTCAAGGCTGTTTGAGCTGACTTATGCGGGGGTTTGGTCCTTGCCCATTGTCTGCCGCTTTACAATAGAAATACGGAGCAGCAGCCCAACCACCAGTGCCCTTGTCTGTAGTTCAGTGTCTGTCATTCAGTATATCTGTAGTTCATAGGTAGGGTTGTCATATTCAGCAAATAAAAATATAAGATGTGCAGTTCAATTTTAAATTCAGATATAACAACAAATAATTTTTTAATATAGTTGGGTTCCATACAATATTTGGGGCATGCTTATGTTAAAATGTTTTTGTTGTTTATGTGAAATTCAAGTTCCACTAGGCAGCCTCTATTTTTTCTGCTGGCCCTATTCATAGCTGACTGGGATAGTAATGCCTGCCCTGAAGGTCAAGCTGCTGGCATGTAGCTGGCCTCCACAGGACTGGGGACATATCTGGCCTTCATCCCAGGGTGATGAGAGAAGCCTGTAAGTAACCTGCTGTCATGGAGCTTTTCACATGGGGAGGGGGAACCAGAGTCTGTGCCCGGCTCATTGGGATGTTTCCCCACCAGCTTTTGGGATTTTGTACAGCTTGGTAGTTGTTAACCTCTGCTTCCATCATTCCCTTGACTCAAACCCTACAGCTGCGTAATAGTAGGGTAGGGAGGTCACTAATTCTCAGAAGTCTTCCCCAGATCCAAAACTTCTGCCTAGTGACCTGCTCAGCTGCAAGACCCTTGCACACCTGTGGACCACCATGGCATAAGGCTAGATTGCAACTTGATCTATGATCCAGGGCAGAGGGTCTCTGCTGTGGCTCCAAATAAGCAACAATTATTATAATTGAATTGGTAATTGTTGTTCTTATGGAATTTTTCCTTGCTTTTTATTCTTCTGCATACAGGTAGGATCTGGTTGGAAAGCCTGATGAGCCAAATTCTACAAAAAGCTTGTGTAAACTTGGCCTAAAAATCTGTTTCTGTCTAAAAGTCAAAATCATAACCCTGACACTGATATCTGGGAAGATGTGAATAAACCTCTAATGTCTGTTTTGCTTGTCAAAACTTGTATAGAATTTTACACTGAAAATGGTTTTTGGATATCCTATCACAAAAGGAGAATGTTCCCAGCCATAACCGCCTCCATGCTAATCTGAGTGTCATCTGTTAACCGGGACCATCTTTCTTTTTTTTTTAAATTAATTTTTATTGGAGTATAGTTGTTTTACACTGTTGTGTTACTGTCTACTGTACAGCAAAGTGAATCAGCTATACTCATACATATGTCCCCTCTTTTTTTGATTTCCTTCCCATATAGGTCACTATAGAGCATTGAGTAGAGTTGTCTGTGCTATATAGTAGGTTCTCATTAGTTATCTATTTTATACATAGTATCAATAGTGTATATATGTCAATCCCAATCTCCCAATTCATCCCACTCCCCCCTTTTCCCCTTTGTATCCATATGCTTGTTCTATATTTGTGTCTCTATTTCTGCTTTGCAAATAAGATCATCTATACAATTTTTCTAGATTCTACATATATGCATTAATATACAATATTTGTTTTTCTATTTCTGACTTATCTCACTCTGTATGACAGGCTCTAGGTCCATCCACATCTCTACAAATGACCTAATATCGTTTCTTTCTATGGCTGAGTAATATTCCATTATATATATGTACCACAGCTTCTTTATCGATTCCTCTGTTGATGGACATTTAGGTTGCTTCCATGTCCTGGCTGTTGTAAATAGTGCTGCAGTGAACACTGGGGTGCATGTGTCTTTTTGAATTACGGTTTTCTCCGGGTATATGCTCAGTAGTGGGATTGCTGGGTCATATGGTAGTTCTATTTTAGTTTTTTAAGGAACCTGCATACTGTTCTCCATGGTGGTTGTATCAATTTACATTCCCACCAACAGTGCAGGAGGGTTCCCTTTTCTCCACACCCTCTCCAGCATTTATTGTTTGTAGATTATTTGTTGATGGCCATTCTGACTGGTGTGAGGTGACACCTCATTGTAGTTTTGATTTGCACTTTTCTAATAATTAGTGATCTTGAGCATCTTTTCATGTGTTTGTTGGCCATCTGTATGTCTTCTTTGGAGAAATGTCTATTTAGGTCTTCCACCCATGTTTTGATTGGGTTGTTTGTTTTTTTGGTATTGAGTTGCATGAACTGTTTGTATATTTTGGAGATTAATCTTTTGTCAGTTTCTTCATTTGTAAACATTTTCTCCCCTTTTAAGTGTTGTCTTTTCGTCTTGTTTATGGTTTCCTTTGCTGTGCAAAAGCTTTTAAGTTTCATTAGGTCCCATTTGTTTATTTTTGTTTTTATTTCCATTACACTAGGAGGTGAGTCATAAAAGATCTTGCTGTGATTTATGTCAAAGAGTGTTTTTCCTATATTTTCCTCTAAGAGTCTTATAGTGTCCAGTCTTACATTTAGATCTTTAATCCATTTTGAGTTCATTTTTGTGTATGGTGTTAGGAATTGTTCTAATTTCATTCTTTTACATGTAGTTGTCCAGTTTTCCCAGCACCATTTATTGAAGAGGCTGTCTTTTCTCCATTGTATATTCTTGCCTCCTTTATCATAGATTAGGTGACCATAGGTGCATAGATTTATCTCTGGGTTTTCTATCCTGTACCATTGATCTATACTTCTGTTTTTGTGCCAGTACTGTCTTGATTACTGTAGCTTTGTAGTATAGTTTGAAGCTGGGGAGCCTGATTCCTCCAGTTCCATTTTTCTTTATCAAGATTGCTTTGGCTATTTGGGGTCTTTTGTGTTTCCATACAAATTGTAAAATTTTTTGTTCTAATTCTGTGAAAAATGCCATTGGTAATTTGATAGGGATTTCATGAAACTGTAGATTGCTTTGGGTAGCATAGTCATTTTCACAATATTGATTCTTCCACTCCAGGAGCACGGTATATCTCTCCATCTGTTGTGTCATCTTAGATTTCTTTCACCAGTGTTTTATAGTTTTCTGCATACAGGACTTTTGCCTCCTTAGGTAGGTTTATTCCTAGGTATTTTATTCTTTTTGTTGCAATAGTAAGTGGGACTGTTTCCTTAATTTCTCTTTCTGACCTTTCATTGTTAGTGTATAGGAATGCAAGACATTTCTGTGCATTAATTTTGTATCCTGGAAGGAGAAATTACAACTGACACCACAGAAATACAAAGGATCATAAGAGACTACTACAAGCAACTATATGCCAATAAAGCGGACAACCTGGAAGAAACGGACAAATTCTTGGAAAGGTACAACTTTCCAAGACTGAACCAAGAAGAATTAGAAAATATAAACAGACCAATCACAAGTAATGAAATTGAAACTGTAATTAAAAATCTTCCAACAAACAAAAGTCCAGGACCAGATGGCTTTATAGGCAAATTCTATCAAACATTTAGAGAAGAGTTAACAACTATCCTTCTCAAACTCTTCCAAAAAATTTCAGAGGGAGGAACACTCCCAAACTCGTTCTATGAGGCCACTGTCACCCTATATCTTTTTGAATTATAGTTTTGTTTGGCTATATTCCCAAGAGTGGGATTGCTGGATCATATGATAATTCTATTTTTAGTTTTCTGAGGAGTGTACATACTGTTTTCCACAGTGGCTGCACCAACTCACATTCTAACCAACAATGTAGGAGAGTTCCCTTTTCTCCACACCGTCTCCAGCATTTGTTATTTGTAGACTTTTTAATGATGGCCCTTCTGACCAGAGTGAGGTGGTACCTCACTGCAGTTTTGATTTGCATTTCTCTAGTAATTAGCCATGTTGAGCATCTTTTTATGTGCCTATGGGCCATTTGTATTTCTCCTTTGGAGAAATGTCTCTTTAGGTCTTCTGTCCATTTTTTGATTGGGTTGTGTGCTTCTTTGTTGTTGAGTTGTTTGCATATTTTGGAAATTAAGCCCTTGTCAGTCGCATCGTTTGCAAGTGTTTTCTCCCATTCTGTAGGTTGTATTTGCATTTTGTTTATGTTTTCCTTTGCTGTGCAGAAGCTTGTAAGTTTGATTTGGTCCCATTTGTTTATTTTTGTTTTTATTCCTATTGCCTTGGGAGACTGACCTAAGAAAACATTGGTATGATTTATGTCAGAGAATGTTTTGCCTATGTTCTCCTATAGGAGTTTTATGGTGTCATGTCTTATGTTTAAGTCTTTAAGCCATTTTTAGTTTGTTTTTGTGTATGGTGAGAGGGCGTGTTCTAACCTCATTGATTTACATGCAGCTGTCCGGCTTTCCCAACACTACTTGCTGAAGAGACTCTCTCAAAGACTCCATTTTGAGAGAAAACACTGAGTGGAAGAGGGCTGAATAGTAGTTGGTAGTAATCCACCCACAGAATAACTGAGTATCACATGATGTTGACTGATAGAGTTGGGTATGAAGCAGGGTAAGTTGTCAGTGGGGCTGAGAGGTGGTTCTCCAAAGATGAGGATCACTGAATGGGATGAGTAAGTTTCAGAACCAGTACATGATCAACACTACAATCTAACACAGAATCTTTATATTAGAAATATGCTTTATTCAACACAACAAAAGAAAGCAAAGAGAGCAGAGAAAAACATTGTAGGGATATAACTGCTGCTGAGAGGGTGGTGTCAATACCATTTAGGGACACTGCATGGGAAGATAACTTATTTGTTCTGTGGGGAACTCCTGAGTCTAGCTAGAATGGGCAGGACAGTTAAAGGGAAGATTCCCTGCTCTGTTTTCATGATCTCGATTGTCAGTTTTCAAGGAGGGCATAGGTCATTTTCTTCCTAGAATCATGGTAGACTGATGACACTGATAATAAGATGGGAACATCAATAGGATGTCTACATATGTTCATGACACTGATTGGTGACCTTCTGATAGTGAGTAATGGAGGCTTGGGTGAAGCCAGTATAGACAGAGGAAATGAGGACTTACCACTTCTGCTCTAACTCATAGGCCAAGAGAAGTTGGAGACAGGAGAGAAGCAGCAACCCAAGAAGAGGGCAATGCAGCTGGATGGGGGGTTGAGACAATGTGGGACCAAGTACCAACAGGAGGACTTCAGTGCTTGTAGTTCTTCCTGCTGGAGGAGGAGGTGGTGGTTTATTTGACGGTGGAACTGCTGTCCCTGGAGGAGCTGAGGCCACCCACTATGGCTCTGCCACTGCCGGAACTGAAGCCACCTCCAACGCTGTGACCACTGCTGTAGGAATAGCCATTGCCTCTGCCCAGGCCTAAGCTACTGCTGATACCACTGACACTGCCATAGCCACTAGAGATGGTAGACTGCATGTGGCCATGGTCTGTCTCAGATCAGTCTCTGGATCATGTGGTTGAGCTCAGCAGTCTCCTGCTTGGTGTTATACATGTCATCCCTTTGTCTATGTACCTTGACCTGCAGCTCCTTACACTGTAGTCCAGAAAAATAGAGAAGCAGTGTGCATTGGGGTAGATACAGTGTTTATGGGCTTTCACATGCCAAAAATGGCTTTCAATTCCCAGCCATCTAATAAACTCACACCAAACGATGCGACATCTCTAGAAATAGTAGATGGCACAAGATTATTTGCTGCTGCACAACTGAATAGTTCTGTATGATCATTGAGCACCTAGTTTTTCAATAAACTAGTGATGTTCTTAGTGATATCTATGGGATTTCACAATCAGGAAGAGGTTGAAGGCAAAACTCAGTAGGGCAATGTCATTAAACTCTTTTTCCTTTTTATTCAATAGGCCCAATTGTAAATTGTTTAATTGTCTACATGAACTGAGCAATGACAGACCTCCTATGAAATCATCCAGGGTCTTTGTATTTCAAACTCCACTCAAAAAACTGCGGTAGGCTGGTGCAGCTGAGTGTAACCACCTGGGGCGCGGGCACAGGATTTCTCTCCCGCTGCTGGCAACTGCTCACCTTGGTCTGGTGTAAGAACTTGGCCTCAGCCTGCCTCATTTGAGCAATCTCCCCATATAGGCCTTTGACCTCAGAAATGGTGCTGTCCAGGTCCAGATTATGGTTGTTGTCCACGGAGAGGACCGCAGAAATGTCTGAGCTGTAGGATTGCATCTGAGAGCACTCCTACCAGATATGGATTGTTAGTACCTCTGCTTCCAGTGATACATCTATGAGATCCAACTCCCAAACATTCCATCCACTCAGACTCTTAAGTAGAAAAATGAACAAACCAATGAACAAACAGGGTAAGGTTCTCTCCATCTCAAAGTAAGAATATAAGTGATCAATTTGATCGTTAAGGGTATTTATCTTGGTGTGCAGTTCAACCTCATTCATGCAGCATCCTCGTCCTGGGAAAGGAGGAACAACTCAGAGTCAGCCGACCCCTACTCCCAGCCCACCCAATATCTTCTCCTCCCATGTGTGGGCTCTTCCAGCCTTCGACAAAGGAATGGGGACACCTAATATTGCTAAGCTCACCTTCAGTGTTACAGGTTCATTCGGTGCGGTTGCAGGCCTATTGATTTCTTCTTCATTTCCAGAGAGAGTGCTGAAAGACGCTTGAGCCAGTGAGCAAAGGATTTTGAAAGCCAATGGAAATTTTCATTTCCATTGGATATTTTTCCTAAGCAATGATGTACTCAAATGGACCTAGTCACTCGGTAGACTTGAAGTGTGGTTTTCAGAAAACTGAGCTCACTTCTCTCCTGTAACTCACTTGTTCTTGAAGTCCTCCACCAGATCCTGCATGTGTCTGAGTTATGAATCCGGGAAGCCACTAAAGAAGAGGAGAGATTCCTTCCACCCCCTGAGGTTGTTGATGTACTGCTCAAACGTAGGCATCAGGGTCAGCCTCATGGGCTTGGATCCCTGCTGCTGAAGGAGGGTCCACTTGGTATCCAGGCCCTTGTTCTGCTGCTCCAGGAACCACATCTGCAGGAAGGCAAGAGAGTCGTTTGCTAGACATAGAAAGAAAGGAACAAGTGTCTGTATTACCAGGTTTCCAAGTAGGCTGGGGTGGTGTCCATGGTGCTGGGCTACTAAGGGAATATACAGAGGCTCAGATTGGGCGGTATGCTCCCCTGATATTCTTCCTTCTCAACCGGCAGATCTCATTGATGAAATGTCCCCATAGACTTTTGAGCTGTTCCTGCCCTATAAGTTATTGTGCCTATCAGTGATTTTTTCATCACTTCCTCTCTTTCTCTTGAGAAGCAGAATCAAAAATGTAATTTAAAATAGTTTTTACCTGATGTATTATACAAAGCTTTTATTTTCTAAAATAAAAGGGATGTTAAATGTTATCTAATGATTAGATTCTAATCTAAACTCCCATTTAGTGCATATATCTCTTCTAAAACACTCTTGATAGATGGTCGTACTCTGTTTCTAGAATAACTTTTTTTTTAAAAAACAAATTATAGGGGCTTCCCTGGTGGCGCAGTGGTTGAGAGTCCGCCTGCCGATGCAGGGGACACGGGTTCGTGCCCTGGTCCGGGAAGATCCCATATGCCGCGGAGTGGCTAGGCACGTGAGCCATGGCCGCTGAACCTGCGCGTCCGGAGCCTGTGCTCTGCAACGGGAGAAGCCACAGCAGTGAGAGGCCCGCGTATCACACACACACACACACACACACAAAACCAACAAATTATAAATATTTGCACATCTCAAATGTTTCTTTTTCTCACCTGGATGGAAAATAATTCCACTTTTATTTTCTTCTCTTTGTTTTTCATTTTTTTTCTTCCTGCTGGAAAGGTAGGCCAGAACCTCAGAGAAGGTAGTGACTGGCCTTTTCTTTGTATCCCATTGTAGACCCATTAGTGGTAAGTGTTAATCCACTTCATTCTCTCTTTTCCTTTTCTTTGCTTCAGGGTTATCAAGAGTTGAGAATTCTTCCCAGGCAGGAATGAAGACATTTAAGGGATCAGTAGCTGTAAATGATTTCCATCACCTTTTGCCTGTGGTCCATATGGAGCCTGTCCTGCATCCCAGTGTAGAGCTAGCCCGAGTCCCCTCCTCCCTCTCTCCCGAGACTCCCCCTGGTAGGACATTGGTTGCGTCTCTCGACTGGGGACTCTGAAATCCCAGTGGAGGGCAGGTGCTCCCGGCTCACCTTGTCGATGAAGGAGGCGAACCTGTTGTTGAGGGTCTTGATCTGCTCCCGCTCCTCAGTCTTGATTCGCTGGATGGTGGGGTCGATTTGCAGGTTGAGGGGAGTCAGGAGACTCTGGTTGATGGTGACCTCTTGGATGCCTCCAGGGGGGCAGGTGAGGGAGCCATAGCCACCACCAAAGCCAGCTCCACCACCGAGCCCAAAGCCACCACCAGCTCCACTGCCGAAACCAAATCCACTCCCGGCTCCACCTCCAAAGCCAAGGCCGCCTCCAGCTCTGCCGCCATATCCGCCACCGAGGGCACAGCTGCCCCCTCCAAGGGAGATCCTCTTGGAGCCCCCTATGCCATAGAGGCTGCGGCTGCCAAAGCTAGCTCCTGCACCCACTCCAGTGAAGCCTCCACTGCCCCTGGAGCGGGACACGGACATGCTGCTGAAGCCAGAGCGGTTGACCCCAGGGACTCTGGCTGAGCCGGCACTGAAGACACGGCGGCTGCCTCCTTGGCTTCTCACGGTGGAGTTGGAAGTCATGGTTCCTGAAGTCGAAGAGGGGAGGGCGTGAGAGGGGGAGGGTAGAGCTGAGATGAAAAGTATAAGATAGGTTTCCAGCAGCCAGTGTACAGGGAGGAATGCGCTTGGCTCAGTGCTGGAAAGTAAGCCTGCAGGTTGGGAAGGACTGGGCTTTACAAACAGTGAGATCATACCTGGGTTATTAGAAAAGATATAAAGTATGAAGAATGCTTTTTGGCTTCCTTTAGCCAGGGAAAAATTCTCCTGCCTTTGATCTTTGATTTATATCAATACAACAAGACTATTCTCAATTCACTGAGGCTGGGAGTTAGACTGTCTCAAACAAAGGTTCAATATGGGTTGCTTGTGTATCAGAATGAACGTGCCCATCATCCCAATTTTGCAATTATTATGTCAAGGCCAGATTTATTTCATCCATAATTCCAATCTGATCTTTTGTAACAGCTGAGAACTTAGAAATCTAACAGCAATCTATTGCTTATGCCCTAATAGAAAGATTACCATTTCCCTAATGATTACAAATATGTTAAAGTTGACTTGTTTTTTCTGTATATAAAAATCTGAACAGATAGAAAAGTAGAACAACATAATAGACCCCTATTTGTCTATTAAGGATGGATACACATCACCCAGATTTTGCAATTATTATCTTAAGGCCGACTTTATTTTATCCATAGCTCCACCTACTTTCTTCATCCACCTTAAGTTATTTGAAAGGAAATTCCAGAAGAAAGGTCATATGATTTCATATTCAATTCAGTATTTATGTCTAAATAACAGACTCTTTAGAAAATGACCAAAATGCTTTTTTTACTTTATTTTATTTTTTTAAACATTTATTTTTATTATTATTATTTTTGGCCACAATGCACGGCATGTGGGATCCTAGTTCTCCCCGACAAAGGATGGAGCCCTAGTCCCCTGCATTGGAAGTGCAGAGTCTCAACCACCAGACTGCCAGGGAAGTCCCCAAAATGCTATTTTTATATCTTAAAAATTTAACAGTAATTCTTTAACATCACTAAGTTTAGTGAACATTCAAATTTCCCTTTATTCTTACTTATTTTTATAATTTAATTCAGTGTCCAAATAAGGTCCATACATGTTTATTTGGATGATACATCCTTTAAATAATACATCCTTTACATCATTTAGCTGTTCATCTTTTTGGCCATTTATTTGTTAAATAAACTAGGTTAACTGTCCTGTAGAGTTTTCCATTCTTTGGCTTTTGTGATTGCATCCTCTGATGTCATTCCATATGTTACTCTCTCCTCTATATTCCTGTAATCTGGAATCTTAAATCTGGAAGAATAATAAGTTTATTTTCCAGAAGTAGATGTAGTTGAAAGTGTATAATATTGAGTATTACATTATATACATCCATAAATATATATATTTGCAGAGTGGTTGCATCATTTTTTTTCTGTTTTTTTTGGTTTTTTTTTTTTTGCAGTATGTGGGCCTCTCACTGCTATGGCCTCTCCCGTTGCGGAGCACAGTCTCCGGACTCGCAGGCCCAGTGGCCATGGCTCACAGGCCCAGCTGCTCCACGGCATGTAGGATCTTCCCGTACCAGGGCACGAACTCATGTCCCCTTCATCGGCAGGCGGACTCTCAACCACTGCGCCACCAGGGAAGCCCTGGTTGCAACATTTTGAGTTTCCAACAGCAGTGTATGAGTGTTCTGTTTGCTCCATATTGTTGCCTTGGTATCCTCAATTACTTTGTTAGCCATTCTAATAGTATGTGGTTTTATCTCTGTGGGCTTTTAAAATTTAATTTATTTAAACTTAAAAAAAAACCTCACGAAAACAGTTCACCCATTTCTCCCACTCCCATCCCTTCCCCCGCCTCTGGCAACCATCAATCTGATCTCTGTGTCTATGAGCTTAGTTTTTAAATTTTTGAAAATTTCTTTTGTAGATTCCACATATAAGAGACTTTGCAGTACTTGTCTTTCTCTGTCTGACTTATGTCACTTAACATAATGCCCTAGAGATCCATCCATGTTGTCACAAGTGGCAAGATTTCATTCTTTATACCCATATACAATATTTACACATTTAAAAAATGCCTATATTGTGCACATTTGTCTATCAAAATAAATTTCAGGGCAAATCCCCAGCCACCTAATTGAAGATGTTTCTGTGCTTTGGGGGGGACAATTTGTGTGTATGAGTTTGCGTATGAGTGTGTATACTCCTCCTTTAGGTGTTTCAATTATTCTTGTGTTGAATCTACTTTGTCTTCTTTATCTATATATCCTCTTGACCCTCCTTTAACCCCTCGTTAACTCCCTCTATGACCCCCGATTCTCTTTTCTCCATATTCTCCCATACGCCCTTTGTTGTGCATTCAGCACGTCTATTGTCCTTTGTACTGACATCAACTTGGCCTTCATTTCCCTGCTGGCTTTGTTTTTCTCTCTGCCTTATATCTGACTTCTGTTAGTAATGGCTTATCTCTTATTGTCTCATTATATACTTTTTCTTCTCTAATTTTGTAGAGGGTTTGTTTTATTTTGGCAATATTTTATAGTGACTTTGTTCTGATGAGTGATCATTATCTGCCTTTTGTTTTTCCTGTTCATTTCATTTTTGAATGTGTATTCTCTTTAGTGAGTCCTGGACCA
Source organism: Grampus griseus (assembly GCF_964374135.1). Classification (NCBI taxonomy): domain Eukaryota; kingdom Metazoa; phylum Chordata; class Mammalia; order Artiodactyla; family Delphinidae; genus Grampus; species Grampus griseus. The sequence goes on from NC_139005.1 coordinate 42,147,906, forward strand.
GTTCCTTTCTGACTAGTGCTCATCTTTGAATGACGTGAACTCCTTCTAGACCAGTCATTTGCAGAAAGTATTCTGGGGAGTGAGCTGGGGCCATATTCAGGTTAACAGGCTGTGCGAATAATTCTCTTATTCCTTAAAAACCTTGCCCAACAAATCACTGCAGAGTGACAAATTCACATTCTCTCTGCTTTTTGTCCCTCTTTTTAACAAAATGTTGCCAATAGGCCTTGTTTCTGATTTGTTATTCAATTCTACTTCCCAGTTTCTAGAAAGATCATGACTAATGTGGTCCTGCCTCAGGTCCTACTCCCAGTTCTGACTGTTGCAAACAAGGGATTCTTGGATTTGCACCTGAGGACCTGTCCTTCACATTGACCTAGTTGTGTTAAATGAGTCAGCAGTGCCTGGCATGCAGTAAAACCTCAACTTCAGGCTGCTCCTATAGCTTGTGTTCAGCTACTGTCTTGATGAAGATTTTCTTGTATACCAGGAGCTAAAAAAACAACAACAACCAAAAGCCAAAATAACAAACTGAGAACAACCAACTCTCCCTGTGACTGGATACTCCTTCACCACTTAGTGGGGCTTGCTCTGAACCTAGAGATCAGCCCAAGGTTAATGCTTAAGACCTTCTCAAGAATTTTCTGAGCAGGTGTCTTGTCTGGACCTAGGCACAGTTTTCTAAATTCTCTCATATACACAGCTGCTCCTGAATGTCCTCATTTCCCAGACTCTCACTCCAGCTTAGCCTCTAGACCTTAGGTGGTCAGAGGGTCTATTGTATATCTTCTCCCGTAGTCTTTTGCCCCAGGCCTCTGTGGGTTTGTAGTCTGCCCTACAGTTTTTACTAACTGTACCTGCTGCTTCTCTTGCCTGCATTTGGATTTATGTGGAACAAAGGTGAGAATCCTGTATTATTTCTTCAGGAATGCCCCAGATGTGTTTGAAGAGACTTGCACAGTAATTTGCAAATAATCTGCATCTGCTCTCTGGTTCAAGATGCATGTGCTGGGTGGTGGAGGGTGACCAAGAGGAGCAAATGGGTTTGAGAGGGGACTGGAGGGTGGGAGAGGGGTGGGGGAAAGTTCTAGAATAAGGCTGCTGCTTTCTCAAGACTACAACTACACCAGGTATAGGGCAGGGCAAGTGCTAGGAAAATTGTCACAAAGCTTTGCTATCGTTTTGAAGGTGGATTTTCTTGATTGGGCATTTGCTTGTTTGCTGTAAACTCTTGAGTGTTTTCCAGAGCTCCTGCAAAGTTTGTTCAGACAGCTTCTGGTTGTTTTTTTGATGTTTCTTTGGCAAAAGGAGAGCTTGATGGTTTACAGTCTGCCGTTTCGCTATCAGCACATGTACCATAAGATTTTAATAAGATAAATCCATGTGTACATATTATTTTGCAACCTGTTTATTATTCATTGATATATTCTATATATATTTCCTGGTCAGTATTTTCTTTCCATTATTCCTCACGGGTACATAATAATATAAATACTAAGTGGGCTTAGATTTTGGAACCAAATCATCACATACCAGCTGTTGGGGAAGTTCTGGGCAAAGTGAGGAGGTACCAATGTGAGAGGCTGTCCACTTTGCTGGGGGAATGGTTATAGGTGAATACAGCAGAATACTGATACAAAAGGATCCAGATTCACCCTCTTTATATTATGGAATACAAGAAACTTTCGCTTGTGTTGAAAGAGCCTGGGGGCAAGGGAGATACTGGTCACTCATGAGGAAATAGGGAATGGTGTGGACAAAAGGCAGCACTAGTGAATGATGAGCCTTGCACCATATCCTGAGTTTTCATTACCCATTCAGAGAAGTCACAGTAGCCAGAGCACACCAGAGAGATGAAGGATTCAGCTTCATCCATCTCGGCAAGAGTCTTAAGGTGTGAGAAGGTAGATATTCCCATTCTCGTTTTGCCTTCACACTTTAAAAACCAGAATCTGAGTTTGGTGGTGATTTGACCAGCTCTCCTGCTTTTAATTTTCCCTGCTGGGAAGATGGGATTCACATCCATGTACATACTCCTTCCTGCATTTGTAGTATTTCTTCAGAATACATTTCTAGAAATAGAATTTCAGCTCAGCAGTATATCCACTTTAACTACCCTTGATACACCTTGTCAGGCAAGTATGTTGGTCATGAAGTTAAGTCTAAATAAAAATCAAACATCTTACTCTCTTGTTAAATGTCATTTTGCTATGTTAGACCAGAAATATCTTTCCCCTACTGGACATTGAGAGTTGATCCCTTGGGCATGGCTGGAGTGATATTAGAGAAGAAGGAAGAGAAACTCAACCATTACTTCTTGGTATGGGCAATTAAAAGGAGAGTATACAATATGGTGAACCATATTCTTCCCATTACACTTGCCAAACATTTAGATGAAATCTTATCTGTGAAGGAAATCTGAGCATAAGGATGCCAAACTGCTGTTTGTTGAAGTTCTCTAAACGAGGGGGGCGACGCACATGGCAATTGGGAGTATGCTTCATTCCTGAAAAGGCATTTGCCCGATGAAAACCGCAAGAACCATTGGTAACAAAGCAAGGCAATATGAAACCATGCATTATAGTACAAATCTGCTTTATTTAGCAATACAAGTGAGCAAAGAGCAGAGGAAGCATCACAGGGATACAGACCCCCGTACATCATAGAACTAGTCACTTGTGCTTTCATGATCACTGCAAGGGAGGAACACAACACCTGTGAGATGGGACATACTGGGCCAGTGGAAAGCTAGGGGGATTGTCCTGTTCTGGAGTAGGACCCAGACAGGGACCTTCCGATGGTGAGCAATGGAAGCTCAGATGCAGCAGGTGTGGCAGAGAGGACATGAGGGCACTCAGCAACTTCAGTTCTAACTCAAGGAGTAAGAGAAGAAAGAAGCAGGAGAGAGGAAGCAACTGGAGGAAAGGGCAGTGAAGCCGGAGAGGGAGCCTGAGACGCTGTGGGACCACGAGCCCGTGGCAGGTGTTCAAGGCCTGTAGCCCTTCCTGCCGGAGGAGGAGGTGGTGGTGCTGAATTTGACGGTGGAACTGCTGCCCCCGGAGGAGCTGAGGCCACCACCTATTGCTCTGCCACTGCTGGAACTGAAGCCACCTCCAACGCTGAGACCACTGCCGTAGGAGTAGCCACTGCCTCCGCCCATGCCGTAGCCGCTGCTGACACCGCCTCCGCCCATGCCGTAGCCGCTGCTGACACCGCCAGCACCGCCAGCACCGCCATAGCCACTGGAGGTGGTGGACTGTACCACGGCTGGAGAGGCAAGGGGACAAGGCCATGACAAGACATGGTGAGCTCACTCTGCCACACAGAGTCCAGTCAGAAGAGCACAAGGGCAAGGGAGGGAGGCAAGTGAAGGTACTTACAGATGTTGACTTGTCCAGCGCCTTCCCCATACAGCCTAGGAGAGAGGAGACACAGCCATTATGAGACCTCAGAGCCAGAGCTGGACCAGCGTGGGAAGCTTTGGCGTGAGGAGAGCCCATGGGGAACGTGCCTTCTACGTGGTTTTCTGGGAGTGGCATTATGGCCACGACTAGAGTGCCTTCCAGTGGTGCTCACTGGCTGGACACCTTGGAGATGGACCCAGATGTTTGAGGAGGTTGTGTGAGTTACTCACCTGCACTCCTCGCCCTCCAGCAGCTTCCTGTAGGTGGCGATCTCCACGTCCAGGGCCAGCTTGACATTCATGAGCTCCTGGTAGTCCTTCAGTAGCTGCGCCATGTCCTGCTTGGCCTTCTGCAGGGCGTTCTCCAGCTCGGCCAGCTTGTTCTTGGCATCCCTGAGGGCCAGCTCCCCACGCTGCTCTGCATCGGCGATGGCGGATTGCAGGCTGGTGCACTAGAGGGGAAGATGGGCAGATGAACCTGCAATGTGGACTCCTGAGGAGATGAACCATGGTTCTTCTTTCCCAGTGAGGAAGAGCTCTAGAGCCCAGATTCCATGGAAAAGGAGGTTTGATTCTTTTTGTCCAGTCTTTTTCCATTCTGCAACCCTGAACTAGGCTAGGAGCTCCCTATACGCCTCTGTGTTAACCACCCTAATGAAGATGGAGGTGGTGAGTGCTGGAAGATACTACAGCAGACCCAAGACCAGGGGACATTGGAAGAAATGGACCCACTGGCTTCTTCTGAATATTGACAGTTTGGGTAAGTGCATGTGGGTGCACGCTAACTCACACAAAACCACAGACACCCACAGTGAGGAGATGATTTCACTTTAAACAGCTGCGACCTTGCCTTCCTTCCACTTCACATTTTTGGAAAACCCTCATTTGTCCTGTGTCTTTACTCAGCTTCTTTTTCACATCGAATCTGAGCATATTTGCAGCACTCTTCCTCACACTTTCTGGCCTGAACTTTTCTTTGCCAACTACTGTCTTGAGTTCCTAAATCAATCATTCCTCTTATTGAATCTCACTTCAGTGCCTCAAGACTGTACCTTTGTACTGTCGACCAGTCGGGATTGGTCCTGTCATGCATTTGTTTCCTGCTCTTGGGTTGGGATCCATCTCTCCAAACTGTGGGAACTCACTAAGGGAGGAAGTACATGTCCTCCCCTCCCTGCTGTTCCCTCAGTGCCCAGGAGTTCCCTACATGGTGGTTGATGATCCCTGGTGGTCTAGGAAGGAAAGGATGCTTTTCTCCTCCATGGTCCCCACCATACCTGCTTCTTGACATGTTCAATCTCAGATCTCAGCCTCTGGATCATGCGGTTGATCTCAGCGATCTCCTGTTTGGTGTTGCACAGGTCGTCCCCATATCTGCACGCTGAACTCTGCAGCTCCTCGTACTGTAAACCAGAGGGAGAGAGGATGGTGTTCATGGGCTTCACAGGACACTAATCAAGGTTTTCACAAATCGAAACTAATGGTTTCTCCACAAGGCGTTTTAAGAAAATTGGTGTTACAAGGTCATGGACACTGTACACCCATCACACACCACCCTTGGTAGGACCACTGACTGCCTGGTTCTCTTCAGGACCAGAACATCCTCTGTACTGTTTCTGAGAACCAGCATCAGGGTGAAGCTAAAGCAAAGATCCCTTGGCCTTTATCTATGGTAGCTTTTGTCCTACATTTAGGTTACTTGACTTACTAGACTTGGACATAAATACTGTAAAGATCTACTCTGTTGGTTCAGGGTACACGTTCTTTGAGTGGACCCCCGCTTCCTAGATGTAGATTTCCCGAGTGAAGTCTCGGGAAGCCTTGCTGGTCTTCCGGGGGGAGGTACAGGGATTCTTCAACAGCTTCCCCCTCACTGCTCACCTTGCACTTGTACCAGGACTCAGCCTCCTCCCGGCTCCTGCGAGCGATCTCCTCATATTGGGCTTTGACTTCAGCGATGATGCTGTCCAGGTCCAGGGTGCGGTTGTTGTCCATGGAGAGGACGACAGAAGTATCTGACACGTGGGTTTGCATCTGAGCCAGTTCCTGCAGAACATGAGATCGTCAGATCCTCTTTTCCCATGACATTTACAGAGGTACCCAAGCCTAAGATTTTCCATCCTTTGCAAATCTCTTTAGAGTCAATAAAACAGTGTGGAAAGATGCTTACTGCTTCATAGAGGGCTCTGAGGAAGTTGATCTCATCTATGAGAGCGTCTGCATTGGCTTGTAGATCAACCTTAGTCATGTAAGCAACATCCACATCCTAGGGAAGAAGCCAAAAACTTGGGATCAGATGAGCCAAGCCCTCCTTCCCAGTCTGCTCCTCCTTTAGTCTCGCTGATTATTCTTTTCTCAGAGTCCTCTCCTTCGGCAAAGAAACATGAACCCCTGATCTTACTCATCTCACCTTCTTTAGATTCACAAATTCATTCTCTGCTGATGTGCGCTTGTTGATTTCATCTTCATATCTGGAATTAGAAAGGGTAAAACCTAATTGAGTCAGTGGTGAAGATGATACAGAAAAGGCAGCCTGGGATCCCAACTTCCCACAATGGATATATCCAAATGGAACTTTCCTGCCAGTAAGCCTAAAAGATGAATTCTGTGGTCCCTAAATTGTTTACATCTCTACTCTCCCCATCCACCTGTATGGCCATTTTGTTCTTCGGGGTTTGTGTTTAGGCAAGAATTGTGGTTTCATTTCCATGGACACGTTTTACTAAGAATCATGCCATCATTTGGACCTGGTCATCTAATAGACTTGAAGCGTGGGCTTCAGGAAACTGAGCCCTTTTCTCTCCTGTAACTCACTTCTTCTTGAAGTCCTCTACCGTGTCCTGCATCCCCCTGAGCTCTGAGTCCAGGCGGCTTCTCTCTGAGACAAGGTAGTCCAGCTGTCCCCTGAGATTGTTGATGTACTGCTCGAACAAAGGCTCCAGGCTCTGCCTCACGGTCTTGGTGCCCTGCTCCTGCAGCAGGGCCCACTTGGTTTCCAGGACCTTGTTCTGCTGCTCCAGGAATCGGACCTGGAGAAAGACAAGATGGTTATTTGTCCAACAAAGGAAAGAAGGAAGGAAGGAAGGAAGGAAGGAAGGAAGGAAGAGAGGTGAGTTGACTGTCCCCAAGCAGATCTGATGGTCCCCATGGTGCTGGGCTACTCCAGAGCATGTACAGAGGCTCAGGCTGACAGCTCTGCTCCCCTGACTGTTTTCCTTCACACCACACAGATCTCACTGGCCAAGTTTCCCCAGGGAGCTATCAGATAGTCCCTCTTCTCAATTACGGAGCCTGTCAGTCAGTGACTTTCAACATTTCTTTTCTTCCTCTTGATAAGCACAATCACAAATGCACTTTAAAATAGTATTTCTCTCGTATATTGCGCAGAGTTATTTTATAGAGTGTATCTCAGTTAAAGGGATGTCAAATGTTTAGAATCTAATGGTTAAATTCCAACCCTATTGATGATTGGATTTAATCTTCTTTCCCATCTAGTGTATGAGTCCCTCTAAAACAAGCTCCCTTAATGCTCATGATCTGGTTCTACAAGTTAAGTATTTCTATGCACATATACATGTTTCTGAGTCTTTTTTTCCTGTAATTTCCTTTGGTTTTTTATCTTCTTTCCTTCCCCGCCGCCACCCCAGCTAAGGCTCAAGTGCTGTTTCCACTGTAATTCCCTTTTAATTTCTTAGACCCTTCAGAAGATCAAGCTAACTCGTTCCATTCTCTCAGTTCCTTTCCTTTGCTTGAGGGTTATCAAGAGTGGAGAATGCTTCCCAGGCAGGAATGAAGACATTTAAGGGATCAGTAGCTGTAAATGATTTTTATCACCTTCTACCTGTGGCCCACATGGAGCCTGTCCTGCATCCCAGTGGAGAGCTAGCCCGAGTCCCCTCCTCCCTCTCTCCCGAGACTCCCCCTGGTAGGACATTGGTTGCGTCTCTCGACTGGGGACTCTGAAATCCCAGTGGAGGGCAGGTGCTCCCGGCTCACCTTGTCGATGAAGGAGGCGAACCTGTTGTTGAGGGTCTTGATCTGCTCCCGCTCCTCAGTCTTGATTCGCTGGATGGTGGGGTCGATTTGCAGGTTGAGGGGAGTCAGGAGACTCTGGTTGATGGTGACCTCTTGGATGCCTCCAGGGGGGCAGATGGAGAAGCCAGAGCCCCCATAGCCACCACTAAAGCCAGCTCCACCACCGAGCCCAATGCCACCACCAGCTCCACTGCCGAAACCAAATCCACTCCCGACTCCAACTCCAAAGGCAAGGCCGCTTCCAGCTCTGCTGCCATATCCGCCACCGAGGGCACAGCTGCCCCCTCCGAGGGAGATCCTCTTGGAGCTCCCTATGCCATAGAGGCTGCGGCTGCCAAAGCTAGCTCCTCCACCCACTCCAGTGAAGCCTCCACTGCCCCTGGAGCGGCACACGGACATGCTGCTGAAGCCAGAGCGGTTGACCCCAGGGACTCTGGCTGAGCCGGCACTGAAGACACGGCGGCTGCCACTTTGGCTTCTCACGGTGGATCTGGAAGTCATGATTCCTGAAGTCGAAGAGGCTGAGGAGGGCGTGAGAGGTGGAGGGTAGAGCTGAGAGGAGCAGATCGGTGAGACGAGGTTCCCAGCAGTGGCTTATATATGGGGAAAATGGGCTGGGCTCAGTGCTGGAAGGTGAGCCTGCAGGTTGGGGAGGCTGGGCTTTACAAAGAGTGAGATCACATGTGGTTTATTAGAAAAGTTATGAAATCTGAAGACCGCATTTTAGATTTCCTTTAGTCAGGGAAAATTTCTCCTGCCTCCAGCTTTGACTGCTCTCAGTACAACAAGACTAGTCTGAATTCACTTAGCTGGGAGTTAGTCACTGACTCACACAGAGGTTCTCCATGTTATGCTCGTGTGTGAAATGTACTGAGGCTCCTCTGCCTTGGTGTTTCACCCACAAGGCAGAAATACTGGAGATCAAGATAATCTATTGCTTATCCCTTACCTATAATTATTAGTGTTTTCACTGATTACCGAAGTTAAACATGACTTTTTGTTGCTTTCATTAAAAATTTCCCACAGGTAGATATGTAGATTTACAATATAATGGGCCTCTGTATATCTATCACTGGATTTTATACAAAGTATTAACTCATGGTCAGTCTTATTTTTTCTATACTCCCACCCAATTCCCTATCAATCTTAAAATATTCAAAAGCAAATCCCAGAGGTCATATCATTTCTTTAGTATAGAATTCAACATTTATTTTGTAAATGAGGTGCTTTTTAAATACATAACCAAATACCATTTATATATCCTTAATATTTATGTATTCATTAACATTAAGGAGTATCTATTCAATCTTGAACTAAATCTGTTTGTGTTATTTATATTTTATGTTTGGGTTGTCCAAATCAGGATTCTAATAAGTTCCATACATTTTGTATTTCGGTGATATGTCTTTAAAGTAATACATCTGTAAAATCATTTAAGTCCTTAAATCCTCCTCTGCTTTTCCACTTGCAGTTTATTTGTGAAAAAAATAAAAAACAGGTTATTTGTCCTGTGCATTTGCATAGTCATGTTGTCTTATTTACCATGATCTCGTGTCCTTTGTGTATCCTGTAAACTGACAGTTCAAACTAGAAGCTTAATAAGCTATCTATTTAAACATTACAGACACAGATGTCATAGAATGCCTATTTATATACTGAATATTGATATTTACACACCTACCTATTAACTGAAAAATTAAACAAGTAATACATGGTTAAGGAAAAAATTACATGCTCAAGATCATTCCCCACTCCTGTCTAGGAAGACAAAGCAGTGTTGCCACTTCCCTGTGTACCCTTGTAGTCACGTCACTTAGATATGTTTCTGTGTTTTTCCTTGGGTATGTGTGATGCATGCGAGTATATATATTGAATATATACATACATATATATATGAAACACACATATATATTTTCTTTTGAAGTTGCACTCATGGTATATGTACTTTGTCTCCCATATCTATGTTTTCACTCGGTTCTCATGCTATTTTCTACAGGCTGTTTTCTCCACCTTTACCTGTGGTCCATTGCTGTGCATCAGCAACGTCTTATGCTGCTTTCAGCTTGGTCTTCATTTCTATTGTGGCTTTATCTTTCTTCTCTGCTCCTTTTCTGAGCTCTATCAACTCATATTTTAATCTTTTATTTGTCATTCTACTGCCCCTTTGTTCTCTTATTTCACCGTGGTGTTTATTTCATTGCCCTTTCGGTAATAATTTTTGTCACTTTTTTCTGTGGAGTGTTTTCTAAGTGACTTTTGTTTTTCTGTTTCAATGTAAAGTATCCTTCGTGGGGCCTGGAATTGTTCCTTTCTAACAAGGGCTCATCTTTGAAAGAAGCGAGCTCCTTCTGGACCTGTCTTTTGCAGACAGCATTCTGGGAGGAGGGGCCAGGCTGCAACCAGGCTAACAGGAATTCTCATTATGGCACAGGCTGTGTGAATAATTCTTTTAATTTTAATTAGACGAAGCCAAGGAAGATGGCTGCAGCATGGCTCGCAGTTCAGTCTCAGTCTTCTTTGCTTCCCCGACAACCTGTTGCCAATAGGCCTTGCCTCTGATCACTTACTCAACCCTGCCTTCACTGGGTCTTGAAACTTCATGGCAAATGGGTCCTCCCTGGAACACACACACCCACTTCTGACTGTTGCAAACCAGCGATTCTTGGATTTGCACCCGAGGACATGTTCTTCACATTCATACAGTAGGAGTTACATGAGTCAGCAGTGCCTGGCAGTAGGAAAACCTCAGGGTTAACTTTGTGTGCTGTCCCTCTGTGGTTACCACATTGTTTAGTTTTGATTTGTATGCTCTCAAGAGTGTTCTTCACTGGATTTTCTGAGATCTGCACTGAGGGCATCTTCTCTCTCAGTTTCCCAATAACTGTGTTTGATTTCTTTCTTTCTGTGAGAAGAGTTTTCTATTTTTATTTTTTTTTGATTGAAGGACTTTAAGATGTTTTCCTTTTGGGGATTGAGTGTGGAGATTACTTTTACATTTTTGTTCTCCTTGTTTGTTTTAAGATAATATCTGAGAAGGGGAAATGCCTCCCTTTCCTCCATTAGGCTACATTCAGAAGTCTCCCATTCATATATTTATATTTAAAATACATATAGCATTTAAAATATTAAGCAATAATTGAAATTCAAAATATTAATTTTCCTTTCTCATGCTGCATGGAAACTATTGGATTCAATGAAGACATCATTGTGCTCAGGGCCTCTCCCTTCCCTGAGCCATGATAAGAGTCACCTGAAAGTTTTCTACAAGCCATCATATTTACCATAATCAGAAATTTAATCCCAAAATATATTTGTGTTCTCCTCAGTGGAAGAACCTCCTTTATTGCTTAATCACAGTTTGCATCATTGAAAGCCCAACAGATACAATGAAAGAGAATAGTATGTAAACCACCATGTACCAATCCCCCAGATTAAACACTTGTCCATATTTCTCAGCATGTCTCATCTAATTCCATTACTTCTTATATTGAAATCTTCTACTTCTGTTGATGTATCTTCAAGGAAATTAAGACATTAAGTCATTTCACTTGTCAATATTTGCACGCATGTCTAAGTTCTTAAGGACTTTTAAATCTAACTGTACAACAGTTTTATATCAATCATGAGCAACAGTCACTTCTTAATGAAACCTAATACTCATTTATGTTCATACTTCTCTGATAATCTCAAAGATGTCTTTTTATGCTGGTTTGCTTGAAGCAACAGCCTAACTAGATTCACATATTGCATTAGACTGTTGGTTCTCTTAAGCTTCTTTCATTCTGTAATAGATTCCATTGTTTTCTTTTATATACCACTGATTTGTGGAGAAATTGTTTTTTTTCTCTAGAACGTCTGCGTTCTGGATTTGGCTCGTTGTTTCTGTTGGTGCCACGTAACTTGTAACGCCGGTTTTTCCTAGGTACTAGTTATATTAGAGTTGATTAGATTTAGTTCCATTGTTTCAGGCAAGATTATGTCCCAGCTGGTGCTGTGTGCCCCATGTTGCATCAGATCATGAGGCATATAACACAAGTTGTTCAATTTAGTGATGTGAAGACTGATCCAGGTATATCTATAGTTCCAGTCTTAACCCTCCCTGAAAAAGTGTCCAATAAATTTGTCATGTAATATTTTAATATTCATTGATCAATTCCCAGATTGACATTTCATGAGGGGTTGCAAACTGGTAACTTATTAATTTAACGTCCTGCCTCTGCATTTATCACCTGGGAGTCATCTATAAGGAAGGAATTGTCATTGTTTCCTTTTTAGGTAACCTAATATGTAGTTAATTGATACAGGAAAGGCAGAATAAGTGCTTTTTTTTCTTTATTTTGCAATTTTAGAATAGTGGGTTGGGACCCCAGCAATTTCCAAATGTAATAAAGAAAGTTATTTTTTGTTTGTTTGTTTTTTGGGGTTTGTATAATTATAAATTTACAGTTCAAAAAATATATTTGATATGTTTGAGTCCATTGCAGGCATTAATCCTTCTGGTGCTTAAACTGTCCATTTCAGGCCAATGGAAGCTCCTCAGATTGGCTTCTGTGTCCTTTTGACAGAAACGCATTGGACTTTGAAAGCTCCCTTGTTGACAGGGAGGAGATGTCTCAAGGCTACCTTGTACTTATCTTGCAACAGACATGGAATCAGCCATTTTTGTGAGTAGCTCTGGTACCTTTTATTGAGAAATGATATTCACAAGCTAAAACTTGCATGCTATGGGTGTTCATTGTTACTGGGTTATTCTTGCTTTGAAGACTTTTCAATGGATAGAGCTAAGAAAAATGTAAAAATATAATTAAAAAGTACTCACATCAGAAGTTTATACTGATATTTCCATTTAAATAGAATACAGGATGATTTTATACCTGTATTTATTTTACTCACTCTGAAAAGCTGAGCTCTGAATGACATATTACTTATTTGCTTTATCCTACAACAAACCTATGATAGTGTCAAAATAACAGTACAAATACTATTACCAAAAAGAGGTCTATTAAATGCAGTTTCTGATTTCTTTGAGGCTACACCCTGAAAGTGCTATGAAGAAAATCAGTTTAGGCAAGAGGAATGGAGAGATAGAAAGGCGGGATGAAGGAAAACCTTCATAAGAATCCAGATAAATTCTAGGCTTGCAGTTTCAAACAGAAGCAGGAAGGAAAGGTCTTCCATTATTGCATTTGATGGAGAGGAATTTCTTAAGGGAGGGAGTACAGATACAGATGGCAGTGGGGTTAAAGAAGGGGATTCTATAGGTGCATGAGGAGGTTGGGGACAGTAAGAATGTTAGGGAAAATGGCACATCTGAGGGGATCGGCCTCCCAGACCTCAAGAGGATGATTTTCCTCTGCCATTCACTTTCTAGTGCTAAAGGGACACCCCTGGAGCCCAGGAAGTAAGAGCATTGAGGAGAAGGCACTGCCCAGCAAAACTCATGGTTAAAGGAATCCAGCTGCTGTTAGAGAAGAACTCCTCAACCCTTTTCTCCTCCCATTCTGGGATCTACTGTCAGCTTTTCTCAAGGCCAAGTACAATGAAGAGTTAGCTAGCAAGGGATTCTGTATGGATGACTCTGGGAGCATGGAACAGGGCAGAGAAGAGCAGCCTTCTCTCAGCACCTGTAGAAACATTCCCTCCTCTGGCTGTTCTGCACCTCATGCCCCCACCGTGAGCTGGGATTCCATGCACTGGGCTGTACTGGCGATTCTAGCCAATGCAGCTAGAATCCACGTGGTATGGCTCACAACTGATCATTCTGAATCACAGAAGATTCAGGTAAGGTGAACTTTGGATACAGCCTCTAACTGGAAAATGTTTTTCTATTGGAGGTTGTTATTTTAAAAATGTATTTCCTATATTTTCCAGGTACATGGGCTCCATACAGGAGGAGGCAATTGGCTAGCCTCCTTAGGAGTCAAATCCAGTATCTAAGGACCATCAGAACTGCCGAGTCCTTCCTTGACTCAAAAACACGTCTTTGCTGTTGCAAAAGAAATACGTTTCCTCTTATTCAGTCCTCAGTGAGCAAAGGAAATCAATCTGAATGTTTTAATCTCAGGGACCTTAATCTAGAAACTGAATCTTTCCTTCCTTAGTACAAAAAAGTGTAATCACGTTTAATCTCAGATGTCATACAATGACATTGTGGGGAACACATTTTCTCTTCTGAAATGACACATGTTCAACATCAAAAAATTTAGAAAGTACACAACGTAAAAGAAAGACAGTTTACTAGAGTTAACGCTAGCTTGAGATGATGAACATTATTGTTTTAGCATTAGTTCTTCAATGATTTCTCTGTATCTGTGGCCCTGCAACCGTCTTTGTGTTCCTTTGTGATTCTGTCTCTTTCTCTCCCTTACTTGTTTCATAATTTTGTGTACAAAATTAGTCTAGTGAAAAATACAGATGTTACTTTGAGCCCCACACTTTAAGCGTTTTTCATAATAAACTTTTAATTTCAGAATAGTTTTAGATTTACAAAAAAATGTGAAGATAGGACAAAGAGGTCTGTATACAATATACATTCATTCCCCCTATTATTAATACCTCACTTTAGTTATATTTATCACAATTAAGGAAACAATATAAATATATTATTATTAACTAATCTATACTTCATTTGGATTTCCTTACCTTTTGCCCAATATTCTTTTTTCTCTTCTAGGGTATCATCCATGGTACCACTTTCCATTTAGTCATTGTGTCTCCTTCTTGGCTAACACGGTTTGTCAGGTTTTCCTTGTCTTAATGACCTTGAAAGTTTTGGGGAACTCTGCCCAGGTGTTTTGCAGATGTCCACAACTGGGCTTTGTCTGATGTTGTCTCATGAATAGACTGGAGTTATGGTGTTTGGGAGGAAGACCACAGAGATGACGTGTGCCCTTCTCATTGCATCATATCCAGGGTACTTGCTATGAACCAGACTTACTACTGTCGGTGTTACCCTTGATCACCTGGCTGAGGAAGTGTTTGATTAATTTCTTGACAGTAAAGTTACTCTTTTCCCCCATTTTTAGACTGTGCTCTTTGCAAGGAAATCATTGTGCACAGCCCACACTTAGGGGGGAGCAGTTCTTCACTCCTTCCTTGATTGGGGAGCACCTATGTAACTAAATGAAATTCTTCTGCCTAAGAGCTGTCAATCATCCCTTATTAATCAATTTAGTCAATCACTTATTCACGTCAGTGGGGACCATGAATAATTATTTCATAATTTGGGTTATAATCCAGTACATTATTTATTTATCTATTTATTTATGGCTCAAGTTTTTCCAATTTGTCTATTAGGAGCTCTTACAGAGTCTTTTTGATTATTTCTTTACTTCTTGGCACTGAAAGATGCTGCAGGATCATCTTATGTATATATTCCACCCCATTCGTAGAATCAGTCATTTCTCCTTGACTCCTAACAAGGGAACTTTCATTCCTAATAGTATAAGGCAGAATTCTCCAGAGAAAAAGCCTGGGATTAGGGACATGGACAGAACAGAGACTGGAAAAAGTGACTGGCCCTCAGGAAAATGTTGACAGACCAACCTTGCACTGTATCCTGAGTTTTCCATTACCCATTTGTAAAAGTCAAAGGAAGCCAGGGCACAGCTGAGAGAGGATGCAGGGCTATCTCTTTGGAGCTGCAAGGACCCTACTTCTTTGAGTCTCTGTGAGAGGATTATGTGGTAAGGAAGAACGCATTTCCATTCTTATTTTGACTCCACACTTCAAAAAATCAACACCTGTGCTTTGTGTCTGAGTCTTTGGATCCTGAATTTGCCCAGTGTTTCCAATTTTTCCCTGTTGAAAGGATTATTGGGATTGACAGTCATGAAGTACAGCTTTCTGCATTTGTACTATTTCCTCAGGACACATTGCTAGAAGCATAATTTCATTTCAGAAGTATGTACATTTAGATTATTCCTGATACATGTTGTCAGGCAAGTCTCTTGGTCATGAGGCATTTCTAAGTATAAATCAAATATCTTACTCTCTAGTCAATGTCCTGATCTACTTGGACTGTAATATGATTCTCTGGGGAGTATGGGTATCCACTGGGGCAGGAGGAGGTAGACAGTTAGAGACCAAGTCAGAGAAACTAATCTGCTGGCACCTGGTAAGGGCAGTGAAAACAGACTTTACTATGATGATGGACCTGATCCCTCCCGCTTCAATTGCCAAACTCTTCTTGGAGGACTCCTGAGCAACCAGATGCTAAGTTGCTGTTTGTCAAATTCTCTAAAGGAGGGGGGCGACGCACATGGCAATTGGGAGTATGCTTCATTCCTGAAAAGGCATTTGCACGATGAAAACCACAAGAACCATTGGTAACAAAGCAAGGCAATATGAAACCATGCATTATAGTACAAATCTGCTTTATTTAGCAATACAAGTGAGCAAAGAGCAGAGGAAGCATCACAGGGATACAGACCCCCGTACATCATAGAACTAGTCACTTGTGCTTTCATGATCACTGCAAGGGAGGAACACAACACCTGTGAGATGGGACATACTGGGCCAGTGGAAAGCTAGGGGGATTGCCCTGTTCTGGAGTAGGACCCAGACAGGGACCTTCCGATGGTGAGCAATGGAAGCTCAGATGCAGCAGGTGTGGCAGAGAGGACATGAGGGCACTCAGCAACTTCAGTTCTAACTCAAGGAGTAAGAGAAGAAAGAAGCAGGAGAGAGGAAGCAACTGGAGGAAAGGGCAGTGAAGCCAGAGAGGGAGCCTGAGATGCTGTGGGACCACGAGCCCATGGCAGGTGTTCAAGGCCTGTAGCCCTTCCTGCCGGAGGAGGAGGTGGTGGTGCTGAATTTGACAGTGGAACTGCTGCCCCCGGAGGAGCTGAGGCCACCACCTATTGCTCTGCCACTGCTGGAACTGAAGCCACCTCCAACGCTGAGACCACTGCCGTAGGAGTAGCCACTGCCTCCGCCCATGCCGTAGCCGCTGCTGACACCGCCTCCGCCCATGCCGTAGCCGCTGCTGACACCGCCAGCACCGCCAGCACCGCCATAGCCAATGGAGGTGGTGGACTGTACCACGGCTGGAGAGGCAAGGGGACAAGACCATGACAAGACATGGTGAGCTCACTCTGCCACACAGAGTCCAGTCAGAAGAGCACAAGGGCAAGGGAGGGAGGCAAGTGAAGGTACTTACAGATGTTGACTTGTCCAGCGCCTTCCCCATACAGCCTAGGAGAGAGGAGACACAGCCATTATGAGACCTCAGAGCCAGAGCTGGACCAGCGTGGGAAGCTTTGGCGTGAGGAGAGCCCATGGGGAACGTGCCTTCTACGTGGTTTTCTGGGAGTGGCATTATGGCCACGACTAGAGTGCCTTCCAGTGGTGCTCACTGGCTGGACACCTTGGAGATGGACCCAGATGTTTGAGGAGGTTGTGTGAGTTACTCACCTGCACTCCTCGCCCTCCAGCAGCTTCCTGTAGGTGGCGATCTCCACGTCCAGGGCCAGCTTGACATTCATGAGCTCCTGGTAGTCCTTCAGTAGCTGCGCCATGTCCTGCTTGGCCTTCTGCAGGGCGTTCTCCAGCTCGGCCAGCTTGTTCTTGGCATCCCTGAGGGCCAGCTCCCCACGCTGCTCTGCATCGGCGATGGCGGATTGCAGGCTGGTGCACTAGAGGGGAAGATGGGCAGATGAACCTGCAATGTGGACTCCTGAGGAGATGAACCATGGTTCTTCTTTCCCAGTGAGGAAGAGCTCTAGAGCCCAGATTCCATGGAAAAGGAGGTTTGATTCTTTTTGTCCAGTCTTTTTCCATTCTGCAACCCTGAACTAGGCTAGGAGCTCCCTATGCGTCTCTGTGTTAACCACCCTAATGAAGATGGAGGTGGTGAGTGCTGGAAGATACTACAGCAGACCCAAGACCAGGGGACATTGGAAGAAATGGACCCACTGGCTTCTTCTGAATGTTGACAGTTTGGGTAAGTGCATATGCGTGCACGCTAACTCACACAAAACCACAGACACCCACAGTGAGGAGATGATTTCACTTTAAACTGTTGTGACCTTGCCTTCCTTCCACTTCACATTTTTGGAAAACCCTCATTTGTCTTGTGTCTTTACTCAGCTTCTTTTTACATCAAATCTGAGCATATTTGCAGCACTCTTCCTCACACTTTCTGGCCTGAACTTTTCTTTGCCAACTACTGTCTTGAGTTCCTAAATCAATCATTCCTCTTATTGAATCTCACTTCAGTGCCTCAAGACTGTACCTTTGTACTGTCGACCAGTCGGGATTGGTCCTGTCATGCATTTGTTTCCTGCTCTTGGGTTGGGATCCATCTCTCCAAACTGTGGGAACTCACTAAAGGAGGAAGTACATGTCCTCCCCTCCCTGCTGTTCCCTCAGTGCCCAGGAATTCCCTACATGGTGGTTGATGATCCCTGGTGGTCTAGGAAGGAAAGGATGCTTTTCTCCTCCATGGTCCCCACCATACCTGCTTCTTGACGTGGTCGATCTCAGATCTCAGCCTCTGGATCATGCGGTTGATCTCAGCGATCTCCTGTTTGGTGGTGCGCAGGTCGTCCCCATATCTGCACGCTGAACTCTGCAGCTCCTCGTACTGTAAACCAGAGGGAGAGAGGATGGTGTTCATGGGCTTCACAGGACACTAATCAAGGTTTTCACAAATCGAAACTAATGGTTTCTCCACAAGGCGTTTTAAGAAAATTGGTGTTACAAGGTCATGGACACTGTACGCCCATCACACACCACCCTTGGTAGGACCACTGACTGTCTCGTTCTCTTCAGGACCAGAATATCCTCTGTACTGTTTCTGAGAACCAGCATCAGGGTGAAGCTAAAGCAAAGATCCCTTGGCCTTTATCTATGGTAGCTTTTGTCCTACATTTAGGTTACTTGACTTACTAGACTTGGACATAAATACTGTAAAGATCTACTCTGTTGGTTCAGGGTACACGTTCTTTGAGTGGACCCCCGCTTCCTAGATGTAGATTTCCTGAGTGAAGTCTCGGGAAGCCTTGCTGGTCTTCAGGGGGGAGGTACAGGGATTCTTCAACAGCTTCCCCCTCACTGCTCACCTTGCACTTGTACCAGGACTCAGCCTCCTCCCGGCTCCTGCGAGCGATCTCCTCATATTGGGCTTTGACTTCAGCAATGATGCTGTCCAGGTCCAGGGTGCGGTTGTTGTCCATGGAGAGGACGACAGAAGTATCTGACACGTGGGTTTGCATCTGAGCCAGTTCCTGCAGAACATGAGATCGTCAGATCCTCTTTTCCCATGACATTTACAGAGGTACCCAAGCCTAAGATTTTCCATCCTTTGCAAATCTCTTTAGAGTCAATAAAACAGTGTGGAAAGATGCTTACTGCTTCATAGAGGGCTCTGAGGAAGTTGATCTCATCTATGAGAGCGTCTGCCTTGGCTTGTAGATCAACCTTAGTCATGTAAGCAACATCCACATCCTAGGGAAGAAGCCAAAAACTTGGGATCAGATGAGCCAAGCCCTCCTTCCCAGTCTGCTCCTCCTTTAGTCTCGCTGATTATTCTTTTCTCAGAGTCCTCTCCGTCGGCAAAGAAACATGAACCCCTGATCTTACTCATCTCACCTTCTTTAGATTCACAAATTCATTCTCTGCTGACGTGCGCTTGTTGATTTCATCTTCATATCTGGAATTAGAAAGGGTAAAACCTAATTGAGTCAGTGGTGAAGATGATACAGAAAAGGCAGCCTGGGATCCCAACTTCCCACAATGGATATATCCAAATGGAACTTTCCTGCCAGTAAGCCTAAAAGATGAATTCTGTGGTCCCTAAATTGTTTACATCTTTACTCTCCCCATCCACCTGTATGGCCCTTTTGTTCTTTGGGGTTTGTGTTTAGGCAAGAATTGTGGTTTCATTTCCATGGACACGTTTTACTAAGAATCATGCCATCATTTGGACCTGGTCATCTAATAGACTTGAAGCGTGGGCTTCAGGAAACTGAGCCCTTTTCTCTCCTGTAACTCACTTCTTCTTGAAGTCCTCTACCGTGTCCTGCATCCCCCTGAGCTCTGAGTCCAGACGGCTTCTCTCTGAGACAAGGCAGTCCAGCTGTCTCCTGAGATTGTTGATGTACTGCTCGAAATAAGGCTCCAGGCTCTGCCTCACGGTCTTGGTGCCCTGCTCCTGCAGCAGGGCCCACTTGGTTTCCAGGACCTTGTTCTGCTGCTCCAGGAATCGGACCTGGAGAAAGACAAGATGGTTATTTGTCCAACAAAGGAAAGAAGGAAGGAAGGAAGGAAGGAAGGAAGGAAGAGAGGTGAGTTGACTGTCCCCAAGCAGATCTGATGGTCCCCATGGTGCTGGGCTACTCCAGAGCACGTACAGAGGCTCAGGCTGACAGCTCTGCTCCCCTGACTGTTTTCCTTCACACCACACAGATCTCACTGGCCAAGTTTCCCCAGGGAGCTATCAGATAGTCCCTCTTCTCAATTACGGAGCCTGTCAGTCAGTGACTTTCAACATTTCTTTTCTTCCTCTTGATAAGCACAATCACAAATGTACTTTAAAATAGTATTTCTCTCGTATATTGCGCAGAGTTATTTTATAGAGTGTATCTCAGTTAAAGGGATGTCAAATGTTTAGAATCTAATGGTTAAATTCCAACCCTATTGATGATTGGATTTAATCTTCTTTCCCATCTAGTGTATGAGTCCCTCTAAAACAAGCTCCCTTAATGCTCATGATCTGGTTCTACAAGTTAAGTATTTCTATGCACATATACATGTTTCTGAGTCTTTTTTTCCTGTAATTTCCTTTGGTTTTTTATCTTCTTTCCTTCCCCGCCGCCACCCCAGCTAAGGCTCAAGTGCTGTTTCCACTGTAATTCCCTTTTTAATTTCTTAGACCCTTCAGAAGATCAAGCTAACTCGTTCCATTCTCTCAGTTCCTTTCCTTTGCTTGAGGGTTATCAAGAGTGGAGAATGCTTCCCAGACAGGAATGAAGACATTTAAGGGATCAGTAGCTGTAAGTGATTTTTATCACCTTCTACCTGTGGCCCACATGGAGCCTGTCCTGCATCCCAGTGGAGAGCTAGCCCGAGTCCCCTCCTCCCTCTCTCCCGAGACTCCCCCTGGTAGGACATTGGTTGCGTCTCTCGACTGGGGACTCTGAAATCCCAGTGGAGGGCAGGTGCTCCCGGCTCACCTTGTCGATGAAGGAGGCGAACCTGTTGTTGAGGGTCTTGATCTGCTCCCGCTCCTCAGTTTTGATTCGCTGGATGGTGGGGTCGATTTGCAGGTTGAGGGGAGTCAGGAGACTCTGGTTGATGGTGACCTCTTGGATGCCTCCAGGGGGGCAGATGGAGAAGCCAGAGCCCCCATAGCCACCACTAAAGCCAGCTCCACCACCGAGCCCAATGCCACCACCAGCTCCACTGCCGAAACCAAATCCACTCCCGTCTCCACATCCAAAACCAAGGCCGCCTCCAGCTCTGCCGCCATATCCACCACCGAAGGCACAGCTGCCCCCTCCGAGGGAGATCCTCTTGGAGCCCCCTATGCCATAGAGGCTGCGGCTGCCAAAGCTAGCTCCTCCACCCACTCCAGTGAAGCCTCCACTGCCCCTGGAGCGGCACACGGACATGCTGCTGAAGCCAGAGCGGTTGACCCCAGGGACTCTGGCTGAGCCGGCACTGAAGACACGGCGGCTGCCACTTTGGCTTCTCACGGTGGATCTGGAAGTCATGATTCCTGAAGTCGAAGAGGCTGAGGAGGGCGTGAGAGGTGGAGGGTAGAGCTGAGAGGAGCAGATCGGTGAGATGAGGTTCCCAGCAGTGGCTTATATATGGGGAAAATGGGCTGGGCTCAGTGCTGGAAGGTGAGCCTGTAGGTTGGGGAGGCTGGGCTTTACAAAGAGTGAGATCACCCCGAGGCACTATGAAGGTATGAAGTATGAATGTTGCTTCTTTTGCATCCTTTACTCGTGGAGAAATTCTCCTGGCTTCTAGCCTTGACTTGATCACAACACAATAAGTCTGGATGTAAATTCACTGAAGTCATGAGTTAGTCATGTTCTCAAACAAAGGAGGCAAGGAGTTGATCTGTGATAATTGTCCCCTCCTTCTGCTTACTCAGACACTGTTCTGTTTGCCCCTTTCCCACACAGTTTTTCTCTTCCACCAGCACCACCCTTCCCATCAAGTTGGACTGCCTCTGAGAGCTAATAGGCATTTGCCCTGTGGCCTGAGCAAGAAGTGGCTTGTGGTGTTTTTCCGCCATGTTTGCACCTGTCCTTCTGGAGCTCCTGGATGCTTTTCTGGTGGCCTGGCCTGGGAATGGGGGCTATTTTGGGGACATGACCCTCCTTTGAAGGGCAAGAGGGACAAAGGAGCTGAGTTTTTACAGCATAAGAGCATCTCTATCCTGTGTGGAATTGGCCGTTTCATAATAGGATAAGAGATCTCCCAAGCCCACCCTGCCCAGAGATCTGACTTCTTGTGATTTCTACCCATGCCTGCACCTCCCTCCCTAGTGTTTGTTTTCCCATTGAGCTGATGACCCTGTACATTTTTTTTAACCAAATGAAATTCATAGACACCTTTTTCTCTGGTTTTTTGGAATGTTAACTTAGAGTTTAATTTAAAGAAGCCAAAATGAGTAGGACAAAAATCATTAAGGGAATTCACTGCATTTTGATGCCCATAGATTCTGACCTTTCTTATGAATCAAGAATTATATATCTTAATGTGGTGTGCACAGAAAGTTGAGGGGCATATAGAAGCAGTGAATCATAAAAATGTGCCTTTATAAGTGTGATGATGTCACAAGTAAATTCCAAATTTATATTTCTAATCTCAGTGCTTGAAATCTCAAATCCCCAGACACATTCTTAGAGGGTGGGAAGGCTGTCAAGTGAGCATGGTGTTTGGTTTATGGGGAAAGAGATTCATTTCTTAGTCCATACATTAAGTAGTAAGAGGAATATTGAGAGCAATTGTAGGCATGGTGATTTATGAGAATATCTGGTTAATTGACAACCAAGGGAGGAAAGACAAACTCCCCTATTGAGATGAGCCTGAGAAAAGCTCTTGTTACTATTTTATAAGCAATTCAATCTCTCCAGTGTTACGGAGGCACAGCATCCAGGAGAGCAGGGCATTCCCTACCCAAAGGAGTGCTAACTCAGCATCTGGCAGGAAAGAGGTACCTTCTCAAGACAATGGAAGCAGCTCCCCTTCCTCCACCCTGGTTGCACAATGCTTTACTAAGAAATGTGATTCCACCCAATTCTGAGAAAGAAGCTTTCCTTTCCATGGCATGGTGTTCTGAGCTACTCTCTTGGGATAGATTCTTTAGACTTGGCATGGATGAGGCCAGGAGGGGAGGAAAGGTTAGCAAGTCAAGTTGGAGCAACATGCATTTGTCCAATGTCCTGTGTCTATGTCAATGTCCCATGTCTGTGTCTGCTTTCACATTGCAATGGCAAAGTTGAGTAATGGTTGCAACAGAAGTGTGTATGACTGGCAAAGCTTAAAAAATTTATTAGATGGCGCTTTAAAGAAAAATGTGCCAACCCCTGGTTAAGAGCAAGGGCTCTGGAGACAGAGTGCTCAGGCTCACAGGCTCCCGTGGTCTTTATGCAAATTACTCATTTTTAGAGCTGTAAACTGGGGGATGAAAATAGTACCTATCTCACAGTGATGTGAGGATTACGTGAAATAATTCACGTAAAAGGTCTTAGCACTGTGTCTGCACATAAGTTCTCAATGAAGATGAGCTAATATCATCATTATAATGGAAGTATGAAGAAGCTTGGTGTGTTCAGGGACCCACAAGAAGCTTCAAGAACAGAACACAGGGACAAACTGTATGTGTCTGGGAGGGGTGGGGAGAAAATGCGACCAGTGTTGCAGGTTTGTGCCACATTAGTGAGACCAGAAGCCACAGGTAGAAGTTTGTCCTTGCTCCTGGAGGCCATGCAGAGGCACGAGATCAGAAGGGTGATTTGAAAGCTTGCTGGCACTCAGAGCAGCAGGCAGGGAAGAGTTTTTCTCCAGCAGCAGCTCCTTGCTCAAGGGGCTGGAAGAAAGCGGTGGTCAGAGGAAGGCAGCATCCAAGTCCTAGGAGAGAGCCTGGCAGGCTGCCCTCTCCCTCTTGCGGAGTCAGGTTCTCTGCTGTAACCCTCTTCCGGGTCCTTATCTGTCCTCTGGGCTGTGCACACGGGGACAGGCTTCTGTCAAACAGCACAGGTGATCAGATCACTTCCTCTTTTAGTACTAATTGTATATCTTTTCCAGGGTGGGAGCAGACTCATCCTCCAATGATGTATATAATTCAATTGCAGCAGGAGCCTCACATTCAACCATTTAGCCTATCAGAGGATGATTTCACTTCAACATATGATCCAATGTGAGATTTGGCATGTGCACCAGATAGCATCAGCAATGTAAAGTATCATGTTTGTTTCATTTCCTGACACAAGTATTTCTCCTATTGGTAGATTTATAAGTCATTCATATATATATCACCACCTGCCAGGGAATGCTGTTCTAGGAACCAATTCCAGGGACCCTGACACTGAGTCATGTCCACTGACAGGGCTCATGAGAGATGATGAGGGCTCCTGAGAGAGTGGAGGGGGAGTCAGGGAGGAGGGACCCTGCGGCTGATCCATTTCTGTCCACTCTTTTCAAGTCCCACTACCCTTAAAAGGTCAAGGGCAAGTGGTTCATTTGCCCTTGATTTTCTCTATCTTTCTTTGTCTGGGTGTGGGAAGTGTGCCGTGTTCCCTAACCCATTTTTAGACTGCCTCCCTGGACTAAGCTGTACTTCTACCCTCCTCTGGAATGCAGTACTCTGCCCTCTTCCCCTGTTTTAGCGCCCAGGAGAGGGTTATGTTCATAGGCAGTGGGGACCCACTGGATGGTTAGAGAATTGACTTCTCACGTGAAATCTTCCCAGTGATCCTGAATCATGTCCTATGGTGGAGCACAGGGGAGTTATATTTTCCCAGAGGAGAAAGGTGGGGAAGCCGGACCTTCATAATAAGATTAAAACAAAGAATGATAAGCCAAGCAACTATGTGAGAGAAACTGAAGCAAAGCTGCGTGAGTAACTCCAGCAACAGCCAGCCTCCTCCTCAGCAGGCTGCTGAACCCAGCCTCTACTCTCTGCTGGGAGAGGCTCCATCCAGGCTGGTGTTGTCTCTCATGGCCATGGAATGAGGAAGGCCTTTGTTCTAGGGCCCAAGGATTAAACCATACTCCTTGCATTTTTCCCAGCATGGAGGAAGGCAGGAGGGATCCCCTGAAGGCTGAGCCCATGGAAAGTCTGCCTCAGGAGGATTTGCCTTGTCTTTCTGTCTCCCTGGGTGGAGCTGGCAGATGAGAATGAGGAATAGGCCATTGTCACATTCCGTCAAAAGCTTAAGACTAAGTGCCTAACCCTGCAAGCCCCAGAGCAGAATGATGCTGTTCAGAGGGAATCCCACAGACCCAGTCTTGTCCCTGGGGAGCACCCATTGAAAGAGAAACACCTGCAACCACACATGTAAAGGATGGAGACAGTAGCACTGTCACCGACCAGGGTTCTTAGCCTCCTTAATCAATAGAAATTGATCAGAGGTCAGACAAGAAATTCAGGCAAGGCTTTATTGGGACCCTTACTGCAGCAGCGGGGAGTGAGAACAAGTAACGTATTTCCTTGCTAGCTCAGGAGCGAGCTTGTTCCTTATATAGGGTGAGGGTAGGGGTGTGCCCAGGGGTCGGGCTGGAGGGGTGGCTTAGGTGATTTGGCCACCCTTTTGGTGGTGTTGTGTGCAGGGGGCATGCGCAGTACCCTGCTTTTGCTCCCAGCTCTTCAGAAGTGGCAGTTGGGTTTGTTCGGTCTTTTTGTATCTTGTTGTCCATAATTTGCCCCAACTGCACATATACAGTTATTTTTAGTCCCTTATAAGTTTCTTTGTATTTTGTTGTTCAAGGAGATGCTTGCCCAGGTGCAAGCACTGCAGCAAAGGGTCCCAGGACCCAGGTCCCAGCCTGTCTCAGCACCAAAAGTTGGAGTGGAAAGTGCAGCCTTCTATGATATACAGAGTGGTTCAGAAAGTATTGAAACTTTCAAAATTGTATTACTTAGTAACCATGCTGTATATAAACATGTAGTATGCACTAAACAGTAGAGCTTCCCTTGTATTTCTCAATTTTCACACACAGAGTCTACCCATTTTTGGCAGAGAGCACAGTGATGGGGTCGCATATCTGGATATGATACCTGCGTGGCTTTATTCACAGCTGCAGGTAGTTTCTGACAACTCTGTCTTCCAGCAGGATGGGGCTCTACCTTAAATCGATCGTGGGGTCCAGAGGTCGTGGAAAGAACACCTTCCACGGGGCTCAGTGAGATGCTCGGTTCAAAGTATTGACCTCTGGAACTACAGTCCGAAGTCCCCAGATGTCACTCCATGTGACTTCTAGGGGATATAAGTCAAGAACCTTGTGTTTGTCCCACGTCTTCCTCATAGCCTGGAGGAGATGAAGGGAAACATTGTGGCTGCCATTTCAACTATCAAAAGTAATATTCAACAAAGGGTCTGGGATGAATTGGTGCAATTAT
The DNA here is from genome assembly GCF_964374135.1 of Grampus griseus. Taxonomy (NCBI): domain Eukaryota; kingdom Metazoa; phylum Chordata; class Mammalia; order Artiodactyla; family Delphinidae; genus Grampus; species Grampus griseus. The sequence continues at coordinate 42,173,924 of NC_139005.1, forward strand.
TAGCCTACAGAATTGAAGCATGTCATGTACCTTGAGGAACAAAAATTGAGTGTTTGTACAGTTATAGAAAAAAATCTCTGATTTTTCCCTTCAACTGATTTTGGTACCTCTTCTTATAAAAACTAGTTACTGAGTAATACATGTTTGGAAATGTTCATTTCTTTCTGACTCGCCCTGTACATACTGGTATTGGGTAGGTAGGTGCACTTGAAAGTATAAGTCGCTGATAAGTGCATCATTGGGCTGGGACTGAAGGCATATTTGGATGAAGGGGACAACCTTTGGCTTTCCTAATTGATGTGGGGAAACTAGTTGGAGGAGGAGGAGCAACTGGTATCTCGTGAGTGAGGCATTTTAATGCTCTGAAGCAAGAGTGATGCAGGAGGTGAGAAGTGTTTTAGAGAAGATGTGAGGATGGGGAAAAACAAGTTGAACCCCAGGGCTAGTGTGGAGCATGCCTGGGATGAGCAGCAAAAAAGAGCATGGGGAAGAGGACAAGGGGCCAGAGCCTCCTTCGTCATATGTCCTCAGTTCTCGGTAGGAACAGAGGTTGAAGAGAGCCAAGCCAGGGCTCCAGGGGAGACCAAGGAAGTGCCCAAGAAGAGTTACCAGTGGACTGGTTTCTTTCTCTCTCCACTGCCTCCCTCACATCCTTGCCTCCCTTCTTATGTCTGCCTCCTCTTTGAGCTTCTGGTTTTCACCTCCTCACCTCTGCAGGGTCCACCTCTCTATACTGTGTCATTAAAAAAAAGTATAGTTGGGTGAAAATTCTCCAACATTTTAATAAGATACACGAAGTATCTGACTTAAATAACATGAGTGATTAGAAAAGATGCACTTTATGGGATGATGTCTTCCTACATCTGCCTTCTGGTTAAACTCCCTTTATTTCAGTAAAGGGGAAATATTGGTTAATTATGAATGTACTGGGTAATTCTCCCCACCAATTCAGGATGATTTGGAGTAATTCCTACCCCCAAAAAAATTCATCTCAAAACCATCTGAATGTCCTAGAGAGCAAACATGCCTCCAACTGTCTCCTCTGAGATTTCTTGGCATTCAATGGCTACTTCCATTTGTTAATCCTTTATAATCTTACTTTAAACCTAGGGTTGGAATTAGTAACAGATCATTGATACTCTGGCACAAGTCTGTGGAACTAACATTGCAAAGGAGACCTCAGGTTGGATCTGCTACATTTAGCTTCTTTCCGATTTTCCTCTGCCCTTCCCTCAGCCACTTCCAGAAAATAGCTTGAATTTTTCCGATAGGCCCAGAAGAACATTCAAGATGGCTAGAAAAGTTTGGACCCTGTGGCAGAAACAGTTTATTTGGCTAATCTAGATTCCATTCCTGAGTTACTTTTTTCTTTCCTGTTTCCACTTTAGAAACTTGAAACATGAAATATTCTTTCTCTTAAAAATTTTTGTGTTTATTGAGGTATAGTTTATATACAGTGAAATGCACAGATCTTAAGTGTGGTGTTCAATTAATTTTGACAAATTTGCTCACTTCTGTATCCACACAATATCAAGACATAGAGCACTTCCATTCCTCCAGAAAATTCCTCTGTGCCCTTTCCCTTTAATCCCACTGGCTAAAGCAATCACTGTTTTGATTTTTCCACCTTGAATTAATTTATTTTAGAATTTTATATAACTGGAATCACACAGCATTTACTTACATATTTATAAATATATATGTATATATTTGTGTGTGTGTGGTTTTTTCAGTCAGCAAAATGTTTTTGAGATTCATCCAGTTGGTTGTGAATATTGATAGTTCATTCTTTTTTATGGCTGAGTACTGTACCATTGTATGAATAAACCACAGTTTCTTTACCCATTCTGACTCGTCGGTTCCTAAAATATTTCCAGTTTGGGGTTACCTTCCATTAAACAGTTATGAGCATACTTGTGAGTCCTTGTGTTGACATATGCTTCATTTTCCTTAAATAAGTACCTAGGAATGTAACTGCTGCATCAAGAGTAAATGTACAGCCAGCCCAGCCAGGCAAATCTTATGTGTATATAACCAGAGCCATAGAAAATTCCATTCTTCTCTCTCTCTCTCACACACACACATACACACACAGATGAGTAAATGTACATCAGTTTTCTAAAATGGTTGAATCATTTTTTAACATTAGACTTTAATTTTTAGAGCAGTTTTAGGTTCACAACAAAATTGAGCATGATGTAAAGAGTTCCCATATACTCCCTGCCCCCTCACACACATACCCTTCCCCACTATCAACATCCCACATCAGAGTGGTACAGTTTCTACAGTCGATCAATCTATACTGCTATAAACATCATGTACAGGTTTTTGGGTTTTTTTGTTTGTTTTTTTATTTATTTTTTTATACAGCAGGTTCTTATTCATTATCAATTTTATACACATCAGTGTATATATGTCAATCCCAATCTTCCAATTCATCACACTGCCATCTCCCCCCCCCCCCCGCCATTTTCCCCGCTTGGTGTCCATACGTTTGTTCTCTACATCTGTGTCTTAATTTCTGCCCTGCAAACCGGTACATCTGTACCATTTTTCTAGGTTCCACATATATGCGTTAATATACGATACTTGTTCTTCTTTCTGACTTACTTCACTCTGTATGACAGTCTCTAGATTCATCCACATCTCTACAAATGACCCAATTTTGTTTCTTTCTATGGCTGAGTAATATTCCATTGTATATATGTACCACATCTCCTTTATCCATTTGTCTGTTGATGGGCATTTAGGTTGCTTCCATGACCTAATAGTGCTGCAATGAATATTGGGGTGCATGTGTCTTTTTGAATTATGGTTTTCTCTGGGTGTATGCCCAGTAGTGGGATTGCTGGGTCATATGGTAATTCTATTTTTAGTTTTCTAAGGAACTTCCATACTGTTCTCCATAGTGGCTGTATCAATTTACATTCCCACCAACAGTGCAAGAGGGTTCCCTTTTCTCCACACCCTCTCCAGCATTTGTTGTTTGTAGATTTTCTGATGATGCCCATTCTAACTGGTGTGAGGTGATACCTCATTGTAGTTTTGATTTGCATTTCTCTAATAATTAGTGATATTGAGCAGCTTTTCATGTGTTTCTTGGCCATCTGTATGTCTTCTTTGGAGAAATGTCTATTTAGGTCTTCTGCTCATTTTTGGATTGGGTTGTTTGTTTTTTTAATATTCAGCTGCATGAACCATTTATATATTTGGGAGATTAATCCTTCATCCATTGATTCATTTGCAAATATTTTCTCCCATTCTGAGGGTTGTCTTTTCATCTTGTTTGTAGTTTCCTTTGCTTTGCAAAAGCTTTTAAGTTTCATTAGGTTCCATTTGTTTATTTTTGTCTCAATGCTATGAGATTATAAATCAATTACAGGGAAAAAAGCATGAAAAAGCACAAACACATGGAGGCTAAACAATATGTTACTAAATAACCAAGAGATCACTGAAGAAATCAAAGAGGAAATCAAAAAATACCTAGAGACAAATGAAAATGAAAACACGACGATCCAAAACCTATGGGATGCAGCAAAAGCCATTCTAAGAGGGAATTTTATAGCAAAACAAGCCTACCTCAAAAAACAAGAAAAATCTCAAATAAACAATCTAATCTTACACTTAAAGGAACTAGAGAAAGAAGAAAAAACAAAACCCAAAGTTACCAGAAGGAAAGAAATCATAAAGATAAGAGCAGAAATAAAAGAAATAGAAACAAAGAAAACAATAACAAAGATGAATAAAACTGAAAGCTGGTTCTTTAAGAAGATAAACTAAATTGATAAACCATTAGCCAAACTCATCAAGAAAAAGAGGGAGAGGACTCAAATCAATAAAGTTAGAAATGAAAAGGAGAGATTACAACTGACACTGCAGAAATACAAAGCATCCTAAGAGACTACTACAAACAACTCTATGCCAATAAAATGGACAACCTGGAAGAAATGGACAAATTCTTAGAAAGATATAGCCTTCTAAGACTGAACCAGGAAGAAATAGAAAATATGAACAGACCAATCACAAGTAATTAAATTGAAACTGTGATTAAAAATCTTCCAACAAACAAAAGTCCAGGATCAGACGACTTCACAGGTGAATTCTATCAAACATTTAGAGAAGAGCTAACACCCATCCTTCTCAAACTCTTCCAAAAAATTGCAGAGGAAGGAACACTCCCAAACTCATTCTATGAGGCCACCTTCACCCTGATACCAAAACCAGACAAAGATACTACAAAAAAGGAAAATTACAGACCAATATCACTGATGAATATATATGCAAAAATCCTCAACAAAATACTAGCAAACAGAATCCAACAACACATTAAAAGGATCGTACACCATGATCAAGTGGGGTTTATCTTAGGGATGCAAGGATTCTTCATTATACACAAAGCAATCAATGTGATACACCATATTAACAAATTGAAGAATAAAAACCATATGATCATCTCAATAGATGCAGAAAAAACTTTTGACAAAATTCAGCACCATTTATGATAAAAAAAAACTCTCCAGAAAGTGGGCATAGAGGGACCCTACCTCAACATAATAAAGGCCATATATGACAAACCCACAGCAAACATCATTCTCAGTGGTGAAAAACTGAAAGCATTTCCTCTAAGATCAGGAACAAGACAAGGATGTCCACTCTCGCCACTATTATTCAACATAGTTTTGGAAGTCCTAGCCACGGCAATCAGAGAAGAAAAAGAAATATACAGAATACAAATTGGAAAAGAAGAAGTAAAACTGTCACCGTTTGCAGATTACATGATACTATATATAGAGAATCCTAAAGATGCCACCAGAAAACTACTAGAGCTGATCAATGAATTTGGTAAAGTTGCAGGATACAAAATTAATGCACAGAAATCTCTTGCGTTCCTATACACTAATGATGAAAAATCTGAAAGAGAAATTAAGGAAACACTCCCATTACCATTGCAACAGAAAGAATAAAATACCTAGGAATAAACCTACCTAGGGAGACAAAAGACCTGTATGCAGAAAACTATAAGACACTGATGAAAGAAATTAAAGATGACACAAATAGATGGAGAGATATACCATGTTCTTGGATTGGAAGAATCAATATTGTGAAAATGACTCTACTACCCAAAGCAATCTACAGATTCAATGCAATCCCTATCAAATTACCAGTGGCATTTTTTACAGAACTAGAACAAAAAAATCTTAAAATTTGTATGGAGACACAAAAGACCCCGGATAGCCAAAGCAGTCTTGAGGGAAAAAATGGAGCTGGAGGAATCAGGCTCCCTGACTTCAGACTATACTATAAAGCTACAGTAATCAAGACAACATGGTACTGGCACAAAAACAGAAATATAGATCAATGGAACAGGATAGAAAGCCCAGAGATAGACCCACGTACCTATGATCAACTAGCCTATGACAAAGGAGGCAAGGATATACAATGGAGAAAAGAGAGTCTCTTCAATTAGTGGTGCTGGGAAAACTGGACCGCTACATGTAAAAGAATGATTAGAACACTCCCTAACACCATACACAAAAATAAACTCAAAGTGGATTAGAGACCTAAACGTAAGACTGGACACTATAAAACTCTTAGAGGAAAACATAGGAAGAACACTCTTTGACATAAATCACAGCAAGATCTTTTTTGATCCACCTCCTAGAGTAATGGAAATAAAAACAAAAATAAACAAATGGGACCTAGTGAAACTCGTGTACAGGTTTTTGTGTGGACATAAATTTCAGCTCATTTGAACAAATACTAATGAGTGCAATTGCTGGAGTGTATGGTAAGAGTATGCTTAGTTTTATAAGAAACGCCCAAACTGTCTCCTACGTTGCTGTATCATTTTGCACTCCACTAGCAATGAATGAGAGTTATTGTTGTTCTACATCCTTGTCAGGATTTGGTGTTCTCAGAGTTTTGGATTTTCACCATTCTGGTAGGTGTGTAGTGGTGTCTCATTGTTTTAACTTACATTTCCCTAATAAAATATGATGTAGGCATTTTTTTCATACACTTATTTACCATCTGTATATCTTATTTGGTGAAGTATCTGTTAAGATCTTTAGCCTATTTTCTAATTAGGTTGTTAGTTTTCTTATTGTTGAGTTTTAAGAGCTCTTTTTATTTCAGATAACAGTCTTTTTATTGGATATGTCTTTTCCCAATATTTTCTCCCAGTTTGTGGCTTGACTTACCATTTTTTGACAGTGTCTTTTGCAAAGCAGAAGTTTTTAATTTTAATGAAGTCCGAGTTATTAATTATGTCTTTCATGACTCATGCTCTTGGTGTTGTATCCAAGTCATTACCAGACTTAAGGTCATCTAGATTTTCTCCTATATTATCTTCTAGGAGTTTTACGGTTTTGCATTTTACATGTAGGTCTAGGATGCATTTTGAGTTAATTTTTGGGAAGGGTGTAATGTCTGCGTTTATATTAATTTATTGTATGTGGATGTCCTGTTGTGCTAGCACCATTTATTTAAAAAGATTATCTTTTCTCCATTGTATTGCCTTTGTTCCTTTGTCAAAGACCAGTTGGCTATTTTTGTGTGGGTCTACTTCTAGGCTCTCTATTCTGTTCCATTGACCTATTTGTCTATTCTTTCAACAATACCATACTGTCTTGATTACCATAACATAGTAAGTCTTGAGACTGTGTAGTGTCAATCCTCCAACTTTGTTGTCCTTCAATAATGTGTTGGTTATTCTGGTTCTTTTGCCTTCATATAAACTTTAGAAACAGTTTTTTGATATCCACCAAATAACTTGCTATAATTTTGATTGGGATTGCATTGAATCTAAAGATTAAGTTGGGAAGAACTGACATCTTGACAATATTGAGTCCTTCTGTCCATGAACATGTAATAGCCCTTTATTTATTTAGTTCTTTGATTTTGTTCATGAGAGTTTTAGTGTTTTCCTCATATAGATCTTCTACATATTTAGTTAGATTTATATCTAAGTATTATATTTCATTTTGGAGAATAATAATGTAAATAGTGTTGGGTTTTTAATTTCAAATTCCACTTGTTCATTGCTGGTATAAGCAAAGCAATCAAATTTTATATATTAACTTTGTATCCTAAAACCTTGCTGTAATTGCTTATTAGTTCTAGGAGTATTTTTTATCAATTCTTTTGGATTTTCTACATAAACAATCAAGTCATCTGTGAACAAAGATAGTCTAATTCTTTCTTCCCAATCTGTACACCTTTATTTCCTTTTCCTGTCTTAATGCATTAACTGGGAATTCCAGTACAATGCTGAAATGGAGTGGTGAGAGGGAACATCTTTGCCCTGTTCCTGATCTTAGTGGGAAAGCTTCTATTTTCTCACCACTGAATATGATGTTAGCTGTAGGTTGTTTGTAGATTTTTTTGTCAGGTTGAGGAAGTTCCCCTCTATTCCTAGCTTGCTGAGAGTTTTTATCATGAATGGTGTTGGATTCTGTCAAATACATTTTCTGCATCTATTGATATAATCTTGTGATTTTTCTTCTATAGTCTGTTGATGTGATGGATTATATTAATTGATTTCTGGATGCTGAACCAGCTTCATATACCTGGAATAAATCCTACTTGATCTTTTTATACATTGTCAGATTTGATTTGCTGATATTTTATTGAGAATTTTTGCATCTAAGTTCATGAAAGATATTGGACTATAGTTTTCTTTTCTTATAATGTCTTTGATTTTGGTATTAAGGCAATGCTGGCCTTGTAGAATGAGAAAATATTTTCTCTGATTCTGTCTTCCAGAAGAAATTGTATAGAATTGGTACAATTTCTTCCTTAAGTTTTTCACCAGTGAAAAACTTTCTGAGTTTCATCAGGCTCAGAAACCATCTGAGTCTGATGCTATTTGTTTTGGAAGGTTATTAATTCTTAATTCAATTTTTAGATAGATATAGGCTTATTGAGATGGTCTGTTTCTTCTTGTGTGAATTTTGGCAGATTGCGTCTCTCAAGAAATTGGTCCATTTCGTTCAGGTTATCAACTTGGTGGACACAGAGTTGTTCAGAGTATTCCTTTGTTATTTCTTTAATGTCCATGGGATCTATAGTGATGTCCACTCCTTGGTTTTGATATTAGTAATTTGTGTTTTTTCTCTTTTTTTTCTTAGTTAACTAGGCTAGAGGCTTATTGATCTTATTGATCATTTCAAAGAACCAGTTTTGGGTTTCATTAATTTTTTTCTATTAATTTCTTATTTTAACTTCATTGAATTCTGTTTATTATTTCTTTTCTTCTACTTATTTTGGATGTATTTTGTTCCTCTTTTTCTAGTTTCCAAAGATGAACACTTGGATTATTGATTTTAGACTTTTCTTCTTTTTAATATATGTGTTCAGTGCTATAAATTTCTTTCTAAGCACTGCTTTTGCTGCATCCCACAAAATTAAGTTGTTATACTTTAATTTTCATTTAGTTCAAAATAGTTTAAAATTTCTCCTGAGATTTCTTCTTTGACTCATGTGTTATTTAGAAGTTTGTTGTTTAGTCTCCTCATTTTAAAAAGATTTTTTGGCTATCTTTCTGTTATTCATTTCTGATTTATTTCTGTTTTTGGTCTGGGAACATGGATTGTACAATTTCATTCTTTCTACCCTGATGAGTGTTCCATGTAAGCTTTAGAAGAATGTGTATTCTGCTATTGTTGGATGAAGTATTCTATAGATGTCAATTATATCCATGTAATTCATGATGCTGTTGAGTTCAACTATGTCCTTATTGAGTTTCTGTCTGCTAGATTTGCCCATCACTAATAGAGAAGGGTTGAAGTTTCCAATTATAATAGTAACCATCTATTTCTCTGTACCATTCTATCACTTTTTGTGTGATGTATTTTGGTACTCTGTTATAGGTATGTACATGTTAAAGATTGTTATATCTTCTTGGAGTATTGATCCCTTTATCATTAGGTAATGCCCCTCTTTATCCCTGATAATTTTCCTTGCTCTGAAGTCTACTCTTTCTGAAATTAATACAACTACTCCAACTTTATTTCAGTTAGTGTTAACATGGTATATCTTTCTCCATCACTTTTCTTTTAACCTATATATGTCTTTATATAAGTGGGTTTATTGTAGACAACCTATAGCTGGGTCTTTTGTTTTGATCCATTCTGTTAATCTGTCTTTTAATTGATATACTTAGATCATTGTTGTGTAAAGTGATCATCAATATAGTTCAATCAATACCATTTTTATTACAGTTTTCTAGTCATTGCCCTTGTTCTTATTTTTGTTTTCCACTTTTTTTCTACCTTTGGTAGTTTTGTTTTTTGTTTTTGGTATGCGGGCCTCTCACTGTTGTGGCCTCTCCCGTTGCAGAGCACAGGTTCTGGATGCGCAGGCTCAGCGGCCATGGCTCACAGGCCTAGCTGCTCCACAGCATGTGGGATCTTCCCGGACCGGGGCACGAACCCATGTCCCCTGCATCGGCAAGCAGTCTCTCAACCACTGCGCCACCAGGGAAGCCCTCTCTTTCACTTTTGAATGATAGTTTTGCAGAGTACAGAATTCTGGGTTGGTGTTTTGATTTCCTTTCAATGTTTTAAATATGTCATTCCACTCTCATCCTGCTTGCATTGTTTCTGAGAAGAAATCAAAGGTATCCTTTGTAGGTAAGCTGTTTTTTCCTCAAATATTTTTTCAAGATTTTTTTCTTTATCTTTGATTTTTTTTGCAGTTTGAATATGCCTAGGTGTCTTTTTGTTTGCTTGTTTTTTGTGGTTCTGTTTTGTCACTTATCCTGCTTGGTGTTATCTGAACTTGGATCTGTAGTTTGGTGTCTGACAATAATTTGGAGAAATTTTCAGTCATTAATGCCTCCAATATTATTTCTGTTTCTGTCTTTTTTCTCCTTCTTCTGGTATTCCCACTGCACAGCACATGGGTTATACCTTTTATAGTTATTCCAGAGTTCTTGGATATTCTGTTCTGTTTTTTTTTTTTTTCTCTTTGCTTTTCAATTTTGGAAGTTTCTATTGACATATCCTCAAGTTCAGATAATCTTTCCTCAGCCATGCCCCATCTACTAATGAAACTATCAAAGGCATTCATCACTTCTGTTATAGGGTTTTTGATCTCTAGTGTTTATTTTTATTCTTTCTTAGAATTTCTATCTCTCTGCTAACATTATCCATCTGTTCTTGCATACTGTCTTTTTTCCCACTGGTGCCTTTAGCATATTAGTCATAGTTATTTTAAATTCCTGGTCTGATAATTCCAATGTTCCTGCCATATCTGAGTCTGGTTCTTGTGCTTGCTTGTTGTGTCTCTTCAAACTTCTTTTCTTTTTTTTTGCCTTTTAGTATGCCTTGTAAATTTTTGTTGAAAGTCAACCATGATGTACTGGATGAAAGAAACTGTGCTATTTAAATAGGCCTTTGGTGATGTGGTGGTAAGGTGTGGGGGAAAGAAAGCATTCTGTAGTCCCATGATTAGGTCCTGGTTTTTTTTGAACTTGTGCCCCGGGGCTGTGAACTCCACATGTGCTTCTCAGGGTTTTTTTTTCACCCCTTAGGTGGGACAGGCTGGCTAGAGGAAGCTGGAGTCAGGCATTCTCTTCCCCCAGGTTGATTAGGTTCTGACAAAACCGCAGCAGTTTAGAATCTTACAATACAGTTGATCCTTGAATGATGCAGGGGTTAGGGGTATCAAACCCCCATGCAGTTGAAAATTTGTGTGTAACTTTACAGTTGGCCCTCTGTATTTGCAGTTCTGCATCCATGGATTCAACCATCGATGGATCATGTAGCATTGTAGTATGTATTTTCCTGGGTTGTGGCTTGCTGTTTTGTTCTCTTTGTGTCTTATGGAAAGAAGTTTATTGTTTTTTAAGGGAAGCAGTTTTTTTATGATGTTTAAGATATTTTGCCTATCCTCAGGTCATAATGATATATTCTATTTTCTTCTAAATACATTATTTTACCTTTCACATATAGAACTATCATACAGCTGAAACTGATATTTGTGAATGTTTTGAATTAGGACTCGATACATTTTTTCCCATATGGAGAGTTAACTGATCTTGCATCATTTATTGTGCAAAGCCATCCTTTCCCTATTGCACTTCAAGGACCCCACTGTTGTAAATCTAGTGAGTCTACGTGTGGTTTGTTTCCAGTTTCTGTATGTAGTTCCATTGGTCCATTTTTCAGTCATTTCCTCAATATTGCAATCTCTTAATTACTATATCTTTCTAATAATTCTCAGTATCTGGAACTATAAGAATTTTATTCTTCTTTTTCAGGATTGTTTTGATTATTTTAGATCTTTTTCATTTCCATACAAATTTTAGAATAGGTTTATAAATTTTCATAAAATACCAAATGAAATTTGATTGAAATTGCTTTGAATCCATAGTTCAATTGGAGGAAATTGACATATTTACATTATTGTTTTCCAATCCATGAAGATAGTATATACATACCTGTTTATTAAGTTTCTTTACATTTTCAATAAACTTTTGTAGTTTTCTGTGTATAAGTATTGCATATCTTTGACTACGTTTATTCCTAGATATCAGATATTTTTGATGCTACTGAAAATGGTATCTTTAAAATTTCATTTTCTAATTGTTTCTTGCAGGTATATAGAAATACAATTAATTTTTATATTTATTTTCTAGTGACCTTAATAAATTCACTTATTAGTTCTAATAGTTAGGAGACTCTTTTGATTTTCTACATACAGAATTATGTCATACATGAGTAATTGTGGTTTTCTTTCTTTCTAATCCTTAAGATATTTATTTCCTTCAGAAAATCTACAAACAACAAATGCTGGAGAGGGTGTGGAGAAAAGGGAACCCTCTTGCACTCTTGGTGGGAATGTAAATTGATACAGCCACTATGGAGAACAGTATGGAGGTTCCTTAAAAAACTAAAAATAGAATTACCATATGATCCAGCAATCCCACTACTGGGCATATACCCAGAGAAAACCGTAATTCAAAAAGACACATGCACCCAAATGTTCATTGCAGCACTATTTACAATAGCCAGGTCATGGAAGCAACCTAAATGCCCATTGACAGACGAATGGATAAAGAAGATGTGGTACATATATACAATGGAATATTACTCAGCCATAAAAAGGAACGAAATTGAGTCATTGTTGAGATGTGGATGGATCTAGAGACTGTCATACAGAGTGAAGTAAGTCAGAAAGAGAAAAAACAAATATCGTATATTAACGCATGTATGTGGAACCTAGAAAAATGGTACAGATGAGCCAGTTTGCAGGGCAGAAGTTGAGACACGGATATAGAGAATAAACGTATGGACACCAAGGGGGGAAAACCTCAGTGGGGTGGGGATGGCGGTGTGCTGAATTGGGCGATTGGGATTGACATGTATACACTGATGTGTATAAAATTGATGACTAATAAGAACCTGCAGTATAAACAACAAACAAACAAAAAAACCCAACTAATACTAATCTTTCTTTGGGTTATTTGTATGGAAATATGTTAATATAAATGTTTCAGACATTACATGAAATTTCTAAAAATCTTATATGTTCTGGTGTAATGTTATGTCATAATTCTAGTTATTACTTTAAAATGTATATCTCAGAAATAACTAAATTTCCTTGTCAATTGCATTATTATGAACTTTCATCAAATATTTAACCGTGGTCATTTTTAAGTCTTTTGTCATTTACAGACAGTTCTGGGTGTACTCTGATGCTTTTGCAAAAATGTTTCTATAAAAGGATTTCATCTTCAAGGAATTTATGGAAAAGACTCTGATGAGTACAGGTTTCTGGTAACTGACTATACTGCTTGAACTGAATGAATAAGCATTTTCAGAACTCTAATGGAAAACTGATGAATTCATAAAAGTGCTAACAAAAATCAAGATAAAAAAATTAATTACATGGGACTGAGTGAACTGATGAGGATGATTATAGTTTTTGTGACTTCCTGTTTGAATAAAAAAAAAATCCCACAAGGACTCAGAGGCAAAAAATATACAAATCAATTTTCACTGCAAAGTAAAGGAGCTGTTACAGTGGAGGATTACTGGACTGAATGTCAATATTATGACATAGTATGAGTGTGCTTTGTGTTTGGTAATTGCAATCATTGTTGCTTTTGTTGTGGTCATCCATTTACAATGCTTGGTGTCAGTTTATCTCTTGTAAAAATAAAATACAGTGTGTGTGTGTGAAAAAAAAAAGATATTTATTTTTTTGTCTTGACTTGCACTGGCTAAAGCTCCAGTATAATGTTGAATAATTGTGGTGATATGGTTTTTCTTTTCTTTCTGATCTCAATGGAAATTTTTTATCATTCACTATTAAGTATAATATTTCCTGTCTATTTGGAGGGAGAGATGACCATTTGACTCCTCTCTTTTTATTCTGTAAATTTGCATATTATGTGATTGAAATTTTTGGATATTAAAGCACTCTTACTGTAATGATGCTTGACAGTTGACAGCTTCTAATCCCCACCCCTCTTCCTTCCCCATCTGATTAGAAAGCCTGGGTGATCCCCGCCCCATTCATGACTAGTGGGAACTTCAGACCATGTGCGGGAATCCTCGGCCTGGCCCAACCCCTAACCACCGTAATAAACCCACTCCAGTCTCTTTCAAGCCATATGTGGACCAGCGTGGGAGGCCTCCCCTACTCTTTCCAGAGAGCTCTGTTATGTGAATAATATCATTTTCATACCATCTTGGTGTGTGTGTGTGGAGTCATCAGTCTCAATAGTGGAACCACATTTTGAGTGAGGGTGTTCACAATAATTGGTTCTGTGAGCAGGATGTCTGGATGATGACTGCTACCACAGGGATCTTTCTTTTCTTGTTTTAGCTTTCAGCATGGCAATATGCACTTTGAGCCACTGCTTTCTGGCTAGTGAGCTCTTTGAGTTGTGTTGCTGCCTGCTGTCAAGCTTGCACTTGAGCTGTGCTGCTTTGTGCCACATTTATTGAGTTCTACCAAGGCCTCTGTTATAGACTTAACTGATCTATGTCAGAAGTTTCAATCCTTGTCATTTGGAGACAGTTATGGGATTGGAGCCCTCCTTAAAGTGTCATGTGTTTTGGCGCAGACTTATCTGTGTGTCTCGTATTGAATTGTGTTTCTTGATTCCTCCATAAATAATGACCAACGCCAAGATCAAGGGAATGACTGTTACCCTGTGAAGATTGGTGTGTGTCTTAAGCAGGTGTTGGCTCCCATTCTATGAAGTTCTCAGGGGAAAGACTACAACCTGTGCAATATATGGTCCTATCGGGTGATCACTCATTGAGAGGAAAAGCAGTCATTCTGTAGCATACTGAGGTCACACTCTTAAAGGCAGATAGTGTATGAGAACCCTACAAAATGCTTTTCTGCTGCTGCTGCCTATGCCTCTGTTGCCAAAAAGAGATCCTCTTCTTCAGTGTTATAGGGGAAGACACATAGGGCACCCTTGTGGCACAACTAAGGAGTTAATTCAACTATTTCTGTGGGGGAGGCCTTAAACCCTGATGATACTGATTTGAGGCCTTCTGGAGGAAGAAATTTATACATATGAGCAGAGTAGCAAGAATTCCTCTCTCATAAGTAATTCTAGTAATCCTAGAAAAGAGAGGGGGCATGGGAGAGGGAGGGAGGGAGGAAGGAAGGAAAGGAGGGAGGGAGGAAGGGAGGAAAGAAGGGAGGGAGGGAGGGAGGAAGGAAGGAAAGGAGGGAGGGAGGAAGGGAGGAAAGAAGGGAGGGAGGGAGGGAGGAAGGAAGGAAGGAAGGAAGGAAAGAAGGGAGGAAGGAAGAAGAAATAGAGAGAGAGAACCAGAGTGAGGCAGCAAGAAAAGAAAGAAACCTGGAAACAGGGGGAGGAAACAAAAGAAACTTAAACACAATTCGATGCAATTGAAAATCCAAAATTTACTGAAAGAATTTATACATAAAAAAAATATAAAGGGGTATGGATTGGCTTTGCACCTCTACTGCATAGGTTCTGAATTAACTTTAATGTCTGCTGAAATACACCAATTGGCAAATCTTCATGGCCTTAATCCATACTGGAGCTCATATTATACTGGGGATCTCACTAAATTTAAACAAGGTACCCCCTGTAATCTTGAGGGAGTTACTGAACACAAAAGAGAAAACAAACAAGTATGCCTTACCTTAATTAGCAGAACTACTGACTTGCCTAAATTTCACATGAGCATACTATTCATTGCCCCCCCCCGCCGCCAGTATATCTCACAGTGGTCATGGACACTGATCCAGTGAGTAACAAAACTAAAATTAAATTAAATCCTTGACACTAACAAATTGACTTGTCACAATGGGACTCCATGGACCTTCCTCCAGTTAAAATTGTTAATATGTCCCAATGTAAATGAAAACAGGGCCTTCAAAGGTCAAACCCATTAAAGGGAATATATTTAGAGAAGGGGTGATTATGCCCACTGTTTCTCCATTCAACAACTCAATTTGGCCTACTTTTAAACTTGGAAAGAATAAAGGTGCCTGGCAGTGGATTACCACAACCCTAATGCCATGGTCACTCCCGTTAAGGCTCACTATCCAATATGATTGAAATCGCTGACTCTGTTCAATCAGCAACTGGTAAATATTTTGCTCTTGTGGATTTGGCTAATAATGTTCTGTTCAGTAGCCATTGCAACAGCCTCTCCATCACAGTTTGCTTTCACCTCGGAAGGGGCACAATCCACCTCTACCCAGACGCTGGTGAGGTACCTCAACAGCCCTGCCATCACACACAGTCTTTGCAGGAAAGATCTTAAATGCATCTGACTTTCCCCAGGAGCATAGGTATGATATTGCATTGATAAGTCCCTCTTCAAAAAGATTCATTAAACATACCCATTCAGGACCAACAAAGACTCACAAAGAAGTTCAGAAAAAGAGGATGGGCCATTGTCCAACACATAGTGCAAGTTCCGGTCACCTCCGTTAAATTCTTGAAATTATTTGCTAATCCGAGGGCTACTTCATCCCTGACTCTGTTAAGAAACTATAAGCTATTGACACTCTCAGCACCCACATTATTAGAACAGGCCCAATATCTTTTAGGCCTTTGTGGGGTTTTGAGGCAACATATTCCTATTTACAAATTTGACTTAAGCACATTATGTCGTTACTTGCAAGTTGGCCCCCCTTCACTGGGGCCCCCCTCCAACAAACAGCTCTATAATCTGTCCAAACTGGGAAACAAAGAACCCTACCCTTCACGCCCTCTAGAGACTGCTTCATTCTAGAGGATTTAGCATCCACCTCTCATGCCTCCTGGAGTCTCTAGACCACCCACGAGGACTACTTTCCCTCCAAGGCCATTCTGTCTCCCTGTGAATCATCAAAGGAACAAATCACACCTGGACAGATGGACCCGCAGGGGTTCTCTAGGTTGGCTGTAGATCTTGAAAAAACAATTCTTCCCAACAGCTTATATTATAAAAGCATTTTATTGAACACACTCTGGAGATAGGCCAGATGGAATTGGGGTAGGGACTCTGTTTTGATGGTTTTGATACTGGAAAACATTGGATTCTTCTGTCACCCAGGACCAGGCTGTAGAGATCCAAAGGCTAACTGCAAGCAGAGCATAGAATCAGGACACAGAAGGCTAGAGACTGGAGGTTGGGCTTTTCATGAACCAAAGAATGTGGGTCTGCGATAGACTTGGTCGACTAGACTCCAGAAAAAGAGAAAACTTGGCTGGGACCACCACCTAGAAGAGGCTGTTGCCATGGCTGGCTTCTGCACTTGGGAGATAGTGACCTGCTGCAGGCTCTTAGCTCTTGAAGCTCTTCCGGGAGGAGGAGGTGGTGGAGACAAACTTGACATTGGAGCTGCTGCCCCCGCCACTGCCAAAGCCCAGGCTTCGGCCACTGCCCGCACTGAAGCTGGAGCCCCCCGCACCGAGCCCACTGCCTAGGCCGGCGCCCCCGCTGCTGCTGGAGTAGAAGCCGCTGCTGCCTCCGCCAAGGCCGCCGCCAAGACCACCGCCAAGGCCGCTGCCAAAGCTGCCGCCACCGCCGTAGGCAGAGGAGACGGTGTTCGTGACAAAAGCTGTGGAGAAAGGAGGGAGAACCTGGTGAGACCAGTCGGCCAGATTAGAGCCTAGGCATCTAACTTATTTGATCCTGCTGGTGTCGGCACTGTACTTGGCCCCTTTTACAGAGTAGCAGATGAGCTAAGTCATTTAGTGAAGATCCCTAACAGAAAGCTGGTGAACACAGTAGGCAAGGGACAGTGCTAAGTCATCAGGGGATGGGGGTCAGGGCAAGGCAGGGGAACAGGGTCCAAGACAGGTGAGATACAGGGCCTGCTCTTTAGGAGATAAGAAATGAGCCCCGTTGCTTCCTGTCTCAAACTGTGTTCTTTCTCCTCCACCACCTGCTTCTCACTAAGTGTATTAAATAACCATTTTGGGGATGGGAGTGTCTGGCATCTAGAAATAGCAGGATTCTGAGTTGGCGTCAAGTACCCCATATTGTCGTCATTGTTAATGCCTGTTCAAAGTTACTTACAGATGTTGACTGGTCCAATTCCTTCACTCAGTCTAAAAGGGGAAAAATTGAAATAAGAGTTAAAAACTCCCCCCAAAGACAGCATTAGTCTGCATGGATAACTCCCATAGTCATGTTTAGAACTTGTTTTCTGAGCAAGGAGACCGCATGCCAGAAAAACTGCTTAAATTAGAGAAAGAGACAGTTCTCTGGAGGGACTTCCCAAGGAAGAGGTCTTGATCTAGAAACAGGTTATCAAAGGAAGCTTATAATTCACACTGTCCTCTACCCATTATATGGAAAACGTGAGGAAGAGGCTGTGGGAACTGTGAATACGTAGGAAGCAGTTTTTGCCTTGTAGGAGCTTACATTCTGTGAGAAGACTTGGCCCGGACAGAAATACTTCAGACAGGACGTAGGTGGTGGGCAGTGTCAGAAGATTGAAGAAAACCCAAGTAGTTTGAGAATCCAAAGGCAGGTGAATTTAACTCAGATGGAGTAATCATGAAAGGCTTCCTGAAGGAAGAAGCACTTGAAGAATGGGGAAGACATTTGCTGGGTTGCTTGGTTGTTTGAAGGAGAGGCAGCATTCAAGAATACTGGTGGTGGGAATAGGGTCAGAAAGTGAGTTGAGGTCACATTGTGTAGGTCAGCTGTATGCCCAGGTGTCAGATTGGATTGGATTGGATCATTGATTAATGATGGATAAGCATCATGCACAAGAGAGTGGCCACCTGTGTGTGTGTTTGACACCCTGCAGTGAAGAAGCAGCTCCATTTTATCAAATGTGAGGCCATCGTGTGCTCGTGATGTCAGCCGTGTCACGCACCTGCACTCCTCGCCCTCCAGCAGCTTCCTGTAGGTGGCGATCTCCACGTCCAGGGCCAGCTTGGTGTTCATGAGCTCCTGGTAGTCCTTCAGTAGCCGTGCCATGTCCTGCTTGGCCTTCTGCAGGGCGTCCTCCAGCCCGGACAGCTTGTTCCTGGCGTCCTTGAGGGCCAGCTCCCCACGCTGCTCTGCATCGGCGACGGCGTTCTGCAGGTTGGAACACTAGAGAGGAAGGAAGGAAGAGTAGGGACACTTTAGAGGTTGAGCTGGGCCTCAAGTGTCTCTTTCTGAGAGACCAGAGAGAAACCAGCACATTTGTCCCGGTCTCATGGTGGATGGTGGAATATTGAAATGCTGGTCCTTGCTCCAGTTCTGTGTGTGTATGTGTGTGTATACTTAGAAAACATAAACTAAGACAAAATAGGTCTCCCTTTCAAAGCTCAGGCTCCTTCTCTGCCTTCTTTCCCTACCTGCTTCTTGACGTTGTCAATATCGGATCTCATCCTCTGGATCATCCTGTTCATCTCGGAGATCTCTTGCTTGGTGTTGCGGAGATCGTCGCCATGCCGGCCCGCAGTCAGCTGCAGCTCCTCGTACTGATGCCACCAGAAAAGAGGAAAGAGTCCATTTATATGAGGATGGAAACACTTTCCCAGGTTCACAGGTGGGAGCTACCAAGAGGTGGCAAGTGGTGTAGTTACTGGGTGCCCGGGGCTGGTCTTCAATAACTTGCTTTTGCCTTTGCTTTTCTAGAGACACTGGTGTGAAACTCAGTGAGATTCTCTTTAATGTTCTTGAATTTTTGTGGCAAATGCATGCATGACTGTTCCCATAACTCCTCCCAGTAGGCCTCAGCCAATCTCAGGAGCCACATCCTTAGCATTTGGTCATGGCCTGGAATCCTAGACACGTGTCCGTCCCTCGCTTAGGACACACTTGCACATTCGCCACAGCACCCACCTTGGTCTGGTACCAGGACTCGGCTTCTGTGCGGCTGCGGTTGGCGATCTCCTCGTACTGGGCCTTGACCTCGGCGATGATGCTGTCCAGGTCCAGGCAGCGGTTGTTGTCCATGGACAGGACCACAGACGTGTCTGAGATGTGCGTCTGTATCTGGGACAGCTCCTGCAGGGAGATTTCAAGTTAGTCATGTGAGTCCATGTTATTTAATAACAGGTCCATTCTAATCTTCTACTCATTGTACTATGTCGACTTGAGAAAGATAAGAATAACCACCTACGTAAAAAACTTAGGTCAGTTAAGAAATAATCCAAGTCACTACTAAATCTATTTTTGTTTAATTTAACAACTCTGGACATCAAGAAACCCCTACCGTGTAACCTCTCAGACTTGAATCTTCTTAGGTCATAACTTATTTTAAACAAAATTGAGTTATTTGTAGTGAGGTGGATGGACTTAGAGACTGTCATACAGAGTGGAGTAAGTCAGAAAGAGAAAAACAAATATGGTATGCTAACACAGATGTACGGAATCTAAAAAAAATGGTTCTGAAGAACCTAGGGGCAGGACGGGAATAAAGATGCAGACGTGGAGAATGGACTTGCGGACACGGGGAGGGGGAGGGGTCAGCTGGGACGAAGTGAGAGAGTGGCATGGACTTATATACACTACCAAATGTAAAATAGATAGCTAGTGGGAAGCAGCCGCATAGCACAGGGAGATCAGCTCGGTGCTTTGTGTCCACCTAGAGGGGAGGGATAGGGAGGGTGGGAGGGAGGCACAAGAGGGATGGGATATGGGGATATATGTATACGTATAGCTGATTTACTTTGTTATACAGCAGCAACTAACTCAACAATGTAAAGCAATTACACTCCAATAAAGATGTTAAAAAAGAAAGAAAGAAAAAAAAAGAATCTAGTTGTGTGGTCTGTCATGCTGGGAGTAAACAAAGATGGAATGATACTCCAGAAAGGGCAGGTGGCTGGGAAAGGTATACCTGGGGCTCTAATAACTCATTCTAAATCTCACTCTGCAAAATGATTACTGAAGAGTTCTTTTGCTTTAAATTTGACTTAAAAAAAAAGAATTGGCTTTACTAAGTAATGTGAATAGTACTAAAGGAGTAGGAAAGACAAAAATGTGCCCATAGCTTACGAACCACTGAAAGTCACTTAACCCTGGAGACCCTAATCCCTGTGACCATCTCTCTGGGTCCCAAATAGGGGGCATTTCTTACTGCCTCAAAGAACATCTTCAAGAAGTTGATCTCATCCATCAGTGCCTCGACCTTGGCCTCTAGTTCCACCTTGTTCATGTAGGCGGCATCCACATCCTAGAGAAACAGGGATAGTTGGCACTGCACCCCATTTCCGCCCTGACTTAAATGAACAATACCTTAAGTGAGCATAACCACAGGCAACAGTTTCGCTGCTACCCACATACCTTCTTCAGCATCACAAACTCATTCTCAGCGGTGGTACGCTTGTTGATTTCATCTTCATACCTGGTGATAAAAAGGATGAGAAGTGCTTATCAGAGGATGAGGCCTGGGGTCTGTACTGCATAAAGTCAACTGTGAGCCTGCTTTCCCGCCAAAAGGGGCTTCTCACATCATATAGGCAGAGAGAGAGGGACAGTGGGAGCATGAGTCTTTGGGCAAGGTCCTTACCCATTAGGGTACTGTTTTCTCTATAATTGCCTAGCAGATAACTATTCTTTTATTGCTATAATTCAGTTGCTTCAAGAACATTCCTGTAGAAAAGCTATGCTGTTTCTCTACAACTCCACATCTAGTCAATTTCTCTAATGCTTTTTTTTTTCAGCTTTCATAGCCTTTGAAAAAAACCAAAATATTAGCAACCCAGCTGCTGGTTCATAAGGACTAAAGAAATACTTTGAGCCACCAAACTAGGTTACGTCATCAGTTCCTGCTTTGGGGGGAATCCATCAAAAAGCCAATGCTGTGTACTTGGAGTGTATTGGGGAGAAAAGCCCCATAAAGTAAGGATTACATGACTGCTTTTTCCACTAGGTGGTACCAAGGGTGCTGAGTTTGTTACTCTGGCTGGAGGCTAAGTGCCTTGCAGAGAGACTGAGCTTGCAGCTAGAACTTTCTAAACACCGACCTGGATTTTTTCCAGTACTTTAGGTGTCCATGGAAGGTATATGTTTTCACCCCTTGGGAAAGGCATAAGCAGTAGTCTGGTTATAAAGTACATCTGGTGCCAAGACCCGCCCTTGTCTCCACTCCACCCCAACTCACTTGTTCTTGAAGTCTTCCACCAAGTCCTGCATGTTTCTCAGCTCTGAGTCCAGGCGGCCTCTCTCCCCCAGGATACCATCCAGCTGTCTCCTGAGATTGTTGGTGTACTGCTCAAACAAAGGCTCCAGGTTCTGCCTCACGGTCTTGGTGCTCTGCTCCTGCAGCAGAGCCCACTTGGTTTCCAGGACCTTGTTCTGCTGCTCCAGGAACCGCACCTGGAGGGGACGGATTTCGAAGATGGACAAACTTGGATTTCATGTTTCAGTGATCAATTTCCCAGTTTTCCTCCCATCTCATTCTGTCCCCCTAAACCTTCCCATGATGGGCAGTGCTTGTACCTGGGCCCCAGAGGGCAGGTCCAGAGTGAAGCATCTAAACTCACTCTTCTAGGGGAGACAGGACACTTCTCCAGGGCACAGATAGCACTGGGCACGGCTGGGCAGAGAGTGGCCTGGTGTAGGGGTGACTGCAAAAGCACTCGGGCTGCTGCCCAATGAATTCATCCACCTTTCTGTGCAATCAGCCCTGTTACCTGGAGCACAGACTATATCTCTGCCCAACAGTAAGCAAGGATCCCTTGTGTGTTTATCTCTGAAGGGGAAGAATTAAGACCTTCTCTTCCAAGCTGCCAGTCTAATTAAGAAAGCAGGCCACAAATCCAGGACACAGAAACAAAGAGAAAAACATAACTGCAAACTATGAAGATATTTGCACAAAGTCAGGAAATTGCCCCTCTTTCCACTTTCTTTGGCACTTATTCCACACTCATAGCGGTTTTTCACAAAAAATCATGGCTCACCTTGTCGATGAAGGAGGCGAACCTGTTGTTGAGGGTCTTGATCTGCTCCCGCTCCTCGGTCCTGACCCGCTGGATGTTGGGGTCGATTTGCAGGTTGAGGGGAGTCAGGAGACTCTGGTTGATGGTGACCTCTTGGATGCCTCCAGGGGGGCAGACGGAGAAGCCAGAGCCCCCATATCCCCCACCAAAGCCAGCTCCACCACTGAGCCCAAAGCCACCACCAGCTCCACCGCCAAAACCAAATCCACCCCCAGCTCCACCTCCAAAGCCATAGCCGCCTCCGGCACCGGTGGCACAACCTCGGTTCCTGAAGCCACCACCGCTACTGCTGATGGAGATCCTCTTGGAGCCCCCCAGGTTGTAGAGGCTCCGGCTGCCATAGCCGCCCGTGCCGTAAGCACCCCCAAGGCTGACCCTGCCAAAGCCGCCACCTCCACCCCCACCCCCGGACCGGGACACGGAGGTGAAACTGGTGCGGGAGACAGACGGGGTGATGGCAGAGGCGGTGCTGAAGCTACGGTTGCCCCCGCTCCGGAAGGACACACTCGACTGGCGAGACATGATGGCTTGTTCCTAGTGGAGCAAGAGTAGTGGGCACTAGCGGTCTGGAGGTGCTGCAGAGAAAGAACAGAGCAGGAGAGCACGCAGAAGGTGGCTCTGTTGGCCAGGAGCGGCAAGCCACCCTTTTATCCTCTAGACCTGGGCTGGGCGAGAGAGTTGTTGAGCTGTGAATGATTAAGTGGGCTGGGCATGCCTGAAGGGCAGCTGTGAGCTCACCGGCACACCTGCACAGCGGTGTGGGGTGCAAACACTTTCTTCCTGGCAGGCTCTGCTCAGGTAGGGATAAACTTGCCTTGCAGCCCAGATGTCTTGGCAGCAAACCTCTCTTCACTGTGGGAGCCCAGGGCTGTGAGTAGCCCAAAGAAGCAACGGGGCATTTGGCCAATGTCCTGAAGGATCCTTCCAGGACCAGGGATGTCAAGCATCCCAGCATGGTGTACACTGTCCATGAACAGGAGACTAGGGGTACAGAGCGAGTCCCCCACTGGCAGTGGTCTGCTTTGCTTACTCCCCCAATGAGAGGTTGTTTCAGGGATTTCAGCCCTTGGAAAGCCAAGTGTGGCCTGATATCTCAGCTCTGTGCCAGAGGGGAAAATTGACTCCGGTCCTCTACTGCAAAATTTCCTTTCCTTGAGGAGGCAGTTATCCCAGAGCCCACTGGGCAGACTCTCCTGCAAGGTTCGGGCCAGAAAGACTCCCCAAGCCCCAAGCTCCAGAAACAGAGTATGTGGGAGACCCCCAGCCCCAGGTCTGTCCCACTTTGTTCTCTGCACGGGCAGACCCATCCCTCCACAACGCCTCCTAATTCAGCCTTTTCTGTGGCATTGAACTTTTCCCTTGCTCTTTGTCCTGGCCAGGACCCTGTGGGTTTAAGTAAACCCAGGTGTCCCATGCAATCAATAGCCCTCCCTGCGAAGTCCTGAGACTCTGCCTGGCAGTCACGTCTCTCTTCATGGGGAGTTCCTCTGCCGGCTCCCCAGAACCCCAGGTGTGTCCCAGCAAGCCCTCAGTGATTCCACTAGGGAAGAAATGAGTCATCGTATCTGTTGGTACAGGCTGAAGGCCACCACAAACACATACCTACAGGAGCTTCTATTCTCATTAGGAACATGTTGAGAGTTGGCTGCTCTGTTAAACCAGTGAACCACCCTGTTCCAAGCAACGGGAATTGCTGGGCTTTCTTGAGCTTCAGCCCGAACCCTCCTTCAGGGCCTGGAGAATGGAAAAGGAATTCTAAATCTATGGATCGTCCTGCCAGAGAGACTAGAAGGGGCAGGTTTGGGCGACCAGAGAGCTGGCCTAACAGTCTGCTAAAGTTGTCTTAGAAAGCCCCCATGTCCCACCTCCCAGGAAGACCCCTCTTCAAAGCTCGTCCGGATCGGCTATATGGTACCAGACGGAGGACAAGTGGTCTGGTTGGGTTCTATAAGTGTCTGTCTTAGATCACACCCCGTCTTTTTGGCTGCAGACCTGAGCGGGCTCACATCTCTTCATCCCCAGAACAGAAGCAGGACTCTCAGGCAGTGCCTCGGCCATTAAGAGCTGTGGGCAGGGCCGGGGGGCACCCCAGGGCTGGGGCTGGAGGAAGGGGTAGGGTGAGGGTGGGTTTGAAACCTTGAGGCTAAGGAGGTACGTCCTCAAGGGTAAAGGAGTGAGGACCCAGCCGTGGCTTAGGAATCCCTAGTCGGGGCCTGCAGCTTGCCACAAGGCAGCCCTGGCTATGGAAAAATGACTCGGAGCCGCTGGAGACCAGCCGAGAGGTGATTGCTCATCAGAGGCTGTGGTGAGAAAGCAGTGGACGAGCAAATCCAGGCAGACAGGTCAATGGCCAGAGCTGGCCTTACAGGTCTTGGGCAGTGAGGTTTGGTTGCCTCCCTCCCTGAAGGATTCCTGAGATACTCAAAGATGCATTTTACTGAGCTTGTCAATTTAACACTTTCTTGCCTCTCAGAGAACAGACGTGAGTGTCTTGGGGGCCCTGAGACGTATGGGTAGACTCTCAGCCCCTGACAGAACAGATCTGGGGACTCCTAGCACGAGTCCTCTTTCTCCAATGGAAGGTCACTGTCAGGGTATGTCCCCCCGCTGCCCACCCACACCAACACACACACATCCTGGATCTAGTCTCCACTGCCCTTGGGAAGCCCCACCCTCCTAAGACACCAGAACATTTGCTTCTCCCCATTCCTCCTCCTCTCAGGAAGGAGCAGGACTCGGTGGAACAGGAATGCGTTCTGGCCAGCCTGAGGGTGGCTGGAGTGTGCCAAGCTCAGATCAGATGCCAGGGACAAGTCACTGTGGCTGGGAGTATTTGGATTCCTCACTCGGGGAAAAGCATCTCTCTCTGTGGGAACTCTCCCCCAAGCAGGCAGGGCAGCCCCTCCCACAATGCCAGACCCGGATGGCTACAAATAGTGGCGATGCTCCCCTGGGGAACCAGGCCCCAGCACCACTACGGTGTGGGAGAGTCCCACCCCAGCCTGGAATTTCACCGTGGCAGGAAAAGAGAGATTACACAGAGCTTGCCGAGCTTTTCTGCCAGGCATTCTCACAGAGAGAGTTACCAAGGCTTGGCAGGACACGTTAATTAGCTTCTCCAGGCATCATTTTCCTCATCAGCAAGAGGCAAGTGCAGGACTGAAGGAGCTGCAGCAGCTGTCCCTGCTGGTCTTCGTGTCAGAGGGGGACAGGGGCAACTGCCTTGTCCTCCCTCATAAGGTGTGCGAACGTAGAACACGGGCAGCATTTGTTCACAGGGACGCACCTCACAGACCAGGCAGGGAGTAGGATTGGTCCAGGTGACCGTGGGACGAGGATTAGGCAAATCCTGTGATCCCAGCCTAGAGCTCCCTCCACGGATCCCCCAGCGCTATATGTGTGCCTTTCATAGAAGACGATGGAATGGACATATTTAACGGGAGATGGTTTGGCACATGCCCTCTAGGTTTCCCCAGACAGTAGACTCCCCCAGGTTAGGGAGTACACCTGGCTCGCCTTGCCGCACCCTCAGCCCAGCCGCACACACTGATGGGGCTCAGCAAACAGTTTCGACTTGAACTGACAGAATAAGGTCATCTCCCTTCCCTAGGTCTTTGTGGGAGGCCCTCCCCAGCCCCATGCCAAGTCCCAGGGTCCTGTCCACCTGCTGCTGTCCCTGGCTTCCAGTCCAGAGAGCAGATCTCTTGTCCCCTTTAGCCTGGGCACCCTCTGAGGACAGAGTTCATGACTCTTCATCCCTTGGACTTCCCTTCATTCCTCTCCCCCAGCCCTCAGCCCCAGCAGCTACGTCCCCCTCCAGGAGAGAAAGAAAGCTGCACTGTCCCTGTCTTTGCGGACCTTCTACCCCATGCTTGTTCAGCACAGACAGTGGGGAGCAATAGTTGGGGCATGAGTCACCTATTCATTGGATGATGGTTAGCTACGGAGCCAGATCCAGCAGAATGGGGGACGGAGCCCAGAGCCAGCCCTCGCAGCTCCTCACAAAGCCCTAGCCTCAGGGAGGAATTGAGGGAAGAATTCTCCTACCTCCACCCAAAGCCAGAGGGAACTCTGTGTCCCAGCTTTTATCTCAGATGCTGGATTCTCAGAACTGCAGGGGCAGAGAGGAGTCGGGCCCCTTTGCGGATGGGAGAGCAGGATCCACCACCCTTCCTTCATGTAGCCACATCTGGCAGAGGCTGCCTTGTCGATGCAAGTACCACCTGCCTCTCTAGGACTCTCACATCTGAGAAGAGACCTGGGTAGAAATGCACATGTCCACAAGTAAAGGAACCACTATGTCTTGGCTTTGGAGTGGCTTTGGAGGGGTCCCCTGCTGCCATTATCTGGGTCATGGTGACAAGGGGGCCTTTGGAGTTGACTTCTCTTGTGCAAGGGCTTCACACAAATCGTGGGTCCCAGCAGAGGTACAAAAGCCCGTGCCCACCCCCCACCCCAGGCCATGTCTTGGTCCTAATCTAGCCCTTGAATTACTGGGGTCCCAGACACAAAGCCCAGCTTTCAACACAGCTTCCCCCACTGGGGCTGGGAGACGCAGCAGGAAAGGGGTCTGGGCTCGTTGGAGGAGGCCGTGGGGGCTGGAATGGTAATTTCAAGCTGGCTGGGGTTGACTGGAAGGGTGAGGCCAACATGTAGGGGGCTGTGGGGAGCAGCCTTGGCCCCCACCCCTCAGACTGAGCTGGAGATTGGCACTGGTGGTGCGAGAACCACAGAGCAGAGCTCTCAGCCTCCCTCCAACAGGTCCCTGCAAGTCTGGGGAATGTTCTTTCCTCAGCGGAAGGGTATTTTGCCAAAGGCATAGCAAAGTCTTTGAAAGTCTCCCTCAGTTGATTGAAACTGTGGACTGGATATCAACAAACACTTTAATTAGTCAGAGGGACTAAAAAAAGGAACATACAGCAAAAACCTCTGTGCTTTGCTTTCTCATGGAGGGTGGTTTTATTTTTCTTTTAATAAACACTCATATAGGACTTACCATATACCAGGCCCTGTCCTACAAACTCCACATCTGTGAATCTAAAATTGCAAAGAAGGGCTTTTACCATTTTCTTGGCCTTTTCTTTTTTCCTTACACGTGGGTGTGGGCATGGCTGGTACTCCAGGAATTCGCAGACTTTCTCTACAATGAAGAGGCAGGGACATGATTCATTTATACCAGGCTTCTATCCTTATAGGGTCAGAGGCATGCCGGGAAACTTTTTTACATCCCTAACCTCCCCCATGTTTTTTTTTTTTTCTTTCCTTCCTGTACTTTCTCTACCCCCAGCATACTAGTGACTTCTCATCCAGGGATGAGGAGATGAAGGTAGACATGGGAGCTGCCCTCCTGGAGTATGTGTCTGGTGTACCACTTCCTCATCCAGACGAGGTAGGGCAAGGTGCGGGGACCGAGGCTTGTTTCCATCTCCCAGGTGGTGAGGTCCAATCACTGGGACATGATTCAGTGTAGACAATGATGATACGATAGGGAAGAAAAGAAAGAGACGACAGTGCAGAGGCTGGAGATGTTATCCCTCCCAGGGCTGGTTTCTGAAACACACCTGGAGTTTGGACAGTCCCAGAAGCAAATGGTCGCCTTCCCAGCCTAGCTGCACCCTCTGCACGTGCTCTCAGCTCCTGCACATCCCCCAGGTACACAGACCGCTGGCCTCATCCCTCATCCACTGGGGACCACCAGGCACTGTCCAGGGCTCATGGAACCAGGTTAGTTTTTCCAAGAGAGACACAGCATCAAAGGCACCTGAGAAAAGAAAGAGCACGGGAACACGTGTACCAATCATCTGATCACTTCTTCTTCCAGCACGTGTGTTTTGAGCAGTTGTGGGGTGCCACGCACTGAGCCACAGTCGGGGTACAGCCATGAACAAGACAGGCCCGGGGGGAGATGCAGGGTCTGAGGACAGGCCTGGGTCCTGCCAGGAGTAGGATGATTTACCCACACCACTCTCCTGGTGACGGGGGGTGGTCATGCCAAGGTGTGCTTAGGGAATCCTGCCTGACTTGGTTTCAGGAAAACTCAGCTCCCACAAGCCATTCCAGGCAAGCCTTGGCCATACTTGCTTATGTGAATCTTCTGACTCTGATTCCTACCTTCACTCTCCCCCTGCCCATCCATGCCCAGGTGTCCACCAGGAACCCATTCCCAGAGGAGGAAGCTGAGTTCAGAGAGGGAAGACCTAACCCCAAATCCCCCAGCAAGCTGCTGTCAGAGCCAGGACAAAGCCAGGGCCCGTCCCACGTGCTGCCATTGCCCTGCGCTGCCTCGCCTGCACCCTAGCAAGAGCCCACACGTGTCTCACTCGAGGATGCGTGTGTCGGCCCCCTTCAGAGAATCACTTCCCCAGGCCAGTGTGGAAGGAGCCCTGTGTGTATGAGGCCACTTATGGATGATGCAAATTTACTGCTTCCCACCTCACCTCCATCCAGAGCCCTGACAGCTTCTGACGCTGAGCCGGTCTTTCCCGGGCAAGACCAGACTCAGGGCGAGACCAGCCTCAGCCAAAGTCAGCACCAGGGCCCTTCCCCAGGGCCCTCGCCTGTGCCAGGCCTCTAGGTCCCAGAGGCTGTGACGCTGACCAAAGATGGGAAGAGGAGTTGTTGATGGAAACCACTTTCTGCCCTGCCCCTCTCCCCACCTCCTACTCCCACTGAGTGAGAATTCACACCTCACTCTGTTTGCCAGGGTTCAGAGCCCCGCAGTGCTCTCTGCTGGCTCTAGTCAAATCGTATCCTCTGAAACAGTTCCAAGGGGTCCCAATTCCACTCACCCATCCTTGGGTTCCCATGGCTGTTCAGCTCCCCAGCCAGAGGGACCCATCCACACCCACACCCCAGGACCTACCTGCTCCCCTGCTTTCATGCTAAGAGGAGCAGCCAGCTGAGTGCTGGCTCCGTCTCTGTCTCTCTGTCTCTGTGTTTCTCTATCTCTCTCTCTGTCCTGACGTCCCACAGACATGAAGCAAAGACCCAGATGTTTTCTCAGACAGTCTCTTCCAAATGGGGGAGACATGTCTGACGATTGCTAGATGGGGTACCTCTCTGAAACTCTGAACTTTCCATGATCCCCAAACAGCTCAATATATGGGTTGGGTCAGTGCCCAGGATGTGTTCTGTGTTTGATAAAAGGCAATAACAACAGCCACACTTATAGAGCACTGACTGTGTGCCAGGCATGGCTCTGGATGTATCAATTCATTTAATCCTTACAACCCCAGGAGATGGGCCTATTATTCATTATCCCTATTTTACAGATGAGAAAACTGAGGCTCAGAGAGGTTAAGTAGATGGCCAGTGACAGAGCCTAGATAGGAATCCAGGTAAGTGTGGCTCCAAGAGCGCTTGTCTTCACCATTGTGGATACTCAAGTTGTTGGCCCGTGACCCTGACTTGACCCTGAAGAGGAGGCCTTTAGCTGCAGCTCTGGTCTCCAGTCAACCTGTAAGGGCAGTAAACACAGAGGGCCTTAGATGCCACCCGGCAGTCAGTGTTCTCGGCGTCTTCCAGCAACCCTTAGGGAGAAGAAGCTCTAGCCTTGAGTGGAGATAGGGGAATGTATCCCTGGGGAGACCCTTCCCCTCTCTGAACTGTCAGAACCTGTGGTGAAGCAGCTGGGACCCTGGGGCAAGGTTCCAGTGAATTGGGGTCACTCTATACAATGTTCCTGGGAGTGAAGCTTGGCCTACTGCTGTTCCTCTGCCCACTTCCCTAGCACCAGACACAAAGCAAAGGTTCAGGTGCCTTTGGGGTAGTCTCTTCCAAAGGTCCAGACGTGTCTAACAACCTCATGTGTGGACTGGTGCCTTAGTTCAACCTTCAGTTTTTCTTCTATGTCTTGTCTCTCCCATCCTCCAAGGTCCCTGTGGCCAAGACTCCCCGACCGGGCCCCACAGAACTTTGCTCTGAATGAGCAGAGGCCATGAACAGGAAAGGATGAAATGGGATGACCCAGCCTGATGTTCATTTGCCATTTGTAATCCTTTGGGATGGGCCGAGCTAGCCAGTGGCCTCACAAGTATTACACCAACTCCTTGCGTGAGGCTGCCCCACTCAGAAAAGAAATGAACCCCATTTCATTCAGACAGGTGGCCTTATTTCTTTGGGTGACACTAGGCCTGATTTCTTCTAGCCTCTCTTTGAAATAAATGACCATTGGAGGCTTGCTCTGTGCCTGACATTGAGCTAAGACTTAACATACATTGTCATATTTGCTACTCATGTTACCGATAGACAATCAAGCATCATTATCCCCATTTTCTGAACCTCAGAAAGGAAATGTGTCTTATCTAAGGTCACACAGCTAATAAGTGTCACACCTGAGAGTTGAGCCCAGGTCTGGCTGGTCCTAGAGCCCGTGTTCTTAACCAGCACACGAGTGGTGGTGTCCAGGGGACCTTGAGCAGCCCAGAACACTCCTGATCTCCATCAGCAGCCCATACACCAAAGCCTCTTTAAAAGAACATACCACCTAAATGAAAACAGTGTGCTCCCGGGCAAACTAGCTCTGAGACCAAGGTTGCCATACAATTGCCTCTCTCTAACTCGATCACAGCTCCTAAACTCTAAGTCCGACCCGTAAGAAAATTCTGAAGACACCATTAGAGCCATCAACACCACAATGCCCCAGCAAGATGGAACTTCCCAACTGTCTGGATCTACAGGCCTGAGTGTTCTCCACTGATCCATCACTTCCCAGGCAGTGTATGAGCCAAGGAGTGAACAAAAGCTCCTTTCACGTTGACCCTCCCCCTGCCCCCACATGCCCCGCTTCCCTCCTCAGCATCCCAGGAGTCCCAACCGGTTCCAGAGTTTACCCGAATGACTTGTCCCACCCATTGGTCTCCTCACCCTCCAGGCCTCCCAGGAAGGGGCAGTCTCACCATTCAGAGTTGGAGAGACACTCAGCAGCTCTCCATGTCTCACAGCCAGAATGTCATGACCTATCCAGCCTCTTGGACAGCCTCCAGCTGACCTGGGCATCCCCGAGGGCTGGGCCCCCTCACTCTGGCACCAGCCAAGGTCCCCTGCAGGTTGGCACACTGCCCTCAGCAGAGAACAGTAACACGTTATGGTCTGCAAGCCCTCAGACAGAACGTGGCTCCATTGTTCTGACACTGGAAAATGATCTCATGATAACCCCGTGAATGTAGGTTAGCCCCAGTCTCTCTGAGAAGCGCGGTCCTCTTTTTCTCAAGAACATAAAATAGCTTCTTACTGGCCTTAAACTCACCTCCACATTCCTCTGGGTCCCCCTACTCACCATCCCTCCTACCATCTATGGTAGGCAGAACCATGGCACCCAAAGATGTCCATGCCCTAATCCCCAGAACCTGTGAGTATGGTATTTTACATGGAAAAGGGAAATTAAGGTGCAGAAGGAATTAAGGCTGTTAGTCAGCTGACCTAAAAATTTGGGACACTATCCTAGATTATCTAGGTGGGTCCAATGTAAGCCCAAAGGCCCTTAAATGTGGGGGAAGGAGACAGGAGGGGGAGGAGGTCAGAGTGATGTCAAGTGAGAACTTGACTACCATTGCCAACTCTGAAGAAGGGAGGAGAGGGGCTGTGAACCAAGGAATGTGGGTGGCCTCTGGAAGGTGGAAAAGGCAAGCAAACAGATTCTCCTCTAGAACCTCCAGAAGACATGTAGCCCCGCCGGCACCCTGATTTTAGCCCAGGGACACTCATTTCAGACTCTGATCTCTAGAACTATGAGATAATAAATTTGTGGTTTTGGTAATTTGTTACAGTAGCAACAGAAAATAAATACACCATGCTATCCAGATTCCGCTTTGACCAAGGAAATCCACCCTGCATCCTCCACATGCAGGTTACCCTCCACCCACTTCAAGATGTCTTCCTTGCCTTCTCCACCCAGCCCTGCCTGCCCCTCCTTCTCCCTGAATTCTGTTCCTCACAGCTCCCCTCCAAAATCTGCCCACTGCCCAGGCTCACCTGTCACCTCATTTACTCATCCATCCCACAACTTGTACCACCGGGAGCTGGACTAGGTTTATGGGGCAACAGCGAATAGGCTACACTCACCATCTGCTGGGAGTCCTCTGCTTGGATGTTTGTTTTTCTGCCCCAGGATCTGTATGCATTTCATCCACTGCTCTCAGCTTGGAGTTCAGTATGGATTGGGTCCCTAAGCCCACCTTCCTCAGTACTGACCTTCCCTCCAACCTGTCCACATCCCCTTGCCCAGGACTCAGCAGGGCCAGTGCCCGGTGCGGACTGACTGGCACAGGAGCTCACCCGCTGGCTGAGGGCAGGGAGAACTCGGGCTGGAACAGGCCCAGTCTTTGCTTCCTATTTGATGAGAGCGAGCCACCCTGGGACCTGGCCTCTTGGAGTGAGCACAGGCTGCTTGGTGAAGATCACCCCACCTTGCCAGGGTCTGTCCTGTCTTTTTAAGAGGATTGGTCTCTCAGCAGCTCAGTGGCTCCCTTCCTGGCCAGTTAACTTTGCCCGTTGCTGCCTTTGTCCACCTTGGGTTCTCCCCCCATCACCTGCCAGCTCCTGGTCTTCATGTTGGTGAGGCCAAGAAAGGGAAGATGGCAGTTCGTAGGGAAAGGGTCTCTGCCAGCTGGTAAAAAATGTGTCTGCCCTAGAAGATGACACCATGATCACCGTCTTCCTGAGGACGTTGGCCTGATGGACAGATGCTGACATTTCCCAGTGTTCCAGCTCCTTGAGTGGGAGGCTGTGGACACTAGCCCCACCCTTTCCCCAGACAGTCCCCAGAGGGATTTCTTCAAATGGCATGGACTCTGCCCATCTGCCCAAAGCCTCACAGCCCTCCTGGTTGGCGAGGACAGAGAGCACCTTTGTGATAGAATTAGGACAGAGGTCTAGTCCTGGAGGAGAACCAGGGTGTGCCCGATAGGTCTATCTCATAACGACCTCAGCTGGGAACACAAGCTAAAGTAGCTCTGGCTACTCGGGAATTGTGCCCTCCCCTTGACCTACACCCTCGTGAGGATACCCACGGCCTGTGTCCCCCACCGTGTCCCTGCAGATAACTGAGCAGCTGGGCTACGGCTCCTCCATGGCTGGGGGCAGCCCCAATGGCAGTGGAAGGAGGAAAGTAGGTGTTGTCTTGGGTTTGCTCCCTGAAGAAAGTGATGCAGCATGTATATCCCAACACCCAAACGTTGGGTCCATGGTACCAAATTGGGCCCCATCTGCTGAGTCAGCTGGGCAGGCACCTTCAAAGGCCTCCAGCACCATCAGTTACCTGCCTTGCTCAGGTACCCAATTCCAGCTGGGCCTCAGGCCGGGTGGCATGTTGGCCACATTCTTCAAGCGGACGCTCTCAGATCCTGGCTGTGGTTGTTTTCCATGGACAGGAATCCTGATGTGTCTGATGCAGGGTCTGCATCCAAAAATCTCCTGAGGGCTGAGGGAGGGAGCCCATTCTATCAGGTTTCAGAGTGTCCCTCTCCCTGTTCTCCTTCATCTGCTCCCAGCAATCAGAACTGGCCTTTATCTGGCCTATTAAGCATCTCCCCTCAGGCACCAGGGAACGTGGCCAAGGAGCCACCCGGCCCACCCTGTCCTCAGCCTGCCTCTGAGAACCTTAGTTATGTCCCTCCCGCCTTCCCTCGTTGGAGGGTCACACTGAACTTGCCAGGAGGGACCAGAGAGGGCGCCCTTTCCCACCTGCACTGGAGGTCGGTGAGGGGGCTGTCTTCTCCGCCAATCCACCAGCCCATTTCAGACCTGTCTCATTAGAAGAGAGTTCTTCCTCACTGTGAGCTGAGATCAGCCTCCTTCCAGCATCCTGCTCTGCACTATGAACTACGCAAGAGATCAATTCCTCTTTCCCTTTGGTGAAATTTTTTTGTATTGGGGGACATTTCACAGTCACCCTCTTTCTCTGACTTGGAGGACACTGACTCCCAGGGAGAATAATCCGGTTATCTCCCAAGCTGTCTACACTGCGGCAGCCTGCCTGACCCTGCTCTTCTTACCGCCTCAGGATCTGGCTACAGCCCCCTTAGCCAACCCAGCCCCGGGCTGGGATTTCTGGCCTCTCCAGCCTGTGCCTGTCTGCTCCTCTCTAATATGGATACTACTCCTTAAGTGTTTCCCAAACTATAGTCATTCAAGTGCCGCCGTCAGGATTTTGCCCACGTCTCCAAACTGGTTATACTGGTTATACTGTTATTTTCTTTAATATTTTTTCTTTAAACTGGATTGCCTAATATATTTATTTTATAAGGCAACTTTGTTAACTACTGAGTGACATCTCTTCTAATACACATCAAAATAAGGCCAGAACTACAAAACGGCCAGAAATGATTTTGTGTGCCAGCAGTGCTAGCTGCTAACCGTCTCTTCTTTGGAACAGAAATAGACCCTCCCCTCCGTTTCCTGGCTACCTTTGTCCATTCTCCAGCCATATAGCCAGGTCTTGCTCTCTGCTCCTGGGCCTCAACTCTCGCCAAGCAAGGAGCCCCCTCGGGGGCACTTAGGAGAGATGGGGGCCGGGGCGATAACCTGGGCTGCTTTATATTCTCAGAACATCCAGCTGTGAACCTGGGCCAACAGGTACACCTGACCCAGAGTCAGGGAGGTAGAGAGTCCATTTCTGTAATGATACCACTGAGTGTCTGGAAACCACAAATGAGCACTTAGAAAGGCAAATTAGAGGGCAAGAGGGTGAGTGTAGCAAGCAGCAGATTCCAACCAGGCAGTCAAAACAACCGGAGCTGTGGGCAGTTTGGCCCAGGTGTGTTTCAGGGAAGAGGGAGGTGGCGGAGGCTCCTGAGTCCATCCCCACCTGAGACAGGTAGAGAGATGCTGAGAAGCACTCCCTCTGGCCTCAGGGAGAAATTCCTAAAAAGCTGCTCACCTCGAGGCATCTGCCACCTCCCCAGGGCACTAGGTTCACGACCATGACCACACTGGCCACCCCCTAAGTGTGGCCTCATCACGTGGGCATTAGGAGCCTTGCATGGACTTGACCATGTCTGGCGGTCCTGCCCAGTCCACAGTGTTTGCTGCAGCCTTACCCTTTACCCTCCCAGATCCATATCATTGGTCCCACACAGAGTCCCCTACTGCTCTGGAACACCTCTCCCAATACTCCGTCCTGGAGACGGAGCCAGGCCCTGGAGCAGACACAAGATGAGGACAGTGAATTTCCTGTCACCCCTCTCCAGCACACTGTACCCCATCAGGGTAGGAGAGAGTACAGGGGCCACTTCTGGCTGGTGACCCTTCTAACCACAATTCATAGTCTCTCCAGTCCTAAGTTTCTTTATTTATATAAAATAGGGATGCTAATGGAGTTGCTGATGAGGATTGAATAAGGAAATATCCTTAAAGAACCTAGCTCATCATCTGGCACATGGGAAACCCTCAAGAGACAATAGCTATTATCATTATTCTTACCTTCTGATGTTCTCTCTGTACTTATTTCTCATCTCCTTGATGGGCTCAGCACCCCTACTTCATCCTCTTGGCCTTCGACACCCAGAGCTTGACCTTGGTGCTTAGTTCTGCTCCAGTCAGTGTCCCAAATGTAAGTCCTACGTCCAGGAGCACCTTATACTTGGGCACAAAGGGCTCTTGCCCTGGACCCCACTTTAGCGGGCCCTGCTGTGGCCCCTCCCAGCGACCCTCTCCCCACAAAGCAAGGAGTGTGCAGGGCCACAGGGACAAGTTCATCTGAAGCCACGCTCCCCTTCTAGACCAGTTTAAGTAACTAAGACCTCAGAATTCCCTGTCCCATACCCCCAGCCCACATCCAGGCCTGTGCAGGCCTCCTCCCAGGGCCTTCCTCAGTGCACAGACTGCCTTGCTGGTGGGCACTCCTCCAGGCTGCTTGTGGGTTGTATCTGGAGTTTGGAGATGTAGGCTGGGGTTTACATGGGGTCTTTGCAGTGAGGGCAGAGCCAGGGCTAGGAAGGGAAAGGGGCAGGCTGCAGTCAGGAGCTGGGAGTGCTCTCTGCTGCCACAATTCTGACCTGGAACTTTGAGCAGTCCAAGAATACTCCATTTGAGGCTGGTCGGTTAGCCTGTTGGGGACCCAAAGCCTGGACATCTCAGTAGGGTTGAGACCATCTCTGCCAGGTCCTGGGCCACCATGCTGGAGACATTTTGGAAATCAAGTCTTTGACTCAGTGTGTGGAGGAGATGGGGGTTACCTGGGTGCCTGGGGGTGCCTGGGGGGGTGCCTGCGGGTGCCTGGGGGGTGTCTGGGGGTGACTGGGGGCTGCCTGGGGGGGTGCCTGGGGCTCTCAAGAGATCTCCAGATGGCAGATGTTGCTGACTGTATTCAGCTTGATCCGTCAAGGTCCCTGGGCTAAGGATTGGGAAACAGAGGGAAGCTGCTGGGGTCTCCCCCAACAATAGCAGATGCAAAGCTGGGGTGTCCAAATGCCTGGGCCATCTCTCAGAGGCTAGTATAAGCTAATTATTTTATCAGATGTTTTCACTGTTTTTGCTTAGGCATTTTATAGTATTCTCCCCATTTTCCATGCCCTTTTCTGAAGATGCCTTT
Source organism: Grampus griseus (assembly GCF_964374135.1). Classification (NCBI taxonomy): domain Eukaryota; kingdom Metazoa; phylum Chordata; class Mammalia; order Artiodactyla; family Delphinidae; genus Grampus; species Grampus griseus. The sequence goes on from NC_139005.1 coordinate 42,210,838, forward strand.
TTGAGAATCCTGGACCCAAGCATCTTTATACAGAGTGAAAGAATTTAGGTTTGTTTTCATCAATGATTATCCTACACTCAAACATGTGGAAATAAGTAGCTAAGCAGGATAATTATATAAATATGTGAGTTTGGACATGCATGTGTTAATTATGTATATCCTTATGTATATCGAGTCACTTGGATCTGATTTTCCCACCTGCTAGTTGTGTGACCTTGAGCAAGTTAGTTAACCTCTCTAAGCCTCGGTTTCCTCATCTAGTAGCTCTCTGGATAAACTCTAAGAACGCTTCCACCCCTAAAACTCTGGTACTTACCCTCTTTGCTCTTCCATCCTTATTCTGCGTTCACACGGGGGCACTCATCTTCTTCCCAAAATGTCATTTCTGTTCCTGCCCCTCTACTTTTGCCTTCACTGTTTCTGACGCCTAGGATTCCCATATTCTTCATCTCTATGCATTGAGAACAGCATTTGTCAAGGCTAGCTCAAGTGCCACTTCATCCAGGGGGCCACCGCCCCCAACTCATCCTGCGAGAAGACCCACCTTGAAAGCTGGAAGGGAACCTGGCCATTCACTCAGCCCAACCCTCTGATTTAACAGACAAGGAAACAGAGCAAAATGAGGCAGTGACCTAGAGACAGAGTCAAATGTCTTTTTACCTCTTCGCCTCTGGGTCCACAACCCTCAGGGCCACCCTTATAACTTGCACTTATTATTGCTTCTATAGGTCTCTATGCCTCCCTTAGATCACAAGACCTCTGAGGGCCAGAATCATATTGTATTCATTCTATTCCCTACCTCCACTCCTGCCCTGCACCAGCTCTCTCTCTCTCTCGCTCTCTCTCGCTCTCTCTCTCTCTCTATATATATATAATATATATATCTATATTTATATCTATATATATATATGGCATTAGCTCGCATGAATAGGGAGGCTGAGAAGTCCCAAGACCTACAGTGGCCAAGCTGGAGACCCAGGTGAGCCAGTGGTGTAGTTCCAGTCTGTGTTTGAAGGTCTAAGAACCAGGAAAACTAACAATGTAAATTCCAGTCCTAAGGAGAAGACCAATGTCCCAGCTCACATATTCAAGTTGGCAAATTTGCTTCTTACTCAGCACTTTGCTTCTGTTTTGGTCTTCAGCTGATTGGATGAGGCCCACCTACAGTGGGAAGAGCAAACTGCTTCACTCAACCTACAAAAAGGTTCAAATGTAAATCTCATCTAGAAGCATCCCCACAGAAACACCTGGAATAATGTTTGACCAAATGTATGGGCACTTTATGGCCCAGACAAACTGACACATAAAAATAACCAATAAATGTCTGTTTAGTTTAACAGAGAAAAGTCCCATTTTGATCCCTGCCCCAAACCCATATGTCTCATTTGAAAGCTCCTTTTGTTCTGATCTCTGACTAGTGTAGTGCTGGACCCAGTTCTGCTGGCTTACAATAGCCAATTGATAAATTTTCAAGAATTTTGTGAGCTGGTTTTTAAACATAGCCACAATTCAAATTAAATTATATCAACTTACAATTAATTAAATCAAACGCAAAGGTAAGAAACGTTTAAAACTGATAACTTCCTATTTTACTGTTCTCTAAGCTCTTGAGGTTATTTGCATCTATGGACTCTGTAGGGTGGAAATACCACACAATGATGGGCCCTTGCACATTTCTGCAACCCTGAGATCAGTGACATCGTGTTGGTAGCTTGAAACCACCACTATGGGAGCATCTATACCAAAGGAATCACCAAACACTGCAAATCAGAGCTTAATTTACTGTTTTTCTTTTTTTTCTTTTTGTATTTTTTAAATTGAGATATAAGTGACGTATAACATTATATTAGTTTTAGGTGTACAATAAAATGATTCTATATACACATACATATATGTGTATACATGTGTGCACATACATGTGTATACACATACATGTATATATGTATATATTTTACTGTTTTGTTGGTTGTCTAGAGCTACACTATCTATCACGGTTGCCGCTAGCCCCATGTGGCTATTAAGCGCTTGAAATGTGGGAGGTCCAAAGTTAGACATGCTGTAAATGTAAAATACATATTGGAATTTGAAGACTTAGTATGAAAAAAGCATGTAAAATATATCATTAATCATGCTTATATTGGTTACACGTTGAAATGATAATATTTTGTATATATTGGGTTAAGTGTAGTACATTATTAGAATGAATTTCAGTTGTTGTTTTTTTTTTTTAGTGTGGCTACTAGAAAATTTTAAATTGTATGTCCGGCTTACATTACACTTCTGTTGGACAGCTCTGGCCTAGATTTAATGAAGTGATGGTGAAAATGTTATGCAGATTAAACTTAAAAGTGTGTCCTGTCTGTAGCCATTACATTGTGGACAGCAAAAAAAAAAAAAAAAAAGTGACCAAATAATCTTCCAGGATTCATAAGCTGTTACCTGATTCAGCCATGAAGTCACTCACATCACTGAGGAAAAAGGGAAGCTCTAACTACCATCTTCATTGTTTCACTTTCGTCTTAATCATTAGCATGAAAATATGAACTAACGTTCCTGTCAGAGTTATACTTGTTTGTCAGTTGTAACCACAGGCTGGTGATAGATGTAAGAACTTAACAAAAATCAATTGAAAGCATTTCGTGAGAATCAGTAAGCTATTACAAAGTTTATAATAAAGAGTATTGAATATTTTATTATTATTTATAACTTCTGTGTTACACACCTTATATATCAGTAAAATGTAAAATTATGTATGTACATATATGCGTGTGTGTATTTACATATACATACATTTTTCAAAGAGCTGATTAAGCTTTAACCAGCACACCACTGTCTCTGACCCTCTTGCACCCAGGCCCTGCTCTCTGTGGTACTGACTGTCCCTCCCGAACCTTCACTTTCCAAATCTGCAGGCTTCAGCGATGTGACTGGCAGCCCCTCCTCCCTCTTCCCCGCCCAGCTTTGTTCCACTCAGGACGTCTTTTTTTCAGCCTATTCTCCTCTTACCCATCCTGGCTCACACCCCAGTTTCCAGACACCAGCCCTGAATAGTCAATCACGGTGCCATGGAGATTCCGTTCCCAGGCTTGGTGCTTAACCCGAGCCCTGCCTGCCCACTCTTGCCCTGAGACTCTGTCAGCTGGAAGTCAGCTTTGACAGTGACTCCTGGCACACCTGGCCCTCGGGGATGAAAGGTGGCCATTCCCAGCCCCGTTAGACAGGTAGGTCCGCAGCGAGGCAGAGGGGTGAATGAGCGGCAGAGAAGGGAGACTGAGCGGCAGAGAGTGGCATGGTGCAGGGGCGTGGTGTTCAGAGCTCTTGAGACACGACTCTGCAGGTGTCTTCTTCCCACCATCATCAAAAACAGCGAGTTCAGCCCTGAACACCACACAAGAAGACATTGCACCTCCCAGGCTCTGCCCACCGAGGACCCTGGAGGAAAAGACAGCTCCACCACCGAGACTACTAATAAATAGGCAGGGGGTCCATGGGGGCAAAGTAGCAATCCTGTTCAAAGTAAACGACAAGCTGAGCAACATATACGCGTCAGGAGCCAGGCAGAGCTTTAGGAGGAGATTCCAGGGGTTTGGTTTCGGGAAAAGTCCAGGGGCAAAAGCTCCATTCTGGTAGGGAGAGACTGAGAAGGAAGCCGTGGGCTCTGAAGAACCGGGCTGGTTCCCTGGCAGAGGCAGTTTCAGAAACACGGGGTCAAATACATCAGTCTGGGGGACAAGCCAAAGATGAAGGAGATAAGCACTCTTGCTGCTGGGAAATCAAATCAGGACCAGAGTCCCAGTTAAACTCTAATTACCTGTGTTTCCTAGCTATCATTATCCCTAATAATAATAATAATAACAATAATAATAAAACTAACGTTTATTGTGGGCCTGGTATTTTATGTCTTAACTACAACAATGCCAGGAGGTGGTTATTATTATTCCCATTTTTGCAGAAGAGAAGCAGACACAGGGTATAAGGCACTTGCTGTGAGGCGCAGCCCTGCCGGGTGGAGTCTGGGACCAGTGCCCGTGCCCCTCCCTGCCCAAAGACATCCCTCTGCAGGATCATCACTGTTAACACTCCTTTCATTCCGTAGCTCATTTTTCTACAGGCTTCCCGTTTATTGTTCCTTTTGATGATTTTCTCAATGGCGTGTAGTTGACAGAGCACTTTTATTCTCATTGTTTGGATGAGGGCCTAAGATAGGAAAAGGTCGCACAATAAATGCTGAGACAGGGCCCACACTTGAAGCAGTTTTTACTGGTCTGGAGCTAAGGGAGTGCCAGGCAGTAAGTTTCTCAGGTGGCTAGCAATTTAAGCCTTGAGGATTGAACTTATTCTGAGAGCACGTCCTTCCTACTGTTAAATGGTCCTTTTCTTTTATGAAAGGATAAAGGCAGTGGATGGTACAATCTGATTTGAAATCCAGCTGGATCGTGGACTCTGAGCATGGCGCTCTCTCACCACACACCTCTTCCGGGCAGGGGAAATTAATCCAGTGCACTTAGGCTGCTTAGAAAATACGAAGGATCCCCGACCTCCATCATCCCTGACTGTGGAGGAAAGGGTGTCAGAGGAAACGCTGGGCCTAAGCTGCCCTGCCAGCTGAGGACATGCAGAGGGAATACCCCGGTCTTTCTGGCTTCAGAGGGTGCGGTGTCCCCACCAACCCTTCTTTTCAAACCTGCCTCATCCTGCATGGGGCCCCTTGCCCTGACGCTCCATTTGCTGACTTGAGGTTGGCGATGGGGGTTGGGCAGGGGAAGTCAAACAGGAATCTTCCCACCATGCATCCATCCCTCAGGCAGTCAAAGCCATGATTCATCCACCTTTTATTTGCTTCGAGGATTTTCTATGGCAACCTAGAAGTCCCTCTTTCCTGATTTGGCTGGATGCCAGGACTATCTATGAGCTGTTCAAACAAAGAAAAAAATCAGGACCAAGTGAGGGGAGCTAGTTCCTAGAGGCTAAATATATTTTCTATACCTTGTAATGGAAATAATCCTTGGATTATTATTCCATTATTATTATTATTATTATTATGCTTCTGAATTATCTGTTCTGTGGCCTAGTCTTCATTTTGGATTGCTTTTCCTCCCTCTTCCACCAGCACTGGCAGCGGCCAGTGATTGTATTCAGTCTAGAATGGGGGAGCAGAAAGAGCTAAGGCAGAGAAAGGGTTGACACCTAGACTTGAAAATATCTTGTCTCCTCGAGCTGGTGTTGATAAGCCCACAGTTGATGAGATTTGGGCCAGTGGGGTTAGGGTACAGGACCCGAGAATCTCCAGCCCTGAGAGGCAGCAGGTGAGTGATCCAGACGAGAAACAGTCTTCATTGCCGGGCAAGGTAATGCACGCAGGGTAGGGAACCAGGTCCTGTGTGGCAGGAGGGGTGGCGGTCAGACAGGAAGCAGAACTTTTCTAAGGTCAGGTTTTGAGACATGAAGACTCCAGAGTCTCCTCAGAAGGCGCTCAAGAAAAATGGGGATGCCTCTGTCGGGGGTGGTGACAGAGGTGATGGCCGTCTCCAGCTGGCTGCGCTGGCTACCACACTGATGCCTAGACAAAGGACAGTGCCCTGAAGAGCTGACTTGCTTGGCCGGGGCTGTCTCCTTCATGTATCTCCAGATTCTTCTTGCTGATCTAGGGTTTCATTTTGATGCTTCTGCTCCCAGAGCCCAGCCAGCCTCTCGGGATAAACGGCCCGCCCCCATCTGCTTCAGCCCCATTCCCTCCAAAAGTTCCCTCCACACCCCTCTCCTGGGCCCACCTCCACCACCGGCTCACAGCCTCCCTCCTCATCCACTCCTGCTCCAGGGGCAACACCACCCCACTGCCCTGGCCGCCTCTGGCATGGGAGATTAGGACTTCAGGAGGAATTTGATCAAGGTGCTGCCTTGACGATGCCCACTATTGAGGGAATGAGCTTCTGTGACTGACCAGTGACAGTGTGGCCACAGTCTCTGCAGGAAGCTTGCAGTATGTAAAACTGAGATGGCTTACACAGCAGTCAGGAGGTGGAAAGGGAACCCAGCCCAGTGCCTAGGACTCAGAGACGTCAGGCTTCGAATGACGGAATATGATGAAAGTTCCAACAAAGAGCAGGCAGGGAGCCCGTGGGATGTCAGTGTAGGGCGGGAACAAACACACAGCAGCTGAGTGGGCAGAGCCAGACAGTTTCCACACCAGGAGGCATGGTGGCGATGTGCAGAGAGTGGGCTTTGGAGAGACAGAGCTCGTGGAATCCTGGCTCCAGGTACTGGTTCTGTGGCCCTGGATTTAGCATGTCTGTCTTAGGAACAACACCTGCCTCAGAGAGGTGTCCAGCCAGAGGAGATTCTGATCCAGTAGTAGGGGCTCTGTAAACATTAGTTTCCAATCCCTCCCCTCAGACTCCCACCTGGTACTCCGGGCCTAAAGTATAGGAGAGGGTCTAAGGGATGAGGCTTCACAGATGGAGAAAAGAAGCTGGGCAGGGGTCAGTGTCGGGAGGATTCAGCCCCTCGGCAGGACCCCTGGGTGCAGCGTGGAACCCCTTTTCCTCTCCTTGCCTTCCAGAGTTGTCCAGAGGGTACCAACATCCACATCTACAGCCTGACTCCGAGCGGCCCCTGATAGTCCCCCAGCTGGGCCACTGCTATTCCTGGCCTTCCTGCTGCAGGGGCCTCCAGTGGGGTGTCCAAAAGGCTGGCTTCTGTCAGGAGCCATGATGGCAGCCCGGAGTCAGGGCCTGCGGAGAGGTGGGGGGTACGTAGTCCACCAGCTTGTGCTGAGTGCAAATGGTGTGCCAGGCACAGGAGTTCAAAAGAGTACGATTCCGTCCCTGTCACTGGTTTTGGGGGAGGTGATGAGTAAGGTGGGTAGGGGAGCAGAGACGATGTTTCAGAAAGCAAGGGACACTCACCAAGTATCAAAGGCCTTCACTATTAGCATTTGAGGAAACGAACACATGATGACTCCTCTCTTTCCTCTTCTCCCATAGTCACGGACAACCACAACCTCTATACCCCTAGGCTGCCATCCTAGCCCTGCCCTTGCCCCTCAGACCCACTCCAGGCTCCCTCTTGCACAAACTATCCTGTCCAGTGGAGCTTTCCAGCTGTTTCTAGGGCTGTCTTAGACCAGTCTCCAGCCTAAGAGCTGCCCTAGCAACTCTGTCACACCTGGTGATTGACCTTCTGACATTCCAGTTCCTCTCTGCAGGCTGAGGTATTGTGGGAGAGGTGTCAGGTGGGCCCTGTCACCCCCTTCCCACTGTGGGAGCCCACTGAAAGTGTCCTGGGCCCTGGACCTGGCCCTTTAGTCAGGGAGGGACACAGCTCTGTGCCTCATAGTGTTCTGTGTCTCCCACTCTCGAGTCAGTCTCTACAACCGCATCTCATACTTTAGTCATTTGCACCAGTTTTTCCTCCACCTGCGTTCTCCCTGAGTGGTTCTTCCTGCCTGTAGGACCAGAAGCTTCCTGGTGCAGGGACTATAAGTTTGCTTTCTCTTTCTCCTGCATCCATTGCACAGAGCATCCCTTCAATGTGAGGAAGACAGCAAAGTGGGACAGATCTGGGGGCAGGACTTGAGGCCCATCACAATGCTCTTACAGCCCTGGGATCAGCTCCCTTCCTGCCCCTCACCCTCTGCTTGTGCCCACACCCTGCAACACACCGTCACTCGGCACAGGGCCATGCCTTTTACTTGACCCAAAAGGCTAGGCTATTAGCCTTTTGGGTGGTATGATATGAGCTTTTTCAGCTTCCCAACCCCATGTCCCCTTCAGAGCTCATCCTTCCATCTCTAGTACCTTGATACCATCTCTACTCCCTTATTCCAAGACCTTGCTACATTGGCTGGAATTTGTTTTTGTTTTGTTGGTTTGTTTGTCGACATCTCAAAATCTACTTTATTTTTCTTGTTGATTTACTACGTTGTGTTAATTTCTGCTGTACAAAATCAGCTGGAATTTGAACCACTCTCTCCACTGAACACATTCCCAGAGACTATAAATACGCACCATGTGCTCCTTACCCTGTACCTCATACTTCCCCATCTGCCTCTCTCCCTTCATGGTCAAGTTGACTCCAACCCACCCCACTCCCACTTCAATAGGCCTTCTGCCCAACTCTTGCCTGAGCCCACTTAAGCCAGGTCTCCTCCCATCCCCATCACTAGACCCAAAGCTGTCTTTTGGTTCTTTCCCTTTCCTGGCCTTTCTGCAATATTTGCCCCTCTTGATCCTTTTCTTCTTCAAGAATTTTTCCTTTCTTGACTCCTGAATGCCTTCTGCTGTTCTCCGCCTATCTCTCCAATCACTCCTCCTCAGTCTCCTTTGCTGGATCTTCCCCCTTTGCCCCAGGCCTCTGTTATAGACCCCTTAATTATCTCTCTGGGTGTCCTCTCTGTCCCCAAATTCTGATGCTTCCAAATCTGAATCCCAGGCCTGACCCTTTTTAATTCAGTCACTTACTGGACATCTCCATTTGACTGTACTACAGGTACAACTCAGCTTCTCCAAGCCTGAACTCCACGTCTTCCTTTCAGAACCTAATCTTCTTCCTATATTCCCTTTCCCTGTAAATGGTGTTACTGCCCAGTCACCTAAGCTAGAAACCTCAATGTCTCCCTAGACTCTTATCCATCCCCTACCCACAGTCACTATGGTGGGCAGATTCCAACGTGGTCCCTGTTGATTCTTCCCCTCCCTCCTCTCCCTGAGAAGAGTCCCAGCACCTCGGGAAAATACCCAACTGCCCAGATGGGCTTGTCCCACCATACAGAAACTTAACAAAGTTCCAATGATGAAACCAAAAGGAAAAGAAAGCCCAAATCAGAAAACATTACTCTAGATACAAATGCCCTTCATCCCTTTACTCTGGGCTTGGCTCTCTCCATGAAATCTCCTTCTGGGACTTAGTAGCCAAATTCAGGCAGAAACAGTTCAGTTATTAGGGAATTTAAAGCTCTCAGGTTGGAAGAGATGTCCAAGGATCAGTAGCATGAGCTACACCTGCAAGCTCTGTAGAAATGCAGACTCCTAGGCCCCAGCTGGGCCTACTGAAGCATAAGGTGCATTTCAGCAAGATCCCCAGAAGACTGATATGCAGAAGAAAGTCTGACAAGCATTGGTCTAGTCAAACTGTCCATCCAATTCTTAAGTCCCCTATAAAACCGATCAAGAGTTGTTGAGTCTGTTCTTGAACATCTCTAATAATGGTGAACACCCTATGTCTTAAAGCAGCCCATTCCATCTTGAGTATGGTTCATAACAGTCCTCACGGCATGATTCCCCCACTTCGTTCTTGTCCTTGGCTTCCTCACTTCCCATCCCTTAGTGTCACTTTATCGTGGCTCCAGGGACTCAATACCTATAGCAAACACCCCAGGAATTCACCCCAAGCCCAAATTATAGGAACCCACTCTGAAGGTCAAAGGAGATCCTATTTCTGTGAATCTCCCTGCCCAATTTTTATTAACCTTCCTGCCTGATGTCATTTAAACCTGGATTTCAGCACTACAGACCTTTGACCTGGAGCTCTCAGAAGACAGAGGGAGCCCAGCTGCAGAGCACTGCAGGGCCCCCTGGTCTTCCAGGGCCCGGGCCTCCCTCCTGCACACCCCCACCCCGACCATATTCTCCTACTGGGATGATGCAGCCCGGTCCAAGAGCCGCTTGATGCCCGTGGACAGGAACATGGATGTGTCTGAGGCCCAGGCCTGTTGGTCCCCTCCTGCAAGGCGGTGGGAAGCTCAGCTCCAGGCCAGCAGGCCAGCTCTCATGACACAGTAGCATGAGGGACTCCCTGACTTAGGGCACACTTCATACTCCGAATGCACATAACCAAGTCTTTACCCTGTTGGTCCCCACACCAGATGGATTTGGGGATCCAGCAGGAATTGTTATGACAGGTAGGAACCCTTCAGGAGCAATGAATTTGGAGTCAGTGGCCTGGGCCAGGCTCCATCACTTACCCCTTCTGAGGTTCAGTTTTGGGGTGTGTAAGTGGGAACCGGACATGAAATGTGGTCCTGGGGGTGGGGGAAATGGAAACAGCTCAGTAGCTGAGGAAAACCAGGCCACGTTAACTCCAAGGGCACCTTTAGCCCCATGTCAACCGACTCAGTTACAACTCTGACCCGCAGGGCCAGCCCCGATGGGACCCCCTGGGAAGCAGCTCTCCTCACAGCCCTTCCGTCTGAGCCTCCAGCTCCCTGAAGGCCCCTCCACATGGGCCTCATCTCTATTACAGTGAGCCCACACCTCTTTTCCTTGCCTTGAATGTCTCCAGAAACCCTGTTCCTTCCCTCTGCTCCTCCTGGGCTTCAGGGAGCAGAGGCTTGAGTGGGGAAGAGCCGACTTGCTACATGTGATGTACTTCCTGCTTCCCCAGACAGCCTCTGCCCTGCCTCTCCCTTGGCTGCCCTCTCCCGAGCCTCCCTGAGTTGCCGCAGACCCACCTGCACTCCTCCACCCACGGACGCCACTGAAGGCTGTGAAGTGCTCACCTCTCTATGACTGTCCAGCATCCCCTCTGCTCCCGAGGCTACCCAGGTCCCTAACCCGCCAACCTGAAGGGAACACCCCCCTCACCCATGTGGGAGATCAATGCCATCCTGCCATGGATGTGATGGAAAGAGCACCGGGCTTTGGGGTCTGAGCCTGGCTCTGCCCCTGACAACCTAGTTCACCTTAGACGAGGCCCCTGCCGCTCCCTGTGTCTCAGTTCACTGGTGAAATAGAGAGGTTCCTGCTATGTAGCACAGAAGGGCCACCACATTAGGACCATGGGAGGAGTCAGGGCAGCACCGTGCCCCCTTCCACATTGACCCTGAGGTTGATCTCCTCCTGGAACCTGCCAGGAGGGAGGAGCAGGCACGTGGCAGCACTGCCAAGGACAAAGTATCCAGATTCATGCACTTGAGCCAAAGCCCTGACCCCACTCTCCCCTCAGCCCTCTAAAATTAGGCAGGCAAGGGACAGGGTACCTTCAGGGTCTTCTCCAGCCCAGGGTGGTTGTTGATAGACAGGGGATCTGAGCCTCAATTTTTTTTTCTGTAAAATGACAACAGAAGCATTCCCTCACACTCAGTGCTGTTCAGACAGTGGGTGTGAAAGTATTTGGTAAACTGTGAAGCGACAGGTGGGCACCAATGAGAGAGGGCATCGTGTGCTGTGACTCACTCCACCTGCAGCCATGGCAGGCATTACTAATCAATCACACCCTTCTTCCCTTCTGGATGGTTAAAGCCACACCCTAGGCCTATAGTTCTTAGCTATGGCCACTCCCTTGAACCACATCACTAACTTTCAAAAGATAACAGTGAAACTTTGGCCTCATCCCAGTAGTCTGACTTAATAGGTTTAGAATAGCGGCTCAGACATCAGCATTTTAAAAAAGTTCCCAAGTTATTTTTCAGCCCATATTGCTCTTGGCAACCACAATCCGATGACCACGTAGACTCATGTAACATAGTGGCTACCCTGCTTGCTAGTCATTTTCCTTAGTCCCTTCCCCAGAGCACTGTCTTTTTTCCCAAACTGTCCACCAAGTCCTGTCTGGTCTGTAATGCACATCCAGCCCAGCCCTCTCACCCTCAGACCTACCAAGCTAACTCAGGTCCCAACTGTGGGCTTCAGTGTGGGGCTCTTGACTGTCTCCTGCAGGAAGCTCCACTCAGTCTCCAGCACCTTGATCTGCTGTTCTAAAAAAGAGACGCAGTACCCAGAATCACCTTCACACCCAGGAGACCGCTGGGAGCCCTGAGGCAGAAAGGGCTGTGGGAGAGTTCTTAATTCCACCACAACCACCAACCACAATATGGGTGATAAAATGGCAGCATCTAGAGAAGCACCCTCGATCCCCATATTTGAGAATCTAGCATTTCTTCTAAACCTCTCAACTGGGAAGTTCTTTCTGATATCCCACCTCAGTCCTTACTGCTGCAAAGGGAACAGGGTGGCAGGGGCAGCAGGTGTGTGTGCATCCTTTGCTGAAGAAATGGCAGGGTCTCAAACCAGTTCTGGAAACACACACACACACACACACACACACACACACCGGCTAACCGTACCTAAACAGGTAGGGTTTAGGGTACAAGTTAGGGTACGACAATGGGTTTAGAGTTACTGTACAGTTTAGGGTAAGGGTACGAGATAGGGTAAGGGTTAAGGTCAGGGTTAGGGAATGGGTATGGTTTAAGGTACAGGTTATGGTATGACAATGGGTTAGGGTTAGGGCACATGTTAAGGTACAGGTTAGTGTTAGTGTACAGGTTAGTATTAGGGTACGGGTTAGGGTAAGGTTTAGGGTTAGGGAACGAGTACAGTTTAGGGTTCAGGTTAGGGTACGACAACGGGTTAAGTTTAGGGTAGGTGTTAGGGTACGGGTTAGTGTTTGTCTATGGTGTAGGATTAGGGTACGGTTTAGGGTAAGTGTTAGGGTTGGGTGTAGGGTTAGGGAACGGGTACGGTTTAGGGTACAGTTTAGAGTACGACAAAGAGTTAGGGTTAGGGTACGTGTTAGGGTACAGGTTAGTGTTAGTGTATGGTTTTGGATTAGGGTTAGTGTTACGGTAAGTGTTAGGGTTAGGGTTAGGGTTTGGGAATGGTTACGGTGAAGGGTACAGGTTAGAGTATGACAACGGGTTAGTCTAAGGGTATGGGTTAGTGTACGGGTTACTATTAGTATAAAGGTAAGGATTAGGGTATGGGTTAAGGTAAGGTTTAGGGTCAGGATTAGGGTGAGGATTAGGGTTAGGGAATGGGTACAGTTTAGGTTTAAGATTAGGATATGAGAACGAGTTACAGTTACGGTATGTGATAGGTTCCAGGTTAGTGTTAGTGTATGGGTTAGGATTAGTGTATGTGTTAGGGTAAGTGTTAGGGTTATGGGTAGGGTTATGGTTAGGTAAGAAGTATGGTTTAGGGTACAGGTTAGGGTACGAAAATGGGTTAGGGTTATGGTACATGTTACGGTATGGGATAGTGTTAGTGTACGTGTTAGGATTAGGGTACAGTTTAGGGTAAGGGATAGGGTTAGGGTTAGGGTTAGGGAGCGGGTATGCTTTAGGATTCAGGTTAGGGTAAAACAATGTGTTAGTGTTGGGTACGTGTTAGGGTACGGGTTAGTGTTCCTGTACAGGTTAGGATTAAGGTACGGGTTAGGGTGAGGTTTACGGTTAGGGTTAGGGTTACGGTTAGGGTTAGCGTTAGGGTTAGGGTTAGGGAAAGGGTACGGCTTAGCGTACAGGTTAGGATACGACAACGGTAGAGGGTTAACATACGTGTTAGGATAAGTGTTAGTGTTACTGTACGGGTTAGGAATAGGGTTCGGGTTAAGGTAAGGCTTCGGGTAAGGGTTAGGGTTAGGGTTAGGGTTGGGGTTAGGGAACGGTTATGGTTTAGGGTACAGGATACGGTACGACAAAGGTTTAGGGTTAGCGTACATGTTAGGGTACTGGTTAGTGTTAGTGTATGGGTAAGGAATAGGGTACGGGTAAGGATAAGGCTTTGGGTAATGGCTAGGGTTAGGGTTAGGGTTAGTGTTAGGGAACCGGTACGGGTCAGGGTAGAGGTTAGGGTACGACAACGGTTTAGGGGTAGCATACGTGTTAGGATAAGTGTTAGTGTTACTGTACGGGTTAGGATTAGGTTTGGGTTAGGGTAAAGGTTAGGGTTAGGGTGAGGATTAGGGAACAGTTACAGTTTAGGGTACAGGTTAGGGTATGACAATGATTTAGCGTTAGTGTAAGTGTTAGGGTATGGGTTAGTGTTAGTGTACAGGTTAGGATTAGGGTACAGGTTAGGGTAAGGCTTCAGGTAAGGGTTAGGGTTAGGGTTAGGTTTAGGGTTAGGGAACGGGTACGGTTTAGGGTACAGTATAGGGTATGACAATGATTTAGGGTTAGTGTACGTGTTAGGGTATGGGTTATTGTTAGTGGATGGGTTAGGATTAGGGTACGGGTGAGGGTGAGGTTTTGGGTAAGGGTTAGGGTTAGGGTTAGGGTTAGGGTTAGGGAACGGGTACGGTTTAGGGTACAGGTTACGGTATGACAAAGGTATAGGCTTAGCGTACGTGTTAGGGTACAGTTTAACATTAGTGTACGGGTTAGGATTAGAGTACGGGTTAGAGTAAGGCTTCAGGTAAGGGTTAGGGTTAGGGTTAGTGTTACGATTAGGGAAAGGGTATGGCTTAGCGTACAGGTTAGTGTATGACAATGGTATAGGGTTAGCGTACGTGTTAGGATAAGGGTTAGTGTTATTGTACGGGTTAGGATTAGGGTTCGGGTTAAGGTAAGGCTTCGGGTAAGGGTTAGGGTTAGGGTTAGGGTTTGGGAACTGATACGGTTTAGGGTACAGGATGGTGTATGACAAAGGTCTAGGTTTAGCGTATGTCTTAGGGTACGGGTTAGTGTTAGCGTATGGGTTAGGATTAGGGTACGGGTAAGGATAAGGCTTTGGGTAAGGGTTAGGGTTAGTGTTAGGGAACGAGTACAGCTTAGGGTAGAGGTTAGGGTATGAAAACGTTTAGGGGTAGCGTACGTGTTAGGATAAGTGTTAGTGTTACTGTACGGGTTAGGATTAGGTTCGGGTTAGGGTAAAAGTTAGGGTTAAGGTTAGGATTAGGGAATAGTTACAGTTTAGGGTACAGGTTAGGGTACTACAAGGATTTAGCATTAGTGTAAGTGGTAGGGTATGGGCTAGTGTTAGTGTATGGGTTAGGATTAGGGTATATGTTAGGGTAATGATTCGGGTTAGGGTTAGGGATAGGGTTAGGGAATGGATATGGTTTAGGGTACAGGTTAGGGTACTACAAATGTTTACGGTGAGTGTACGTGTTAGGGTACGTGTTAGTGTTAGTGTACGGGTTAGGTTTAGGGTACGGGTTAGCATAAGACTTAAGTTAAGGGTTAGGGTTACGGTTAGTGTTAGGGTTAGAAAACGGATATGGTTTAGGGTACAGGTTAGGGTACGCCAACGGTTTGGGGTTAGCATATGTGTTAGGGTACGGGTTATTGTTAGTGTACAGGTTAGGATTAAGGTACGGGTTAGGATAAGGTTTCGGGTAAGTGTTAGGGTTAGGGTTAGTGTTAGGGTTAGGGTTAGGGAATGGGTACGGTTTAGGGTACAGGTTAGGGTACGACAACGGTTTAGTGTTAGTGTACGTGTTAGGGTACGGGTTAGTTTTAGTGTATGGGTTAGGATTAGGGTACGGGTGAGGGTAAAGCTTTGGGTAATGTTTAGGGTTAGGATTAGGGTTAGGGTTAGGGAACAGGTATGGTTTAAGGTACAGATTAGGGTACGACAATGTGTTAGGGTTAGTGTATGTGTTACAGTACAGGTTAGTGTTAGTGTACGGGTTAGGATTAGGGTACGGGTTAGTGTAAGGCTTCGGGTAAGGGATTGGGTTAGGGTTAGTGTTAGGGTTAGGGTTAGGGTTAGGTTTCGGGAATGGGTACGGCTTAGGGATCAGGTTAGAGAACGACAATGGTTTTGGTTAGCGTACGTGTTAGGGTACAGGTTAGTGTTAGTTTAAGTGTTAGGATTAGGGTACAGGTTAGGGTAAGGGTTCGGGTAATGGTTAGGGTTAGGATTAGGGTTATGGTTAAGTTTAGGGAACACGTACGGTTTAGGGTACAGTTTAGGGTACGAAAATGATTTAGGGTTAGTGTAAGTGTTAGGGTGATGTTTACTGTTATTGTATGCATTACGATTAGGGTACGGGTTAGGGTAAAGCTTCTGGTAAGGGATAGGGTTAAGGTAAGCTTTAGGGTTAGGCCTACGGAATGGGTATGGTTTAGGGTACAGTTTAGTGTGCGACAACAATTTAGGTTTAGCGTACGTTGCAGGGTACTTGTTAGTGTTAGTATACGGGTTAGGACTAGGGTATGGGTTAGGGTAAGGATTCGGGTAGGGTTTCATGTCAGGGTTAGGGTTAGGGTTTGTAATGGGTACTGTATGGGGTACAGTTTCGGGTACGACAACGGTTTAGGGTTAGTGTACGTGTAAGCGTACGGGTTAGTGTTAATGCAAAGTTTAGGATTAGGGTACGGGTTAGGGTAAGGCTTCAGGTAAGGGATATGGTTAGGGTTAGGGTTAGGGTTAGGGAACGGGTACGATTTAGGGTATAGTTTAGGGTATAACAATGGTTTACAGTTAGCGTACGCGTTAGGGTATGGGTTAGTGTTAGTGTGTGGGTTAGGTTTAGGGTACATGTTAGGGTAAGGCTTCAGGTTAGGGATAGGGTTTGGGTTAGTGTTAGGGTTAGGGGACGGGGACAGGGACGGTTTAGGGGACAGGTTAGGGTACGACAACGGTTTAGGGTGAGCGTACGTGTGAGGGCATTGGTTACTGTTAGCGTACGGGTTAGGATTACGGGACGGGTTAGGGTAAGGCTTCGGGTAAGGGTTAGGGTTAGGGTTAG
Organism: Grampus griseus; assembly: GCF_964374135.1. NCBI lineage: Eukaryota > Metazoa > Chordata > Mammalia > Artiodactyla > Delphinidae > Grampus > Grampus griseus. Next base: position 42,227,251 of record NC_139005.1, read on the forward strand.
GGTTAGGGGATGGGGATGGTTTAGGGTACAGGGTAGGGTACGACAACGGTTTAGGGTGAGCGTATGTGTGAGGGCACGGGTTAGTGTTAGCGTAAGGGTTAGGATTAGGGGACGGGTTAGGGTAAGGCTTCGGGTTAGGGTTATGGTTAGGGTTAGGGTTAGGTTTAGGGTTAGGGGACGGAGACGGTTTAGGGACAGGTTAGGGTACGACAACTGTTTAGGGTGAGCGTACGTGTGAGGGCATGTGTTAGTGTTAGTGTACGGGTTAGGATTAGGGGACGGGTTAGGGTAAGCCTTCGGTAAGGGTTAGAGTTAGGGTTAGGGTTAGAGTTAGGGGACGGGGATAGTTTAGGGGACAAGTTAGGGTACGACAACGGTTTAGGGTGAGCTTACATGTGAGGGCATGGGTTAGTGTTAGCGTACAGGTTAGGATTATGGGACGGGTTAGGGTAAGCCTTCGGGTAAGGGTTCGGGTTAGGGTTAGTGTTAGGGTTAGGGTTAGGGGACGGGGACGGTTTAGGGGACAGGTTAGGGTACGACAACCGTTTAGGGTGACGTACGTGTGAGGGCACGGGTTAGTGTTAGCGTACGGGTTAGGATTAGGGGACGGGTTAGGGTAAGGCTTCGGGTAAGGGTTAGGTTTAGGGTTAGGGTTAGGGTTAGGGGATGGGGACGGTTTAGGGAACAGGTTAGGGTACCACAATGGTTTAGGGTGAGCGTACGTGTGAGGGCACGAGTTAGTGTTAGCGTACGGGTTAGGATTAGGGGACGGATTAGGGTAAGGCTTCGGTTAAGGGTTAGGATTAGGGTTAGGGTTAGGGTTAGGGGACGGCCACAGGGACGGTTTAGGGGACAGGTTAGGTACGACAACGGTTTAGGGTGAGCGTACGTGTGAGGGCACGGGTTAGTGTTAGCGTACGGGTTAGGATTAGGGGATGGGTTAGGGTAAGGCTTCGGATAAGGGTTAGGGTTAGGGTTAGGGGCCGGGAACGGGGACGGGGACGGTTTAGGGGACAGGTTAGGGTACGACAACGGTTAGGGTGAGCGTACGTGTGAGGGCACAGGTTAGTGTAAGCGTACGGGTTAGGATTAGGGGACGGATTAGGGTAAGGCTTCGGGTAAGGGATAGGGTTAGGGTTAGGGTTAGGGTTAGGGAAAGGGGACGGTTTAGGGGACAGGTTAGGGTACGACAACGGTTTAAAGTGAGCGTACGTGTGAGGGCACAGGTTAGTGTTAGCGTACGGGTTAGGATTAGGGGACGTGTTAGTGTAAGGCTTCGGGTAAGGGTTAGGGTTAGGGCTAGGGTTACGGTTAGGGTTAGGGGACGGGGACGGTTTAGGGGACAGGTTAGGGTACCACAATGGTTTAGGGTGAGCGTACGTGTGAGGGCACGAGTTAGTGTTAGCGTACGGGTTAGGATTAGGGGACGGATTAGGGTAAGGCTTCGGGTAAGGGTTAGGGTTAGGGTTAGTGTTAGGGTTAGGGAACGGGGACGGTTTAGGGGACAGGTTAGGGTACGACAGTGGTTTAGTGTGAGCGTACATGTGAGGGCACGGGTTAGTGTTTGCGTACGGGTTAGGATTAGGGGATGGGTTAGGGTAAGGCTTCGGGTAAGGGTTAGAGTTAGGGTTAGGGTTAGGGTTAGGGGACAGGGAGGGTTTAGTGGACAGATTAGGGTACGACAACGGTTTAGGGTGAGCGTATGTGTGAGGGCACGGGTTAGAGTTAGCGTACGGTTTAGGATTAGGGGACGGGTTAGGGTAAGGCTTCTGGTAAGGGATAGGGTTAGGGTTAGGGTTAGGATTAGGGGACGGGTCGGTGTAGGGGACAGGTTAGGGTATGGAAACGGTTTAGGGTGAGCGTGCGTGTGAGGGCATGTTTTAGTGTTAGCGTACGGGTTAGGATTAGGGGACGGATTAGGGTAAGGCTTCGGGTAAGGGTTAGGGTTCAGGTTAGGGTTAGTGTTAGGGGACGGGGTCGGTTTAGGGGACAGGTTAGGCTACGACAATGGTTTAGGGTGAGCGTACGTGTGAGGGCATGGGTTAGTGTAAGCGTACGGGTTAGGAATACAGGACGGGTTAGGGTAAGGCTTCGGGTAAGGGATAGGGTTAGGTTTAGGGTTAGGGTTAGGAGACGGGGACGGGGACGGTTTCGGGTACAGGTTAGGGTACGACAACGGTTTAGGTTGAGCGTATGTGTGAGAGCACGGGTTAGTGTTAGCGTACGTGTTAGGATTAGAGGACAGGTTAGGGTAAGGCTTCGTTTAAGGGTTAGGGTTAGGGTTAGGGTTAGGGGATGGGGACGGGGACGGTTTAGGGGCAGATTAGGGTACGACAACGGTTTAGGGTGAGCGTACGTGTGAGGGCATGGGTTAGTGTTAGCGTACGGGTTAGGATTAGGGGACGGGTTAGGGTACGGCTTCGGGAAAGGGTTAGGGTTAGGGTTAGGGTTAGGGTTCGGGGACAGGGACGGTTTAGGGGACAGGTTAGGGTACAACAACGGTTTAGGGTTAGCGTACGTGTGAGGGCACGGTTTACTTAGCGTACGGGTTAGGATTAGGGAACGGGTTAGGGTAAGGCTTCGCATAAGGGTTAGGGTTAGGGTTAGGGTTAGGGTTAGGGTTAGGGGACTGGGACGGTTTAGGGGACACGTTAGGGCACAACAACGGTTTAGGGTGAGCGCACGTGTGAGGGCACGGGTTAGTGTAAGCGTATGGGTTAGGATTAGGGGACTGGTTAGTGTAAGACTTCGGGTAAGGGATAGGGTTAGGGTTAGGGTTAGGGGACGTGGACGGTTTACGGGACAGGTTAGGGTACGACAACGGTTTAGGGTGAGCGTACGTGTGAGGGCACGGGTTAGTGTTAGCGTACGGGTTAGGATTAGGGGACGGGTTAGGGTAAGGCTTCGGGTAAGGGTTAAGTTTAGGGTTAGGGGACGGGGACGGGGATGGTTTACGGGACAGGTTAGGGTACGACAACGGTTTAGGGTGAGCGTACGTGTGAGGACACGGGTTAGTGTTAGTGTATGGCTTAGGATTAGGGGACGGGTTAGGGTAAGGCTTCGGGTAAGGGTTAGGGTTAGGGGACGGGGATGGTTTAGGGTACAGGTTAGGGTACGACAATGGTTTAGGGTGACCATACCTGTGAGGGCACGGGTTAGTGTTAGCGTACGGTTTAGGATTAGGGACGGGTTAGGGTAAGGCTTTGCGTAAGCATTAGGGTTAGGGTTAGGGTTAGGGTTAAGGTTAGGGTTAGGGGATGGGGACCGTTTAGGGGACAGGTTAGGGTACAACAACGGTTTAGGGTGAGCGTACCTGTGAGGGCACGGGTTAGTGTTAATGTACGGGTTAGGATTATGGGACGGGTTAGGGTAAGGATTCGGGTAAGGGTTAGGGATAGGGTTAGGGGACTGGGAAGGTTTAGGGGACAGGTTAGGGTATGACAACGTTTTAGGGTGAGCGTACGTGTGAAGGCACGGTTTAGTGTTAGCGTACGGTTTAGGATTATGGGACGGGTTAGGGTAAGGCTTCGGGTAACTGTTAGGGTTAGGGTTAGGGTTAGGGGACGGAGACAGGGACGGGGACGGTTTAGGGGACAGGTTAGGGTACGACAACGGTTTAGAGTGAGCGTACGAGTGAGGGCACGGGTTAGTGTTAGCGTACGGGTTAGGATTAGGGGACGGGTTACTGTAAAGGTTTGGGTAAGGGTTAGGGTTAGGGTTAGGGTTAGGGTTAGGGCTAGGGGATTGGGACGGTTAAGAAGACAGGTCAGGGTACGACAACTGTTTAGGGTGAGCGTACGTGTGAGGGCACGTGTTAGTGTTAGCGTACGGGTTAGGATTAGGTGACGGGTTAGGGTATGGCTTCGGTAAGGGTTAGGGTTAGGGTTAGAGTTAGGGGATGGGGACGGTTTAGGGGACAGGTTAGGGTACGACAACGGTTTAGGGTGAGCATACGTGTGAGGGCACGGGTTAGAGTTAGCATATGGGTTAGGATTAGCGGACGGGTTAGGGTAAGGCTTCGGGTAAGGGTTAGGGTTAGGATTAGGGTTAGGGTTAGGGGACGGGGACGGTTTAGCGGACAGGTTAGGGTACGACAAAGGTTTAGGGTGAGCGTACGTGTGAGGGCACGGGTTAGTGTATGCGTACGGGTTAGGAATACAGGACGGGTTAGGGTAAGGCTTCGGGTAAGGGATAGGGTTAGGGTTAGGGTTAGGGTTAGGAGACAGGGACGGGGACGGTTTCGGGTACAGGTTAGGGTACGACAACGGTTTAGGGTGAGCGTACGTGTGAGGGCACGGGTTAGTGTTACCGTACGTGTTAGGATTAGGGGACGGTTTAGGGTAAGGCTTCGTGTAAGTGTTAGGGTTAGGGTTAGGGTTAGGGGATGGGGACGAGGACGGTTTAGGGGACAGATTAGGGTACGACAACGGTTTAGGGTGAGCGTACGTGTGAGGGCATGGGTTAGTGTTAGCGTACGGGTTAGGATTAGGGGACGGATTAGGGTAAGGCTTCGGGAAAGGGTTAGGGTTAGGGTTAGGGTTAGGGTTAGGGGACAGGGACGGTTTAGGGGACAGGTTAGGGTACGACAACGGTTTAGGGTGAGCGTACGTGTGAGGGCACGGTTTAGTGTTAGCGTACGGGTTAGGATTAGGGAACGGGTTAGGGTAAGGCTTCGCATAAGGGTTAGGATTAGGGTTAGGGTTAGGGTTAGGGGACGGGGACAGGGATGGTTTACGGGACAGGTTCGGGTACAACAACGGTTTAGGATGAGCACACGTGTGAGGGCACGGGTTAGTGTAAGCGTACGGGTTAGGATTAGGGGACGGGCTAGGGTAAGGCTTCGGGTAAGGCATAGGGTTAGGGTTAGGGTTAGGGTTAGGGGACGGGGACGGTTTAGGGGACAGGTTAGGGTACGACAACGGTTTAGGGTGAGCGTACGTGTGAGGGCATGGGTTAGTGTTAGCGTACGGGTTAGGATAGGGGACGGTTTAGGGTAAGGCTTCGGGTAAGGGTTAGGGTTAGGGTTAGCGTTAGGGTTAGGGTTAGGGGACGGGGAGGGTTTAGGGGACAGGTTAGGGTACGACAACGGTTTAGGGTGAGCCTACGTGTGAGGGCACGGGTTAGTGTTAGCGTACGGGTTAGGATTAGGGGACGGGTTAGGGTAAGGATTCGGGTGAGGGTTACCGTTAGCTTTAGGGTTAGGGTTAGAGTTAGGGGACGGGGACGGTTTAGGGGACAGGTTAGGGTACGACAACGGTTTAGGGTGAGCGTACGTGTGAGGGCACGGGTTTGTGTTAGCGTACGGGTTAGGATTAGGGGACGGGTTAGGGTTAGGGTTAGGGGACGGGGACGGTTAGGGGACAGGTTAGGGTACGACAATGGTTTAGGGTGAGCGTACGTGTGAGGGCATGGGTTAGTGTTAGCGTACGGTTTAGGTTTAGGAGACGGGTTAGGGTATGGCTTCGGTAAGGGTTAGGGTTAGGGTTAGGGTTAGGGTTAGGGTTAGGGGACGGGGACGGGGACGGTTTAGGGGACAGGGTAGGGTACGACAACGGTTTAGGGTGAGCGTACGTGTGAGGGCATGGGTTAGTGTTAGCGTACGGGTTAGGATTAGGGGACGGGTTAGGGTAAGGCTTCGGGTAAGGGTTAGGGTAAGGGTTAGGGTTAGGGTTAGGGTTAGGGTTAGGGGACGGGGACGGTTTAGGGGACAGGTTAGGGTACGACAACAGTTTAGGGTGAGCGTACGTGTGAGGGCACGGGTTAGTGTTAGCTTACGTGTTAGGATTAGGGGACGGGTTAGGGTAAGGCTTCGGGTAAGGGTTAGGGTTATGGTTAGGGTTAGGGTTAGGGTTAGGGGACGGTTTAGGGGACAGGTTAGTGTACGACAATGGTTTAGGGTGAGAGTACGTGTGAGGGCACGGGTTTGTGTTAGCGTACGGGTTAGGATTAGGGGACGGGTTAGGGTTAGGGTTAGGGTTAGGGGACGGGGACGGTTTAGGGGACAGATTAGGGTACGACAACGGTTTAGGGTGAGCGTACGTGTGAGGGAACGGGTTAGTGTTAGCGTACGGGTTAGGATTGGGGACGGGTTAGGGTTAGGGTTAGGGTTAGGGGACGGGGACGGTTTAGGGGACAGATTAGGGTACGACAACGGTTTAGGGTGAGCGTACGTGTGAGGGAATGGGTTAGTGTTAGCGTACGGGTTAGGATTAGGGGACGGGTTAGGGTAAGGCTTCCGGTAAGGGTTAGGGTTAGCGTTAGTTTTAGGGTTAGAGTTAGGGGATGGGGACGGTTTAGGGGACAGGTTAGGATACGACAACGGTCTAGGGTGAGCGTACGTGTGAGGGCACGGGTTTGTGTTAGCGTACGGGTTAGGATTAGGGGACAGGTTAGCGTTAGGGTTAGGGATAGGGTTAGGGGACGGGGCCGGGGACGGTTTAGGGGACAGTTTAAGGTACGAGAAAGATTTAGGGTGAGCGTGCGTGTGAGGGCACGGGTTAGTGTTAGCGTACGGGTTAGGATTACGGGACGGGTTAGGGTAAGGCTTCGGGTAAGGGTTAGTGTTAGGGTTAGGGTTAGGGTTAGGGGATGGGGACGGTTTAGGGGACAGGGTAGGGTACGACAACGGTTTAGGGTGAGCGTACGTGTGAGGGCACGGGTTAGTGTTAGCGTACAGGTTAGGATAAGGGGACGGGTTAGGGTAAGGCTTCGGGTAAGGGTTAGGGTTAGGGTTAGGTTTAGGGTTAGGGCAAGGAGACGGGGACGGTTTAGGGGACTGGTTGTGGTACGACAACGCTTTAGGGTGAGCGTACGTGTGAGGGCACGGGTTAGTGTTAGCATACGTGTCAGGATTAGGGTACGGGTTAGGGTTTGGGTTAGGGTTAGGGTTAGAGTTAGGGTTAGGGCATGGGGACGGTTTAGGGGACATGTTAGGGTAGACAACGGTTTAGGGTGAGCGTACGTGTGAGGGCACGGGTTAGTGTTAGCGTACGGGTTAGGATTCGGGGACGGGTTAGGGTAAGGCTTCGGGTAAGGGTTAGGGTTAGGGTTAGGGTTAGGGTTATGGTTATGGAACGAGGACGGTTTAGGGGACAGGTTAGGGTACGACAACGGTTTAGGGTGAGCGTACGTGTGAGGGCACGGGTTAGTGTTAGCGTACGGGTTAGGATTACAGGACGGGTTAGGGTAAGGCTTCGGGTAAGGGTTAGGGTTAGGGTTAGGTTTAGGGTTAGGGCAAGGAGACGGGGATGGTTTAGGGGACATGTTAGGGTAGACAACGGTTTAGGGTGAGCGTACGTGTGAGGGAACGGGTTAGTGTTAGCGTACGGGTTAGGATTAGGGGACGGGTTAGTGTAAGGCTTCGGGTAAGGGTTAGGGTTAGTGTTAGGGTTAGGGTTAGGGGACGGGGACGGTTTATGGGACAGGTTAAGGTACGACAATGTTTTAGGTTGAGCGTACGTGTGAGGGCACGGGTTAGTGTTAGCGTACGGGTTAGGATTAGGGGACGGGTTAGGGTAAGGCTTCGGGTAAGGGTTAGGGTTAGGGTTAGGGTTAGGGGACGGGGACGGTTTAGGGGACAGGTTAGGGTATGACAACGGTTTAGGGTGAGCGTACGTGTGAGGGTATGGGTTAGTGTTAGCGTACGTGTTAGGATTAGGGGACGGGGTAGTGTAAGGCTTCGGGTAAGGGTTAGGGTTAGGGTTAGGGTTAGGGGACTGGGACGGTTAAGGGGACAGGTTAGGGTATGACGGTTTAGGGTGAGTGTACGTGTGAGGGCACTGGTTAGTGTTATCGTACTGTTTAGGATTAGGGGACAGGTTAGGGTAAGGCTTCGGGTAAGTGTTAGCAATAGGGTTAGACTTAGGGGTAGAGTTAGGGTATGGGGACTGTTTAGGGTACTGGTTATGGTACGACAACGTTTTAGGGTGAGCGTACATGTTACGGTACGTGTTAGTGTCAGTGTTCGGGTTAGGATTATGGGTCAGGTTAGGGTAAGGCTTCAGGTAACTGTTAGTGTTAGGGTTAGGGTTAGGGTTAGGGTTAGAGTTAGGGGACGGGGACAATTTAGGGTTCAGGTTAGGGTACGACAACGTTTTACGGTGAGGGTACGTGTTAGGTTACTTGTTAGTGTTAGCGTAGGGTTAGGTTTAGGCGACGGGTTCGGGTAAGGCTTCAGGTAAGGGTTAGTGTTAGGTTTAGGGTAAGGGGACTGGGATGGTTTAGAGTACAGGTTAGGGTACGACAAGAGTTTCTGGTTAGCGTACGTGTTAGGGTAAGGGTTAGTGTTAGCGTATGGGTTAGGATTTGGTGACGGTTTGGGTAAGGCTTCTGGTAAGGGTTAGGATTAGCGTTAGGGTTAGGGGACAGGGACGGTTTAGGGTACAGGTTAGGGTATGACAACGGTTTAGGGTGAGCGTACGTGATAGGGTACGGGTTACTGTTAGCATACAGGTTAGGATTCGGCGATGTTTTATGGTAAGGCTTCAGGTAAGTGTTAGGGTTATGGTTAGGGTTAGGGTTAGGTTTAGGGAAAGGGTACAGTTTGTTGCACAGGTTAGTGTATTACAATGGTTTAGGTTTAGCGTACGTGTCAGGGTATGGGTTGATGTTAGTGTACGGGATAGGGTTAGTGTTCGGGTTAGTGTTAGGGTAAGGGTTAAGGTTGGGGTTAGGTAACGGGTACTCTTCAGGGTACAGGTTAGGGTATGACAATGGTTTAGGTTTAGCATATGTGTTAGGGTACGGGTTAGTGTTAGTGTTCGGTTTAGGATTAGGTTACAGGTTAGGGTAAGGCTTCAGGTAAGTGTTAGTGTTAGGGTTACGGTTACGGTTAGGGAACGGGTACGGTTCAGGGTACAGGTTAGGGTACCACAACATTTTAGGGTTAGCGTACGTGTTAGGGTAAGGGATAGTGTTAGTGTATGGGTTAGCATTCGGGTACAGGTTAGGGTAAGGCTTCGTATAAGGGTTAGGGTTATGGTTAGGGTTAGGCTTTGGATTAGGGAACTGGTATGATTTAGAGTACAGGTTATGGTACGACAACGGTTTAGGGTGAGTGTACGTGTTAGAGTACGGATTAGTGTTAGTGTACGGGTTAGGATTAGGGTACGGGTTAGGGTAAGGCTTCGGGTACGTGTTAGGATTAGGGTTAGGGTTATGGTTAGGGTTAGGGTACGGGTACGATTTAGGGTACAGGTTAGTGTACGACAATGAATTAGGTAGGTTTAGGGTAACTGTTAGGTTACCGATTAGTGTTAGTGTACATTTTTGGTTCATTGTAAGGTTAGGGTCAGTTTTAGGGTTAGAGTTAGGATTAGGTTAGGGAGTGGGAACGCTTTAGGGTACAGGTTAGGGTATGACAGCGGGTTAAGGTTAGGGTATGTGTTAGTGTACAGGTTAGTGTTATTATACGGGTTAGGATTAAGGTACGGTTTAGGGTAAGTGTTACGGTTAGGATTAGTGTTAGTATTAGGAATGGGTATGGTTTAGGGTACAGTTTAGTGTACGACAGCGAGTTAGGTTTAGGATACGTGTTAGGGTACGGATTAGTGTTAGTGTACGGGTTAGGATTAGTGTCTGGTTTAGGGTAAGTGTTAGGGTTAGGGTTAGGGTTAGGGAATGGGTACTGTTTAGGGTACATGTTAATGTATGACCATGGGTTAGTGTTAGAGTATGTGTTAGGGTTCATGTTAGTGCTAATGTACGTGTTAGGATTAGGGTATGGTTTAGGGTAAGGGTTAGGGTTAGTGTTAGGCTTATGGTTAGGTAACGGGTACTTTTTAGGGTACAGGCTAGGGTACGACAATGGGTTATGGTTAGGTTACGTGTTATGGTACAGGTTAGTGTTAATGTATGGGTTAGGATTAGGTTACAGGTTAGGGTTAAATTTAGGGTTAGGGTTAAGGTTAGGGTTAGGCAACGGTTACGGTTTAGGGTACAGATTAGTGTACGTCAACTGAATAATGTTAGAGTATACGTTAGGGTACGATTTTGTGTTAGTGTACAGGTTAGGATTAGGGTACAGGTTAGGGTAAGGATTAAATTTAGGGTTAGTGTTTTGGAACGTGTATGTTTTAGGGTACAGTTTAGCATACGACAACAATTTTTGTTTAAGGTACGTGTTAGGGTACAGTTTAGTGTTAGTGTACAGGTTAGGATTAGTGTACGGGTTAGGGTACGTGTTACATTTAGAGTTAGGGTTAGGTTTAGGGAATGGGTACGTTTAGGGTACAGGTTAGTGTATGACAACAAGTTAAGGTTAGGGTACGTGTTAGGGTATGGGTTAGTTTCATTATACAGGTTAGGATTAGGGTACGTGTTAGGGTAAGTGTTAGGGTTAGGATTAGTGTTAGGATTAGGAATGGGTATGGTTTAGGGTACAGGTTAGTGTACGACAACGGGTTAGGGTTAGGGTACGTGTTAGGGTACGGGTTAGTGTTAGTGTATGCATTAGGAATAGTGTACAGTTTAGGGTAAGGTTTACAGTTAAGGTTAGGTTTAGGGTTAGCGTTAGGGAATGGGTACGGTTTAGGGTACAGGTTAGAGTGCAACAACGGGTTAGGGTTAGGGCACGTGGTAGGGTATGGGTTAGTGTTAGTGTACAGGTTAGGATTAGGTTTCGGGTTAGTGTAAGGGTTAGGATTAGGTTTAGGGTTAGGGAATGGGTATGGTTTAGGGTTCAACTTAGGGTACGACAACGGGTTTTGGTTAGTTTACGTGTTAGGGTAGAGGTTAGTGTTTGTGTACAGGTTAGGACAGACACTGGCCTCACCCTGTCAACCGGGGAAGCAAAACTTGCTTCTGAGTCTTGATCTGCTTGCCCTCCTCTACCGACACCTACTGAATGGTGGTGTTGACTTCCTGGTTGAGGGCAGCTGATGGTCGCCTCCTGGAGTGGGTTGCTCAAGCCTGGCCCTGCAGCCTTGTCTTAAGCCCCAACCACTACTCTCAGGTTCAATCCTTCAGCGCAGCCCTTCCATCCCATCCTCCAATCCCTCCACCTCCATCTCTGCAAACCCTTTGGACTCCCAAAGACTTCCCAGCTGAGTTTTGCTTGCTCTTGCTGGTCACTGGAGAATCTGTCCATCTCTCCTCCTTCCAGCCCTCCTCACCACAGGGCAGGACTGGCCACCCCAACAGTAGTTCCAGGGTGAACAGGTGTCTGGAGAGGTACCAACTGCATAGTCACTAAATTTCACAATCTGCCCCTCCCCCATCTCACTCCCCCTCAGTCCAGGCTCAGGTTCGCAGAACTCTGGTTCCCTATCTTAGATTTTCTAACAGTGGGGCCAGCATGTGTGGTTCCCACCAGCTTCACCCTTCCTTGGAGACACGCCCCCCCCGGAAGGCCAGGACGGTGAGAGTGAGGAACAGGCTGAACAAAGGCAGATACCTGTCCACCAAGCCCCTACCTTCCCTCTAGGAAAGATCCAGTTCTCCAGAAGAGGCCAGGACCCCTGTCAGGAGCAGGACCATTTCTGCCAGTGGTCACATATAACACTTTTGTTGAAAACAACAAACCAGGCTGTACACACCCCCTCTCTATGGTTTCCTTTCTTCTCCCCACGCCTTCTCCTGCCCTCTTCCCAAACTCTCCGCGCTTCACCTCCCTGCAGCCCCAGAAGTGCTTCCAGCCCCTCTGCTATGTGTGGTCTGAGAACGTCTTCTTTTTCTGCTCTACAGAGAAGATTAACCTGGAAATACAGGCTGCACAGGCGATATGCAGTGGTGTAGTGTGTCCGTGTGGGTTTGTGGTGTCTGCTCACATGAGCATCTGGACTGAGGTCCTTGTGCACACCTTAACTACTCAAGAGGCCAAGGCATCAGATCATTGCTGTTTATTGAGGATGCAGAGGGAGGGCCTTTAAGAAGAAAGGAGAAACGAACAGGCCTCCTCTTCCCTGCTTGTGCGTGCAGGAGAACGAAGAAAGAGACCCTGAGTTGTACTTGGTCCACTCAGAATGAGTCATGAGCCAGCCAGGGAAGGGCGGGGATGGCCTCGCTTGGTCGTTTGTCTTTCATTTGCCTTTTCCTGAACACAGAGCCACTCCTACCACAGGTAGTTAGTAGGAGCTGGGACAAAGGCCCCAGTGTGAGAGGGGGGCCTCAGTCTGAGACCCACGGGGCCAGAGAGAGTAATTAGTGACTGAGCCAGAGGCTGTGCAGAGGATCGAAGACTGGGAGCTGGTGGCATGGCTCGGGGACCACAGCCAAGGAGGCGAACCCCAAGCGTGTGTGGGGACGAATTTCACCAGGCTTAGTCATCCACACGTGTCCAGGTTCAGGATGACACAGGTGGGTGGCCAAGTCCAGCACTGGAGGTACAAAAGCAGGGCCAGCAGGGTGGGAGTGGGGCTGAGAGCAGGCTAGGGAGATTGCACGTGGGAGCCAGAGCTAGGACGAAGAGGTGGCGGGAGGACAGCCCTCTCTATGGACTGGCTTTCTTGGAGGGGGCACTCGGGCTGGAGCCCTTCCCCAGGGCATCCTTGTAGTCAGTGGTGCTGCTCTGGTTCTGGCCCTCCCTGCCACGGATGCTGCACACTCCAGAGATGCAGCTGCTGCCGTTGACCACATAGCCTCCGCTGACCGAGTTGGGCCAGAAGCCATAGCCACTGCTGACGCTGGTGCTGCTAATGGTGGCTGCAGGGGGAGAGCAGGGTCAACACCCCACAAGCACAGCTGGGAGTGGGACCGGACGAGGCCGCCTTTCCCCAGGACAGGTAGGGCTCTTCTTGGAACAATGAGTTTGGTGGGGGACCCAGTCACAGCCAACCCCGTCACCACTGGGGAAAATATCTCAGAGACAGCTTCCTCCATGCGTTGCCCTTGACTTGCCCAGCTTACATCCAATCTAGCTGATTCTTAACTTTCAGAGGTCCACCTCTTTGGTCCAGGTACCAATGGACCCACCTGTCATTCTGAACACTCTGCCTCTTCTATTAGTCTTTTTTCTAAACTTCCCAGCTTCCAATCTCTACCGTCTGTCCTCCAGATGGCATCTTTTGGAAGCTATGATTTAACTCTTAGCCCTGATGAGAAATCCAGAGATCTAACACTTTCAGCTTGACCTCCGAGGTCCCCCATTTACCAATTCCCCAGCCCAGGTCTCATCATAACTTGCAACCTGGCTCCCCAGGCCTCACACACACCCATACTCACCTTCCTGCACTGTGTCCTTTGGTTCCCCATCACCATGGTGATAACCTTCCTAGCTGCCCTCAGAACAGGGAGACAGAATGATAAAAAGGAAGGAGTGCTGGGCTGGGAGTCAGAAGGCCTGATTGCTGGACATGCCCTGCCATCTGGCTGTGTGATCTCAGGCAAAGTTTTCCCCTCTCTGGTCCTTAGATTCCTCATCTCCACACACAGGGTATAACTAAGGTCCTTTCAAGTCCACACATTCTACAATTCTAGGTCCAAGAACACAAGTACTTACAGATGCTGACAGGGGAGGGAAATTCTCATGACATCCTGTTAGGGGAGAAATAAAATAAGAACAAACAGTCATTCAACCCACAAGTTATTAACCTCAAAGCTAGTGCCCCCACTGGCCTAATGTGGGTTTCTGAACTCAGTAGGCACCTATGGAAATACCAGGGCTCCTTTGGCACAAGCAGAGCTCCAGAAGCTATGGGGGCCACCCCTGAATCTTTGGGGTAACCAGGCAAAAATCCATCAAACAGTAGCTCTCATGAGGAGTACTTGTGGGGATGGCATGCACACCTCCCAAGGGTCAGCCTCCCAGGCATCGAGGCTTTCCTTCTCCCAAGGGCATTGGTGATGCTGGAGTGGCTGCCCTGGGACAGCACTCACAAGCTCATCTTTTACCTGGACAATTAAGGAAGAGAGAACAAGAAGGCCTAACAGAGTAATGTTTTTTTTTGGGGGGGGGGTTGGGTAGTGTACCCAGGTACAGGCAGGGAAGTGGTGAGGACTGAATGAACCAATCAACGTAGCACAGTGTCTGGTATGAAGTAAGCACTCGTGTCTGTGTAGTATTATTAATTCTATTATTATTCTTAGCATCACCACCCCTTCTTTCCCCAAGAATTCATCTCTTCTGGATTAAGATGTGTTAGGCTTTCTCCTTTGGTCCTTCCCAAACCCCTGTGGCCTTCCTGCCAGAGCATCGCTCCCTCACCGGCACTCCTTGCTCTCCAGCAGCTTGCGGTAGGTGGCAATCTCCATGTCCAGGGCTAGCTTCAGGCTCATGAGTCCCTGGTACTCGTGCATCATCCTGGCCAGCTTGTCTTTGGAGGAGCTCATCCAGCTTGGCCCAGGCATCCTTCAGGGTGTTGTCCCCACACTGCTTAGCAACAACGATGGCCGTCTCCAGGTTGGAAGCCTAAATGGGGAATTACAGAGGTTGGAAACTGGAAGTGCTCACTGGAATCATCCACATCCAAGTCCCACTCATTCTTTGAGGTTCTGGAGCAGAGATGCCCACCTCCACCCTTCAGACTCCCTGTTCCTCTTCTAGTTGGAGCCCCTTCTGGGGTCGGCAAGTCCTTTCTTAGCTTTATCTCCACTCTGTTTAGACACTGGTGGTGATGAAAAATAGTGCATCCTGCCCCCCTGAGTTGATGGCTAATTCAGTGCCACTGAGTACCTTTCAAAGTCATTTATTTGGCCACCCTGCTCTGAGGATACAAAATGAGTAAGAGTAAGCTCAGCCTTCTGCTCTTGAGTTGTTTAAAGTCTAGGAGGACAGATCACGGGAATATGGTATTGCAGGTACCACAACAGTGGCTGCTCAGGTGCATGGAGTCACAGATGAGGGAATGGGGAAGGAGATACCCCAGGACAAACAATTTCCCAAATGCTTACCATATGCCCGGCACTGTGCTCAGCCCTACACACGGCTTTTATATAACTTGACTCATCCAGTCCTCACAACACCCTGTGCAGTGCAGACAAGTAACTTGCCCAATGTCCCAGAGCTACTAAGTGTTAAAACCCATGGGAGAGTGGAAAGAGGACTGGACCAGGAGTCAGGAGACCTTGGTTCAGATCACAACTCCACCACTTACCACAGTGCAACATTCTTAACCTCTCTGAACCCGTTTCCTCATCTGTAACAACAGGTAAGGCTTGCCTCACAGGGTCTTTGGAAGGATTCAGTGTGATAAAATGACAGGAGATGCTGCTATTGTTAATGTATATGAGAATCTTGTCTCCCCATCTACTAGAACTGAGACTGCTCCCTATGTTCCCAGGAGCAGTACTCCGAGTAAGGCCTTAATAGATATCCACAGATTTGAAGGGGTGCTCTCTGAACCCCCTTCTCCTCAATCCCTGAATCAACAAATGTTTATTAAGCAGCTACTCTGTGCCAGGCACTGTACTAGACGCTGGGCAAATAACAGGAACAAAGTAGCCAGCTCTCTGCCTCCCTCTGGTCCAGTGGAAGAAGGGACATGCAGGTGTCTGGCAATTACAGAAGCCTGACAAGTACAGGGGAGACACAAGTGCCAGGAGAGCACATTGATCAGGGCAGGAGGGGCAGAGGGATGTGGTCCTAGCCCACCCTGTCGGGTGAGAGAAGTCTTCCTAGGGGAGGGGTCTTCAAATCAGGGGTCCTTGGGGCGAGTTGCAGATGAGATGCCCCAGGGACACCTGTTCTAAGGGTTTGACACAGTCACCTCTTTGGCCCCTTTCCTCCCCTGGGCAGAGATTTGGGAGGCTGACACTCTCGGCCCACTCATCCCCCTCCAACTGTGCCTGTCCGCCCCGTGCAAAGGCAACCAGCCACCTCACCTGCTTCTTCACATTCTCAATCTCTGAGTGGATTCTCTGGATGAGCCGGGTGAGCTCTGAGATCTCATTCTTGGTGTTTTTGAGGTCGTCCCCATGCTGGCCAGCTGCCAGCTGCTGTTCCTGGAACTGGGGACCCAAAGGGCAGAGCCATGGATGGGGGTGATGAGCGTGTCGTGGGAGTACATGGTGGCTTGGGGTTGGTGATGTCATGGGAGCAGGCCACGCTGGACATTTAACTAGACATTCCGGCCCAGCCCTCATGCCTACTGGGGTCACCCTCCCCGGGCCGGCCTCAGCCCAGCTCACCTTGGTCTGGTATAGCGCCTTGGCCTCAGCCTTGCTCTGCAGGGTGATCTCCTCGTACTGGGCACGAACTTCATCAATGATGCTGTCCAGGTTCAGGTCGCGGTTGTTGTCCATGGACAGGATGACAGACATGTCACTGATGTGGGACTGGATCTGAGCGATCCCTTGAAGGGGAAACAGTGATGGTCTCAGGACTTGACTGATGGAGGCCAACAACCTCCCTCCCAAGGTAAGCAAATCCTGGTGATGCCAATTTAGAGGCTCCAAACCAAGGCTGTTGCTCTCTGGGCAAAGCGAGTTCTCTCCAGGCCCCAGACAGAGTCCTGCTGCTATGGAGATAAGGCCAGGACCATTTCCTTCCCACCCAGAGAGGAGATGAGGAGCCTCTGAGGGCTGAAATGGAGATGAGTGGTTGAGAGCTGGGGCCTGTGTGCCCCTCCCGGCCCCAGAATAGAGTTTTACCCGCTGGCAGCCCTCGGAGGGGTGGAATGAAGAGACGGACTTACGGCTTCATAGAGACACTGGAAGAACATGATCTCCTGGTCCATGGAGTCCACCTTGGACTTCAGCTCCACCTTATTGGCATAAGCTGCAACCCCTTCCTGAAAGATATCCCAGCCATCCCCAAATCACTGCCAGTGCAGCCCAGAAGGCAACACACACCCCAGCCTGGGTCCCCTGCATGGGGAAATAGCCACCTCTTCTCTTTGGGAGGTTCGTGGGAAAGGGGAGGAAGGAGCAAAAGGCCCAGCCCTGCCCCATCCTGAGAATGGGCTCCCTCGGCAGTAGGGATGGGGTGCCCCTCTAAGGAAGGGAACCCATCGAGGCTGCTGTCAGTCATCACTGTGACATCCTAGCCAGGCCCGCAACTGCAGGGAGAGCCCCTGTGTGTCACCCTCCACTGTTCTTCACTGTGGACAAACCCCGACCCCATTAAACACTCAAGAATGCCATCATCTTCTCTGCCGGTTTTATTCCCTTCTCTGGATACTCTTGCATCGCGGTTTTCCCCTGCCTTCCCCTCGCTATTTCTGAATCAGTTCACTTTCTTTGAAAGCAGAGCACACTGGCAGACTCAGCTCCTCCAGGTCCCAGGCCAGCCCCAGATCCAAGACCTGCCTACCCCTCACCTTTCTGAGAAGCACAAACTCATTCTCTGCTGCTGTCCGCCTGTCGATTTCTTCCTCATACCTGCAGGAATGCCAGTGCTCTGTCAGTTAATATGTCTCACTGAGAACCCTCGTTTGCCCAGGGAAGACCCTGAGCAAGGGCACAGATGCTGCAGGGCTGCAGAGTCCAGGGCCAGTAGGGCCAGCCAGGCAAGGAAGCCTTCCTGGAGGAGGAGATGTGATCACCAATTTTGGAAGATTATTGAAGATCCAGCTTCAAAAATGAGGAAGGAGGGCTTCCCTGGTGGCGCAGTGTTTAGGAATCCGCCTGCCAGTGCAGGGGACACGGGTTCGTGCCCTGGTCTGGGAAGATCCCACATGCCGCTGAGCGGCTGGGCCCATGAGCCAGAACTACTGAGCCTGCGCGTCTGGAGCCTGTGCTCCGCAACGGGAGAGGCCGTGGCAGTGAGAGGCCCGCGCACTGCGATGAAGAGTGGCCCTCACTCTCCGCAACTGGAGAAAGCCCTCGCACAGAAACGAAGACCCAATACAGCCAAAAATAAATATAAAATAAATAAATTAATTTTTAAAAATGAGGAAGGAGCGTGTGGCATGAATGTCCTGTAGGAAATCTCACATCGTCCTAAGTGCCAGGCTGGAGGAGGAGAGCAAGTTTCCTTTTTCTTGGGGGTGATTCTGCTTGGGATGACAAGGAACACTGCCTCCCTCCACCTCCAAAAATGTTAAGCTGGGGTAGCTGCCCACTCCTGCTTAACAAACTCAAAAGGGACAGGGACAGTCATGTAGCTACAGGGGGTCCCCTCCCAGCTCACCTCTTCTTGTAGTCCTCCACCACATCCCACACATTCCTCAGGTCCGAGTCCAGACTCATCCGGCCCCCGGACAGCGTCTCCAGCTGCTTGCGCAGGTTGCTGGTGCAGCCCTCGAGGATGGGCTCCAGGTTGTTCTTACAGTTGTTCAGGTCCAGCTGCTGCAGCAGCTCCCACTTGGTCCCCAGCACCTGGTTCTGCTGCTCCAGGATCCACACCTGGAGCCCAACACCCAGAAGTGTTGAGCCACCACGAAAACAGTCACACCTGTCACTCCCAGGGAGCTTTGCAAAGCGCTCCCCTGCATTTTCTCCTTTACGCCTCACAACATCTGCATGAGGTGGGTGCATCATTAACCCTATTTTGTGTAAACAAAACTGAGGCATAGAGAAGTTGGGCTTCTTTCCAAGGTCCAATAGTTTAATAAGTGGCAGAGCCCAGAACTGAACACAGATATGTGTCCCCATAACCCATGCATCAGATCGCTCTGAACCCGCTGTGGCCAAACCAGCCCAGGGCAGGGGAGAGCTTGAAAGTACTGGAACAGAGTCAGGCAGGGTTCATCTTTGAAAAGGTTGACCGCTCTAAAGAAGGGAGTCTGCTCTTCATTTTCTAACATCTCAAGCTCAGTGAGGCTCAACGGACCAAGGACTTCTGGGTGTTCTAAATTCCTGCATCAGCCTCCAACTGCATCTCTGCTCATGCCTCCTCCTCCTCCCTTTGTCCTGCTCCTCAGAACCATCTTCCCTAGAGCAAGCATGGCTTACGGAGCCAGATGGACAGACGGAGCTCCCCACGCCACTGTGTCCTCACTGGGCCGGGAAACTGACCAGAGCTGGTAGGTCTGCATACACCTCTCTTGTTTGGTTTGGGACTTTTCTTTAACGTGACTTCCCTTAATCGTACATGAGTGCAGCTACTGTTTAAACAAGGTTGTGTCCCTTAAAGTCAGAAGCACAGGACATTAGAAAACTGTCTGGTATTCAGTATTGAGATGGGATTGGTCACCAAACAGCTTGCGTCCAGCAGATCTTCCAGCATTTGGTTTGGTTTAACCAGTCCTGACTTTTTCATGTCCACTCATAAGACTAAGCATTGACCAAAGAGAAAACCCTACACCCAGGACACCACAATACACATCTGAACTCCACATCTGGATGACCGATAGGATGCACCCATCTTCTCCGGCTGCCTGGGGTTATGGGATTACACTCCTCTAGAGAATAAAATTATTTAGGAACCCTCCAGGCTTTTGAGCCTGTTTCCCTCTCACCCCAGGCAGACCACAATTTTCACAGAGGTGACTGTCTTCATGTCTGTCTTTCTCTCCATGTCTCCAGACTTTACTCCTTAATGAGGTTTGATCAGCCCAGCCAAAAGTCAGTCCACTCCCATCCCCCCAGACCTCAAATTTCAGAACACTTTGATCTCCTAGAGGTAAAAGGCTTAGAGGTAAGAAGCCACAGAGAAGGTGCCAGCCCCTGAAGAGAGCAGAGGCAACAAGGAATCCTCCGAGCCAGGGTCCAGAGCTGTGGGGAGGTGAGACTCTGATGGCCACTGACCATCACAACATAGGATTTGTCCTGGGCTGACTTGTCCTTGGTGCCTCATTGTCATGTGGCCAGCATAGCCCTCCAGTCCCCAGTACTAGGTCTGGAGGCAGGAGGCTGGTCATCCAACCTCACCTTCCCTACCCTGGAGATGATCTTGGGCACGGCATTACTTCCATGCTTTTGCCGACCGCAAAATGGGAGCAATCATTTCTTATCTATGGAAAGTCAGGGCCTATCTGGACTGGATGATCCCTTGAGGCCTCTTCCAGACCTTTGATTCTTCTCCTTCTCAACACCCCTACTCTAGCTCTCAGAGATAAAAACGACAATAACAATAACCACCATTTGGGGAGCACTTAGTATGTGTCAGGCATCGTGCCAACATCTTCACATGCATTTTCTTTCGTGAATCCTTCAATGACCCCAAGAGGTAGGTTAGTATCTCCATTGTAGAGATGAAGAAACAGAGGCATAGACAGGATGAATGACTCTCCACGTGTCCACATAGCTGGCTTAGCCACACAAAGTCACACAGCTGGTAAGTGATGGGGCCAAGGTGGAAGCCAGGTCTGACTTCACAACGCTGTGGAGACCTCTTCCCCACCACACTCTTCTGCTTCTCAAGAGAGTCCTTAGCCCACCAAAACTAATGCCCGTGGCCAAGCCGCCTGTGAATGACCACACACTGATGCTCCCAATCCACCTGTCAAATGACTAGCGGAGAAATCAGCTTAAAATTGATGGGAGGAGGACAGCTTCCCTGACCAATCAGGGGCAGACTCCCTCTCACTGGCTTTCCCTGTGCACAGCCTGCATGGACCCAGGCTTAGCAATAGCACCAAGCTGGCCTTCAGGAGTAAGAAGCAAGGGTCTGTCTTCTCTTTGGAGCTCCTGCCAGTAACCCTGACAAGCCTCTGCCAGTAGAGATTGACCTACCTTCTCTCGGGAAAGACTACACAGCCCCATGCTAGCTGGTTGGAGCACAGTCCCTGGGGGACTTGGCCACAATCAGAGCCACACATCTGGGGGCAGGACAGCTGTTCAGCAGGTTTGCAGCTGGCAAAGCTGAAGGTCAGCTCACCCCAGAGGAGCTGGGATATAAAGTCCAAGGAGGACTGTCCTGCCAGACACTCAGCTCTGCTCCCATCCTGCTGTTTGGCTACCAGAGAGGTGCCTTCCTGGGCAGCCCCATCCCGCTCGCTTCCTCCTTGCTCAGCTCCGTGGCCGGGACCATCTCCTTTGAGTTTTGCTAGCCATCTCCTTCCTCCAGCCCCACCCCAAGCCTCTGGCGAAGTGTGTGGACTCAGGACTCTGAGGACCCAGGTCTTGGTCCTGCCATGTGACCACGGGCAGGTCTCCCAACTTCCTAAGCCTATGTTTCCGCATCCCTAAAAAGGGGGGTGCTAATACCTGCTCCACCTACTCCCAGAGGTGTATGGGAGGCACCTTGTAAATAATAATGATGATGGTAATGATAATAGCTAACACACAGTGTGAGCTCTGCTGGGCACTGCTCTAAGCACTACACATATATTAACTCATTTAATGCTCACAGCGGCCCTGTGAGGCAGGTACTGTTGTTATCCCCATTTTACAGATGAAGATACTGAGGCACCAGGAAGTTAAGTAACTTACTGGTGGTTGCACAGCTAGTGAGTAGCTGAGCCAGGATTTGAGCCAGGGTTCAGCCCAGGCAGCCTGGCTACCGTCTGTGCTCATAGCCTCTACACTGTCCTGGCTTTCTCATGTGCAAATGTCCAGTGCAGGCGCCTGCACGGTGTGAAACACTGAGCTCACCAGCACTCACTTTTCCCTCACTCTTCTTCCTGTCCCAGACTCTCTAGGCAGCGGAACTGACCCCGCCCCCCCCCCCCCCCCCGCTCCCCTTCTCAGCCTGCTTTACTCTTTTGAAGACAATTGTAACTTCGGGACTTGGGTAGGTGTGCTTATGAGATGATTGCATGTTTCTCACATGCATCATGCTTTTCCCTGATGACATGCTCTGGGCTGTTCTTCCAGCCTCCTGCCCACCAGGGCAGGCTTGTCCTATGCTTTAAGACAAACCAAGACACCCCTCCTCTAAGAAACCTCCCCCAAGCCCTCCCTGGGTCAGGTGCACCTTTCTTCACACAACCCTATTGCCTAAGGGCTGTGTGCCTTCCTCCAGCCTAACAGTTCCCTCCGAGGCCAGGTGATGCTCTCTGCTCCTTGGACCCAGGCTTGGGATCATGATATGAATTGTGAGCACTGCTCACCAGCTGAAAGATGTTCTCCCATATGTGTCAGAGGCCACGTGGGGGTCCACATCTACATGCGAGTAGTCGTGAACACGAACTTAAGCAGAATGGTGCCCAGGGACTGGCATGGCTGTCTCGGTTGTCTGTGGCTGACAACTACTTTGATGAGTTGGTGCCTGATTATACCAGTTAAGTATTTTGAGTATCTTCCGTAGACTTGAATCTGTGAGCCAATGAGCACGTGTCTATGCGTGCTCGAAGAGGGACCAAATATACAAGGGGCTGTGGTGTAGAAGTGCACCAAGCAGGGAGGGAGGGCCAGGGCGGTGGAAATTGGCGTGCAGGAGAGGAGAGACCCTCAGCGCCTCTCTGATCTGTGCAGCACTTGCCAGATGTGAGTCTAAGGGCTGAGGGATGGAGGGTTAGTCCTACAAGTGGTGTCGCCCTGAGATGGCAGGAGTGGTGGAGGCCCTGGGAGGGAAATAGAGGCAGCTGGCAAAGGGCAGCTCAAACCTCAGAGCAGCTGCCAGATGAGACCTAAAACGTCTTAAGACACTTCCGTTCTCCAACAAGTCATGTCCCCTTCACCTTCTACAGGAAGCCTTCCCAGGCTGTCTGTGTTCAGCTGTGATCCCTTCCTTCCTCTGTAGCCCCTTGCCTGTGTCTCACCAGTGCCTCCATGCCCAGATCATCTACTGCACTGGGGCAGGGGCGGGGTGTGGTATTGAGATCTCAGAGGGTCCCCCTTGCAGCCAGGGCAGGAGCTTACCTACAGTGCAGGTGAGGCTAGAGGACAGTATTGCTGAGGGACGGGGGCTCTCACTCCCCGGACTTCCTGACTAGCACCAAGATTTTCAGGTGCCTGTCAAGGAAGGTCCTGAAAGGGGTTTGGGCTGCAGCAATGCCAGCACTACCACAGTTCCTAACCCCCAATCCTGTGAGAGGAGAGATGGGAAAGGAGAGGGAGGGGAGACAGAAGCCAGGGCCTGGGCAACAAGGAGGCTGGGCCAGCCTGGGCACGCCAGGGAGCGAAACAGCATCTCCTCCAGCTGGCAGCTCCACGGTGGGCACAGAGCCTGTCCAAAATCATCCCACACCCTCTCCGTTTTAGGGAAGAGTCTTTCCTCCAAAGGCACTGGGCTGGAAGGTGCAGTACCCGGGGCTGCTGGCAGAGGGCAGTGTATGCACAAAAAAAAAAAAAAAAATACCAGCACCGGGGCTTCCCCGGTGGCGCAGTGGTTGAGAGTCCGCCTGCCGATGCAGGGGAGACGGGTTCGCGCCCCGGTCAGGGAAGATCCCACATGCCGCGGAGCGGCTGGGCCCGTGAGCCATGGCCACTGAGCCTGCGCGTCCGGAGCCTGTGCTCCGCAACGGGAGAGGCCACAACAGTGAGAGGCCCGCGTACCGCAAAAAAAAAAAAAATACTGGCACCGAGGAGTTACTCTTCCTGCTTGCAAATTAGCAGTTGGTGACTGAATGGGACCGTGTGTCAGTGAAGAGAGCCAGTGTTCGCCCTGGCCCTGCATTTAACCCGCCTGAGCCAGGTCTCCGGGCACAGTCCTGCTGTGAACTGACTGCTCAGGAACCAGTGCACAGCTGGCAAAACACAAAAGGCCCAAAGAACATGCATTAATAGTAATTATTATAATAACAACTAACATCTATTGGCTGCAAATTATATTCCAGGCACTGTATTACTTCCATTATCCCTTTTCATATTCTCAACTCTTCTCTACGGTGAGAACTTTGACAGGTAAGGAGGTATCGTGCCTGGAAGCATGGACTCTGGGATTGGACTGTGGGTCAACTCCCAACTCTGCCACTTACTAACTGTGGGACGTTGGGTGGGTTATTTTACCCTTTTGAGTCTCAATATCTTCACGAGTGAGATCTGTATTATTAGAATTGCACCTTATAACAACTATACCTACCAGGTTGTTGGGAGAATTCATCGTTGCCAGACATAAAGTACTGAGAGAAGTACCTGGCACATAGAAAGCACTCAGTCAAGGCCAGCTTGTATCGACCCTATTTTGTAAGGGCAGGATCTTGCAGCCAGTCACAACTAGCCATTAGAAGAGCCAGGATTTGAAGCCAGGCATATGACACTCAGCCAGGACACTAGACCTACGACAGCATGTGCCTGACAGAGTCCTGGCTTATGCCTGCTGTCTGCAGATCCAGCTTAGCATGTGTCCAGAATAAAGGTGTCTCCGTTTGGTTGATAAATTCTATAAACTGCCTACATGTGGATGCATGTAAAGCACAAATTTATTAACACAAATGTGTTTCATCACTTGCACGCCAACTCATCAGGACACATGTGTGTTCCATGAGCTCGTTCTCCCCAGTGAGGGTCGGTGAGACTGAGCCATGCATATCTGTGGCAAATGTTACATTGAGTGCCAACCGTGAGCCAGACTGAGGGCCCCGGAACAGAACACGGGGTTGTGAGTGGTGGGGGGGAGGGGACAGACATGTGCGCAGCTAACGTGACACCAGGAAAATAAAGCAACAACTGTAATACGGGTTCGGGAACAGTGCTGTGGATGTGCAGGGCTCCGGTCCCCAACCTGCTGCTCACCAGCACTGTGAACATGGGCAGAGCACTTAGACATCCAGGCCTCCATTTGCTGACCTATATAGTGGGGGTACCAGGGGAATTGTTGCCACCAGCTCTAATGTTCCTTCTCATTTAATGCTTGATGACTTGATGGAGTCCACCTGGAGGGACCAGAAAACGCATGTCCATGGGAGGTGGCATTTCAGCCGAGCCAAGAAGGATGAGTGGGCTTTCAGGAAATGGGTCATGGGCATCAAGATTGGAAGTCAGATTTGCCATGGTCCTGGGGTGTGAAGAGTCCTGGCCTCTGGGAAGAAAGACTGGAGTGAGGCTGGGGAATGAAAGGGAGGAGAAGGGGTCATGGGCATCCTGAAAGTCACCCTCGACTGACACTCATCCTTGGAAGGTGGCCTCACCCTGGAGGACTCTGCCCTTCCGCACCTTGATCAAGGCGACTGTGCTGCTTCTGAGAGAACACTAACAGAAACACACATGTGCTTCAAAGGGCACCCTTCTTATTCCACTTAATTTTTCTTCACAGCAGTCATCACTGCCTGACAACGTATCCTGCGTTTGTTAGTTGCTGATTTTTATTCTCCCCACCAGACTGTGAGCTCTCTGAGGACAGGCTCTGTGCACCCGTTTGCTGACTCCACAATTCCCGGTGCCTGACAATGCCGGGTTCACCGAAGCTCTGTCTAGTGAGCCACTGCTTTGCGGACACTGTAGATACAGATGCATCTGTAAGCAAGTGGGCATGCTGGCCTCAAATGTGAGGGTGGAAAAGAATCGGCTGGAAGAAGAGGAAAGCAAGGCTGGAGTGGGGGAGTAGGACTGGGGGTGGGTTGGCAGGAGTGAGGAGGAAAGAAGGAGTGACTCTCTGGCAACAAGAGGCAGTTGCGAGTGACGCTGTGGGAGCTTTTTTTTTTTTTTTTTTTTTTTTTGCGGTACACGGGCCTCTCACTGTTGTGGCCTCTCCCGCTGCGGAGCACAGGCTACGGATGTGCAGGCTCAGCGGCCATGGCTCACGGGCCCAGCCGCTCCGCGGCATGTTGGATCCTCCCGGACCGGGGCACGAACCCACGTCCCCTGCATCGGCAGGCAGACTCTCAACAACTGCACCACCAGGGAAGCCTTGTGGAAGCTTTTGAGAAGTGCAGCAGGAAGCCGCGCTGAAGCTCGAACACCTGACAGTCTGGGGGTGATTTGGTTCCTTGATCACAGAGGCCTGAGCCTCTCTATAACGGTCGGGGGGTGGTGACTGTGCCCATCTGGCAGGTCCATTGTGTGCAATAGGTACCCCAGTGCACTGGAAGCCCCAAGCCTGCCCAGAGGCGCATCAGTAACAAATCTCTGCTGTTTATACGGAGCACCTCTCACACAAAGCCTACCTGGCCAGGACCAGACGGCAAAGATCCATGTCAACGCAGGGACCCAGAAGGAAGAAAGAGCTGGACCGAGCAAAACTGTTCAGGGCAACTCATATGTCGACATCCCGGGCAACATATTCAACACTCAGAATCAAATGATATCAATCGTTTATTGTGGGGGAAGCAGAGACCTGGACACAATCCCAATAAGAGGACAATGAGAGCTCCTTGGCTGTGAAGGCCCAGAAAGGCACAGGGACAGATGAGCTTTCCCCTGGTCGTAGGGAAGCATCCTGGATATGTGTGTTATCTCTGCATTTGGGGCAGTGACCCAGTGAAAGGTGACCAAGGAGAGGGTCACCGAGCGAGTCAGTGGCTGGACTTCCTGCATCAGAGCATTGCCCTGCTGAGGACAACAGGGAGGGGGGATGGGCTGGGATTGTGGTTCCGGAGGAAGCATTTCCTGACTTGCAAAGGGAATCTGCGGGAGGAGATGAGGACACAGGGAGGAGATGGATGAGGTCTGCAGCTTTCTGCTCACAGAGCCAGCCTTCACTTGCCCTTCATCTCGAGGCATTTTTGCTTGCACACCTGCAGCCTGAGGTTTCTGGCAGCGGGATCCTTGAACTCACTGCCACAGCTGCCTTTGGGTTTTTGGTTTTTTTGTTTTTTAAAGGATTGAACAAATGTTTAACCAAAGAAAATATATGGGTGACAAATGAGCACATAAAAAGTTGTTCATCATGATTAGCCATCAGCAAAATGGAAAGTAAAGCCACAAGATACCATTATACAACCTGTTAGAATGGCTAAAATAAAAATATCCTTTTTTTTTTTTTTTTTAGCGGTACGCGGGCCTCTCACTGTTGTGGCCTCTCCCGTTGCGGAACACAGGCTCTGGACGCGCAGGCTCAGTGGCCATGGCTCACGGGCCCAGCTGCTCCGCGGCACGTGGGATCTTCCCGGACCGGGGCACGAACCCGTGTCCCCTGCATCGGCAGGCGGACTCTCAACAACTGCGCTACCAGGGAAGTCCATTAAATGGGTTAACTTATGTATAAAAAAAAGAAAAGAAAAACTACAGAAAGGAGAACAAAGAAAACCCAAAGTCAGTAGAAGGAAAGAAATCATAAAGATCAGAGCAGAAATAAATGAAATAGAAACAAAGGAAACAACAGCAAAGATTAATAAAAGTAAAAGCTGGTTCTTTGAGAAGATAAACAAAATTGATAAACCCTTAGCCAGACTCATCAAGAAAAAAAGGGAGAGGACACAAATCAATAAAATTAGAAATGAAAAAGGAAAAATCACAACTGACACTGCAGAAATACAAAAGATTATAAGAGACTACGACAAACAACTATATGCCAATAAAATGGACAACCACGAAGAAACGGACAAATTCTTGGAAAGGTACAATGTTCCAAGACTGAACCAGGAAGAATTAGAAAATATAAACAGACATATCACAAGTAATGAAATTGAAATTGTAATTAAAAATCTTACAACAAACAAAAGTTCAGGACCAGATGGCTTCACAGGTGAATTCTATCAAACATTTAGAGAAGAGCTAATACTGATCCTTCTCAAACTCTTCCAAAAAATTACAGAGGGAGAAACACTCCCAAATTCATTCTACAAAGCCACCATCACCCTGATACCAAAAGCAGAAAAAGATATCACAAAAAAAGAAAATTATGGACCAATATCATTGATGAATATAGATGCAAAAATCCTCAACAAAATATAGCAAACAGAATCCAACAGCACATTGAAAGGATCATACACCACGATCAAGTGGGGTTTATCCCAGGGATGCAAGGATTCTTCAGTATAAGAAAGCAATCAATGTGATACACCATATTAACAAATTAATGAATAAAAACCATATGATCATCTCAATAGATGCAGGAAAAGCTTTTGACAAAATTCAACACTCATTTATGATAAAAACTCTCCAGAAAATGGGCATAGAGGGAACCTACCTCAACATAATAAAGGCCATATACGACAAACCCACAGCAAACATCATTCTCAATGGTGAAAAACTGAAAGCATTTCCACCAAGATCAGGAACAAGACAAGGATGTTCACTCTCACCACTCTTATTCAACATAGTTTTGGAAATCTTAGCCACCACAATCAGAGAAGAAAAAGAAATAAAAAGAATACAAATTGGAAAAGAAGAAGTAAAACTGTCACTGTTTGCCGATGACATGATACTATACATAGAAAATCCTAAAGGTGCTACCAGAAAACTACTAGAACTAATCAATGAATTTGGTAAGTTTGCAGGATACAAAATTACTGCACAGAAATCTATGGCATTCCTATACATCAACAACAAAAAATCAGAAAGAGAAATTAATGAAACACTCACATTTACCATCACAACAAAAAGAATAAAATACCTAGGACTAAACCTGCCTAAGGAGTTGAAAGACTTGTACTCCGAAAACTATAAGACACTGATGAAAGAAATCAAAGATGACATAAACAGATTGAGAAATATACCATGTTCTTGGATTGGAACAATCAATATTGTGAAAATGACTATACTACCCAAAGCAATCTACAGATTCAATGCAATCCCTATCAAATTACCAATGGCATTCTTCACAGAATTAGAACAAAAAATTTTATAATTCGTATGGAAACACAAAAGACCCCAAATAGCCAAAGCAATCTTGAGAAAGAAAAATGGAGTTGGAGGAATCACGCTTCCCAACTTCAAACAATACCACAAAGTTACAGTAATCAAGACAGTATGGTAGTGGCACAAAAACAGAAATATAGATAGAAAGCCCAGAGATAAACCCACACACATATGGTCACCTTATCTTTGATAACGAAGGCAAGAATATACAATGGAGAAAAGACAGCCTCTTCAATAAGTGGTGCTGGGAAAATTGGACCGCTACATGTAAAAGACTGAAATTAGAACACGACCTAACACCATACACAAAAATAAACTCCAAATGGATTAAAGACTTAAATGTAAGGCCAGACACTATAAAACTCTTAGAAAACATAGGTAAAACGCTCTTTGACATAAATCACAGCAAGATCTTTTCTGACCCACCTCTTAGAGTAACGGAAATAAAAACAAAACTAAACAAGTTGGACTTAATTAAACTTAAAAGCTTTTGCACAGCAAAGGAAACCATAAACAAGACAAAAAGACAATCCTCAGAATGGGAGAAAATATTTGCAAATGAAACAACAGACAAAGGATTAATCTCCAAAATATACAAACAGCTCATGGAGCTCAGTATCAAAAAACAAACAATCCAGTTTAAAAATGGGCAGAAGACCTAAATAGACATTTCACCAAGGAAGACATAGAGATGGCCAAGAGGCACATGAAATGATGCTCAACATCACTAATCATTAGAAAAATGCAAATCAAAACTACAATGAGGTATCACCTCACATTAGTCAGAATAGCCATCATCAAAAAATCTACAACCAATAAATGCTGGAGAGGGTGTGGAGAAAAGGGAACCCTCTTGCACTGTTGGCGGGAATGTAAATTGATACAGCCACTATGGTGAATAGTATGGAGGTTCCTTAAAAGACTAAAAATAGAACTACCGTATGACCCAGCAATCCCACTACTGGGCATATATCCTGAGAAAACCATAATTCAAAAATAGACATGTACCACAATGCTCACTGCAGCACTATTTACAATAGCCAGGACATGGAAACAACCTAAGTGTCCATCGACAGATGAATGGATAAAGAAGATGTGGCACATATATACAATGGAATATTACTCAGCCATAAAAGAAACAGAATTGAGTTATTTGTAGTGAGGTGGTTGACCTAGAGTCTGTCATACAGAGTGAAGTAAGTCAGAAAGAGAAAAACAAATACCGTATGCTAACACATATATATGGAATCTTAAAAAAAAAAAAGTTATAATGAACCTAGGGGCAGGACAGGAATAAAGACACAGAGGTAGAGAATGGACTTGAGGACACGGGCAGGGGGAAGGGTAAGCTGGGATGAAGTGAGAGAGTAGCACTGACATATATACACTACCAAATGTAAAATAGATAGCTAGTGGGGAGCAGTTGCATGACACAGGGAGATCAGCTCGGTGCTTTGTGACCATCTAGAGGCGTGGGATAGGGAGGGTGGGAGGGAGATGCAAGAGGGAGGGGATATGGGGATATATGTATATGTATAGCTGATTCACTTTGTTATACAGCAGAAACTAACACAACATTGTAAAGCAATTATACTCCAATAAAGATGCTTAAAAAAAAAGAGAGCTATAATATTAACAATGTTTAATAGCAGCCATTTATTGAGTACGTACTATGTGCCAGTCACTAAATTAAATAATTCTCCTACATTCTCTAATTAAATGTAATTCTCATGGCAATTTCTTTAGGGAATACTATTATTAACTCCTTTTTACAGATGAAGAAACTGAGGGTCATCGAGCAGAAGTAGCTTGCCTAAGTCACACTGAGTGGCAGAGGAGGACTCCAGTTGGGTCCATCCGACATCCAATGTGTAGGCTTCTCCCACGAGCTCTACAGCATGAAATCCCAGCTCCTTAGCAGACTTGAAAGGGCCCCTCTGATGTGGCTGCTGCCAACCTCCCCAGCTTCAGGTGCCACTGCCCCCTCCATCTCCACCTGCAGAACTTCCTCAGCCTTCCTCTTCACACTCCAGCAACCATGACCTACTTACACCATGCTAGTGCCTCTGGGTACCATGCCCACTCCCTCCTCTTGACTGCCTAGTAAACTCCATCCTCTCGAAACTCTGCACATGTTGCCTCCTCTGCCAGCCTTCCCTGACCTCCCTGAAGTTCCCCACTCTCCTCTGTGCTGACTCTGTCATTTCTTGTGTTGCCAATATCTCACCTGTGTTATAGTTACATTTTTTGTGGTTATGTCTCCATTAAGAGCATGGACCTGTTTCCATATCACTATCCCGAACACTAACTCATGCCAGGCACATGATAGCTACTTACTAAATATTCCTTGAATTGACCACCATTTCTTTACTGGCCCCAAGAGTGTCTTCCCTGAGACTAGTTATTTGGCCATCCAGTTCTCCTTTGGGCAATAAATAAACTGCATGTAGTTTATAAGATGGTTTCTTTAAAGCTTAGATTTTGTGAATTGCTTTACTAGCAGCTAAACACCCCTTTCAGTGAGCTAATTTTGTTTTTGAACCACAAAGATTAAGAACAAGATTCTGTTTCCATTTAACATTTATTAAGCATGAACTTTGTACCAGGAATTGCACAGAACATCTTCATGCTATCTCATAGCCTAACAGCAAGCTGGGGGTTAATTCTGCTTATTTTATAGCTAAAGAAATGACTCTCAAAAGGGTTGAGAGCTTCACTCATGATCACCACTTAGTCACGGGGACTGGGTCTGAATTCAAGGCTATTGACTTGAACTGTAGGACTCTGGACCCACAGTGACCCTGTTCAGATGCACCTGTGAGCCCCAGCCTCAATGTGTGCTGGCCTCTCACTTGCTTTTTGCTTCCTGTCATATCCTGCCAGCATAGTCATGGCCTAGAGACCTATGAGAAAGGTCTCAAACGTACATCTGAGGGACTTTCCTGGTGGTGCAATGTTTGAGAATGTTTGAGAATCTGCCTGCCAATGCAGGGGAAACAGGTTCAATCCCTGGTCCGGGAAGATCCTACATGCCACAGGGCAACTAAGTCCGTGAGCCACAACTACTGAAGCCCGCACGCCTAGAGCCCGTGCTTCACAACAAGAGAAGCCACCACAATGAGAAGCCCACACACCACAGCAAAGGGTAGCCCCTGGTCGTCGCAACTAGAGAAATCCTGCGCACAGCAATGAAGACTCAACGCAGCCAAAAAAAAAGAAGGCTCTGAGCACAAGAGTGTTTGGAAGCTGAGTGGCGTGTAACAGAGATGCCCCCCATGCTTAAAACACAACTCGTACATATACATCCACAACCATGTTCAACCCAGTGAACCTTCCCCAGGCACCAAGAGAACGTGGCTCATTACTTGAAACAAAATCTACCTTTGACCTTTTCCCAGAGAACAAGGAACAGCTATAACTCGAGCCCCAGGTTTTCTGGAACTGGTCTTCTTCTGCCTCTTGGCCAGTTTTAAATTTTGCCACAAGACAAATGTTGACTCCCTCTCTCTGCTGAGAATCTGAACGTTCTCAAAGGTTTTCCATTCACCGGTGCATTCATCTGAGAAAAGCATGACTTCAAAGGTGCATCTGGGGCTTCCCTGGTGGCACAGTGGTTGAGAGTCCGCCTGCCGATGCAGGGGACACGGGTTCGTGCCCTGGTCCGGGAAGATCCCACATGCTACAGTGTGGCTGGGCCCGTGAGCCATGGCCGCTGAGTCTGCATTTCCGGAGCCTGCGCTCCACAACGGGAGAGGCCACAACAGTGAGAGGCCCGCGTACCGCAAAAAAAAAAAAAAAAAAAAAAAAAAGATGCATCTGCTGGGGATGGGAGACAGAGATGAATCCTGAGTATCACAAAATCCAGCGGAGGTGATGGTGGGGTCCTGCCATCCGTGCAAGGATGTCTTTCACTCAGATCAAAGGATACTTCGGGTCTCTATGGAAGAGAGATGCGCCTCAGATGCCCTGGGCTCCAGGTCATTGACCTCTACATACAGGAGAGACTTGGCCTAAGATGAGGGTTCCCTTAGGAGAGAAAAGCATCCTGGGCCTGCATGAGTTGTATAAGTTTATTGGTGAGACGAGGAAGCAGGGACAGAGGCCTGAACCAGGACAAAAACGTACATGCTGAGAACACAGATCCCTTCATTGATGGGATCAGTCTGCAGGGGTGCTCCTAGCTATAGTCTGCAGGGACCATGCAAGATACAACAAATAACCAGGTGTTTCCCCAGAGCTGACGTTGCTCTAGCAAGATACAGTCCTTGCAGGTCTATCAGTGGACCTGTAATCTCCTGTACCCATGGAGCATGTGGCTGAATAACTACCTAAGCTGGGGCATGGAAGGAGCAACAGGAGGCCTGGGATGCCCTTTAGAGAAAACGTTCATCTGCAAGGGGGCATGCAGCCAGAGAAAGGGTCAAGTCTTTATCCTGGGCAATGCAGCAGGAAGGGGAGGCTGGGTTAAGAGGCCTCTTGGTGTGAAAGCAGAAAGATGGGCTAGAATCCCTATTCTTAATTAAGAAGGACTAAGGCAGAGAGTTGCAAGAGAGGACATGTCAGTGGAGAAGAAAAGCAAGGAAGAGATGATGACAAATGTGACGGAGGAATTTCCTGGAGCAGGGAGTCCAGGAGAAACAAGAGCAAGATGTCTGGACAGCTGTCTTTCACTTTATTTTGTGGTTTTCTTGGTGGGTAAGCTCAGAGCTGGGGGCTTCCCCAGCAATCCTTAAATTCACGTGCACTCCCCAGCCTAGTTTTGGCCACCCGCGGGGGCTGCAATTCCCACTGCCAGTGACACAGCCCCCAGACAGGATGCCATAGCCCCTGCCGACAGAGCTGGGCCAATAGCCATAGGTGTTGGCACCGCTGAACCCAAAGCCAACTCCTGCGCCTGCGGTCCTGGCCATGGAGCTGCTGATGACCGCTGTGGAGGACAGAGGGAGGGATGATAAGGGTGTGTCCCAGGACAGGGCTGACCCGAAGTCCTCTCCAACCTCCCAGCCCCAACTAGCTTTAATGTGTCCCTCTTACACAAACACTCCACATCAACAGTGGACTTGAGTTTAGTGATATATGCTCAATTCCTGGGCAGCTCAAGCACTGGGAGAATCAGCCCAGATGCCGCGGGACCCCCAAACCCAGAGCCTCCTCATTCTAGTAGCAGGGGCTTCCCCCAAAGAACAGATGATGCCCAAGTATCGCATAAGCCAAAAAGTCTTGCATTTAACTCAAGGAGACATTCTTAATTTTTTTCAAAGCAGTTCCTGATTGCTCGTCCCAGGGGAGTTTTTGCCGGCTCACGTAGTGTTTCCGTGCGCAGGTCCCAGTCCGATTGAGGAGGTGCCCCTCTTCCTACTCACAGCTTCCGTCATGTAGGAAAGCCGGGATGGGAGTGACACAAGAGGGTAGGACTGAGAGTCTCATCCTAGCATGGGTGAGGTTTCTGGGGAAGGGGTCAGTGTGAAATGTCAGAATGTGATGGGAAGCTGACGCCACAGAGGAAGAGGCCGAAGGTCTCATCAAAGGAGGCGATTAGGACAATGATGCTCTACCAGGCAGAGCCCAGGCTCTTCCAGGGGGTTCTGGTGGTAGGGGACTGCTTACTTTGTGTTCATTAATGGGCTAAAAATACTCTTGCAGGGAATGAAGTACTCACATATGCTCACAGAATTGGTATATTCTCCAGACATCCTGCACAGGGAGAAAAGCACAGGTAAATCTCCTTTACATGGAATCCAAGTTACACTCACCCCAGCCTGGAATCATCAGCCAGGCTACTGCAGCCTCCACAAGCCCTCTAGCTGGCCAGGTGGCATGAAGTGTACCTGTGTGACTCTAACCACCTCTCTTTCCCTCCTCATCTGCTCTTTCCCCTTCAGAGATGTGCGAATTTCAACCCTGGAGCGCCCCCCCCCCCCGCCATGGCAACACCACCTCCTAGAGGCCCTCCTGCCATGCTTCTCTTCAGCCCATTTCTTCATCCCTGTGGGGCTACTGCCTGAATAAATACACGTGTAGAAACGCTAGCATCAGGAGTTGCCGCTAAGGAACCAACTGTATGATTTTAGGACCAATAACTTCTCCTCTCTAGGTCTCATTTATAAAATGGTGCAAGGTTAGAACAGGGTTTTTCAAATGTCAATGCTTCAGGTACCACCCTTCCAATTGTTGCTACGACCACGTATAACTCATACTCTTATATATTTAGTATTTTCCATTGATCCTGCCTTTTATAATAAAAAATGCATTTCTCTTAAAAGGAAGTCTTATATCACCAGGGTAAACAGAAAACCAGTATTGCTGGACCAAAAAAGACAAAAACACTAGCAGTAAAAATAATATAATGAATGAAACAATTTTTTAAAATTTTGGCTAGATATTTTTGTCTGCCCAGAGACTGTGAAGCTGAGATCTACCATCTCTTCACTAACTGGGACATTTGCAAGTGTCAGAGCAGCAGTGTTAAAGATACAACAGCACTACACTGAAACTTTCTCCCCATCACAGTCTGAAGACTGGAAAGAGAACCCTAAAGGAAATCATCATCTTATTATCTGACCAGATTCTGTATAAGGCTACATTTGTGGGTGACCTAAAAAAACATCTCCAGCCCCTCCAGCAGCCTGCCCCCCAATCTGGGAAACTGAGTCAGAGGATTCCAAAAGTCCTTCCAGCCCGAACATTCTAAGACCCCTCCCATCACCCACTGGCACTCCTCACCCTCCAGCAGCTTGCGGTAGGTGGCGATCTCGATGTCCAGGGCCAGCTTGGTGCTCATAAGTTCCTGGTACTCATGCATCATCCGGGCCAGCTCCTCCTTGACCTGGAGCAGGGTGGCCTCCAGCTCATCCAGCTTGGCTCAAGCATCCTTCAGGGTGCAGTTGCCCGGATGGAGCACTGAGGGCCAGGAGGTGGCATTGCCCCCTCAGTTCTAAGGCAGCCTGAGCCTCCCTTCCCGCCCCCCGCCCCAAGTGCTTACTGTGGTTGGACCAAGCCCTGTCCTGCCCCACTTCCTAGAGCAAAATCCCATGCATGGCGTTAGAGTCCTGTCAACCTGGGACTGGGGGGCTTGTTATTCCCAGCCCCTTGGCTTTCTGAAAAGGCCCTTCCAATTGTTCCAGAGTTCAGGTGGGAGCTACGTGCAGGCGATGAGAGCAGGGGCTCCATTTGAGGAAGGGGCTTCTGAGATGGAGGACCCAGAGAAGGAGAAGGGGCATGGGGGAGTGTATATGATGGACAGTTCACCCCTCCCTTGGGATTGAGCCAGGAACCCCCAAAGCCCCTTCACCGGCTTCTTCACACTCTCGATCTCCGAGTGCAGCCTTTGGATGAGCCGGGTCAGCTCTGAGATCTCGTTCTTGGTGTGTTTGAGGTCATCCCCAGGCCAGCCAGCTGCCAGCTGCAGCTGCTGGAACTACGGGGAGAGGGGTCAAAGCAAGGAGCCGAGCTCAGCCTGGCAGACTGTGCCTTTGCCTGGGGAGTGTGGCAGAGGTAGGTATCTGTCCAGCTTTGCCAGGCCTATCACCTGCCTCCCACTCAACCATCCGTTCACTGGCTTGATTTATTTGCCTTAAACACAGTTGATCTCACTGATGGTTGGATTCGGCCTTAAGGTCAGTTGAAATTCCCATACTCTCCACACGGCAGCTTTACAACACACAACTTAGATTATGATACTCCCCTGCCTATAGCCCTTCAAAGTCAAGGTCAGATTCAAACTCCTAGCCTGGCATCAAGGTGCTTTGAGATCTGAGATCCACCAAGATCTTCAGACTCAGTTCTCACTGCCCCTGCCCATCACCTACTTGGCTCTCCACCTGTGCCAAACAGTTCCAGGTTCCATAAAGGGCCCATGTGCTCTCAAGTCTCTGACTCTTTGCGTGAGCCTCTCCCTCCAGCTGGAAAATATCCCCCCACCCGTCCTCCCTCTTTCCCTAACCAGCTCCAACTCAGGGCAGAGTCACTTCCTCCAGGAGGCCTTCTCTAATTCCCTGCTTGGGTGCACTTCTGTGCCCAGAGCCCCTGGCACACCAGTCTGTAGGTCTTACCACGCTGTACTGTGATCACACGTTTCTATGTCTTTTCCATCAGGCTCAGAATGACAGGATGGCAGGGACCTTTAATTTTATTTCTACCATCTAACTTTGAGTGTAAGTCATTAAATTCAACTGAGGAGGCCCTGAGAGACCCGACAGTGATACTCAGGCTGGCTACTCCCCGCTCCCGCACTCCGCCCGCTCAGAGGGCACAAAAAAGGCAGTAACCTGCCCGGCTTCTGGGCTTCTGGGCTTCTCGGCGTGGCCCGTCGCGACCTACAACTTCCCGGTGGGTGAACTTGAGAAGCCCCTCCCCTGCTTCCAACCCTTGACTCCTCCTCCCCACCCCAGAAACTCGGAAAAGAGCCGATTCAGCATTCTCCCAGGGGAGGGGTGCAGTGATGGAAAGAAGTCAAAGACTTCCTGCTCTGCCACACGGGGTGAGCCCCAGGTCTATGGGGAGATTAGCTTTTGGAGGACCAGCTGGCCAGCCCAGGGAGCAGGAAGCAGCTGCTTCTGGCAGGAGGCCCCTGCCTGGGAGCGCAGACCCCTGAGGTTAACGTTTCGCTGCTCTGCCCTGCTGCCCTGAGCCTGCCTGCATGCGGCGAAGGCCCCATGGGCAGAGACCAGCCTTGGGCAAACGGCGTGCCCTTTGTTCTGCACATAGTAAGGGCCCGTGGGAGGCACCATGAGGAGGGATTGGAGTCTGCATGCACTCCATGGCAGTCGAGGGTGGGAGGCACCAACTGACGGCCCGGGGAGTGAGTGCAGTCTGCAACCGTAGTAGGAGGGATTTAGGTCAGACTGCACAAGGGGAGCTGTGCGGACTTCCTCCGAAGAAGGCAAGATTGTGATGCTCCAGGTATCTTGGAATCCGTCCAGTATAAAAACAGTATGTCCACAAAGGCTATACCCAGACCCCCACCTCTGAATATCCAACCGGAATCTCCAGGGCTGGCCCCAAACAGGAAGCTACACCCTCCAGTGCCCCCAAAGACCTGCCTCACACCCCCCTCTCTCCCACCACTCAGGGACAGCCACTAGACATAACTTCGGACACAATCACCTGAGGACAAGGGCAAGTGAGCTCAGCACGAAAGCTCTGTGAGAGCAACATCTTTTCATTTCTCCATCCAACAGTCGTGACCTTGTTGATTCTGCGAACAAGTTCCCAAAAGCCTTGCTGGCTTGGTGGGAAAGCCCATGCCTGGAGTTTCGTGAAGACAGGGACTTGCTAGACGCTGAGCATAAGCTCCCTGACCTCTTGTTCTATATTCAGTGGAGACCTCTGACTGCCTGTCCCCATACCTGCCCTATACCCCCCACCTCCAGACTTGCACCCCTTCCCGCCAGATACTCCTGGGTCTCAGCACTGAGACGGCCCCACCCTGACGGCCTGCAATGCGCGATCTTTGGATAACTGTTGGTTGCTTTGAGACTGTGCTCCTGTTCTGTAGGCAGCCTTCAGGCTCCACACATGACCCTTCTGTCCTAATAATCTGGGCAACTTAGAAGTAGAGATCTGAGAAATTAGCTGATAACCTTGATTTGGACAGACAGACAGACCTCTCAGGCCCCAGCCTCCTTCACTTTCACCTGAATTCTTGAGGTTTCTCCCCAGGGAACAAACACGATTGCTCAAAGTGAATGACAAAAGCTTTTTATTGAAGATTCACCCAAAGATGGACAGAGGGAAGGAGAAGAGGTGGACAGGGTACTGAGTGGCTCTTGTCCTGACCTTGCAGGGTCAGAGGCTGCCAAGTGATGGAGAAGGAGCTTGGTCCTGCTGCAGAGGGAGATCCGGGATCTGGTAGGAGGCGGCATTGGGCTGGGTGGGGATATATGCGACCCTAATAATTCTGGAGATGAAGCGCCTGGCTGGATTCTCCTCTGTCCGTGGGAGGTGAAGAGTCAGCTGACACCTCTCCCATGCCAGCTGGGTCAGCAAGCCCAAATTAGGAAGAAGCTACCAAACTCCAAGAGAGCAGAGTCCATGCCCTGGCACTGAGGCGGCATTGGTAAGATAAGCCCCAGGAAGGGAGGGTGGAGGTGGAGGTGAAGGAAGCAGAGACACCAGGAATGGACCAGGCTGGCCTCAGGCGGCTGCAGGGACCTCAGCTCCTCTATCGGTGGGATCTCTTGGCCAGGGTGGTGGTAGAGATGATCTTGCTGCTGGAACTACCGCCGACACCAACACTACCACCAAACCCAAAACCACTTCCGGAGCCAGAACCCAGGCCAAATCCGGAGCAGCTTCCTAACCCTCCACCAACGCCTCCTGCACTGGCAGCACCCCCAGCTACAGCTGCGGGAGAAAGACAAGGACATGGTCGTTCCAACAGTGCTGGATACCAGGAATCTCACCCCAAACCAGGGTGAACAAATGGCCACAGCGGGGGCAGATGGTACTTACAGATGCTCACGGCACTCTGGCATTCTCCAGACATTCTGTGGGCAACAGAAAGAGCAGTGAACCTCAGCAAACCTGGAGCCACACTTGGTTCAACAAGCAGGTATCAAGCACCCTCCCATCCTTCAGCAGCCAGATTTGAGGCCTGAATGTGAACCTGTTATATAACACCGTCCTGATTCATAACACACCAGCACAGAAGCAAGTGGTCCAGCAGAGGTGTCCCGGACTGGCCATGGCTCTGGACCCTCTCCCTTCCTCCTGTTCCCACCCTGCCTTAGCCCCCCTCACCGGCACTCCTCGCCCTCCAGCAGCTTGCGGTAGGTGGCGATCTCAATGTCCAAGGCCAGCTTCACACTCATGAGCTCTTGGTACTCTTGCAGCATCCGGACCAGCTCCTCCTTGGCCTTCTGCAGGGCGCCCTCCATCTCTGTGCGCTTGCCGTGGGCATCTTTCAGGGCCGCCTCCCCACGCTGCTCTGCACCAGCCATGGATGCCTGCAGGGTCTGGCACTGCAGACAGGGGCGCGGGACAGGCGATCACCAGGGTCCTGCTGTCAAGACCTCTAAACCTGTCCCCTCTCCCGTAGCAGCTTTGCTTGGGTTAGGATGTCAGGATTCTGTCTGTCCTTCTCCCCACCTTCCCTGACTCTTATGTATTTTATTCACTCCAGCTAGGGTCCACCGATGCCCTCACCAGACTGATTAGACAAAATGAGCAAAACCAATGAAAAAGAGCCAGGAAAACTTATCTGCTGAGGTTATCGTGTCATGTTAACTAGGATATTGCTGAAAAGATCTGGGTATGACTTATGCAAAGAGCTACAAATCCCCCGCAGACTAGCTCAGGATCTTCTGGGCTGATGCCTTATCCGCTTGTCTACTGTGGAGGCATCTGCCTCAGGCCCCTGGCCCTGTACCGAGGCCGGGTAGAGGTGACACATACTTGCTTCTTGACATTCTCGATCTCAGCCTGCAGCCTCTGGATCATCCTGTTAAGCTCTGAAATCTCTTTCTTGGTGCTCTTCAGGCTGTCACCATGTTGTTCGACTGAGGCCTGGAGCTGCTGGACCTGAGACCCAGGAGACACAGGGAATCAGGGGTGTTTGGGTAGAGTCTATTCTCAAGTGGACTCAGCAAGAATAGCCACAGGTGGCAGGAATGGTACAAAATGTCATGCTATCTCCAGGCAGACCAGGATCAGTGCCACCCAGAAGAACCAGTTTTACCCCTCACTTTTCTTGGGCTCGAGCTGATGCTCATCTGCTCACAGACATCAAAAGCAGAGCCCCAGAAGCCACTCTCGGCCCCTGAGAGACCCCCGACACCCACCTTGGTCTGGTACAAGGCCTCGGCCTCGGCCTTGCTCCTCTGAGCGATGTCCTCGTACTGGGCCTTGACCTCGGCGATGATGCCGTCCAGGTCCAGGTTGCGGTTATTGTCCATGGACAGGACCACAGACATGTCGCTGACATGGGTCTGCATCTGGGACAGCTCCTGCAGGGAAAATGTCTCACATCAGGCCTCCTGGAGAGTCTTCCCTAATCTCTGACACCAGAGACCTGCCATCACCATGGAAATGGCCATGCCACAGGCTCAGATGGAAGCCAACTTGGCATTGCATACAGAGAAGGAGGAGGGGTAAATTTCTATGTAGAAATCAAGTGGTTGGCGATATCTCAAGTCAGAAAAGCAATGCTTGTAGTCCCTACTGCTCCCTAAGCTCCTCCAGGTCAGGGGGCCCTGAGTATGTTACATGGAAGGGAAGGGAATGGATCTATTTCACCAGAGAAATGCTAGACAGCAATAACTTCTATCCCATGCAATCTTTAGACCTAATCTTCTAAGACAACCTCTGGTTTTGAGACCACTCAGTTGAATCTCTCACTTCA
Organism: Grampus griseus; assembly: GCF_964374135.1. Lineage (NCBI taxonomy): Eukaryota > Metazoa > Chordata > Mammalia > Artiodactyla > Delphinidae > Grampus > Grampus griseus. Next base: position 42,267,971 of record NC_139005.1, read on the forward strand.
ACCCTTTCTATCCATGACCTTGCTGAGAGCCCACGGCCCTGGAGTAAGGGAGCTGGAGTCCTTTCAACGAACTGTCAGTTCCGACCAGCAGCCTCACAGATGGAGGAGTCCCTTCCCTGAATGGAGTCCTCACCGCAGCATAGAGGACCCTCAGGAAGTTGATCTCATCATTACGGGCCTCCACTTTGGCCTCCAACTCCGCCTTGTTCATGTAGGTGGCGTCCACGTCCTGCAGAGGAAGGGGGAGGATAAGAGACAAGGTACAGGCATTCCAACAGGGGGCAGGGAGTGTTATGTGACACACAAGGTAGCACCAGGTGAGGTGGCGGGGGACTAATCATTTGGCTTATTCTGCCCCTAAAGCCACCTGCAGACATGGAAGTTAATTACCCAAATGGGCTTTTTTTTCACAGCCTTAATTCATAGTTCAGTGAGATCTGGATAGTACCAAGTGGGGTGGAGATGAGAGGGATGGACCGAACCCATGATTCAAGCCAAAGGCCACTCCTGAGGGAAGTGGGAGCACATCCCTACCCGCCTTCAACCCTTACCTTCTTTAAGACCACAAAGTCATTTTCAGCAGCTGTGCGCTTGTTGATCTCATCTTCATACCTAGGGATGGGAAGATGCAAAAAAAAAAGACAAGGGCTTCCCTGGTGGTGCAGTGGTTGAGAGTCCGCCTGCCAATGCAGGGGACACGGGTTCGTGCCCCGGTCCGGGAAGATCCCACATGCCGCGGAGCGGCTGGGCCCGTGAGCCATGGCCGCTGAGCCTGCGCGTCCGGAGCCTGTGCTCCGCAACGGGAGAGGCCACAACAGTGAGAGGCCCGCGTACCGCAAAAAAAAAAAAAAAAAAAAAGCCCACAGTGAGCTACTGTTTCTCACTCTCTCCTGCTGGTTTTCAAACATCTAACTACCTGGAAAAATCCATCTAATTGGCTACATTTTCCCACGTTCATACAGATATTCATTCCACCTACATTTATTGAGTAATTACAGCATATGAGGTACCAGTCTAGACCCTAGTTTACTCAGAGAAGTGAAAACCAAATTTTAAAAAGACTGTTTGCAAGAGATAAGATGTGAGGAGGAGAACCAGCAATGATCTGGTCGACTTTATTTCCATAGAAGGGCTGTCCTTTGGCCACTGGGTGGATTAAATTCTCAGGAGGGTTGCCAATACTCCAGTTCTTTTTCTTTGGTGTGAGAGTGAATTGAGAGAGGGAGCTGGTATTTTTCTCAGCTCCATCCCATAGTGAGCATAATAAGAGTTACTCTGCATTCAATGTTCATTTTATGTCCGGCACTATGCTACTAGCTCTCTCTAACTCATTTAATTTCATTTAATTCTCACAACCTATAAAGTAGAACTATTATCCCCATTTTAAAGATGATGAAAACTAAGGTTCAGAGAGGTTAAGCAAGTCACCCAAGATCACACAGCTAGTAAGTGAAGGAATCAGTATGCCAAGCAAGTCCATCTATCTCTACAGCCTGTATTCTTCTAACCCTGCTGTATTACTTTCCATCTGTTTGGTTTTTTATCTTATTTGTATATGGCAAGCCCAGCTCTCTGAATACATCACTCATTTTCTGTTTGGGGCAACTTAGGGTTACTAGACCTCACCCCATTAAAAAAGTGACCATGTAGAAGCATGGGAACAGACTGGAGGTCCTCCCTGACCCTCTGGGGTCTCTCCAGAGCCTGAGATTCTAAATGATGAAGAGGAACCCGGGGGGCCTGGGGCATGGCTGGGCAGATTGTCCCATCCCCTCCCCAAATACTTGGCCTTGAAGTCCTCCACGCTGTCCTGCATGATTTTCAACTCATACTGCAGGCCTCCTTTGTTGTTGGTCAAGGTATCCAGCTGCTTCCTCAGGGCACTGAGGTAGGCCTCAAACAAGGGATCAAGGTTTTTGCTGGATGTGGTTGTCGCCTGCTGCTGAAGGAGGTTCCACTTGGTCTCTAGAACCTTGTTCTGCTGCTCTAAGAACCGCACCTGTATTTAACACAGGGACCAACTGACAGATGAGGGCCTGAATCTCTGGCAGGAGGGCTAGCCAACACCATCCCCGTCAATCCAAGCTAACCAGGGAGCCCAAGAGCCATCCGAGTAGGGCCACCACGTTGCAACTCCAGGCATTATCTGCTGGAGTCAACATGGCAGCCCCGCTCCACAGCAGCAAGTGGGCCACGTGTGTTGGGGAGAGCAGAGCAGAGCCCAAGCATCGGGGCCTGACTGTGCAGCAAGAACAACTTCCCGACCACAGGGATCCAGAGTTACTGAGAAGGGATGAGTTGCTGAGAATACTGAACCTCTATGAAATAATAAAATAAAACAAACTTAGGAGATACAACCACAGCCTAAGGGCTATTGCATTCAAAGTGATCCTGACCCACGGCAAAGGAATGATAAATTCACTGAAGATGTCTTAAACAAGCTTTCTTCTAAATGGACCTGGTGTGTCCCTGTGAACCTGTGCACAACTGAGTATAAATATTTAAGATCAAGCCCTAGACATATTCTGAGTCTCATAGACTCACTGCTGCAAGAGGACTTCCCTGAACTTTCCCTCTAGGAAGAGATCTAGCCAGATAAACCAGGGTTTGGCATGATACTTCCACTTTAGGTGCTTCAGAATTGTAAGAAAAGCTGGTAAGGGTGACTGATCACAGTTTGAACTTAAACTGATGATGGGAGATTAGACAAGGAAGCACCCAAGCCTTGGTCTTACTTTCACATCTATAGGTCCTAGAGTCACAGTAAAGCCCTTTTAAGCTGCTATGGGTTAATTCAAACTAGCAAGAAGAGCAAATATTCCCACTCGATCTACTCCCAGATTGCTCATTCTTGCCCCATCATCTAAGAGAAGTAAGACTTCGATGCACAGAGAACCAGGGCACCCTGGGCCAAACGTGCTGCAGCCATCTATTCAGTCATTCATCTTTGGATTAATGACTCTCTGGAACTAATCTCTTTGCTATCATCCATCATACAGAAGCACAGCATACAGCAGAAAAGACTTGAACCTCCAAACCTTGCATGGAGTAGGGAAGTGGACTACAAAAAGGAAAATCAGAGAGCCATCCCCTATCCTCTTCAAACAGACCCAGAAATGAGCAATTTTGCCCAGAATCAGGAGGATGAACACAATGACCTTCCAAGGTCCTACCAGGAACTCTAATCTGCCATTAGAGTCAGTCCCTTTCTCATTTGGGAAACCAGCCTGGTTTTCTTCTGCTCTGACAACAGAAGTGTCAGTCGTTAAGCTATTATATTCACTATAATTAATTAACTATTAAATTATTAGCCATATTGTTTATGAAACCAAAATCTGAGAAGAAGCAGGGAAACAAGGAACCCACTTTATAGCTGGGGTGACTGGACTCAGAAAAGCTGAATGATTTGCCCAGTAACACATAGCAGGTCAGGAAATCCAAGAACTGAACTGCTTTGAGCAGCCTGTTTTCCCACCAGTCACAGGACAAAAGAGAAAGAGTAATGACTCTTCTTAACCGGGTGGGAAACAGCGGCCCAGAGAAGTTCACAGTTTTCCCAAGTCCACAGCAGGCTCAGGTCTGAGATGCCAGGACTCAGAAACCCTGGCTTCTACCACCTTATCTGACCAAGGGGCCGGCTCACCTTGTCAATGAAGGAGGCGAACTTGTCGTTGAGGGTCTTGATCTGCTCCCGCTCCTCGGTCCGGACCTTCTGGATCTCAGGGTCAATCTCCATGTGGAGTGGCGTCAGCAGGCTCTGGTTGATGGTGACCTCCTGAATCCCTCCAGCAGGGCAGACAGGGAAGCCAGCACTGCCCCGTCCACCAAAGGAGCCACCGAATCCAAGGCCAAAGCAGCCAGCCCCCAAACCTCCAGCAGCCCCAAACCCAGCGCCTCGCCAGCAGCCAGCCGTGCCGATGGAGATGCTCTTGTTTCCCCCGAGGTTGCAAAGGCTTCTGCTACTGAAGCCCCCAGAGCAGGAGCCTGTGCCCCCAGACATGGAGATAGAGCTGAAAGCAGGCTTCTTGCCTCCACCTACGATGGCTGAGCCACAGCTAAAGCCCTGGGGCCCGCCTCGGACACACTGCTGTCTGATGAGCATGGCTGGAGAGAGAGGAACACGCTCAGAGCTGTCAGGGAGAAGCGAGAAGGGCCAGGCCACTGACTGCCACAGCCGTAGCCTGGGTCTCTTATATGTGCAGGAGAGCAGGGCTTGGTTGCAGGGGCATAAAGGGAAAAATCTGAAACACCTCTGGGCTTGGCCTTTGGCACTGGCCCATCCTTCTTACACCTGCTGAACATGTCACAAACACACCTACAGAAGTCATTTGGAGGGCATGCTCTCCGCCGGGAGAAGCTGAACCGGTGATGCAGGGCCTCCTGGGTCACAGGCCCCCCACCCACTGTACTCCCATCTCACCAGCCTCCAGGGGCCTCCCTGCTCCAGACAAGACAACCCATCGCTCTGTCGCTCACTCCACAGAATATGGAACCTGCAGGCCTGACTTCACATGCATGCTCTGCAAACCTGAAGCAAGTCATTCTCTGGGGCTCAGTTGCTTCACCCATAAATTGAAAATACTACAAATATTTTCCTTCACCTCTGTCAAGATCCTGAGATTAAGAAGAATGAGTGCTTTGTAAACCGTCAGAGGCTGCACAGTCATTTGTCAATTTCATTACTCTTCTTCCATGTGCACTTGGCCCCATGTAGTCACACAAAAGGGGAAATCCATATTCCAGCCTTCTGGCCTTCCAAACCTAGATCAAGACTCACCTCGACTTGACACACAGTTATTGAGAACCTACTGTGTGCCAGGCATGGAGCTGGGGACAGAAGAAAGTTGACTCTGCCTTGGGCCGTCAAGACTCGCATTCCTTCTCGGGGCTTCCAGTCTGGGTTGGCAGGATTCTAGGTCAGCGTTCTCCAGGCTGGGTCCTTATTGTGCGCGCCATGCTACTCAGTTTGCTGCCCAGTTGTTTTCTTGGCTCCACCGGAACAGGTCATGTTCTGTTTTCCCATGATGTTCCCGGCATTCAGGGTAGGAGCTTGGAACTTTTTGTTCCAAGGTGCTGGGGACCCCTTTGGCAGAATGGTGAAACCTATGAGCCTCTGCCCAGAGCAATGTTTTCAAATACAAAACCCTAGTTTTAAGCTCAGACTTAAATTCTTCCCCACTGAGTGCAACAGATCTGTCTTCAAATCCCACCTGTTGCCACTAACTGGCTGTGCAGTCTTGGGCAGGTCACCTAACCTCTCTGAACCCATTCAACACATCCTCTCATCTATCATATGGGACGCCTGCCTCATAGATCGTGAGATGAGGTAGCTACAGTGCCTGGTATGTAGTAGGTCGGTAGGCATTCATTCTTATCCTGCCCGGGCTTTGCCATTGCCACTTCTGAGGAGAAATTAGATGAAACCTCACCCCTCTTCTCAATCCCTAATGAGACTGCTATTCTGAATCTGGGGAACAGCAGTGATGAGGGCCTACATAATTCCCACAGGCCTGAGCTGACTCTGACCGAATGAAAGCTGGCCACCCCAAAAATGATCAAGCCATCCCGTGCAAAGAGAGAGAGCAGGGCGGGCCCATGGGGTGAGAAGAGGGTGGTCAGTGGATGCAGGTCTTGGGGATCGGGCTGCAGGAGAGGCTGGACTGGCTGGGAGCTCTCTCCTCTGGCCAGCTCCTCTCTCCCCACCTCTACCCTCATTGCCTCTCCCTGCCCTCCTTTTCCCTCTACCTCTGAGCTGCACCCCACCCTCTGTCCCCATCTACTTCAGCCTTTGCTGGGCTCTCCCTGCCCCTGCCTAGGTGGCCTCTAAGTAAATGGAGAGTGGGTGAACGTGCTGTAGCAGGGAGGACAGGAGACCCCCTGGGCCCCGTCAAATGTCCATGGGAGAGAGCCCAAGACATGGTCCGTCCACCTGTAGTAAGTGAGCGTTCTAGAGCCAGGACTATCTCCTACGAGGGACAAGGTTGAACATCCTCTCATCCTTTCAATGAGTATTTATTGAATGCCAACTTCATGCCAGGCACTGTACTGAATGCTCTATATACATGTGGTCATGTAATCGTCCTAAAAGCTCTCTGCAGTCAGTATCACAACCGTGTTTACAAATGATGACTTGGAAGCCCCGGGGAGGAGAAGTAGCCCCCCAGGGTCACACAGTAGCATGTGGTGGAGCCAGGACCCGAACCCACATCAGTCTGCTCGCAAAGACTCTGCCCTCCCTGGGGGTTGATGAGGACTTTCATGGGCTAGGAGGAGGGTTTGCATCTGCAGGGTGCAGCCTCAAGGCATCTCGTGATGTGTCCATTGTGTCTTGTAGTCTATAGCTGTGACACCCCGATACTAGGAGAAAATGCTGTGTCCTTAAGTTGTGTCCAGTGCCTAAAACAGAAAGCCAGCAGGGGTGGAAGGGACTTTAAGGGAAATAATCTATAATATACAATCAATCTTATTTTGTGCCTGTGGGGCACCCAAACCAAGGATCCCCAATTGATGTACTTCTCATCAAACTAACTCTAAGTTGAGGCAGACGCCATTCCTAAGATAAAAATTTAGATGAGGGAAAGCCCGCCTTGCTTTCCATGTAGAAGGAACTCTCGTATAGAGCTGCCATCACGTGCTGGACACTGGGTGCTTTTCAGGTAGGGGTTCCCTTCCTCACAACAACCCTGCAAAAAAGAGGAGTTGCTATGCTCAGTTTAGAGCTACAGCCGCTGAGGCTCAGAGAGGTTATGTAGCTTGCCTGAGATCACATAGCTAGGAAGTGGTGGAGGTAGGAGGCCAGTCCTGTCTGTCTAACATCAAAGCTTGTGACCTTAACCTCTGCACCACAATGCTGTATATCAGAATCTGTAGGAAAAACAACTATACAGCAACTTAGACAGACTTGTAGCTTATGGTGCATCAGAGTAGCCACGCGGTCTCGGCCAGCACTCTGCTTGTTCTGTCCTTGCTTTTGCCACAGGACTGGTTGTTTGGATCATGTGGCCCTGTCCTTACAAGTATCCAATAATATAGGACACTGTCCTGAGGGGCCAATTCTGTGTCCTCCAACTAACTAAGTCCAAATTAGCTAAATGACAAATCCAATAATAAACCCAAACCAAACAGGAAGAAAGCTCTGGACTAGAGCCATATTCTGTGGCTCTATTATGAAGTCAGAATTGCCAGAAGTTCACAAAATCCTCAAACGGCAGCCTGAGAAACTGAAGGTAGGCATGTCTTCAGTGTGCAAGAGAGCGTTGACCCTCGAGGGAGAGAGGCAAAGAAGAGTTTCCATCCCTGAGAAAGGGAAGGTTTCCTCCTGCAGCTCCTGGGCCAGCTCCTGGGTGACTCCCCCTGGCAGTGACAGCTAAAAGCAGGTTCCCACCCCACCTCCACAGTTCCACTCTTAACCTCTGTGACCCTTCCTCAACTGGCAGCCGTTCCCCATCTTGTCAAAGAAGGATGAGCCGCTGACAGGGGTGTGGAGCGGAGCGGAGGGTGTGTTTGCCTAGGGTTTTCTGGGTCAGGGAGGCAAGCCCTTGCATTCAGTCCTGGGATTACAGGGATCCCAAGTCTTTTAGCCCCAAACCTGGTGTGTGGTGTGGGAAAGCACCTCCGCCTGTCCTGACCGGGTTGTGCCCTCACCCCATTCAGTCAACCAGCCTCAGCAGCCCCAGAGTCACTCTGTGGGGAGCCAGAGCCAACTTGGGGATCAGAGATTCTGCAGAAGAGGACCAGTCAGCATTTCGGCAAGGGGACAGTGAGGGCAGAGAGAGGGTGGGGAGCCCTTAGAATCGGGAAGGGGGAGTCTGTACACAAGGTCCCCCCTTTCCCAGGGGTAGAGAGCATTCTTGGTCTCCCCCCACTTCCCAGACCTGTGTCAGCAGGGGTTACCCAACATGCTTTGACAGCAAAACCATTCTTGTCATCCAAAACATATGCACACGGGCTTCCCTGGTGGCGCAGTGGTTTAGAGTCCGCCTGCCGATGCAGGGGACACGGGTTCGTGCCCCAGTCCGGGAAGATCCCACATGCCGCGGAGCGGCTGGGCCCGTAAGCCATGGCCGCTAAGCCTGCGCGTCCGGAGCCTGTGCTCCGCAGCAGGAGAGGCCACAACAGTGAGAGGCCCGCGTATGGCAAAAAACAAAAACAAAAACAAACAAAAAAAACATATGCACAGCCCCATTTGAAAACCAAGTAAAAGAAGAGATGCTCTGATTGGTGCAGAGGAGGGAACCGTGAACCTTCTTACATGCTGGCCTCTCCCTGGACCCCCTGAGAGCAGCCCCTGGGGTCCTGAGGCTCCAGGAATTCAGCATCGAAACCCCGTGTCCAGGCCATTCCCAGCTTTACACAAGTATTTCTAAGTAACATACACATCATTAGTGGATCTTCATGGTCCATAGTATAATCTTTGAGTTTTGCTACTTGATAAAACTGTTTCTATTTTTTAAGCCGTAAATATAATTTCAATAAAATTGTTTCTCTGTTAACATATATATATATATATATATATAACTGAATCTCTTTGCTGTACACTTGAAACTAACACAGCATTGTAAATTAACTATACTTCAATTTTTTTAAAAAATCTGATTACCACCTGAAAAAATTTGTTTCTTGTTCTACTTTGTCATTAGCAAGTTCTTCCCCTCTCTCAGCTCATTTTCTCACCTATAGAATGAAACGTTTGGGGAATTCCCTGGCAATCCAATGGTTAGGACTCCATGCTTTCACTGTCCGGGGCCCGGGTTCAATCCCTGGTCAGGGAACCAAGATCCCACAAGCTGTGTGGTGTGACCAAAAAAAAAAAAGAGAGAGAGAGAGAGAGAGAGAGAAAGAAACGTTTGGACTAGATTGCCTCAGATATCTCTCCAGCTCCAGTATCCCTGCTTCTCAATTTCTTTTTCTATAAAACAGCATAACCCAGTTGTTGGGCTCTGGAACCAAGCTTCTTGGATTGCATACCCAACTCAGCTACTTACTAACTGTGTGACCTTAGACAAGTTACTTAATCACTCCGTGCCTCCGTTTCCTCATCTGCAGGATGGGGATGAAAATAGTACTTCTCTCATAGGCTGCTGTAAAGAGTGAATCAGGTAGAGAGTTGACAGTAGTACAGTAGGCAGTGAGCACTCAGTAAATACTAGTTATTATTCCTATCAGGGGTGCTCTATACTCCATCCCCCTGAGAAGAGAAAGCTCACTGAAAGTATGACTGCCTCCCCAAGCTGGGGACCACCTAGGTGGTGGAGTTAATTTTGCTAAGTGCTAACCTTTGTGTTCCTAAGCTGTGGTTAGGGTTTGGCTCAAAATCCCTCTGCTGGCACTCCCACGACCCTGGTGGAAGTTTCGTGGGGCTTGTCTGGTCTCTTTTAGGGAGACTGAGTGACCAGGCTAAGAGTGGAGGGGACATCAAGAAGGGTCCCTTCCATCAGGAACTCTAAGGCTGCCAGAGAAGGGAGGGGCACATTGATTTGGCAGCAGGGTTTGGGGTGTGGCAGGGCACAGGGCTGGGAAGTCAGTCAGTTGGGGAATTACTTGGGTAATTAATTGACTGAGGCTCAGAGTAGGGAAGTGTGGAGATGAAGAGGGACAAGGGTGACTCCTAGAGACACAGTGGAGGAAGGCTCCATATGATTTGGCGAGTGACGGAAACAGAGGTAGGACGGAGGTTGCCACTGTGAAGAAAGGGTGGAGAGCTTGAAATTGGCAGCCCTGGCTACCACTCACCAGCTATACCACTGCAGGTGTGAAAGTTAACTTCGGTGAGCCTTAATTGCCTCACCTGCAAAAAGGGGCATCATTTGCCCCCTACTAAATTCTGGGGCTGCTGTGAAGGTCATAGACAAAGTAACATATTTGTGAACCACAAAGTCTAATTAAAATGTGGATTTTTTTCCAGTTTTATTGAGATGCAGTTGACATTAAACACTGTAAAAGTTTAAGGTATACAGCATAATGACTTGACATATGGATATACTGCAAAATGATTACCATAATAAGTTTAGTTAATGTCCATTACCTCTTACAGCTACAAAAAAAATTTTCTTCCTTGTGGTGAGAACTTTTAGGATTAACTCTCTAAGCAACTTTCAAATATCCCATACAGCATTTTTAAGTATAGTCAGCAAGTTGTATATCACATTTCCAGAACATATCCTATAACTGGTAGTTTGTACCTTTTGACCATATTCACCCAATTTCCCCACTCCCTATACCCTGCTTCTGGTAAGCACAAATCTGATCTCTCTTTCTATGAGGTTTTGGGGGGGGGGTGGTTTGGGTTTGTTTTTGTTTTTAGATTCCACATATAAGTGAGATCATACAGTATTTGTCTTTCTTTGTCTGAGTTATTTCATTTAGCATCATGCCCTCAAGGTCCATCCATATTGTAGCATTGGCAGGATTTCCTTCTTTCTTATGGCTGAATGATATTCCATTTTCTATATAAATCACATCTTCTTTACCTGCCAGTGGGCACTTAGGTTGTTTCAAAGTCTTCCATGTATTGTAACTAATGCTGCAATGAAGATGGCACTGCAGATATCCCTTCAACATAGTGATCTTGTTTCCTTCATATAAATACTCAAAAGTGAAATAGCTGGATCTTATGGTAGTTCTATTTTTAATTTTTTCAGGAAGCTCCACACTGTTTTCCATAGTCGGCTGCACCAATTTCCATTCTCACCAACAGTGCACAAGGGTTCCCTTTTCTCCACTTCCTCACTAGCATCTGTTACTTCTTGTCTTTTTGATGATAGTCATTCTAACAAGCATGAGGTGATACCTCATTGTGGCTTTAATTTGCATTTCCCTGATGATTAGTGATGCTGAGCACCTTTTCATCCTTTTCATGTACCTGTTGAATATCTTCTTTGGAAAAGATGTTTTTTTTGGTCCTCTTCCTTTTCGGATTATTTGGAGTTTTTTGCTATTGAGTTGTATGAGTTCTTTATATATTTTGGATATTAACCCCCTATCAGGTATGTGGTTTGCAAATATTTTCTCTCATTCCATAGGTGGAACTTTCATTTTGCTGATCATTTCTTTTGCTGTGCAGAAGTTTTTTAGTTTGATGTATCCACTTGTTCATTTTTTAATTTCTCTCTTGTGCTTTAGGTGTGACACACCTCAAAAATTATTACCAAGACCCATGTCAAGAAGGTTTTTCCTGTTTTCTTCTAGAAGTTTTATGGTTTCAGGTCTTACATTTAAGTCTTCAATTAATTTCAAGTTGATTTTGTGAGTGGTGTAGGATAGGGGTCTAGTTTTATTCTTTTACATATGAATATCCAATTTTCCCAGCGCCATTTATTGAAACGACTGTCTTTTCTACATCGAATATTCTTGGCTCTCTTGTCAAATATTAGTTGATTATACATGCATGGGTGTATTTTGGGCGCTCCATTCTATTCCACTGGTCTATGTGTCTGTTTTTATGCCAGGACCATACCGTTTTGATTATTATAGCTTTATAATATAGTTTGAAACCAGGACTTGTGATGCCTCCTGCTTTGTTCTTCTTTCTCAGGATTTCTTTTGCTATTTGGGTTCTTTTGTGGTTCCAAAGGAATTTTAAGATTGTTTTTTCTACTTCTATGTCAAATATCATTGGAATCTTGACAGGGATTTCATTGAATCTATAAATGGTTTTGGATAGTATGGATATTTTAAATATTAATTTTTCCAATCCATGAGCACAGATATCTTTCCATTTATTTGTGTCTTCTTCAATTTCTTTCATGAATGTCTTACAGTTTTCAATGTAGAGACCTGTCACCTCCTTGGTTAAATTTATTCCTAAGCATTTTATTGTTTTTGATGCTATTGTAAATGGGATCATTTTCTTTATTTCTTTCTCAGATAATTTGTTGATAGTGTTTAAAAACACTATAATTTTTTTTTTTTTTTTTTTTGCAGTATGCGGGCCTTTCAATGTTGTGGCCTCTCCCATTGTGGAGCACAGGTTCTGGACACGCAGGCTCTGCGGCCATGGCTTACAGGCCCAGCCACTCCATGACATGTGGGATCTTCCTGGACCGGGGCACGAACCCGTGTCCCCTGCATTGGCAGGCGGACTCTCAACAACTGCACCACCAGGGAAGCCCCACTATAGATTTTTTTTTTTTCCACTATAGATTTTTGTATGTTGCTTTTGTATCCTGTCACTTCACTGAATTCATTGATTAGAGCTAACAGTTTTTTTGTGGAGTCTTTAGAATTTTCTACATATAAAATCATGTCATCTGTAAATAGAGAAAATTTTACTTCTTCCTTTCCAATTCTAATGCCTTTTATTTCTTTTTCTTGCCTGAATACTCTGGCTAGGACTTCCAGTACTAGCTGAGTAGAAATTATGAAAGTGGGCACCCTTGCCTTGTTCCTGATTTTGGAGGAAAAGCTTGTGACCTTTTACCACTAAGTATAATGCTCTCTGTGGGCTTGTCATACATCGTCTTTACTATACTGAGGAACATACTGAGATACGTTCCTTCTATACCTACTTTGTTGATAGTTTTTATCATGAATGGATGTTGAATTTCATCAAATGCTTTTTCTACATCTGTTGAGATGATCATATGATTTTTAATCACATGATTTTTTTATTTTTCATTCTATTAATGTGATGTATCACATTTATTGATTTGTGTATGTCAAACCAACCTTGCATCCCAGGGTTGAGTCCCACTTGATCACAGTGTATGGTCCTTTTAATGTGCTGCTGAATTCAGCTTTCTAGTATTTTGTTGGGAATTTTTTTGCCTCTATATTCATCAGGGATATTGGCCTGTAGTTTTTTTCCTTGTAGTGTGCTTATCTGGCTTTGATGCTAACCCCATAAAATGAGTTTGGGAGTTGTCCTGCCTCTTGGGTTTTGGAGAAGTTTGAAAAGGATTGGCATTAAATTTACCAGTGAAAATTTACCAGTGAAGCCATCTGGTCCTGGAATTTTCTTTTCTGGGAAACTTTTGATTACTGATTCAATCTCCTTACTAGTAATTGATCTGTTCAGATTTCTGATTTCTTCCTGATTCAGTCTTGGTAAGTGGTATGTTTCTAGGAATTTATCCATTTCTTCTAGGTTGTCCAGTTTGTTGCTTATAGTTGTTCATAGAAGCCTCTTATGATCCTATGCGATCTCATTCGTGGTGTCCCTCAGGTTGTCCCCATGCTTCCCAGCTGTCACCTGCAGCTCCTTGTACTGGAGGCAAAGAAATGACAGTGAGCTGTCAGATCGTTCCAGGCCCCCATGGGTAACCACTGACCCCTGGGCCCACCCTCACAGCAGGATGTGTAGGCTGGATGTGTTTGGCCCCGGACCTCCGAGGAGCCCAGTTGCCCAGGCCTCTCACAATGGGGGAAGGTCCTGGTGCGGGCCTAGCCCACATCCTTGGACTGGCCATTCTCTCACCTTGGTCTGGTACCAGGCCTCGGCCTCAGCCCTGCTTTTCTGGGCAATCTTCTCATACTGGACCTTAACCTCGGCGATGATGCTGTCCAGGTCAAGGTTGCTATTGTTGTCCATGGAGAGGATGACACTGGTGTCAGACATGTGAGTCTGCACTTGACTCAGCTCCTGCAAAAACAGAAATAGCTGTCACCAGTGCCCATGCTCCAGGCCAGGGGTCCCCAGGTGTCATCAGGAGGCCTGTGCTCTCCCCCAGGCTCCGCCCTAGAAGGAAGCTACAACTGCCAGGAAAGGCCTCAATCTCTCCAGCTGGAATGGGGCTCCCAGTTTTATAGACATCTTTCTTTGTGTGGATTTGCAGGCTTCCAAGAGCTTAAAGAAAGGGAAAGGGAATGTGTGCTGACTGGACTCCAGCTGGTACCAGGCCTGAGCCAGCACATTCACCTTTAATTCTCAGAACACCCTGTGAGACAGGCAGGGCCACAGCTGGTCCACAGGGTGCTTCTGTGCAAATTAGAAAACAGCACTCCTCTGGACAGAGGCAGCCAAGTATGGGCCTGATTCAAACGCCACTCTCTGCTCAGGCATTTAACAACTTGCATCACCATTCACAGTGGTCCTGACATAGGCAGGTGAGAAACAAGGCTTGGAGAAAAGAAGTGACACATCCAGGGTCACAAGATCCAAGGTCATCCAGTCTGACCCAGCAGGGCCCAGCCTGGAACCAGTCAGGTGAGTGTCCAAAGCCCAAGTGTTTTCCTCTGGAATACACTAATTATCTATAGTCCATGCTGATGTTCTGGGCCCTCCCTGTGTTTCCAGGACCATCAGCTCTCACACCTAAAACGACGTTTAAAGATGCCGAGAACGGTATGTTGGGCTTTGAGACCAGCTCTTATCACTAGGTCATGACTGTGTTGACTCCCAGTTGGGCTCTACCTCTATCTTTCCCGTGGTCCTTCCTGCCCTGGGCTGCAGACAAACTGCCCCAAACCCCAGCTCCGATCAAATCCCTCATCCACTCAGTGCTCCTCAGTGGCTCCCAAAGGGAAGAAAATCTTCCGCCTCAAAGTCAGTACCTTCCAACATATTCTGGTCTTGTCTCCAACTTTGCTCACACGCTGCCCTTCACTGCTGCCAGTGGGATTACAGTAGATAGAAGAATGGCAAGAACAATCCACATTAGTGGACGTTCCCCGTGATCAGGCACTGTGCTAGGCACTTGACAGGTACTAACTCATTCCCTGCCCTTTCCCAATGGCACAGAGAGCAACTTGCCCAAAATCACAAACTATTAAGCAAGGAGCTCAGTCTCAAACACAGGGAGTTTGACACCAGAACCTGAGATGATACAGACTAAGATGGAGATGGGCATAAAGAAAGAAAGAACTACCTCTTGTAATAAACTACAATGGAAAAGAATCGGGGAAAAAAGAATATATATATATATATATATACCCGAATCACTTTACTATACACTTGAAACTAACACAATAACAAAAATCAACTATACTTCAATTAAAAAATAAAATTATAAAAAAAGAAAGAAAGAACTAGCAAAACCAAAACTGACATCTGTATGGACATAGATTTAAATTCTCAAATTAGATTCTCTTTTAAAAGGTGAAATGGGTTGGGAGGGAGAGGGGGCAGAAATCCAATCACTAAAATATTTATGGTTTAGTGAAAAGACCTGAGCTCTAGGGACTTCCCTGGTGGTCCTGTGGCTAAGACTTCGCGCTTCCACAACAGGGGGCGCAGGTTCGATCCCACATGCCACGTGGCGTGGCCAAAGTGTACTAGAAAAAACTAAAAATTTTCTCTTAAAAAAAGACATGAGCTCTAAAGACAGACAAAGCTAAGTTCAAGTCCCCAGTCTGACATCTACCAGCTGTGGGACCACTGTCATCACTAAGCCTCACGAGGCCTCAGTCTCCTCTTCTGTAAAATGGCCGTGATAATACCTTCCTCATGCAGTTGATCTGAGGATTCAGATCCATACGTGGCCCATGGTGGGAGCTCAGTAAAATGAATCATTTGCCCAGATTTCTCCAAAAGTCAGTCAGGATGCCCGTGAGGCATGTGCCACAGAAAAAGTCATTCTGTCACAGTCGTGCGTTGCGAGCATCATCTTGCAGCATCACCCGTCACCCTCCCCAGCTCAGGGTCCCTCTACAGTCCCATGCCAGAGCGTGGTCCTGAGGAAAATTAACTTGGAATTTTTAAGACAAGGAGGCAAACACTATCTACCAGACACCATCAAGAGTGGATAAAGGTGTTCTTGCTAGGACTAGAGGATAAAAAGTTCAGGCTTTCCAAAGAAAGAGCTAATGCTAGTGGAGAGAGAACTCTGTGGATTAAAGGTGTGAGCTCCTTAGACATCTGGGGCCCTGAGGGGAGGGAGCACCCACGCATGGGAAAAGGAGCCAGAGGGGCGAAGTGAGGGTACTGGAGCTGGATCCCGGAGGGAGCCCCCGGACCAGAGGGAAGCCACGAGGTAACTTTCCTGCCCTGTACAACACACCAGGGATTGGTGGCTGGCCTTCTGGATTTCCTTGAGATCTGGCTTGACCAAAACCAGACCATGAAATCGATTACCGAGTGCAGTGTTAGCCATCACGCCTGGTATGCAAGCAAGGGAATGACTGCTCTGGCCTTCACTCTTCCCCCCGCAAGGAGGTGCCCACAGACATGGGGAACTCTGACAGGAAGTGACCCTGGCTTGGTCCCAGCTCGCCTTCCCTGTTCATCTCCTCATCCATTTCTCCCACACACTTGACGCCAGGTCACCTGCTGCTCCCCAAACACACCGTGCTCTTCGGTGCCTCCACGTCATGGCGCAGGCTGGGGCCCTGGCTGGCAGACCCTCGCTGCTCCTCCTTCAGAAGTCCCGCCCTTCCTTCAAAATCCAACACGAATGCTGTCTCCTCTGAAATGCCCCCAGACCTCCCAGGGAGGGTCAGCCACAGCCTGCCCCATGCACATTATCCCTGTCCCAACATGGCTCTCGTCACATGGTAACCCACAAAGGCAGACTGTCCTTCTGTGGTCGTGTGTAAGGTATTCAGCCACATGTGTCAAACGGACAGGGAACAGCAAAGGAAGGGAAAGCTTTTTGAGAGAGTAGGAAAGCTAGTTCCTACCCATTCAGAGAAGAGGAGCTAGGCACCCTTGACCTGTCCTAAAGGAGAGTCCACCCTAAGAGAGGAGAATAAGGAAGCTCCGGATGGTGAATGCCCATCAGTGATCCCACTAAAAAAGAAACTGGGGAGGCACCTAAGAGATCAGCATGATGGCACAGAACACTCCCCAACAAGCTCATCCCGACAGGCGTGTAGAGATGTTTGAAGGGGAACAACACAGCCAAGGATGTACTTGGAAAAACGCTAAGGCCAGTGGACAGGGGTCATTAGATAAACTCTAGGTGTGAAGAACAGGGAGGTAGCATTGGGCTAACCCTACAGAAGACCCAGGCAAAGCCAGCAACTCAACTGCTATGTCATTTGCTCTTTCCCATCAAGAAAACAGTCATCAAACTGGAAAGGGCAGGATGCTTGAGAAGAAATGGAAGCCAAGACAGACCCTGAGGGTATGAGAGACCTTGGCCTTGTTGGGAATCTCAGGGGTCCAGGCCAGAGGAGCAAATCCTAGGACCCCATGGCCATGGCCAAGGAAATAAACACCCCTGGAGATCCATGAGAAATATAGACAGTAGAAGAGTTTCCAGAGCCTGAGACATGAAAACGTCCTCATTTTCAAAGGGGAGAGATTTAGACTTCTCCAACTTAAACTTGATATCAATCTCCTATGAACCTCTAGAATGAATTCTAAAATGTGGGTGAGAGGCATGGAGCCAGCAAGACTTCCCTAAGGAAAAGTCAAACCAAATAGATTTGATTCCACGGCTGTGTTACCAAACTACTCAAGGATGCCACAGATGCTATTTGACCAAGACTTTCTTTGGAAGACGGCTTTTTTTCCCCTCTCTTTGGAAATGCTTTTTTTCTGACATTCTTAAAAATAAGACAGAAAAGTGTGGGCCAGATGATGCCATGGTTCACTGGATTTTAAAATAACTGAGGCTCTTGAAACACATATTATTTATTAGTGACACAAATTATTTATTAGTGGAGTGATGAGATCAGCCTGGTGGGAAGTCACCAAGGAAGATCTAGCTCTTGGACGAGGACTCTTTTCTTGGCTCTGTCCGCCTTAATGTGTTTTATCAATGATTTACACTGAAATGTTGTAAAATAACTAAACTGAAAGTTTATCAGGTCTGCAGATAACCCAAAGCTGGGGCGTCAGTAATATATCCACTTAGCCATTTGGACACCTCCAATATATGGATAGGAGAATCAAGTTTCAAAGCACCCACAGTGACCTAAAATGATGAGACGGAACCACAATAACATTTCACAGGAAAAAGGGGAATCATTAACTCTTGCGTTCAGTTTCAAAAATTCAGCTGCCCAAATACAGGAAGTTGGAGGACAGGGGATGCATGTCTCACTTGAAGGCGTTCACGTAAAAAAACCCAGGGAGCTTTTAAGGGGCAAACATTGTGAAATGGCTTCTAAAAATAACACATAAACTAGTACAATATTAGGCTGCATGAAGAGAAGTCTGTATCTGTAACCTTCCTCCCCACCTCTCTGTTTTCTGGATTCTGGACTAAGGATGCCGTTTCCCCAACTTTCTCACATGCCACAAATGTCAGTTCACTAATCGTCCCGACCACTAAATTGTTGTCATATGACAGACATGTGTCACATGGAAGACAATTGGATACGTGCAGCCCAGAGGGCAGAATCAGGGCCAATCAAGAGCAGAAGTCATGGGAAGAAGATTCAAGTCAGCTTTCCAATACGGTTGTTCAACAATGGAAATGCCTGCCCTAAAAAAGAGTGAGCTCCCTGCCTCTAGAAGTATTCAAGTAGAGGCTACATGCCCCCGTCAGGGATATTAGAGAAAGGGCTCTTATTCTGAGCATAAGGTTGCCCTTGGGCTCCCTATTGAATCTAAGAGTCTATCATCAACTCATGTCAAGTTCAACCCTCTTACCTTGGTCTTCAAAGCCCCCTTGTTTCCTGGGACCCCTCGTAGATTCTGTGATCTACCTGCTACCCACACCTCACCTCCTGCTCTCACATGGAATTTCAGTCCCCACTCTCTGTCCATCTCTGCTCCTGTATCCCTTGCTCCATTACAAACTGGGCAACAAGGGGAACAGTATAACAGTCCAAGGACCAGGTTTTAATTTCAGAACTGCCTCTAACTAGCTGTGTGACCATGGGCAAGTTACTCAGAGCCTCAGTGTCCCTGACTATAAAAGGGAGACAGTAATAGAATCTATATTATGGAGTTGTTGAGAGGATTATGTAAAAAGCTTAGCTCAGTTCCTGGCCCATCATAAGCACATAAACATGGAAGCGAGTACTGATCCAGGTCCAGGTGCTATATTCTATCAATTAAGTTGCACTAGTGAATTCTGATCAGACTTCCAGGGGGAATCCCCAAAGCTGTATGTGAATGTAAGTATCCTTGTCCATTGGCTACCTTACTTCTTCATAAAGATGCCTCAAGAACTCCATCTCCTCTATCAGGATGTCTATCATGCCATGCAGATCCATTTGGCCCATGTATGCAGCACCCACATCCTGGGGGCGAGAGAGAGAGCAGGGCGGTTGGCTCAGCCCCCAGGGCTCTCACCTCTCTCCGAGTCAGCCCAGCACCCTGGCAGCCGAAGACCACCTGCCCCCACTCCCTGCCACCTCGTTCACCTTCTTGAGCATCACAAACTCGTTCTCTGCGGCAGTGTGCTTGTTGCTTTCATCCTCATACCTGTTACACAGGGAAGACTCAGCCCAGCCTCCCCCCAGTTCTGCCTTTTAAGACATTGAACCCAGTTGGCTTTAAGGAAGCCCTGATGGGTCCCACAATGGCCAAGAACACCTTTGGGGAGCAGTTCTGTAATGCAGCTAACCAATGAAGAAACAGGGATACAGTCTTTAAACATTCCTCCCACTTCCTTTGAGGAAATGAGCACAGTATTTGTGCAATAATATGGCAATTGAGAGCAGCCATCTCTTTGGATCAGAGCCCTTGGGAGGCTTTATGGGAACAGGTTGAAGATGTGTCAACAATGATTAACCTTTGCGTTCACTTTCTACAATAGGATGTCATTGAAAACACCAACTTCTCTCCAACTGTTTTTGCAGAGAATTTAAGGTTTAGAAATTGCCAGTGTCAAGCAATGGGAAAAGATATGAAAGTTTATACCTTAAATTCATAAATATACAGACCAACCAATCATAATATGTGAACCTTATTTGCATCTTGATTCAAGCAAACTGTATTTTTTAAATTTATGACATTTATGGAACAATTGGAAATTCAATTGTTGATTGGATAGTTGGTGATACTGAGGATTATTGTTTCAAAAGATTTAGGTGGGGGCTTCCCTGGTGGCGCAGTGGTTGGGAGTCCGCCTGCCGACGCAGGGGATGCGGGTTCGTGCCCTGGTCCGGGAGGATCCCACATGCTGCGGAGCAGCTGGGCCCGTGAGCCACGGCCGCTGAGCCTGCGCGTCCGGAGCCTGTGCTCCGCAACGGGCGAGACCACAACAGTGAGAGGCCCGCGTACCGCAAAAAAAAAAAAAAAAAAAAAAGTAAAGATTTAGGTGTTCTTAGGGCATTGTGTTTGTGTGTTATTAAGTCACGTTATGCAGATGAACTATATGAATATATCCAGTAAAAATAGTTGTGAATGAAATGACATGATGGCTGAGATTTGCTTCAAGACAATAAGGGAAGAGGAAAAGCGAGTGAGTAGGGGTGTAGACAAAATAAAATTGGCTATGAGTAGACAATTATTAAAGTTGGGTAATGAGAACATAAATGTTCATTACACTTTTCTCCCTACCTTATAATATTTTTTCATCTTACAACAGTACACAGTGTGACAATCCTCCAGGAGGCAATGGGTCCAGGACCTGAGCCCCCGAGGGAAGCAGCTCTGTCTGGACACTCCCCCAGCTGGGTCCCTGGACCCAAGAATAGGGTGGCCCTCTCTGGGGAGATTTCCCAGGCTGACCCTTCCCCATCCCCACATGGCCCCAGCCTATCCAGCTCTCCTCACTTGCTCTTGAAGTCCTCAGCGAGATCCTGCACGTTCTTCAGCTGAGTCCAGCCTCCCCTGCTCGCTCTGGAGGTTGTCCAGCTTCCCCCATAGGTTGTTGATGAAGCACTCAAAGAGGGGCTCCAGATTGTTCCAGATGATGCCCAATTTCTGGCCCTGCTCCTGTAGCATCGCCCACTTGTTCTCCAGCACCTTGTTCTGCTGCTCCAGGAACCGCACCTGAGCCAGAGCAAGAAGGGTAGCTGGCGCCAGTCCCAGCCCCAGGAGGGACCAAGGACCTGGCCCATCGTCACCATCTGTCTTGACCAGGACACCACAGGGCAGTGCAGGGCCTCTGTCTTGCTGTGGGGAGGAGTTCCTGAGTGAACAATCTTTGCTGGAAAAGACAGTCCAATCCAATGACAAGGACTCTAAAGAGCTAATAAACATAAAAGCCCAGCTCCGGGACTTCTCTGGTGGCGCAGTGGTTAAGAATCTGCCTGCCAATGCAGGGGACATGGGTTCGAGCCCTGGTCTGAGAAGATCCCACACGCCGCGGAGCAACTAAGCCCGTGCACCACAACTACTGAGCCTGTGCTCTAGAGCCCACGAGCCACAACTACTGAAGCCCGCGTGCCTAGAGCCCGTGCTCCACAACAACAGAAGCCACCGCAGTGAGAAACCCCCACTCAGAGCAACTAGAAAAAGTCCACATGCAGCAACAAAGACCCAACGTGGCCAAAATAAATAAATAAATTTAAAAAAAAAAAAAAAAGCCCCGCTCAGTCAGTCATTTACTTCCTGAACCAGGAAGAAGTCAAGTCACTTCTTCCTGGGTCTCCCTTTCTCACTTATCCTGGGTAAATCAAACTAGATCAATGTTTCTGAGCCTCAATTCTGCATCAAAATCAAAATTTTTAATGCAGATACATATATAGTATACGTGTATATATAGGTACATATGGATATATACAAATATACATACAGAAAGAGAGAGAGAAAGAAAGCAAATGTGACAAAATGCTAAAAATTGGTGAATCTGGGTGAAAGGAAATATAGGAATATGTTGTACCATTATTGCAACTTTTCTGTAAATTTGACATTTAAAAATTTATTTTATTTTATTTTTTTTTGCGGTACGCGGGCCTCTCACTGTCGTGGCCTCTCCCGTTGCGGAGCACAGGCTCCGGACATGCAGGCTCAGCGGCCATGGCTCACGGGCCCAGCCTCTCCGCGGCATGTGGGATCTTCCTGGACCGGGGCACGAACCCGTGTCCCCTGCATCGGCAGGCAGACTCTCAACCACTGCGCCACCAGGGAAGCCCAACATTTTTTTAATTTTTAAAACGTGGATGTCCAGCCCTATTTCTACAGACTCAGAAGGGTGCTCATGGCGTGAACTTAATGGGCCCCCAGGGGGGTTCTCTGCCCAACCAGGATTTCAGGATATCAGACACGGACAACCTGTCAGGCCTCAGCTCCCAGACCATGGTTCTGAGAGTCTGAGAAGGTGTTGCTTGTTTGACCTCTGGGACAGTCCCACAAAAGAAACAAAAGTCACTAGGGGAAAAGGTGAGGAGGTGGGCAGAACAGTTTGCCTCACCCTTTGCCGTCAGGTCTCTCCAGATCCCACCTCCACAGCACCCCAGGCCCACAGTCACGTGGCCCCAGGCCACTAGGCAGCAGTGACGAAAAGACCTCTTTATGCCACGAACTTGAGTCCCAGGGCTACCTCTGCCTCCAAGTACCTGTATGATCCTGGGCAAATCACTCAACCTCCCCAGACCTCAATTTTCTCTTCTTAAAAATGGACACACGGGACTTCCCTGGTGGTCCAGTGGTAAAGAATTTGCCTTCCAATGCAGGGGACACAGTTTCGATCCCTTGTCAAGGAACTAAGATCCCACGTGCCGCAGGGCAGCTAAGCCTGTGCGCCACAACTAGAGAGAGAAAAAAAAAACCGCACGCCACAACTAGAGAGAAGCCCACATGCCACAACCAAGACCAGACGCAGCCAAAAATAAGTAAATAAATAAGTAAATAATCCTTCAAAAAAAAAAAAAGGAACACACTATCACTAGACTGATTTCTCATGAGATACTGTGGGTATCATATGAGAAAGGGGACATGAATATCCTTTGGGAACCCACAAATCACTGAACCAAGGTATGGTCATCCACCAGGATTTTCCTCATCATGGTCCCACTGCCTGGGGGGGCTCGGGGTAGAGGTAGACAATGCAGCAAAGTGGACCTGGAAATGCCAGAGATTACTACAAGAGCTTCCCTAGTTGGCCTGAGGGCCAGAGGAGGAGTCAGGACACTCCCGATCTGGGACAGATCAAACTGCATATCCCCGGGTCATGGTGACCTGGTGACCACCATGCTCATTTTCCACCCCAAACTGAGCTCCTTGGTTGGAACAGCGAGGAAGAATTGGAGAAGGGAAAAGGAGACTTCCCCTAGGACCCCCCCCCCCACCATTGTGTCCTGATCACATCTTTGTCCTTAGACCTCCTCCAAAACCAAGAGAACAGGCAACAGATGGGGTTCCTTGGAGACTTGACACTTGAGCCCGTTTTCCCAGCTATAAAACAAGAGGCAGTGAGGGCCACCCCACTAAGAAGAGCAATGAGGACAATCCACTGTTTAATTGGGGGACAAGGCTGCCGTGTAACCCCATTAATGACGACTATAAGAAAGGCTGCAACACGGTCAAGCTAGGCTGGACCAACAGTCCTCGTGAGTGGACTCGAGATTCACCATCAACTACAGTAAAGACGGTCCAGCCATTCGGGTCCAGGCGTCCCACGCTCAGGCCAGAAGTGCTCCAAAGGTCATTCCATCCACTCCAGGCCCCAGTGCACATGGGCTGCACCAGCCTCCGCCCAGCCCACCCTCTCTTAGGGGCCTGGCTTGCACTCCATGGTCCCTCCCTGCCTCCTTCCACCTCGGCCCACCTTGTCGATGAAGGAGGCAAACTTGTTCAGGGTCTTGATCTGCTCCCGCCCCTGGGTGCGCACCCGCTGGGTCTCTGGGTCGATCTCCACATTGAGGCAGGTCAGCAGGCTCTGGTTGACAGTGACCTGCTGGATGCCTCCAGGAGGACAGGCAGGCCCGAACGTCTGCCTGCCAGCCCCCGGGCCCATATAGGCCCCACCACCAAGGCCGAAGCCTCCCAGGGCCTGTCCAGATGAGGCCCCTCCAGCCACGCTCACCAAGATACTCTTGCTGGTCCCCAAGTTATAGAGGCTCCAGCTGCGAAAGTCGCCCGTGCTGGGGCCACAGTGGGCCCTCCCCCCGCTGCCACCACTCCGGGACACGGTCACCCAGCTGATGCTGCTGGGGGCCCAGGAGCCGCTGCCTCCGCTGGCAGAGTTAGAGCTGAAGGCCCCTTTGGTGGAGTACGTCTGCTGAGACACGGAGGACCTCATGGCTGCAGCAGGGCTGGAGTGCAGGCCGGGAGAGCTGGGAAAGAGCACGGTGAGCTGCTGGGCCACTGATGGCTTTTTTATCTTTTCCCGGCTCCTGGGCTCCACAGACACTCCTGCCCCATCGCCCCTGGAGAGAGGGAGGGGCCCTGTTCGTCAGGGGAGTCTCCTCTCCCATAGCGGGAGGGAGGGGCTGCTCCCAGTTATTGCCTGAACTCCAGAGCTGGGGCTTAGCCGAGACTGTCTGGGGCAGGATGCCACCCCCTTCTCCCCCCTGGGGCGCTCCTGACTTGGAACAGGATGATAGGGGCTGCCATGGCCACCGGCACCACGCAGTGACTGGCTGGCCTCCTCCCACCCAGGCTTTGTGGCCACCATCAGTGGGGCTCTGTTCTGGGGTTGGTCCCAGTCCCCTGTGGTAAGCCAAGGCCCCAGGGCCCAGGCTGTGCGGTGGTGAGGGCACAGGCATTGGGCAAGGGGCTATGGAAGAGGGTGCCCAGACCTGTTCCAGTCCCACCTTCCCGGCCCATGGCCTCGGTGCCTCCTGGCAAGTCCAGGGTGTAGGGGCACAGGTGACAGCCTGGGGTGGCATAGGGCAGGCAGCCTGATCTTTTGTCATACGCTGGCAGACTGTCTGCTCGGTGGAGATCCTGTGCTGGGCAAAGGGGATACAAAGACAGAAGAGGGTCCCTGCCCAGGCTCCCGGGCACTAAGATTCCTCATGCCACACAGTGCAGCAGAAAAAAAAGAAAAAGGAAGACGTAAGTGTCCAAGAAAAGCCCCAAGAGGCCTATGGACACCCCAGTCTTCCCAGCCCGCGGAGCCCCAGTGCTCAATCCAGAAAGGCCAGGGGGTTCCTCAAATCACATCGCAGACACTCCTCCACGCCCCCTCACCTCAGGCTGCTGGGACCAAGCATATCCCCAAGGGAGAAATGGGAAGCATCAGTGTTAGTCAAGTGTTAGGACGAGGGAGTTTTGAGGACCTGAGTTAGAGATGATTCCTCCTCACCCACCTTAGCTTTCAGCAAGGAAGGGGCACCAAGAGGAGAGAGACTTGCCTGAGGAAGGAGCAGAGACAGCACTTGCTGTGGTCCTCACACAGCTGCCAGGGCTAGAGCTGGGACTCTCAGCAACTGTGTCCCCAGGATCCCAAAGGAAAGGACATGGGACCACCCCCACAGGAAGGCAGGCAGAGAGCAGGCCACTCCAGGAGGCTGTGGGATCCTTTCTAGAGCCTCTGGGAGGCTACAAATGGCTCCCAGTTGCCTGAAGGAGTTGAACCCAGCCTCCCATGGAGGATGGGGTGAAGGTGCTCACAGAACTAGTCCCTTAATGCCCAAGAAGGATTCTTCTCCCTGCCTAGAGTTAGAACACCAGGCACTTGGGGGAGCTGGGCTGGGAGATGAATCCCCACTGAGGTGTATGTCCTCGGGCAACATTCAACCTCTCTGGGCCCCTTCACCTCTGCCTATAAGCAAGGTCCGCCAGGGAAATCCTTTCAAAAATCACTGGCCCCCACCTCTAAACACACCCTTTGACATGGCCCTGCCCACCAGATGGACAAGACCCAGCTCCACCCACCAGTGGGCAGGCAACAGTCCCTCCCACTAGTAAGCCTGCACAAGCCTCTTAGGTCAGCCTCACCCACCAGGGGGCAGACACCAGAAGCAAGGGGAACTATAATCCTGCAGTCCATGGGACCACAAACACAGAAGTCAGACCAAGTGAGATGGCAGAGGAATACGTTCCAGACGAAGGAACAAAATAAAACCCCAGAAGAACAACAAAGTGAAATGGAGATAGGCACTCTACCCGAAAAAAATTCAGAGTAATGATAGTAAAGATGATACAAGATCTCAGAAAAATAATGGAGGCACAGACAGAGAAGATACAAGAAATATTTAACAAAGAGCTAGAAGGTTTAAAGAACAAACAAACAGGGCTTCCTTGGTGGTGCAGTGGTTGAGAGTCCGCCTGCAGATGCAGGGGACACGGGTTCGTGCCCCGGTCCGGGAAGATCCCACATGCCGCGGAGCGGCTGGGCCCATGAGCCATGGCCGCTGAGCCTGCGCGTCCGGAGCCTGTGCTCCGCAACGGGAGAGGCCACAACAGTGAGAGGCCCGCGTACCGAAAAAAAAAAACAAAAACAAAAAAACAGAGCTGAACAATAAAATAACTGAAGTGAAAAATACACTAGAAGGAATCAATAGCAGAATAAATGAGGCAGAAGAACAGAAAAAAAAAAATTGCTGACACACCGTCCCAGAACTGAGCCATCACTTCCACTAACCTTTGTCTCCTGTCCCCGAGGCTATAATCACTTTCTCAGCTCCCTTATCTCTCCCCACGGAGCATGAGAGGGGGAGACAGTGGCAACTGGGGAAGGGAGTGATGTCAGCCATCTGAGTCAGGCGCAGCCAGGATGGTGACAGTAGAGTCAGCTGCAAACACACACTCCCCCTCTCCCCAGAGACTGACATCCTCCAGTATTTACCTGGTGCTCTGTGCCAGGCTTTGTGCCGGGAGCTGGTAACAGGCGCTCAGGCAGTCCAGGGCCCACTCTAACCGTTATTGCTTGGAGACAGTCTCACCAGTCCCAGCCCAGACAGCACGGAGCCACTGTGCCTCCTCCCGTCCAACTCTCCACTCATCTTTATACAGGACACCCAAACTCAGACCTCCTTAGTGTAGGAGGCGTGGTTCCCTCCCCACCTCTGCTGCTTGGACCAAGGGCTTCCATCTCTGAGACCTTCCCCTGTCCAGGGGCTCTCCCTGCACAGGACGCAAGGACAGAGGGGACAGAGCGCTGCTGCCACTATGGAAAGGATGAGGGGAGACAGCCTATGGCATCAACCAGGCACCCAACGTGAGTCAGGCTGAGCGATAGGAAAGATGCAGAGGTGAAGAAAACAGCCACTGCCCGTGAGGAGCCCCATCCAGGGCAGCGCTTTCTCATCTAATGGGAATAATTATTATAGTCGTCATTTATTAAGCACTTACTTTCCATGCAGTAATGCATCCAATCCCTACGCTGGGGATGCTCCGTTTGCATCCTTTCTGCCCCCGATCCATTCCGGACCTCCTTGACCCCTGCAGGCTGCTCCCTGCTTCTCTGGCTTCTGGAGGAGGGGGTTGGCCAAGGAGGGGACACTAGCAGGAGATCTGAGAGAGAGGTGGCTATTTCCTCCTGGCCCCCTCCCTGCTCCAGAGGTGGCTGCCTTCCTCTGTGATTACAGCTTCTTCCCATCCCCGCACCTCTATCACCCAATCAGTCATCCATTCTTCCTCTTGTCTCTTCAGCTCTACTCAGAGCCACCATCTCGTTCTGATTTTCCTGGGACTGTCCTGCTTTAGCACTGAAAGTCCCACACCCCGGAAAACCCCTGGGCCCTGGACAAACCAAAGGTTGGCCACCCCTGCTCAGGGGGAGTGGGGGGATGGGGTGGGTGGCAATGGCTTCCCACAACTGCCTGCCTCTGGCCTCTCCGTCCTGTGTTTGTGCCCTCAGCCACATCCACACCTCTGTAAGCAATCCTTTCATTAAAGTCCATTTAGTTGAACTATCTTGGGTAAATTGGTTTCCTTCTGGGACCCTGAATGGTCCCATCCCCACACAGCCCGGTGAGGTAGGTATCATTATTACTAAAATCTTTTCACAGGTGAGGAAACTGCGGCACAAAGAGGTCAAGTACTTGGTCAAAGTCACACCACCAGTGAATAGCAGAGCCAGCATTCAAGCCCAGGAATTCTAGCTCCAGGGCCATGTGCTTACCCACTCATGTCTCCCTCATAGAAGGCAAAGGCTGAAAAGCTCCTTCTTAGATACTTTTGATGGAGAGAACTGTGGGTCTGAGAAAAGGGCTGGCCTCCCCATAAAGGAGAGGGCAATGGCGTGACCTCCTGCAGCTCAGGCCATGGAATTGGGAGTTGACCAGGTGGAGACAGGGAAGAGGGAAGGAGCAGTGCAGGAGCTGATGGGCTGCTGGAGAATAAGAAGGTGACCCTCCCGCCCTCTTAGCACCTGGCCCTGACGCCCACACTCCCGGCTTCATGCAGAGCTTCCTGCAGAAGAGGGAAGGAGAAGATGTTTCCAGGGTCATGTTCAGACAGGCCCAGAGATAGGATGAGCACCAAGGGGCAGGAGGGATGGGGCATAGTTCCAGTCCCAAGTACCCATCAAGCCTCCAGGCACAAGCTGAGCTGCTGATCCCCATCCAGGGTGCAGGAGAAGAGCCTGCCCAGGGTCCCAGGCTAATAGGAAACCTGCGTTCCAGACAAGAACCGGACAGAAACAGAGCCAAGAACAGCAACGGGTGCAGCCAGACTGTGCCAGGGACAAGAAGGGTCTCGTGCATTCTGACATGGAGAATTGGGGAAGGTTTCCAGGTGGGACGAAAACTGGTGCAGACTTGGGAAGAAGGAGGAACAGGGATGAATGGGGCTGTCCTGGTCAGGAGTAGAGCCCACTGTAGGCAGTTAAGCAGGGAGCAAGATACAAGAGATACTAAAACATCAGTGGGATGGAGGAGATGGAGGGCATCCCAGGGAGCATAGTGGAGGGTTGGAAAGAATCCCTTGATGAGCTGATTGGGGTGAGAGTGAGATGTCCACAGGACCTACCCAAACAACCATAGATATTCCATAAATTGCCTCCTGAGGAGAGTGAGCTGGGTAGCTGCATAGCTTTTGTTTTGCTGGGTGAGCTGTGCAATCCTGGGGCAGAGCTGAATTGCTGGAAGGAGCGGCAGAGAAGCCGCACATTGCCAAAAGGAGCCTTCATCTCTGGCCTGCAGCCTGTCCTCTAAAGGCCCTTTCAACACATATTTAAGGCTATGGCTCAGCATCATTGCTGAATTATTAACCTGCCCAGGGGAAGGTCAGGTTAAAGCTCAGAGGTGAGAGATGGGGGTGAGGTGACAAGACCCAGGTTTGCCACCCTGGGTGGAGCTGGAGCCAGCACATCACTGGGAGGGGACTGGATGAAGTGACAGAACACAGAGGACCTCAGCACAGAGGGGTTGTGCAGGAGACACCAGGAACAGAAGGGGTGAGAAAGACACATTAGGAGGGCACAATAGGTCTGATCTTGTTTGCCAGAGTAGCCCTAGTCCTGGCACTCAATCAAATTTATGGGAGGGAGGGAGGGGGGAGGGGGAGGGAGAGCGAAAGGAAGACCCACTACCAGGAGAACTGGGTGCTGCTTTATTTCACAGGAAATAATTGGACAGAAATACAGAAATGCAGGCCCAGAGGCTGCTGAAGAGGGCAAGGATGGTGTCCCTTGGTTCCAGCCCTCATGCTCTTGTCAGTGGGCCTCAGGCCTCTCCCTTGGGATGCGGATGCAGTCTGGCCAAGCCCAACCAGGAGTTTTCCTAGCTCGGCTGAAGGCTGTGGAGAGAGGAGAGGACGAGCCTGGCTGGAGGCTCGGCGCTGTGCTCCTTGGTTAGTGTAGGCAGCGGACAAATGAGATGCAAATCAGTACGCGGAACAAGGCCAGACTGGGCAAGCATTCAGAACAGCAGGCCGGACCCGACTGACTTCTGCAGAGCCCCCTGTGGGCTGGCTCGGGCTGTGGGCAGTGGACACAGAGCTGGCCATGCAGGGATGGGAGTGATAAGAGTGGGAGAAGAGCTGAGAGGGCTCAGGAAGGCGGGAGGGCGGGAGGAGCAAATGGCCTCCGGGTCACTCAGTATGTGATGGACGTCTTCAGACTTGACTCGACCGTCTTCTTCAGGATGGTGTGGCAGGTGGAGCTGGAGGCAGAGCCGGACACAGAGCAAGAGCCCAAGACAGGACCCTGCCCAGAGCCCAGGATGACGTTGGAGTCACCGGTCACGATGCTGGAGCGGCTGGACCCAAAGCTGCCATTCCCGCCTCCGAGTCCACAAGGGCCCACCAGGCCACCATCTGCTCCTCCAGACACGATGGTGCTGCCTTGCCCAACAGCTGCCAGGAAAGGCACCAGGGTCACAGCAGGTCCTCGATTCCCCATGGGGCACCTCTCCCAAAGTCCCCTGATACTCACAGATAGTGACTTGACCGGAGTACTCCCCAGACGTCCTGGGGGCAAAAGGACGAGAGGAAGAAATGCTAAGAAGGGCTGCAGAAAATATGTTCCCAGGTGCTTTTAAGCCTCTTAGAGCAGCTCGCCACCCTCTGAGCAGATAAAATCCTCAGTCCCCAATTTTAAATCCCTCCCAGCAGAATGGGTGACCCCCGCTGGCTCACAGGGTCAAGAAACCTCTCAGCATCCGAGGGGCTTCCCTGGTGGCGCAGTGGTTGAGAGTCCGCCTGCCAATGCAGAGGACACAGGTTCGAGCCCTGGTCCGGGAAGAACCCACACGCCGCAGAGCAACTGAGCCCGTGCGCCACAACTACTGAGCCCACGCACCTAGAGCCCGTGCTCCGCAACAAGAGAAGCCACCGCAATGAGAAGACCGTGCACCGCAACGAAGAGTAGCCCCCGCTCGCCACAACTAGAGGAAGCCCGCTTGCAGCAACGGAGACCCAACGCAGCCAAAAATAAATAAATAAATTTATTTTGAAAGAAAGAAAGAAATCTCTCAGCACTCTGTGTTGGCCTTGCATCCCCCCACCCCCACCTCCGTCACACATCCTCAGGGCCCTCTGACCAGCCCCACCTGCTCTCCTCGCCCTCCAGCAGCCTGCGGTAGGTGGCGATCTCCACATCCAAGGAGAGCTTCGAGCTCATCAGCTCCTGGTACTCGCGCAACAGCCGCGCCACGTCCTGCTTGGCGGTTCTCAGAGCAGCCTCCAGCTCGGCCAGCTTGGTCTGAGCATCCTTGACGGCCAGCTCCCCACGCTGCTCTGCATGGGCGACGGCAGCCTGCATTTTGGCATTCTAGAGAGGGGTAGAAATAAGGGAGGAAGTGGCTGTAAGCCCGACACAGACTCCCAAAGCACCTACTGTGGATATAACTTAAAGGCTGAGATGGACCATCATCTCAAGAGCTCAAAATTATTCCTGGCCATGGCCAGCTCTTCTCATTGTCAAAGAGAGCATTGCCTCTTCTGCTTCTTTAACTCCCAGAGTGGGTTAAGTAGCATCTCAAAAACGTCAGGTCCATCAAGAACTTCAGAAAATAATCTTATTTGGAGATAGGGTCTTTGCAGATGTAATTAGTTAAGGATCTCAAGATGCTATCACACTGTATTTAGGGTGAGCCCTATATCCAGTGACTGGTGTCCAAGAAAAAGATGAGACAGACACTGAGATGACGCCGTGTGAAGATGGAGGCAGAAATGGGAGTGATGCACCACCAGACGAGGAATGCCAAGGAACTTCCGGAGCCACCAGAGGCCAGGAAGAGGTGAGGAAGGATTCCCCCAGCTCCTTCAGAGTGAGTGTGGCTGCCCGCACCTGAGTTCAGACTTCTAACCTCCAGAACTGACAGAATAGATTTCTGCTCTCTCAAGCCACCAAGTCTGTGACACTTTGTATGGCAGCCACAGGAAATGAATGCAGCTCCTTCTCCACTTTCTCCCATGATCTTCCCCTATTTCTCCCCACCCTGTGGACCCTCAGCACCTTCCCTGCAGCACTTTCTCTCTCCTAGGGTACTTAAAGCTCTTCCCGTCCCGTACGGGTCATTACCTACAAGTCTCCTCTTGAGGGCCACGTGTCCTTGAGGCTTTTGGAACAGCCCCATTTCAAATACTTTATCCTGATGTTGTCAGAGTCTCATGGGCCTCAGTTTGGGGTCTGAAAAACATTCTCTGTGCTCACCTCTCCAATCCGACAGAAAACTCCTAGAGGAAGGACAGCATCCCTGTCCAATCAGCCATCTAGTTGATTTTCCCTCACGTTCGGTTCAAGAAAGAAGACATTCCCTAAAGGCTCTCTTTCACTTACCACAAAGCACCCCATGGATGAGGAACAGGGTCTCCATTCTACAGGTGAAGAAACTGAGGCTAGGAAAGGAGGTGAGTGGCGGAGCTGAGACCCTAACCCAGAACAGCTGAGGCCCAGTCCACCACTCTTACTGTAGCCTCAGTTCATCAGGCTTGTGCATGAAAAGGAGGAGTGAGAGGGGGCTGTGACCCCAAGAAGGATTCTCCCAGGAAAGGCACCTTGCTATGCAGGGGGGACTGTGTTTCCCAGACATGGGGACATAGTGACTCTCCTAAGTGCTGGCCACTGGTCTCTGAGACTCCACGCACTTCATTGTCACCTGGGTGAACTTAGTTGAGAAAGCAGGTTTCTTGCCTCCACCTTTTTTTGTGTGTGTGGTACGCGGGCCTCTCACTGTTGTGGCCTGTCCCGTTGCGGAGCACAGGCTCCAGACGCGCAGGCTCAGCGGCCATGGCTCATGGGCCCAGCCGCTCCGCGGCATGTGGGATCTTCCCGGACAGGGGCACGAACCCGTGTCCCCTGCATCAGCCGGCGGACTCTCAACCACTGCACCACCAGGGAAGCCCTCTTGGCTCCACCTTTAGAGACTCAGATTCCCTCTCTCTGGGGGGAAGCCCAGGAATCTGCATCTTATCAGACACCCCCAGAGAACCCCAAAGCTTCCAGAGCAAAAAGTCCACATTTATGGGCAAAACACCGTGGCAGCAAATTGAGTAATAGGACCTGGTCACCCTCATCTCAGGTCCTTCCTCACACTCCGAAGGAGAGCAGGTCAGAATGGTTGGAGACTGAGTCTGGCCTTTGAATGGTCTGTGCTCCAAGAAGCAGACCCTGCTTGCATGTGGACAGGCCACCCATGGCTTGAGAGTCAGGCTGAAGTGCTTGAGGAAACCGCCAGACTCTGTGGTCTCAGCTCTCAACCCTCTGTTGATCCCAAAAAAACGATGCTTTGGGCTTGGGGAAAGTGAGGGCAAAGACACTTGAAAACTTAAGAATCTGTAATCCTCACACCTAGAAGTCAGGTCTCCAGGAGAAGCAGGAACCCACCTCCCTGCCCTTGCCATTTTCTCCCTCCACCTCTCCCAGCTCCTCACACCCACAGCATCACCTGACCCTAAGGGGGTCTCGGCACCCCACCGTCCTGCCCATGTCCCCCGCTCCCTGAGATCCTGGTACTCTCCCTCCCTAACACGGGACCAGGAAATTCAGCGTGTGGCCTTAGAGTCCTTACTGGGCTTGACGAGTAAGTATCAAAAGAAGAGATAAGAAAAGAGATGAATTAACCCTCTCCCCAAGGAGCTGAAAGCAAGATGTGCATGTAGACACGGAATGCAGCGTGAGGGCTGGGGCCAGGGTTGGCAGTGCAGAGCCCATGCAGCTAGAATTCCCAGGAGGAGAGCTGAACGCCTCTGAAACGGGGCTTGAAGTTCTCTCCACCCCAAATTAGCCAAACCCCCAGCCAGTTATCAAAGTTTCACACAAACCCAGCAGTGACCCTGGCACAAAGGTGGTAAGACAGAGGGCTTGGGGGCTCTGGCACCCTCACCTGCTTTTTGAGGTTCTCAGTCTGACTCTGCAGCTTCTGAATTGCCTGCTGCAGCTGAATGATCTGGACTTTGGTCCCCTTCATTCGGTCCCCATGAAGCTGGGCAGACACCTGAAGCTCCCGGTACTGATGGGGGATGGGGTGACACCGTCAGTGGAGAGGACCCTCACCTTTGACCCCAAGACCATGAGGAACACCATGGCCCCGGTTCTCTGCCTCCTCACATCCTCATTTGGGAAGCGGGTTAAAACGCTTGGAAAACCAGGACACGGTGGGATGTGGTTGCGGAAGTCTGGGCTCATCTCCCACAGTTTCCCTGCATTGCCTCCCTCCTGGAGAGGGGAAACATGGTGCCCACCCAGCCCTGGTGCTTCAGAGAGGTTATTACAACTGCCCAACGGGACCAAGGTGGACGACCACCCTGGGGGGGCAGGCAGGGAGACCCAGCCATTTCCAGCATGGTGCCTGTCCCCCGGCCCTGGCACCTTGGTCTGGTACAGCATCTCAGCCTCGGCTTTGCTGGTCCCAGCGATCTCCTCGTACCGGGCACAGACCTCGGTGATGAGGTCTCTGAAGTCCAGGTGGCGGTTGTTTTCCATGGACAACACCACAGACATGTCGCTGGCCTGGGTCTGCAGCTGGCCCAGCTCCTGTGGGGAAGACTGACTCAGTGTCCATTGGCCCCCCAGCTCCCTTTCCCCTTGGAGCCCCGGGCAGGTGGGCAGTGTGCCCTCTTCCTTCGGAGGCAGCCCTCGTTCGTGCCGGGTGACAATGAGCACACCCTGCCCTCTGCGGGGCTGTGTCCTTTTCTGGAATTGAGGGCTGTCCAACGACTCGTGGACATTAAAGGAACGTGTCCAGCAGGGTCTGAAATCACCTGGTCCCCATCGCTCCCCTGACCTCCTAACACATCCTCTCTCTTGTTCCCATTGCTCCAGTCACAGCAGCCTCCTTGCATTTCCTCAAAGACACCAGCACCCTCTGCCTGGACTCCCAGATTCCCCACTGTGTGTCTGTCTCCCTCACTTCCTTCAGATCTTGGCTCAGATTTTGTCTTCTAAATAAGGCCATGCCAACCACCCTATTTGAAATCGCCACCTGCCCTACCCCCCTGCCGCATTCCCAATCCTCCTTTCCCTGTTCTAATTTTCCTTATTCCCATAGTATTTATCACTTTCTAACATACTTGGTCATTTATTTATTTACTAGGTCTAGTGTTTATTGTCTGTCTCCCAATAGAAAGCAAGCTTCATGATTTTTGTCTGGTTGTTCACTGGTGTATCCCCAATACCTAGTAATTCACATGGTACATTCTCAGTAACTGTTTATCAAAGGACTGAATGACCGGCATCTAATTCACTCTAACCAGGCTTCACCTCCCAGCCACTCCCACTATTGCCACAGGAGCCTGCCCACCCTGTCCTCTTCCCTCCCGCCACCTGCCCCTGGCAGACCATCACTTCTGCCCTTAGTGATCCATACTTCTTCATACAGACGCCTCAAGAAGCAGATGTACTCTTTCAGAGCCTCCACCTTGCCTTCCAACTCCATCTTGCTCGAGAGAACTCCGTCCACATCCTGGGGACAGGAAGATAAAAGCCATATACCCCCACTCCCTCTTTGGGGGTCCCACTCTGACCCAAGAGTTCTGTTCACACACTGCCCAACACCCACCCCATGGCCATCTCCAGCTCCCATTCCTTCCTCCTCCAGCCCCGCCCTGCCCTGCTCTCTCTTTTGCCTGACACTGACCCACACCACCTTCAGGAAGCCTTCCCTGATTCATCCTAACTAGTCCTGTTTCTTCCACTCCCTCCCCACCCTCTCCCACAGTGACACCAGGGCTCATCACATAGTCCCTCAGTTGGATCTTGTCCTAGGGTCCCCCTGCGTCTACGTAGACGTCCCATTTCCTCAGAGGGTCCCTAGAGGCAGTGTGACAGCATGTCGTGCGTGAGGATCTCCCACCCACTGCCCTCCCAGCCCAGGACTGGGCTCTGTGCACGGTGGATGCTCGGGGTTCGGGTAGAGCAGCTGACCCCACCCTCACCTTTTTGAGGACCACGAAGTCTTTCTCCAGTGTGGCGCACCTGTGGGCCTCCCGTTCATACCTGCCAAGTAAGTATAGAAAGACGCTGCCTGGAGTGCCAGCATCAGAGCCCAGGCCCCTCTCCAAGTACACCCTCCCTGCAAAGGCCACTCTGCTTTAGATGCTCCAAAGCAGGACACGCCACCAGCCTGCTTCTCTACTCTTCCATCAGGAAGCTTTGTCATGTCTTATGTCCCTCTTCACTCTTTCAGCCCAGGTCGACTTGTGACATCAGGCGACTTTGCTTCATGTTTCTAAGGCACATTCAAACACTCTTCTCACTTGCCACTCACAATCATCATCTGAAGCAGGCATTTTGGATTTTATTAGAGAGATTACAAGATGTGCCCAAGTCCTAGATAATTAGGTGGCCCAAGCAGATCTAAAACACAGGTCTCCTGGCCCCAATCTTTCCAGGACCTTCCACCTGTGTCCTGGAGCAATGTTCCCAATGTTTCCGGAAGGTAAGAAAGGCAAGTGGCATTTTCCCAGTCCACAGATATGGAAACTGAGGCTGGGAAAGGTAAGATGCCTTGCCCAAGGCCACACAGCTATTCCTTGCTCACAGTCACTAACCCCAAGCCTCCTGTTGGTCCAGGGCTCTCTCCATATCACCAGGTGACCTGGCGGGGAACCCAGAACCACAGCCTACCTGTGAGTCATGCCACAGGCCTAGGAATGTTCCCACTAATGAATTCTCTTCCACCTCTGAGACCAGAGAATGTCTGAGTCACTTTGACCCACAGCCTGCTCAACAGAAATTTCTCAAGAAAAAAACCCACATAGGCATTGTTTAATAAGCCCCTGCCAGCCTTGACCAGAAATGTGGCCCTCGTAACTGGGGCCTGCTAGAATCGAGGCTCTCCAGTCCTGGGTATCAGGGGCTGTGGGACCACTTACTTGCAGCAGGTGGGGCCCCCTGAGAATCAGAGGGAATGGGGATGCGGAGGGGCTAGAGGGGAGACCGGTCATGTGACCCTGGGAGCTCAGCAGTGAGATACCCTCTGGCTGACAGCCTGATTCAAGCCCTCCCAGCCCCCATCCAGGGCCCATGGAGATGCTGCATTTTGCCTACTTGGCTTTATACTCCTCCTGCTGGTACTGGCAGGACTTCAGCTCGGCGTCCAGAGACACCCGTTCTCCCTGCAGCTGCTCCAGCTGCTTCCTGAGCTGGAACAGACAGGCCTCGAAGAAAGACTGCAGGGCCTGGGGACTGTCACTCAACTCCTGCTGCTGCAGCAAGTCCCACTTGGTCTCCAGGACCTTGTTCTGCTGCTCCAGGAACCGCACCTACAGCACAAACAGCGGGTCCCTGAGGCAAGCCCCTGCCAGACTCCTTGGGCACAGCCTCTGGGAAATAAAGCCTGAGCAACCCTCTAGCCAGCCCGGAGCCTTTAAGGCCTTTGATAAATATTTTCCAACACACTAAATGAATTATAATGACATTTTTATAAAGGGAATTTCAAAACACTAATTAAACAGAGCCTCAGCATAACCAGAGAGCCTCCAGTTAGACCACAGGAGGGACTTCCTTGCTGCAGAAGTGATTAGAAAACTAGTAGGAGACCAGACTTCCCCATTCCCAAGTCCATCGAGAACAGTTCCTCGAGGGAGTCACAGACACAGGGGCTTAGCTGAGTTCACCCTCACCTTGTCAATGAAAGAAGCAAACTGGTTGTTGAGGGTTCTAATCTGTTGGGTCTGCTGAGTCTGAACCACCTGGAACTGGGAGTCGATCCCAATCTTCAGTGGGGTCAGCAGATTCTGGTTGATGGCCACTTCCTGGATGCCTCCCGGAGGGCACGGGGAAAGCCCAGGCCCACCGACCCCCTCCCCATACCTCACCCCTAGCCTTCCCCTTGAACCCCAGGCCCTCCCACAAGAGCCTCCTTGGCACCCCCCAAAGGAACTGAGGCTCCTGCTGCTGAAGTTGACCCTGCCTCGGCCCCCCAAGCGAGCAGAACAGGCTGAGCAAGCACTGAAGCCCCTCTGGGCCCGGCAGGGAGAGAGAGACATGGCAGAGACTGAAGGTTTCACAGCTACAGACAGAGGATCCTCAAGGTGTGTGTGTTCCTGCCCTGAGGCCCCGGGACGGCACAAGACTTTTATCTCCTCCCGTGCCTGGGCTGGGTCTTGGAGAGCAAGATGCTCTTGGCCTGAGTGTGTCTGTCACTGACTCCAGCTGGCCTCTTCTGACACGCCTGGGGAATAGGTGCCTGGCAAGTGCAGAGCCCAAGGAAGAGACCCAGAGCCTGCCCTCAGAGCTCCCAGGCTATAGGAGGGATGGGCACATTCTGAAGACCAGGAAGTAGCCAGAGACCTGGATTTCAGTGCTGGGGGATGGGGGGAGATGGCCCTGAGCAAACTTCCTGAGGGTCATTCAAGGAAGGCTTCCTGGAGGAGGAGATGGGGAAGAAGGGAGGCACATTCAAAGGGAAAAGAAGATGGAGGGGGTTCAGATGGAGCCCTTGAGTGCCCTGCAGATGCTGGACAGAGGAGTGCATCTTCCCGAGGGAGGGCCTACATTCGAGAGGAGGAGGAGGAAGGCACTTTGCAGCACAGGAGAAGCCAGGAGGTTAATAGAGGTGTTATTGTCATCGTTAGCTAAAAGACACTGCAGGGCTTCCCTGGTGGCGCAGTGGTTGAGAGTCCGCCTGCCGATGCAGGGGACATGGGTTCGTGCCCCGGTCCGGGAAGATCCCACGTGCCGCGGAGCGGCTGGGCCCGTGAGCCACAACTACTGAGCCTGCGCGTCCGGAGCCTGTGCTCCACAACGGGAGAGGCCACAGCAGTGAGAGGCCCGCGTACCGCAAAAATAAATAAATAAATAAGTAAAAGACACTGCAGGATTTGGAAATGAAACAGAAAAACAAGGTACCCAAGTCCCTCTTCCTGCCCAACCCAGCAATCATCCATGAGGCGCCACCCCACTCAAACCAGCCATCTGCACCCGGGGGGGCGGCGAATGGAGCATTTCCAAGCCCAGTCTGTGTCCCTTTCACAAACACACAGCACTAGGCACATCCACTTGGGTCCAGCACTGTGCCTGTCAAGTTACACATCAGAGGAGCCCAGGCTCTGAAATAAAATATACATTTAGAGACATGCCTTCCCCGGGGACTGGGAGCAAAAACAGGAGTTTTGAGGCTCGCTTGCAGGATAGATTCCGTCTCCGCCCTGAGAGTCTGCTAACTGGAGGAGCCCCAAGGTTCATCATTCAGCAGGCCTCCCACCCGGTGGAGGACCCGTGATGGGAGGCATCCAGCCACCTCCACTGCTGCCCTCCCACTGGTGGCAAGGAGGGCCGGCATCTCTGATTTTTAGAAATTTCCAAAATGTCTTCTTTACAAGGCGGGAGGGCTATTTCTCCCTGTCCCTCCCCCGCTTTCTTAGAGCCTGATGCACCCTGAAGCTGGGATACTGGGCCTTTGATAATGCAACTCAAAGCCAGGACAAACAGAGACTCAGCACAATAAACACTCAAGAGATGTGCTATGAGGAAGTCAGTCCTAGCAATGCAAACAGTCCCATAGATGTTCCACCCCCCGGGACCAGACAATGGTGAGCGCATCTCCCCTCCCTCCAGAGGATTAGAAACCCCATCTGGCAGATGGCATCCCGGAAGGAAACTGAATGACAGATGACGAGGTCAGGCCTTCTGTGGGGAAAACAAAGGAGATCAAGGGACTGAAGGCTCAGGTGAGGAAGAGAAGAGGAGAGAAATGATCCAAGCAGAGATTCAGGGACACAGAGGAGAGAGGAGGCAACGTGGAGCAGCCTCAGAGTCTAGAAAGAGAATCTGGAAAATGGGTTGAATCCCACTGAGGATCCACCTCCAAACCCTACCCCCTGGGGACCACTCTGCAGAGGCAAGGAGGGCCGGGTGCCTTCCTCCCACAAACATTCTTAAGAAAGATCTCCGTGGGCTGGAGTCTACCACCCCTCTCCACTGGCACTGAGGGTGAAGGGCAGAGGTCACACTTGGAACGGGGCCTAATGTACCTCCCTGGAACTTCCCCTTGTTTGTAATATTACAGAACATTAGAGCCAGAGAGCTGCAGGGTCCTCCGGTACAATGCCCTTGTTTCACACTTAAGAACTCTGAGGACCCATAGGGTGTAGTGCAGGGTGCAAAGGCTGTGCAGCCTTGAGTAACCTAAGAGATTGCACCGGATGACCGCAAAGCCTACTTTGACCTGTCACTCTGTGGTTTGAGTGACTGGCTCAAGGCCACCTACACAGCTGATCAGGCTGGAGCCAGGGCTCCCACCCAGCTCAGACCACTGCCCCACAGAGCAGCCCACTAAACAAACCTTTGATCATGACTCCACAACGTCTGCCTTGTCCACCCCTCCATCGAGCTCAGGGTCTGGCTTACGCTAGGCATCCAAAGTACTTGTTTAAGAGATGAATTCTTACCCATGACAGTTACAGCCAGGGACCTTCATGAATCCCCGTGAGTTCTCAAACACTGCTGGAACACATGTTTTCCCCTATTTAAAAAAAAAATCATGCTGTGATGGAGAGAATGAAAAAATGGCTTGGACGTTTGAATGCCAGGCCCCTCGGAGGCTGAGTGGTACACACAAAGGTACGCAAAGGGACCCCGATCACGCAGCAGCAAACGTCCAAATGGCTGGAATCGTGAACTTAACGTTAAACCCAGCATGCAACCACAGGGGTCCCCAACCCCCGGACCACGGGCCAGTAGCTGTCCACGGCCTGTTAGGAACCAGGCCATGAACCGCTACTCGTCCACAGCAGGTACACAGTAGGAGGTGAGCAGCGGGGCAAGCAAGCGAAGCTTCATCTGTATTTACAGTCGGTCCCATTGCTCGAATTACCGCCTGAGCTCCGCCTCCTGTCAGGTCAGCAGCGGCATTAGATTCTCATAGGAGCGTGAACCCTACTGTGAACTGCCCATGCGAGGGATCTAGGTTGCGCGCTTCTTATGAGAATCTAATGCCTGATGATCTGAGGTGGGGCTGAGGCGGTGATGCTAGCCCTGGGGAGCGGCTGCAAATACAGATTATCATTAGCAGAGAGGTCGGACTGCACAGAGACCATAATAAATCAGTTGCTTGCAGACTCATATCGAAACCCTATCAGTGAGTGGCAAGTGACAATTAAGCTGCGACTTAGAGTAAACTGGACATAAGCAACACACCCTGGGTGTCACTGTCTCCCATCACCCCCAGACGGGACCATCTAGTAGCAGGAAAACAAGCTCATGGCTCCCACTGACTCTGTGTTATGGTGAGTTGTATAATTATTTCATTATATATTACAATGTAATAATAATAGAAATAAAGTGCACAATAAATGTAATGCGCTTGAATCATCCCAAAACCATCCCCTGTCCCCATCAGTGGAAAAATTGTGTTCCATGAAACCGGTCCCTGGTGCCAAAAAGTTGGGGACTACTGCTCAACCACACCTCATGCTCTACAGTCCCTGCCCACCCCAGTCCTGCCTTCGAGAATGCCCTGGCCAATGCAGCTTCTTGTAGCTCCCCAGCAGCCCCTTCTCTTACTGCTCCACCCTGAGTTCACCCCTGGCCACAGCTACAACTCCTCAATCTCTTTCTCTCTAATTGCCCTCAAGCCTGTTCTGCTTGTGAAGCGGATTTTTTGACCCAATAGCCATTTATCCACATTTATTTATTGACTCAACAAGATATGATTGAGCACCTTCTATGTGCCGGGGCCTATGCTGAGAGTTAGGAATTTAGCAGAGAACAAGGCCCAGCCCCTGCACCAAGAAAGCTTAGAGTCTAGTAGAGAAACAGACACAGAACAGGTAACTAGATACGTATTTGATTGCAATTATGATAAGGAGAGAAAAGTACAGGGCATGAAAGAGGCCTAATCTAGTTTAGCCCCTAATTTATTCTCGAACATGCCAGGAGCACTCCTGCCTCAGGGCCTTTGCACTCGCTGTTCCCTCTTCCTGGAATGCTCCTTCCCAGATCCCCGTATAGCTACAAGTCAATTTCTCTGGTTGTCCTAAACCAAAAGTGCAACGCTGAGGCCATCCTTCATCTGACACTTCTTACCCCTTCCCTGCTTTATCTCTTTCCATTTAGCACTTAGCGCTTCCTAACATACCGTATATTTCACTTACTCATTTTGTTTGTCAATCTTCCTGCACTAGAATATCATCTCCACAAAGGTGGGGATTTGGTCTCTTTGCTCACTTCTGTAACCTCTGCACTTAGAACACTGCCTGACATACAGTAGGTGCTCAGTAAATACTTGTTAAATGAATGATTCCCCATTCAATTTCATCTTGTTGATTTCCTTCCATCTTTTAACCCCTGGATATCCTTGTGAATCTCAATTCTGTTCTCCAAAGCACTGATCACTCCCCATCTCACTCCTCCACAAGGTTGGGAGCAAGCAAACATGGTAGTGTGTGTGTGTGTGTGTGTGTTATTGAGCTCCTGCTGTGGGCTGAGCACTGAGCTAAATGATACAGGAGACATAAGATGGATAAGGCGCCATTCCCATCCTGAAAGAATATATAGTCCCGTGGAGAATACACATATGAACAAAGAATGGGGGAAACGATCTGAGAAAGAGTGCACTGGGTTGCAAGTGGGCATGTTGGTGTAATAGTGAGGGATTCCTCTTTTTACCTGGACCCTCCTCTTGTCCTTGGAGGAAAACAAGGACAGAGCCTTGTGGCATGCCACTAGAAACCCTTCCTCTGCGGCTTTACATCCTCCCAGTGTATGTCCTTTGGATGCTATGCTCAGCTGTTTGGGAATCTACCCACCTGTACTTTTATCTAAGAACTCTACATATGGTAAGCATTTGATCCTAACAACCCTATGAAGTTGGTACTATGATTATCACCACCTTGCAGAGGGAACAAATAATTTTCCCAAGGCCACACAGCTAGTAAGTGACAGAGCCAGGATTTGAACAGAGATAGTTGGACTCCAGAGTCTTTGCACTTAACCACCTCACTGTGCTCCTCTCAGAGACCTGGGAATGTCAGTATTGAAGGACACCTTAACCAACTGAAGCCCAGAGAGGTAGAATGACTTGCCCGAAGTCACACAGCAGATCCAAAAGTGAACTCATTTCTCAACATTCATCCATGATCAACATTAATTAAGCACTACCAGGTGCCAGACACCATGCCAGCCCAGGTTAAACAAAATTTAATGAAAGTCCCTGCCTTCGAGGTGTTTGCAGTCAGGAAGGGGAGTGGGAGAGAAGTGGGGAATCTATTTGAAAACCAGTAAGTGCAATAAAGTGTTGGAGTCTCCACTGTAGACGCATGTACAGGTCTTGTGGTTCTGGCCATCTTCTCGAAGCAGCAGCGGCAGGAGTGCTTATTTTGGGCACATCCCAGAAGAATAGAAGTCATCTCCTGGGGCAAGATGAGGCAGGGCTACCCACACCCATTCGGGTCTTCCTAGCTTTCGCAGGGCAACGAAGGGGTTGGT
This sequence comes from Grampus griseus, assembly GCF_964374135.1. Classification (NCBI taxonomy): domain Eukaryota; kingdom Metazoa; phylum Chordata; class Mammalia; order Artiodactyla; family Delphinidae; genus Grampus; species Grampus griseus. The sequence continues at coordinate 42,310,897 of NC_139005.1, forward strand.
TAGTGTCCTGTCCTGTTTGAGGGGAACTGGACAGAAAATGCTCAAGTGTCTCGGGCCTGCCTTTAGTCAGCCTCCCCTCCCCCACCATGGACACCCCATGACTTCCCCGATCTAGGCACAATGGAACGTTCCCTCAGCTCTGCTTTTGCAGCTGGGAAATACATGCCAGATTCTGACCCAGAATCTCCTGAGTCTCCCAAATCAGCCCAAATCAGCCCCTCACATTCAACCTCCATCATCGCGCCGTTTTGTAAAGCCAGATGTACTAGTATATACTTAATATTTTCTTTAAATCAAAGCTAAATCAGTTCACTTCTTTCTTATCCTGACCCTAAGCCGTAATATCCTTGAAAATGTAGCTTTTGCGTGCTAGTTCTAATTTTTTTGAATTCATATTCAAATAAAACGTAACTATTAAAATGTAAAACATTCCTCCATGTGCTGTCGGCCTACAGAGAACACAGGTCAACTTCGTCCCTATTCGAAGTTTCCCAAAGCCAGGGAGGGCAAGGAGGGAGTAGCACCCATCAGATGTGGCTGATTTCTATCTCGCCTGTAATTACAGCTCTCTTGGCCTGTCGGGACAGGAGGGGAGGGAGGAGATGAAAGGTCTGCCCTTCACTCTTCCCCAGGCCAGGCAGAGCACACTCACACCAGCCTGCTCTGCCCTGGCACCGTCCTGCCTGCTGGGCTGGGGGCGGGTAGCCCCTGCCCTCCTCACTGCACTGGCCATGAAGGAAGGCGCTGCCCATCCAGAGAATGGGCTTATTGTGAGGGAAGGGATGTCCCAGAGGGGAGCCAAGCTGCTGCCTCCTCAGGCCTCCGTGCCCAGGTAATGAGCCCCCAACACCCACAGGGAGAGGCCTGGAGAGGAAAGATTTGCAAAGCTTTTCCTGGGAGCTCAGTAGTTAAATGTTTGTCTCCAAGTTCCCGGTTGAGGGTGGAAGTGAGGAGGGACAATGCCAAACTCTAACTTTGGAGTGATAACCATTTTCCATGCATAACACACTTTTTAAAATTCTATTGACGCACCCCAACGTTCATTGCAGCACTATTTACAATAGCCAAGACATGGAAGCAACCTAAATGTCCATAGACAGATGAATGGATAAAGATATGGTATGTATACACACACACACACGCACACACACACACACACACACACACACATATATACACAATGGAATATTACTCTGCCATAAAAAAAGAATGAAATCATGGCATTTGCAGCAACATGGATGGACCTAGAGATTGTCATACTGACTCTGAGTGCCAATCACTGTGTCGGGCCCTGTAGATGTTTCACGTGCTTTAATCCTCACCACGATCTGAGAAGTGGGGATTCTTATTCACACTACAGACACAGAAACAAAAACAACTGCCCAAGATCTCAAAGACGTGAAGAGGCCCAGCCAGGACGAGAACCCAGATCTTCTAAGTATCCTATCGTCTCCTCAGGAAGAGAAGCCTCCTCCAAGACTCCTTCTTGCAATAGGAGGAGTGTTTCCTTAGTCAGCAGAGAACCAGAAACTTCCCCTCTGGTGCGTGCTGGGGAGAGAGGCCGTGGAGGGGACTCGCTGAGCTTCCCTGGGCAGTGGGGGCTGCTGTGTAACGGCTGGCTGTCTGCGGGGTTGGGAGAACACGTCTCTGTTTTGTAGTGTTTGCCATCTTCTAGGGTATAAATGGTCCTGCCATGGCTGATTTCAAGCTACCGGCATGATGTCACTGACTGCAGAGTTGGGAAGAGGTGAACACGGTTAGCCCTCATGAGATTGCACAACTGGCTCCAGCACACCACTGGCCGAGGGTGAGGAAGGTAGAGGCCTTTCTGTGGAGGGGGACCCGTCCCAGACTGTGGGAGCCAAGAACACATCTTTAGGAGCAAACTGATGGTAGCTGGGAGAGGAAAGAGGGCTGGGCTGAGAGGGGAAAATCTGAGTTGAGGGTCCAGACTTGCCCATCAGGACCCAGCACGCAGCCACTGCCTCTCTGAACCAATCAGGTTCAGCCAGTTGGGTGCCCTGCTGCAAGCAACCACTCCTGAGTTGGTAAATATTTATACAGCATGTTACTAAGGACAGCCTCCCAACACCCCAGAGGTCCATGGGGCAACTTCTAGGGCAAAGTTTCCAGGATTCCTACAACCCTGGGAAAACGAGGTCAAGGCCCCAGCAGAACTCCTGGACTGGGAGATAGGGTAGGGGGTTTACCTGGACCAGCTCCCTGCCCCTCCTCAGTCCCCCTCCCCAGCAACCCTCCCATGGCCATCTGAAGCACTAAGCCCTGGGCATGGGGCATGGGGAGGGGGTTGAATCTTCTGCCCCCATCCCCAAGGAACTTCAGTCTGAGAGAATAGTATTTTCAGAATTGCAAGTTACAACTCACTAGTGGGTTGTGAAATCGATTTAATGGATCTCGACCAACATATCAGAGTGTATCACCATAAAATTGTGTTCCATGTGTGAATGTCTGTGTAAGTGTGTACAGAACTGTGATATAAAATGCATTTCTTACTAAGGATCATTGTCCAAAAAAGCTGAGAAACCCTCTGATAGAGGAGGTGGTCCCACCCCCAGACACACGCAAACCCAAGAAATAAGACCAGAAACAGGAGTGGCGTTAGTTGTCAGGACTGGGGGATGGGAAAATAAAGGTTTAGTCTGGGGAGATCTTCCAGAAGAGAAAAGTAATGAAAGCAGGATTGGGAGGGGGAACTTGGAGAGTGAGGACCTCTCTCAATTTATCCTGAAAGTTAGGAAATTCTCCTAATACCAAATCTAATCCCTAAGCCCACTGATGCATGCTCTGCCCTGCAGCCCGCCGACTCCCCAAAAGGAAGAATTACGGGCCCCTGCTCCACAGAGCCTCCGAGTCACAAAAGTGACAAGGACAGGAACCACTAGTTGGGTCCAGGGGAGGGAGGGTCAGGCAAGCCAGGGAGCACAGACAGCAGCGTGCTCAGTGCCAGCAAGGCAAGGAGGGCCAGACTACGTATGCCGTGGCGACACAGACCAGGTCTTGGGAATTGTAGACGCAAGTTAAGATCACAATACTCCACAACTGGAGAATGACCTGACACCAAAAATGCCCCACACGTGCATAATACCTGCCAGTTGTTGTCAGATGTCAGAGCAGAAAGACCTAAGAGGTCATCTTATCCAACACCCTTGTTTCATAGCACAAGAAACTGAGGCCCAGAGAGGGCAAGCAACCTGCCCAGAGCACACAGCAAGGGTAGGACAAGAGCCCACTAAGCCAGGACTCATTTCATCCTGCACTGCAGAGAGCCATGAGACTAGGACAGAGACTATAGAAGAGGACCCCAAACCCCCACCCACACAGCCCCCCCATCCCAACAAGCTCATGCACGCTATCGTCCACCCATAACATTTCCTGGGCGCTTCTCAGCACCAAGCACTGTGCTCGGTATGCGGAGATACACCACATAATCCCCTCCAGGTAAGAAGGGTGTGCCCCACCTGCCCTCCAGAAAAGGAGACTGGCTCTGTGATCTCCCTGACCTGCTCCAGACTCTTATGACTGTCAGGAAATTCTCGGGTCTAACCTCACTCCTTCCTGCTGCAACATCAGCCCAGTTCCTCTTGGCCCCAGAGGCACCTGCTTGCTAGCCTGGCCTGGCAGGGGGGGAGTGCTGCCCAGGACCTTCTCCCGGCTCCTGAGTCAGCCCGTCCATTGTTCCAATGACTTTACCTAAACATTTTTGTACTAAGGTGGCACAAAAAGCCCGGGGAGCTGTGCCAGCAGAAGCTTGTGGGCGGAGAAGTGGCAGAAAGAGGAGAGGACCGGCAGGAAGATGTTGGATGGGCAAGTGAAAGGGGGAGAAAATGCAGATCCCACCCACTGCCGTGCTTCTTAAAGTCTAGGCTCCTGTTTTAAAGATATGGAGGAAGAAGAAGAGTCCAAAGCTGGTGACACTTCCTTTTCTTTATACAAACAATACAAATTCATTGTTGAAAAATTTAAAGCAACAGATAACAAAATTAGAAAAAATAAAACTCTTCCAAAATACCACCACCTAGAAGTAGTCACTATTAACATTTTGGTGCATAATCTTCCAGACTTTTCCATATGTAAATATCTTTCATTATTCATTAAACCTATATTTATTGGACACTTTCTATGTGCCAGATGTTTTTCCAGTGCTAAGAATAAAGTAGTAAAAAAAAAAAAAACAGATAAAAATCCATGCCTTTATGGAGTTTCCATCTCACGATGATGTGTGTGTGTGTGTGTGTGTGTGTGTGTGTATGTCTATTCATATGTCTAGTATAGTGCTGTATTCTACGATAGTGTAAGCACCATTTATTCGTGTAAATATGTATTTCCCGGAAGTGGGATCATATTACACATACAGATTTCTAGCCAGTTTTCCTCCCCGTCTGTGTCAATAAATATACCCTTAGATTATAGTGAATGGCTCAGAGCATTCCCTTGCATGTATTCTCAGGGCTTTTCCCCAATTCCACTGTCTGATTTCTTCCCCGCAGGAGACCTGAACCTTGCTCTGGAAGCCCATTGGCACACGCGCGTGCGCGCAGACACGTACAGGAGGCTGCACGCGCGCACTGCAGACACGGGAGCCAGCCGTCGGCCTGATGGCTCGTGCAGTCTAATGTAGTCCTGGTACGAGACATGTTTCCAGGATTCACCAGGGCACAGCCCCATTCCCGGCATTCCCATCCGGGCAGGAGCAGGAGCCCGGCTTCTCCCAGTCTTGACTTCCCCTGCAGGCGGCCGGGGTTCTCGCAACTGGAACCAGGCCTGGGAGCCCGGCAGGAGCCAGCCCTGCAGCAACAGGAGGAACAGAAGCAGGGGCTGATTCTGATCTCCCTGAGTCCCTTCTCTGCCACCGCCTTCCTGGTGCCTGGTGGGGATGTAAGGCCAGAGGCCTCAAACAGCCCCCCTAATGGGGACCTAATATCCTGGTGATTTCTGGGCATTTTTCTGGACTTTAAGAAAGTCCCAGCATAGCACAGGGAGATCAGCTAGGTGGCTTGTGACTACCTAGAGGGGTGGGATAGGGAGGGTGGGAGGGAGGGAGACGCAAGAGGGAAGAGATATGGGAACATATGTATATGTATGTATGTAAAGCAATTATACTCCAATAAAGATGTTAAAAAAAAAGAAGAAGAAGAAGAAGAAGTCCCAGCTGGCCCAGACTGCCTGGGTTCGGATACTGTCTCCACTACTGACTAGCTGTGTGGCCTCAGGCAAGGCACTTAACCTCTCTGGGCCTCTGCATTCCCTACTATAATAAGGGGATAATCATTCCTATTTCATAGGGTTGCTGTGTATGTCAAACAAGATGATACACGTAGAATGCTCAGAACAGAACTTAGCACAGTGTAGTACCCACCAACTATTAGCTTTATATTATTTTATTTTATTTTTTTATTATCATCGTCTCCTGAGCCTCCACTCACCAACCAGGCCTGGCCTACTAAAGGCTGACTTTCCTGGGACTCCTGCTCTCACTGTGGTCTGAAGGGCTTTTTGTGCCCTCCCGACCTCCCAGGGTAAAAGAAAGAGAGAATAGGGACATGCGTGTGAATACATGCAGGGTGTGTATCGCCAGGAGCTTGTAATGAATGTGAGGGAGTGAGCGTGAAGGAGAAAAGAGACTGGACATGATCGTGAAGGACTACATATGTGTGCATACAAGTAAAAATGTAGGGGCTGTGGAAGCCAGGTTTGGGTGTGAACGTGTAAGCTAGCAGTGTGCGTAAGGGTGAGAGTGTGAATACATAGCTTCTGTGAATGTGTATGGTAGAAGACACTTGCGTATGACGGCATGTAAGGGTGTGTGTGTGAAAGAGGGGATAGAGGGCTGTGAATATGTTGTGAGGTTGTGTGTTGTGATGTGTGTGTGTATAAGGGTTGTGTGTGGATGTCCACATTCCCCAGCCCCACCCCAGGACCCAGGAGACAGTGCTTCATCAGAGAAAAACATTTCCCAGTGCCCTGACTTGTTGTGGAACAGACTTTTTTTCTCCCTTCAAAGCTCTCAAGTTTCCTAGAGAAAAGCTGCTAGCTCAACAGAGCCCAACGTTAAACCCGCCCCTCTGATCGAAACTCGGGAAGGAAACCAGCACCAGCCATCCCCACTTTGCACCCTCACCCCTACCCCCGCCTGGGAAAGCTCCAGCTTGACCCACACTTCGCCCCCCACCTCCCATTGGCTGCTCAGGTCCACAACCCTCTCCCTGTTCTCCCCAGCCCCTCCGAGGGCCAGGGTGCCCGGGGCAGCTCCCAGCCACTGATGAGAACGCTTAAACCCCTCTGCTAGCTTTGAGAGCACTTTGCGTACCTGCCCAGGCAGGCCCAACCAGGGGTAGCTGGCAACTCCACGCAGAGGGGAACTGGGGCTGGGGGGAGGGGGACCAGCTTCAAGGCCCACGACCAACCCCCTCCCGGGAGGCAAGCACTCCAACCCACACTGCCTCTCCTAACAAGGCAAAATCCCAATAAAGGACTGGGTGGGAGGGTGTCTCAGAGAGAAAGACCACTTGGAGGTAGGGGTTGGACATCAAGTAGGGTCCTTCCTGGGGCTTCCCTGGTGGAGCAGTGGTTAAGAATCCACCTGCCAATGCAGGGGACACGGGTTCGAGCCCTGGTCCGGGAAGATCCCACATGACACGAAGCAACTAAGCCCGTGCACCCCAACTACTGAGCCTGAGCTCTAGAGTCCGCGAGCCACAACTACTGAGCCTGCGTGCTACAACTACTGAAGCCCACGTGCCTAGAACCTGTGCTCCACAACAAGAGAAGCCACTGCAATGAGAAGTCCGTGCACCGCAACGAAGACCCAATGCAGCCAAAAATTAATTAATTGATTAATTTTTTTTTAAAGTAGGGTCCTTTCTTACATTTAGGGGCTCAAGAGAAGAACTCTCTTCCAGGACGTTGTCTCAATTTTTAATACTATTATATGTATCAAGAATAATTAGGGACACACCACTGTAAAGCAATTATACTCCAATAAAGATGTTTTTAAAAAAAGAATAATTAGGGAGTTCCCTGGTAGTCTAGTGGTTAGGACTTGGCGCCTTCACTGCGGTGGCCCGGGGTTCAATCCCTGGTCGGGGAACTGAGATCCCACAAGCCGCGCAGTGCACAATAAAAGAATTGTTATCACATAATGCACAACTACTACGTTCCAGGTGTTTTACATATTGTGCTTCTAATTAACACCATTTTATAGATGGGGAAACTGAGTTTCAGTCAAGTTAAATTACTTGCCCTAGCTCACACAACCAGCGGTGGCAGAGCCAGGATTTGAACCCGGTCTGTCTGTACAACCTGGACCCTTTCTCAGGTTTGTGCCTGCATCTGCCTGTCTGTTCTCAGCCTGAATCGGCACCTCCGTTCTTCCCCCTCTACCAGGGGGGTTGGGGGAATCTAAAGAAAGACAGAAACCTGCTCAGCCAGCTGGAACAACTCGGGCAACAGCGGGCTGGGGCAGTTGGCAGCACCTTGCAGAGGAGGGGAGCGTGGAGGGGCCTCAGGAAGCAAGGGGAAGAGATTGTTGAGTGGAGGGGATAAGAAGGGGGACCCAGACCTCTGTGACACCTGGCTAGGGAGGGTGGCACATGGTTGCATGTAGGATGGCAGAGTGGGGAGTGGAAATTAAGGTAGAAATTGAGGCCTAGTGGCTGAGCCCCCAGAGTACCTATCCCCCTGTGCCATCACTTCCGCAAGGAGGCCTGGGCCATCTGCCTCATGGCTTCTGCTGGGCCAGGGGTCTCAGACCAAAGAGCCCAGGTGGTGGGCATCTGAGCTCCTCCAAACTCTGGAATGTGCCAGAGCTTCATTCCTCAAGCCACCTCATTCCCAGCAACAGGGAAGAGCACTTAAGGCCCCAGGCATGTGGGAAAGAGAAACCCTGTGGGTCTCCAGAGTGGCCAGCCAAGGTTCCCGGAGGGTCGGGGACAGAGAAGGGGGCGCCTGGCTGAAGCTCCAGGAGACGGGAGATGGGCAGGGGCCAGGGAGGGAGTGGGAGGTGGGAGAGATAGCAGGGCAGGGTGAATGAAGGAGAAGTGAGGGGAGGAATTGGATGGGGGCGGGTCTGGAGAGGGGAGGTTCTGTCCTGAGACCAGGCTGGGGCAGAGCACTTGGAGGAGAAGGCAGGGCAAACTGCCCCGGCCCCCGCCCCAGCCCCCTCCCAGCTTCCCCAGGCACAGCCAAGTGCCAGGGAGAACTCATGTCTATCCCCTGGGGAAGCAGGGCTTCAGTCCACAGGCCCTCTCTCTCTGGGACTCTACTCCAGGAAAGTGACCAGTGTGCCCCTCAGCCCCCCAGCTTCATGAAGGCCTTTTGCAAGAGGGGAGTACAGAAACTGCATCAAACCCCCCTTTAAAAGTTCCTTGGGGAGCCTGGCCCACCACCAGGGGAATAGGCCAGCGCTGCAGCAAGGGGGATTGGAGTCAGACTCCTGACACTATTAAGGGAAGGACAACAGACACGAGCAGGGCCTGGGTCAAGGGGACGCAGGTCCGGCAGGGAGAGGCTGCCCCACAGAGGCAGGGGAATGCTCCAGATGACTTCTCTGGAGTCCTCACCTGACCCCAGGGAGTCCTTTGGTGCCAGACCACAGAGCAGAGCCTCCACTCTCGGGGACTTCTCAGGAGGGCCCTGCTCTCCAGAGGCTGGGGGTGGGAGTGGTCCTGTTACATTCTGTTCAAGCGCATTTGATACTTGGTGATTTGCGAGGGCAAAAGGGAGAAACTGGGAAACATTAATCCAACTCCATGGGAGCCATATACAAATGAGGATAGTGGTCCCCACCAGTGATATATCATGACAATTAAGAGAGGTAACTAAAGCAGTTAGCACAGGCCTGGCACAGTCACTTGGAGGGAGGGAGCAGTAAAAAATGGTATCCTAAAGCTCAGAGACAGGTAGAAAACAGGTGACAAAGTCTCTCAGCGCCCCGGGGACCTGACCAAAACACCCTCGGCTCTGGCCAGGGCGAGGTAGCTGGGCTCATTTGCATGTCATTTGCACGTGTCCTGTCTGGCCACTGACACTTGTCACTCCTGTCGCTTCAGAGCCACTGGGCCCCACGTGGTCTCTGTCCCTCCCTCGTGGCCTTTCCCAGACTCCTGAGGGCTGAAGGACCCCGGAGAGAGAAGAGAGCCCGAGTCAGGGACATAGGGTCTGAGAGGGCACCTGGCTTCTGGAGACGGCCCGTACCGCTGCCACCGGCCCAGAGCCTGGCTTAGGGCGACCCCTGCAGGGAATTCCCGGAACAGAGGGGAAGGAAGGGGCCAGCGCTGACCCGTCCCCGCTCCACGTGGGCCGCAGCCGCCCAGCTCCTTTGCCTCCGACCTGTGGCACCGCTCCCGGGCACCTGGAGTCTGGGGGCAGACCCACTCACACCATGCCCCCATCCTGACGGAATCCGTAAACTCACATCCCTCCCTGCAGCCAGCCAAGACCAAGGGGTCAATGGGGATTGTAGCCCAAACACCGGGTAGGAATCTTCGGGAGCTCTGCAAAGTCAGCAACACTCCAGCACCTCTCCTCCAGATACCACTGGATCTGCACTAGTGCCCACCTCGGCTATCACACCCCCATCTCGCAACCCAGGATGGAAGGGCTCGTGGTTTTACTTTTGCAAGAATTTAGGGAACAGAGAGAACTGTGAAGAAGTGGGGAGAAACTCACACCGCCTGTGCAGAAGGTGGACCCACCAAGGGGCCCCAGATCACATGGCTGTAGCTAGCTGGATTGAGTCCAGGCCAGGGAAGGAGTTCCCCACAGTAGGGCTCTTTGGGGGCTCTGGGAGCCACCTAGGTCCCTCCCCATCCAGATCAATTCTGCCCATCCACTTCAGCTGAGAGGGGAACAGGGGAAATGCAGCGACTGCAACATTTGACTAGGGGGAAAAGAATGTCAAAAATGCTCTGAGCCTGCGGTTTGCTTGTTGACAGCCACGTAGGCTCACAACCCTGCTTTTCCTGTGGGGCTGGCCACCGCCCCTGTCTTGGCTGGGCGTGTGAACGGGGGCAGAAAAAGGGCAGGGCAGAAGGGTGGGTGTGTTAACAAATGAAGTCATTCTCTCTGGGTGGCTCCTTTTAATTCGCACCTGAAAAACCCCCAGCCAGCAAAATTGGGTCTTGCCAAGTGGGAGCCCTACCCTTCTGGCTCATCCAGACCCTGGGAGCAAAGGGGGGCAGGAAAGCTGAAAGCAGGAAAGGAAGGGGTCTGCTTAAGGCCAGAGCATTTGAGAAGACTTCCTAGTCCTCTGGGGACCCATTGGCAGGACACGGCCGCACTCGAGGGCCAGCTGGTCTCCAGGAAGCTTGAACTGGGTTGTGGGCAAGTGGAGGTTGGCAAGGCATTGGTGAACTCATCCCCTCGCCCCCAGCCCCCCAGGGAGATCAGCCACTGAAGGTGACCAGTGTCCCAGCCCTGGAGGTTACACTACAGGCCATTACATCCACGTCCGGTCCTGGCAAGACATTCTGGCCTCCCTCTGGCCATCTGCACCATTTAAAGCAGAGTCACCTGGTGTCTCATGGCAACCCCCCAAAATCCAGTCCCCACAGTGGGAAGCAGAAATTTACTCCACAAAGGGGACAGAGTAAGCCTCATCAACTCCCCTCAAGACCCCCAGTCCCACGATCCAGAGGCCACCCCCCTGGACTTGCCCATTTTCCTCTTCTCCCTCAAAACCCTCCTCCAGGGGTTTCCTTGGTGGCGCAGTGGTTAAGAATCCGCCTGCCAATGCAGGGGACACGGGTTCGAGCCCTGGTCTGGGAAAATGCCACATGCCACGGAGCAACTAAGCCCGTGCGCCACAACTACTGAGCCCACGTGCCACAACTCCTGAGCCTGCGCTCCAGAGCCTGCGAGCCACAACTCCTGAGCCCAGGTGCCTAGAGCCTGTGCTCTGCAACAAGAGAAGCCACCGCAATGAGAAGCCCATGCACCGCAACAAAGAGTAGCCCCCACTCACCGCAACCAGAGAAAGCCCGAGCACAGCAACAAAGACCCAATGCAGCCAAAAAAATAATTAATTAATTAATTAATCCCTCCTCCGGGCAACTGCCTGATAATCTCCCTAAGTCTGTGAGACCTTCCAGTCTGATGGGTTCAGGTCCCATGTATGGCTTGAGCTTCTCTGTTCCCTGGATCTGACACCCTCCTCCCCCATCAGGCTGGAATCCCTGAGGACAGGGCCCGAGTCCCCTCCTTGCTCGAGTCCCCTCCCCAGCTCCTAGGATCAGACAGCACACAGAAGGGACGCAGCCCTGTGAAAATGGACATGGGGGCTGGGGTGGGGGAGTGGTACAGCCAGCACTGAGACTCGGGCTTTTTTGCATGAGAAGACAGGAGCCCCAGCTTCAATCCCACTGCTGCTTCTACAGAATCACTGTGTGACCTCAGACATGGGGGTCTCCATCTCGGGTCTTGATTCAGTAACCTTGAGGGTCCCTTCCAGCTCTGACAGCCTATTCTACTAGGGGTATCCTCATGTGTTAATGGGGGGAGGGGATCTGAGGGCAATGAGAACCTGCTTAAGTAGAAGACTAGCTTGCTGTGGCCATGGCTTCTCAGAAAAGGACTCTCCCTCCCAGAGCTGGGGGCAGCGTTCCTTCTAGTGTCCCCTGAGACTAGAGAACCACTTACAGATGTCCCCAGCTCTGGGGAGGGCTGAGGGTCTGGCGAGAGCTGGGGTTGGCAAGCACATGACAAAGTAGAGGGTGGTCCAGTTTCCAGATGAGTAAGTTCTAGATGCTACCAACACGGTGCCTGTAGCAATACCATACTGTACACGTAAAGTTTAAGAGGGTAGATCTCGTGTTAAGCGTTCCTACCACAATAAAAATAAAATAGAAAGTAGAGAGAAGCTGCCTGAAAGCTGTGTGCAGCCCAGGGGAATCTAAGCCCAGAGGGGGATCCCCAGCTGCAGGTGGTCCCCTTCTGGCTGCTTCCAGGGCGCAGCAACAAAATCCTCACCATCACTACCCTCCAAAATCCACCGGCCCAGAGAAGCGGTGGGGACAGGGCCACCCTGCCGACCCTCAAGTCCTCCCCAGAGAGCCAGGCCATCATGCGCACCCCTCAACCACACGGAGCACAAATCATTGCGGGGGCCCACCCTGGGGCTCAGGCTGTTGGGAGAGGGTGGAGCCTGATTTCAGGTGACAGTGGAGAGGTGATGGGGTGAGTGCTCTCGGGGACAGAGAGGGGCGTGTTGGAAGAATGAAAGCGTCCTCTCCCAGGGGCTGAGTGGGAGCCCCAGCAGAGCAGGCACCGCCCTATGCGGAGGCCTCCGCCCCTGTCCTGCCCTGCTGGGCTGGCTGTTCCCATCACACCCTGGGCAGTAAATTTTGCTTTTATTGTTGTTGCAGAGGTCATGGGTGGAGGGGGGGGCGGGGGGCAGGGGCCGGGGGGAGAGGGGTGCTGTTTGTGCCTGTGTTGCTATGTGCAGACACACCTGGTGCTTGCATATGTGTTGATGTCTGAAGTTTGGGGTGTGTGTGTGTGTGTGTGTGTGTGTGCATCAGTGTGTGTCCATGAGGTGTGTGTGTGGATATATTCTTGTGGGCCTGGGAGGTCACTGTAGCTCCCATTTATTGAGTTATTACAAGGTACCAGGCACTCTCCAGGTGTTTTTTTTTTTCTTTCTTTAATCCTCACAACAACCCTGTAAGGAAGGGATTCTAGCTATCCCCATTTTACCGAAAAACAGTTGGAAAGTCAGAAAAGTAGTAAGGGACAGAGCTGGGATACTTGACTTTCATGCCGAAAATGTGTCTGCGTTCCATGTATATGAGAATCTGGACAGAACATCTGTAGATCTGTCTCTCTGTGTCTGTGTGTTTGCATAATCTCTACCTGCTCAGATGAGTCTATGCGTATCTGCCTGTATGTCTGTATCAAGGCCCAGGCTCTGGCCAGGCCGGACTCAGTAGCAGGCAGCACCAGAGTCTTAGGAACAATGACACTCCCAAGGAGTGACTGTATTGTCTGAAGCAGAAGACAGAGCTTGTGATGTGGCTGACTGTGGACAGAGAATTTTTGCCATCAAGACTGTGCAGGAAACACCAGTGTGAAGCCAACACAGTCCGAGAGTCTGAAAAGCAAGGCAGTCTGTCCCCTTCGAGGAAGGGACGATCTGGGAAGAGCTCAGAGGGCAGCAAGAAGGAGGCAATTCCCCCGCCCCCCACCCCATCACTGTCACCGACAGGGTCACCCCTACCCCTAACCAGCAGGTGGAAGTGGCAAAGAAGGGGACCCCGGGAGAGGAGCTGAGACTTCCTGGCTGGGAGCTCTGTTCCCTGAGAGCCCCGTGCTCCGTCTCCTGTACCTCCCTCCCCAGGTAGAGACCACGGGCTCCATCTGGCCAGGTGCCAGGTCAGGGGCCGATCAGGCTGCCTGGGAGGGGGCCCTGGGAACCGAGAGGCCGGCCGCCCGCTGCAGGGGCGGGGCCAGAGCGCTAGGCCGGGTGGCGGCCGCCGATTGGCTGGGCCCTCGCGCTCCCTCGGCCGCCGTGGGGCCCAGGGCGGCTCCGGCCGGCAGCCTAACGACTGAGTCTCCGCCCACCCCTGGAGCTGGAACGCCGCCCAGCCGCTTCCGCTCAGCCGCTTCCACCCGACACCCGCCGGCTGAGCGGGGACAGGCTGACTCAGCAGGGGGAGCAGGGACCTGCCTGCCGCCCTCTGCACGTCCTCCCCAGGGGCGAGGGGGCGGGGAATGCGTGTCCATCCCTCCGGGAGAATCGAGCCCTCTGGAGAGGAGGGGAATCTGGTGTCTGGTCTTCCGGGGTCGTCCTTGGGGCGGTGGGGACTTCTGTCCCTCTGAAATGGGAGGCTGTGTGTGTGCCTGTCTTTTTGAGGGTGTCTCTGTCTTCCTCTCCTGGATCTTTGTGTGTGCAGCTGCTGGGCTGTGGCTTTTTGGAGTCTGCATGTTGACTTTTTGGGGTGTCACTCCATGACCACCGTTTCAGTATCATCTGTGTAGCCCCCAGCCCCTCCACACACACCTTGGATGCCCTACTCTCTGCCTCCCTCTGAGAGGGGTGCAAGGCCTGAGGCTCTATGAGGCAGTGCAAGGCCAGGTCGGGCCTGACAGGGGCTACACACTTGGAGAGTTCTCCAGCTCCGGCTTTGCCCACCTCCACACTGCAGGGCCCCTGAAGGTCAGAGACCAGATGCTACCCTGAGATCAGGCTCCAGTTGCCCCTTCCAAGCCCTGTGGCCCTTTCCTGCAAGATCTCACAGTGACCTTCAAGTGTTCTCAAAGTGATTCCTTAAATAGAAAAGGACCCCCATTTGTCCAGAGACTACTGTGTCTGTTCACCTACTGCTGGGAGCATTATGTTCACATAGCAACTCCAAAAACAAACAGGAGAAACTGAGGCATAGAGTGCGACCTGTCCAAGGTCTTACAGATGTGAGAGTCTGAATTTGAACCCAGTTCTGCTCTAAACATGTGCTCTTTCCACTGGCTGTGGCTGCCCCCTGAGCTCGTAGGTGGTGTGGCCTCCTCCTGGACCCATTATACTAAAGCAGATTTGGGAGGGAAAAATGCCAACTCCGCAGGAGGTCCTGTTCTCAACTTCACCACCCAGGGTTTCCATCTCCAGGGAGGATCCCTGAAGGCTGTGAGAAGGGGTGGGGTGGGGAGCAGAAAGAAGCTGAGTGTCAGCACATGTGGGCTTTGGAGGAGGCAACAAGATGTATGTGCCAGATCCCCGGGCTGAGGAGGGACGATGTCAGCTTGACCCACATACATGCACAGTGAGTGTGAGACCCACACACACCAAGGCACATACCCAGTGGCTTGTGGAGTCATCACACAGAGGAACACAGGAGTGTGTGTCACACTTACACTTGCATGTTTCACATGGTGCACACATGGTCTTCAGGATTGCTATAAACACAAACACATCGTAAGGGATCAGTGGAATGTTTATACACAGAGTTGCAATGGTTTGGGGGTCATTACACACACACACACACACACACACACACACTGTCAGAACCATTAAAGGGAGGTGATGGGGGAGTGGAAAGAACATGTGAATTTGTTGCAGGAGCAAGTTGGTCCCAGGGCCTGGCCAAGCCCCAACCCAGGAAGCCCAGACCCCTCCCCTCCCCACATCACCCACCCTGGACAGGCTACTGCCAACCGCTGGCCCTCTGCTGTCTGAGCCCAAGACCTGAACTACTCATATACACGTACACAGAGACCTTCACACACACACACACACACACACATACACACACACACACACACAGAGGCCTTGGAGAAAGCCTACACTGACTCACATAGATGTCTGCCACAAACATGACATACAGAAGTCACGTGGGTCTCTCGGACGAGGTGCACACATAGCCGTCATGCAAGCACACAGCCTTCCCACAGACACATCCGTGCAAGACCCTCACACAGACATGCCTGGGTACCAGTCACACACACAGAACCCCCCGTGGCCCTCGCACGGACCCATGGATCCATGCATACAGCAAGAGTGATAAATGCATAAGCAAATCAATCACATGTACCATAATGAGTAAGCAGGCACAGACACACTGCCCCCATCACAAAGGAATCCCCCGCAGCTGCCCCTCAACCTTCCATCTTGGCCAAACAAGGCCCAGGCTTGCCGCATCAGCTCCATCCCCTCCCTGACCCAAGACATACCTTGCCCTGCCTGCCCTGGCCTGCTTAGGTGGGGCCCTGCCCGCTCCCCGAGCCAGCTGCTAGCTCAACACAGGGCAGGGTGCCCCATGCTCTGGCTGCCGCTCTGGCTTGTCACCAGCCCCACTCCCTCCTCCCAGGCCTGCCTGCCACCTCAGCATCTAGGCCCCAGCCTGGGCTCCACCTAGCCCATTTCTTTCTCTTTTTTTTTTTAAGTTGTTCTTTTTTAATATTTATTTATTTAGACTGTGCTGGGTCTTAGTTGCAGCATGCAGGATCTTTAGTTGCGGCATGCGGGACCTTTTTTTTTTTTTAGTTGTGGCATTCGGACTCTTAGTTGCGGCATGCATGCGGGATCTAGTTCCCCGACCAGGGATCGAACCCGACATTGGGAGTGCGGAGTCTTACCCACTGGACCACCAGGGAAATCCCCACCTAGCCCATTTCTGCAGGCAGTGGGCAGGGTAACTGACCCCCAAAGCTGGGAGCCAAGAGGAGGGACCCACAGACAAGACCCTCGGGGGGAAGGGACAGCCCATCCGCAGCCTCTGACCATCACCCTCTTGTTCTTTCTGCTTCTCCAGATTCACCTCTCCTCACCAGCACTGGATCCCCACAGGAACAGGTGACCTCCTGATTGCAGTGAGCAAACACGCCCAGAGCTACAACTCTCCCCGCACTATCCCCTCACCTGCAGACATCGGTGCGCACACATGGGCTCCCAAGCACGCGGACACAACCAGCCCTTCTCACAGCCCCTCACGCACAGCCCTACACACACAGCCACCCAGCCATCCACTCCCGGCCTGTCACACCCAGTGTGCCAGCACCACCAGACACGCCAACCCCCTGCCACTCACACAGGGTTCCACGCAGTCTCCATAAAACAGTGTCCCTGTGCGTGTCCAGTCACTCAGACCTGCACAGCGTCACTGGGCGTTTATAATTGTCCCAGACAGAGTCAAGCCAGCTCCATCCTGGGAGTGCTGGTTTTAGGGGGCAGGTCTTTGTACCCACCTTGTGTTTGCAGTTCTAGGACACTGGGTGGGCTTCATTTATCCCTGTTCTGTCCATATTCTGTAGTTATGACAAGCCTGGCTGGGGCAGATGTCACCCCAGAAGCCACGCACTCCCACAGTCTGCCCCTTGGGCGTGGGAGAAAAGCACAAACTGGCCATCAGCTGATTTGAGCACAGGGCCATAAGGACCCTAGGGCTCCTGGGGTAGACTGGGAAATGAAATAGGCCCTGGGCCTGCCGCCCAAGGAGGGGGCCATGCCAGGTCCTGGCAGCCAGGGTGCTGGAGGAGGACGGGCATGACAAAACGGAGGCATTAGGGAGAGGGCCTGGGTTCAAAAAGCAGTAAATCTCCTAGAGCCGCCCGGACTCTGGAGGGGAGACAGGTGGAAGCCTGAAGCCCCCAGACTCTCTCCTCCCGCACCCTCTCGCCACCCCCTCCCAGCTTCAGAGTCAAGGCACAGGCCTTTTAAAAGCCCCTACTGTGGGCTGCAGGTGCTGGCCCTGCGCCTTCTTGATCTGGGTGCTAGTAGCATGATGTGTTCGGTTTGTGAAAACTTGTCAAGCTGTATACTTTTGACATAAGTACTTCTCTGTATGTATAGGTACTTCAGTGAAAGTATTTTTAATTTATTTTATTTATTTTTGGCTGTGTTGGGTCTTCATTGCTGCACGCGTGCTTTCTCTAGTCGCGGCGAGCGGGGGCTACTCTTTGTTGAGGTGCGTGGGCTTCTCATTGCGGTGGCTTCTCTTGTTGCGGAGCACGGGCTCTAGGCGCGTGGGCTTCAGTAGCTGTGGCTCGTGGGCTTCAGTAGTTGTAGCTTGCGGGCTCTAGAGCGCAGACTCAGTAGTTGTGGCGCACGGGCTTAGCTGCTCCGCCACATGTGGGATCTTCCCGGACCAGGGCTCAAACCCGTGCCCCCTGCATTGGCAGGCAGATTCTTAACCCCTGCGCCACCAGGGAAGCCCTGTTTTTTTTTTAAAGTAAAGCCCGCACTGCGTATGGAGCTCTGTCTTGCCAGGCCAATGTGCACGGCCTGCCTGCGCCTGCTCACATATTAGCTCCCATGTGAATTAGTCCTTGTCTCTGCTGCCTGAGGCCCTCTGTATGTGCACTTACCATGCACACATATGAGCACACACACACAAACATGCATACACATGCACACACACACCTGGTTCCCCACCAGTCTTCTGTGATGACAAGGCTGAAGCTGGAAGGGTGGGAGGGGGGATATAGTCAGGCCTTCCTACCAGGCATAGGGATATAGAATGCATTCCAGGCAGACTCACGAAGCTCACCATCTGCTGGGGCAAGGGGTGGGGGATGCAATGCAGAGAAAACAGCCACGGGTTGGAGTACAGGGGAACTGGGAGCCCAGCCTCGGAAGGGTCAGGAGGACTTAAGATGAGCCAGAGGGAGCCCGCATTGCCGGCAGGGGAAAGCACACACAAAGAGCGAGGGGTGTGAGGGTGTGCGGCTTCCTCCAGGGACCTGCAAGGAGCTGAGCTGCTGGGCCGGGGTTGGGGGGGAGATGGTGGGGTTGCAGCTGCAGAGGTGGTCTTCAGCCAGGGCAGGCAGGGCCTTGAGTGCCAAGCTCAGGGGCTTGGGTGACTCCAAAGAAGGGATTTGGGCTGGGGTGTGACATGATCCGAACCAACCTGAAGGAGTGCTTTGGGGGCAGGAGCACGGACTGGGAGCAAGGGCCCTGGCTCTGCCCAGACGCACGGTGACTTCCCTCTTTGAGCCGCCACAAGAGAGCACCAGCCTCTGCACTGCTGACCCAAGTGCCAGGGGCGGGTGTCCCCTCCTCCAGAACCAGAAATCCCACCCGCCTCCTTTGTCCGCTGTGCCCATCCTCCTGGACCCTGTCAAGCTCTCACCGCCCCCTCCCCAGCTTCACCTGCCAGCCCTCGGCAGAGCCCTGTCACCCCAGCCTCAGTCGGCTCTGCTGATGGAGCCCGGAGCCTGCCACCTGCCGCAAAGGCGGGAGCCAGCAACTGGCACCTGGCAGTGTGGGAACCCCTGCCACCTCTCACCTAGAACTCAAAGCACCAGAGCAGCGAACCACACACACCGGCAGGACCGGGGCTGCCCCACTCCAGACCTCGGTCCCCTCAGCCCTCAGCTCCTCCACCACCACAGCAATGCCTCCTGGGTTGCCAGGCGGGTAGGGCATAAGTGGATGGGGACTAAAATCCACCCCAAGTTCCACTTATCAAGCCAGACCCTGACCTGGGGCTGCAACCCCCCAGAAGATGAGAGCTTCCTTTGATTTGCATGCAAGCTCTCTGTGGACTTCTGGTGGTCTGCAACGCACCTCCCAGATCTGGCTCCTGGAATGCGGAGGATGCAGCAGGCCGGCCAGCTCTGCTCTAAGGAGCCTGTGGAGCTGCTTCTTCCCTGCTCCTCTGCTGCCCCCCAGTGGACACTTGTTGAACCTCCTATATGCCCACAACCGACCTCCTTCCCTCTGAGCGTAGCCCACAATTACTGCCCATCTTTCAGGGGTCCAGACAGACTGAGAAGCAGGCTGCCGGGAAAGAGGAAAATCTGGGGCTATCTGTGTCCCTTGGGTCCCCACCACTTCACTTCCCCCTAATACCAATGCTGCACTGAGGTGGGAGCTGGTGGTGGAGATGTTGCAGCCCCTTTCATCTGCTTCCCCTCAGTCCTTCTATGGTGACTCAGGCTCCTATGCTATGGGGACCAAGCTAAGCTTTCTCTCTGACCTCAGTCTCCCTCCTTTGTTTTGTTTTGTTTTTTGCTTTTTGGTTTTGTTTTTGTTTTGTTGGTTTGTTTGTTTTTGGCCCACCATGCGACATGCGGAATGTTAGTTCCCCGCCCAGGGATCGCAGAGTCTTAACAACTGGACCGCCAGGGAAGTCCCTCAGTCTCCCTGCTTTGAACCAGAGCCCAAAGATATATTTTCTGTGGCTTGTGAGGTCTTGGCCAGGACAATGTTTTTTCCAAACATTTGAATTAGTTGCCAACATTTTTAAATCAAGAGATTTCTTGTAAAAATCCAGATTTCCGATTTCTGTTGCAAAGTTGAAAGCTCTGGAATCCCTGCATGTCTTCTACAGCGGGCAGGGGCTGAGGAGAGGGGCCCCCCTGGGCCTGGTCCCAGCATCTGGGGAGCCAGGACGGGTTGCAAAGGGAGACCCACAGCCCCCTGCTCTTCTGACCCAGCTGCATCCTGAATCTCACCCCATATTTGAAGGGCCCTCATGCACAGGCCTGTGGACACCCTAACAAGTCTTCCAAGGGCCCTCTCTACCAGCCCAATAGAAACAGAATGTAAGCTACAAATGCCAGCCACATAGGGAATATTAAATTTTCTAGTAGCTACTTCATAAAGTAAAAAGGAATAGGTGGAATTCATTTTAATAGTACACATATTTAACCCAATATATCCAAAATATTATTTCAACATGTAATCAATATTTCAAATTATGAATATTTTATATTCATTTTTTCTCATACTATCTTCAAGATGTGCTATCTATTTTATACTTACAGCGCGTCCCAATTCAGCCTGGCCATGTTTCAAATCCTCCATCGCCACATGTGGCTGGTGGCTGCCTGTTAGGATGGACCAGCTCTGGACACCCATCCACCCCCAAATCAACCATCCCATAGCCACTGTCAGAACTAGAGGTTCAAGGGAGACAGGGCCCAGGGAGGAAGCCCAGCAGTTTCTGGAAGTGAGCTCAGGTCCATCTGGACAGGGACAGGGAGACACAGCTCTGTCTGGGTGGGCACCTCCTTGGCCCCTTGGACTCCTCACTAAGGGTCAAGAGTCAGAGCCAGAGGGTAACAGAGCAGAGCCTGCTAAAACAGGAGCTGCATGGAAGGCGTGCCTCCGGTCCAGGGATTATCAGTAATTCTAGCTGGCCATGGTCCTCACCATTCCCTTTTATTGTCCCAACAATGACGCCGAATGTCAGATGCCTTTTCTACACTTGGACCACCTTATGATAGAGCTAAAAAGAAAATTAAACCATCCCTGCACCCATCTTTCAATCCACAGTGGTAGAATGAAAGGCCAGCAGGTTTCAAAAAAGACAATGGAAAACACAATTCTTTGTGAGCAGAAGAATATTCCAGCATTTTTTATGTGCAAACAACCTGTGTCTATCCACAGTTTCTTACCCCAGACTCACTTTCCTCTTTTACATTAGTGGTCTGACCCCTCTGGGCATTTGTATTTTGACCTCCTAAACCAAAAAACAAAACTCCAAGTTACCTACATTCTCTGTTCCAATAAGCCCCCAAAATAGACCAGGAGCTGGAAGGAAAGGGAGTGTTAGAGGAAACATCCCGAAGCCAGGAGCAGGCTGCAGTGGGGGTGTTTAGTTGGCTGCACTTTCCAAATCTCCCTCCAGGTGGCGCCAGAAGCCTGAGTAAAGTGACCCCACGGGGACCAACCGTGAACTTGTACTGCCCTCCTTTCCAATGCCCCAGGCGCACCCACCAGTGTGGTTCACTCCTCCGTCCTTTACTGTAATCCTGCAACTTTCCCCTAGGTTAAAAGAGTCTGGGCAAGTAAAATAATCTGGGAAAAGCTCAGGTTGAGGCCCTTGTTCTGACCCAAGTTCTGCCCCCCAAATAGCCAGGCAACCCTGATCAAGTGACTCCCTCTCCCCAGCCTTGGGCGTCATTTTTCACCTATAAAATGAGACTTGACGATATTCCAAGTATGTTTCTGAATGAGAGGAGTGACAGTAGAAGGAGACTGAGTTTACAGACTCACTATAGTATTAAATAAAAGAAGCGTCCTGCACAATACAGTTCTATTACAGTGAGTTGGAAGTATTACTTCATGTAACTAGAGATATTTTTGAAATTAAAACATTTAAGATTTGTAGTTAAAAATTTTTTTTAATTAAAATAAAATAAAAAGAGACTTGAACCTTCCTCTCAGAGAACATGTGAGAACCAAACGAGGTGAAGCCTTTGTAAGCACTTCGAAAACTGCAAAGCTCAGTACACAGAGAAGTGAGGAGAAAAAAACCTAAGAGAAGTGGAGAAGGGGGCAGGGAGCAGGCAGATGCCTTCGGGCCCCTTTGCCTTCTTCCCAGGGAGGCTCCCTGGTCTTATGCGGAGTGAATGTGGTGCACCAGGGTGGGGGAGAGACACAGAAGGGAAGGCGGAGAATATTCATCCTGAGAGAGATCTGAGGGAAAGAGCATTTACAGTTCAAAGGACACCTTCACATGCATGACCGGTTCCAGTCTTCACAACCACTCTGGGCCGTGTTGATTGTCCCCGTGTCACGGGCAGCAAACTGAAGTTCAGAGAGGGGAGGCAGCATGCCCAAGGTCACAGATGCCATGATTGGCAGAGCCAGGGTGTCCACTAGGTCTTCTGACCCTCACCCAGTGCCCGCCCCACTTTAGTCACGTGTCCCTGTCGGGACCTGCCAGGTTCATCTTCCTAAAGCACTGCCTCCCATCAATTCACTTCCTGGCCCCCCATCAAAAAAATCTTCAGGGCTTCCCTGGTGGCGCAGTGGTTGAGAGTCCGCCTGCCGTTGCAGGGGACACGGGTTCGTGCCCCAGTCTGGGAAGATCCCACATGCCGCGGAGCGGCTGGGCCCGTGAGCCACAACTGCTGAGCCTGCACGTCTGGAGCCTGTGCTCCACAATGGGAGAGGCCACAACAGTGAGAGGCCTGCGTACCACAAAAAAAAAAAAAAAAAAGTCTTCAGTGACACCACCACTTCTGAGATCAAGTTCAAATTTCTCAACTTGGCATTCTGGGCTTCCATGACTCACCAAAATGTCCAGAAGATAAAATGGCACAGCTAGAAGATACCATAGCAATCCTAAAGTCTAGCCCTCTTTGTCCAAGAAGAGGGGACTGAGGCCCAGACAGGGGAGGGGCTTCCCAAACATCCCAGAGCAAGTCAAGAGCAGGATGCAGGCCGGGGTTGGAAGCCAGTTTGCTTATCCCAGTCAGTGCTCTCTCTGCTCATCCTCCAGGATCCTCTGGCAGCTACATCCCTGAGACAGGCTGATAGGCTCACTATATTAGAATTAGCTCAGCTGAGAGTACAGGAAAACCCAAAATAAGAGTGGCTCAATCCAGACAGAAGCCTATTTCTCTCTCAATTTTCCAGACATATAGAGATAATCTGTCCAAGGCCAGTATGGCATTTCATGGTGCCACGGACCCAGGTCCCAACTCTCCTTTGCTCTACCAAGGGGAGTTTCCATTCCCCAGGTCACCTCATGGTCCAAGATAGCTGCTGAACTGCAACCATCACATATGCATTCCCACCAGCAGAAAGGAGAGCCAAAAGAAAGAGTTCACGCTCTCTCCCTTTAAGAACATTTCCCAGAGATCAGCTCGTTGGTGCTTTGTGACCACCTACAGGGGTGGGATAGGGAAGATGGGAGGGAGACGCAAGAGGGAGGAGATATGGGGCTATTTGTATATGTATAGCTGATTCACTTTGTTATAAAGCAGAAACTAACACACCATTGTAAAGCAATTATACCCCAATAAAGATGTTTAAAAAAAAAGTAAAGTTTGGGCTAAGGTATTGGATAATGCAAAGGTATCAATGCAATTACTGTGCTACCTTAACAATGAAGAATTCTGTAAAAGGAATTTACCTTCTTCGTGTCCTAGAAGAGAGATAAATGTGCTTTTTACTAGAATAAGCCTTCTTGAGGACAAGGACACTGCTGTATCCCAAAGGCCCCAAATGATGTCTGGAATAAAGTAGGCACTTAAGAAAAAAAAATTAAAGGACACTTCCCAGAAGTTGCACCCTCCACTTCCACTTCTATCCCTTTCTCACATAGCCACAACAAACTGCAAAGAAGGCAGAAAAATGTAGTCTTTTTTCTGGGTAGCCAGGTGCCCAACTAAAAAGTGGCATTCTACCTACTGAGGAAAAGAGAGGGAACAGGCATTGGGGGAGTACTAGCAGTCAGTGCTGCACTAAGTCACTGCTAAGCCCACCACGCACAACAGCTCCTCACCTTGCCGCATGCCAAGCATCTAGACCTTCTTCCAGAGTCTGGTTCACCCCAGATGACCAATGAATGTTTCCATGACTGAACACAGCGGCTGGACGTTTCTGGGATGTGTATTGTTTTTCCAGGTAAGCTGGAAGTAGTTTCAGATCAAGGACCCTATGTTAGCTCTTTTGTATTCACCTCTGCCAACCTCCTCCCCAGCGTCCAGGTGCCAGGCACACTGCTAGGCACATTTACACCAAGCCCGGCCCTAACTCTGCTCTTTCCACTCCTTCCCAGGCCCTTACAGAGGACTGTCTATTGCTAACATGTGGCTAAGTGCACTTGGCAGGGAGACGCTTTAAAAGACCAATACATCATCTGCTCCTGGACTAGGCCTGAGCAAATGGATCTATCTTCCCCAAAAGGAAGGAGTTTTAAAAAATTAAAATGGCAGAAAATAAATAAATAATAGATGACCATCAATCTGGAAACACTTCCCTCATTCTCTCTCTTTTTTTTTTGGCTGCACTGCACTGCTTGTGGGATTTTTAGTTACCCGACGAGGGATCTAACCCAGGCCCTCAGCAATGAGAGCATGGAGTCCTAACCACCGGATCGCCAGGGAAATACCCTTTCCTTCATTCTTTGATTTAATTTTTTTTTTTTTTTTTTTTTTTGCGCAATACGCAGGCCTCTCACTGCTGTGGCCTCTCCCGCTGCAGAGCACAGGCTCCAGACGTGCAGGCTCAGCGGCCATGGCTCACGTGCCCTGCCGCTCCGTGGCATGTGGGATCTTCCCGGACCGGGGCACGAACCCGTGTCCCCTGCTTCGGCAGGCGGACTCTCAACCACTGCGCCACCAGGGAAGCCCTATTTAATAATTTTTTTATTGACCACCTGCTATGCGCCTGATGCTCTGCTAGGTACCCAAGAATCAGTGGATGGATAAACAAGGTCCTACTGTATAGAACAGGGAACCATATTCAATATCCTGTGATAAACCATAATGGAAGAGAATATTTTAAAAGAATATATAGGGACTTCCCTGGTGGAGCAGTGCTTAAGAATCCGCCTGCCAGTGCAGGGGACACGGGTTCGAGCCCTGGTCCAGGAAGATCCCACATGCCGCGGAGCAACTAAGCCCATGCGCCACAACTACTGAGCCTGCGCTCTAGAGCCCGCAAGCCACAACTGCTGAGCCCACGTGCCACAACTGCTGAAGCCTGTGTGCCTAGAGCTCCTGCTCAGCAACAAGAGAAGCCACCGCAATGAGAAACACACTCACCGCAACGAAGAGTAGCCCCTGCTTGCTCGCCACAACTAGAGAAAGCCCGCACACAGCAACGAAGACCCAACGCAGCCAAAAATAAATAAATAAATAAAACATTTTTTTAAAAGACTATATATATATACACGTATAACTGAATCGCTTTGCTGTACAGAAGAAATTAACACAACACTGTAAATTAACTATACTTCAATTTAAAAAAAAAAAAAAAAGAATCAGTGAAGAGCCAGGCATATATGAAGGGGTCCTCGCCCCCATGGAGCTTACAGTCTATCAGATAAGGTAGACATTAGTAAAATATCGCTGCAGATGAATAAATGACTGCAATCTACAAGAAATGCTTTGAGAACTTATTCTAGAAATACCCCACCTGACCTGTGGAGTCCAGGGGCTTTCCTGCCGAAGCTGCATTTGGGCTGCACTCTGCAGAATCCCTAGGAAGCTCGGAAGCCCACAAAGAAAAGCCGTCATGTTCCAAGCAGACAACAGCATGTGCAATGGCCCTGTGAGGAAGGAATGTGATGTGAGTGCTAAGCCGCACCACTGAGTCAGAGAGAGCGTGGGGGTGGGGGGGTGGGGGGGGCACTGAGGAGGGCGGGGGGGGGGGGCTGAGCAGGCCCAGGCGGTGGGCCAAGGCAGGGCTTGGGGCTTTATCCTGGGCGGCAACATTGCGGGGAGTAAGTAGGAGAGTAACTGAATCCGATTTGCATTTTCTTTTTTTTTTAATAAAGTGAATGGTTTATTTATTTATTTATTTATTTTTGGCTGCGTTGGGTCTCTGTTGCTGCACGTGGGCTTTTCTCTAGTTGCGGTGAGTGGGGACTACTCTTCCTTGTGGTGCGCGGGCTTCAGTTGTTGTGACCCACGGCTCTAGAGCGCAGGCTCAGTAGCTGTGACGCACGGGTCCTGTTGCTCCGCGGCATGTGGGATCTTCCCAGACCAGGGCTCGAACCCGTGTCCCCTGCATTGGCAGGCAGACTCTCAACCACTGCACCACCAGGAAGCCCTGCGTTTTCTTTTGATTTGCATTTTTAAAAGTTCACCTTGCAGACATAGAAAACAAACTTATGGTTACCAAAGGGGATATGGGAGAGGGGCCAGGGATAAATTAGGAGCTGAGGATTAACAAATACACACTGCTCTATATAAAACAGATAAAGGGCTTCCCTGGTGGCGCAGTGGTTAAGAATCTGCCTGCCGATGCAGGGGACACGGGTTCGTGCCCCGGTCCGGGAAGATCCCACATGCCGCGGAGCGGCTAGGCCCGTGAGCCATGGCCGCTGAGCCTGTGCGCCCGGAGCCTGTGCTCCGCAACGGGAGAGGCCACAACAGTGAGAGGCCCAGTTACTGCAAAAAAAAAAAAAAAAAAAACAGATAAAAAAGTTTCCACTGTATAGCACAGGGAACTGGATTTAATATCTTGTAATAACCTAGAATGAAAAAGAATCTAGAAAAGAAGAGAGAGAGAGAGAGAGAAATCACTCTGCTGTACACCAGAAATTAACACAACATTGTAAGTCAACTATACTTCAATTAAAAAAAAAAAAAGCACCCTGGCAAGGGGCCCAAGGGACTCTCCTATGACACAGGAAGTGTTCTATATCACAGTGTGATTGTAAGTAGAAATCCATCGAGTACTTTCTGCATTCTATTACATTTAGTATTATACCTGAGCAAAAAAATAACAAAGGGGGCTGTGACTGGCCAAGCCTGGCTCCCTCCACCCTTGTGGCCCCAGAGAAGAGGTGCTGTGAGGGTCGCACCTACCAAAACCACAGGGTTGGAGCTGGAAAAACAGCTCCTGAAAGAAGAGAGATTTTAATACCTGCCTCACAGGATCTTGGGAGGTTGAAACGCGCTGAAGCAGAGATCTGCCACCAAGTAGGCGTTAAAGAAATGCTAGCGCTCGTCCTTCCTCGGCGTCTCCTGTAAATGAGAATTGGAGGGCCGGCTCCATTACATCACTAAATACTGAAAGGTAGATGAGATGGTGTCTCCTAAAGGCCGAGTGTCCTTGATGACACAGTCGATGCACAATAACCAGGAAAGGAAGGGGGCGGGGGAGAGGGAAAGGGAATTCTCCCTGGAGCTTTCCTGCCCTTCCCTAAGCAAGCAGCAGGTCAGGTCGGGGGTGTGGAAACTCCAGGAGAACATTGGTGGGGCCTTTGGCTGCCTGCCCGCCCCCTCCCCAACCACGTGCCCACCGCCAGGGGGCAGGGCCCGGTAAGACAGGTGGCTGGCTTCCAGGAGGATCGGGTGGGCCACAGTTGAAACTGCTGACTTGGGTCCTCAGTGGGCAAGAGATCTCTCTCACTGGGTACTGCGCCTGCTCTGGGCTCTAACACCACTCTCTGGGCTCCGGGGACCTGGTAAGATGGCCAGTCACACATGAGCAGAGGGCAGAAGGTTGGTATGGTTTTATGAAATTTTTCTTTCAGTTATATAGATATAAACATTTGCAGGTTGTGATAAAAATGAATTTCGTACTGAGAGCTGCTGCCACAGTAGTTAGAGTCACTGCTCTAGATAATGGTACTGTTAAGTTTTATCGTGGAAGAGTGAAGTCCTTTATTGTGACAGAGTCCAGAACCCTGGCCCTGGTCCCAGGACTGGGTGGAGGGGGCGGAGGAGGTAGAATGCCTGGGCTCGGTCTGGAAGCAGCTCCATTGAGGTGGGCAGCTAGGGGAGGTAGTGAGATGGGCCCTTGGGTGGGAGCCCAGGGCCTGGGAAGCCTAGACCCCAGGGAAAGGAGCCCTGGGAGACCTCACAGCAGGACCAGAACCTGAGCTTCCTGCGCCAGGCTGTCCCAATGACTGGACCCTCTGCATGGGTTTGTTCATTCTCCTTTAGTGTTTGGGAAAGTCTGAAAATGCCCCCATCTCAGCCATTCTAAGTGAGGGCATGTTCCACACTTAGTTCAGCACTAAGGGGCCAGCGTGTCTGCCGGGTAGTCCACGGGTGGTGGCAGTGGAGCCACTGCTCCACCCAGCCCCGCTCCTGCCCCAACAAGACAAGCAAAAACCCTTTACACACTTCACAGGACCCATCCACACCCAAATACACACAGCACGCCCTCCACCTGCAAACACAGAACGCACACACCCTTTACACACTCAGCTGTATATGGTACAAACACTGCAGGTAAATGGGTGGAAAGGGGTGGTGAGGTACCATGGGGGTGGGCGTGACTGTGAGTGAAACACGGAAGGGGCCATCTGTCAATGCCAAATCCTATACTATCTTGGCTTTTAGAAATTGTGGGTGTGACATACCCAGCTGCTGAGAATGGACTCTGGGCCTCTGAAGGGACGGGAAAACCAGGATTCCTTGCCCCCAGCTGCTAAGGAATGAAGATGTACAAAAACACCTCTGGCCACCGAGGAAATGCCATGTGCCTGGCTGAGGAGGAGGACAGGCTGGAGAACTGGACGGTCCTGGGTTCGAATCCCAGTCAGCCACTTTTTAATTAGGCCAATTGCTTGGTCTCTCTGGACCTGGTCCTGAGGCCGACCTCCTGTGAGGTCTACGGGAAAGGAAATCTCCTGATACTCCAATCTAAAACCTGCTCTGTGCCCCAACAGGGTTTGTTGCCCAGATCAAATGAAATGGGGTATCTGAAACCAAGGCATCAACGAGGTTTTTCAGCAAAGTCTCCCTGGAGGAGGTCAGACTTTCCTCCACGTGTCCCCCAACCCCAGCCTTCTGATCCCAGAGGGAGGCCTCCTGACCACCTGTCTCCCACCCCATTGACAGACAAGGGCTGCACACAGCAAAATGTGCTGGCAGAGCCAGCTGAAGCTTTATTCTGAAAAAGACACTTGGATTGGCTTCTGGGGGGGCATGGGCAAGAGAGGGAGCCCCAGGCAGTTGACTCCCCCAGGGGTGGGCTAAGGACAGGACTGAGCCTCAGGTCTTTGGTTCCAACACTCCCCTGCACAACTCCTTCTTGCAGGAGCAAGTGAGCTGGGGAGGCTGGGAGGGATCGCGGGAGCCTTTCACTTAGGCAGGATGTCAGAGGACTCGGACACCAGCTTCCCATCACGGGTCTCAATCTTCTTCACAACCACAGCCTTGGAACTGGTACGGCTGAAGGAGCCAGAGCCCCCTCCAGAGCCCAAGCTGGACTGGTAGGAGCTCAGGCCGTAGTTGAAGCCAGGGTTCCCATAGGGTGAGGTCAGCCCACCTGGTCAGGAACAGAGGCAGCCACGTGAGCACAGGAGCCCATGCGCACATCAGGGGCCACGCCCCCTTCTCCCTGCTACTCCGGACCGGACGTGGTCCCCAGGGATAGGGAACCCCCCTAGTTCACTCCTCCAAGATGGTTGGGGAAAACCAGGAGCAGGGCAGGAGAGAGCTTTGCTATCAGCTACGTGACCTTGGACAAGGCATTTAACTGGGCCCCAGCTTCCTCAGCTATACCGGAGGGAACTGTATAGGAGCTGCCTCCTGCCCTGCCCCCCCAGGACCAGGACACTCACCTGAGTACCCGCTGGTGGTCTTGGTGTGGATGCTCATGTTCTGCATCCCAGATTCCAGCCTGTACCCAGAGGACACATGGGATGTCAGGACCAACCCCTGGCCCTATCCCAGGACAACAGGACTCAAGTCCCACCCCTCCCCACCCCAGGTCCCAGGGATGGGGCGCCAGGGCCAGTCAGAGAACGCCCACACCCACCGGCTCTCCTCGCCCTCCAGCAGCTTGCGGTAGGTGGCGATCTCCACGTCCAGGGCCAGCTTGACGTTCATCAGCTCCTGGTATTCGCGCAGCTGCCGCGCCATGTCCTGCTTGGCGGTTCTCAGCGCGGCCTCCAGCTCGGCCAGCTTGGCCTGAGCATCCTTGACGGCCAGCTCCCCACGCTGCTCCGCATCGGCAATGGCGGCCTCCAGGGAAGCCCTCTGGCGGGGAGGGGACGGGTAAGCAGTTAGAGCAGAGTCTGCTTGCCTCCTCCCCTCCTCCCCCTGCACCCGCTCTCCCTTTCCCCTCCTTTAGGGACCCCCTCTCCCCGACCTGGACTAACCAACTCCACCTGGCTCAATCCAAGAAAATGCTACAGGTGGGCGAGAGTGAGGAAGCGGAACGGGGAAACATGAGCAGCTTCCAGCCACTTCCCCGCGCAAACTTCTCACCTGGGACGCTGTGCGGTGTTATCCCCACCCCCAGCTGGACTAGATCTCTGCTTTCTAAACTTCCTTAAAGCATCAGAGCCCAATCTTACCCTGATATATAAGACAGATACAATAAAGCAGGCTTGGGGGACCCATCCTGGACCCCCAACCTACCTGCCCGGCCCCTCACACGGGGGCCTCCTCAGCACCCCTCAGCCTCCCAGGAGCAGTCTGGACTCCAGCTGCCCCTCCAACTCCTGACTCTGGTCTAGGATTCCTTCCCCAATCCCCAGACCCCTCACTCCTCCTGCATTATCTCCTCTCACCCGGAGGTGTCCCAAGACCCTCTCCCACCCCCAGCCCAGCCCGTACCTGGCCTTTGAGGCCCTCGATCTCAGCCTGGAGTTGGTTGATGTTCCGGTTCATCTCGGAAATCTCCGTCTTCGTGCGACGGAGGTCATCCCCGTGCTTCCCAGCCAAGGTCTGCAGCTCCTTGTACTGCAGATGTGAGACAAGGAGTGAGGTTGAGAGGGGACCCCCCGGTCCCTCCGAGGGAGAATGCCCTCTCGGCCAAGTCACCAGAACCCAGGTCATCTCTCCCCTACCCGCCTCTACACCTCTGGGCACGGGGACGCCCCTGTCCCCCAGCACTACGCTGCAGCCCAGCTCGCAGCAGGCAGAGTCCAGTTTGAAATCCTGCTCCCTCCTCAAGGACTAGGGCACAGAACCTGCCAGAAGGGGAACACCAGCCTATAGTGACGCTGCTCTTCACCTTCATCTGGTACATGGTCTCGGCCTCAGCCCGGCTGCGGTTGGCGATCTCCTCATACTGGGCCTTGACCTCGGCGATGATGCCATCCAGGTCCAGAGAGCGGCTGTTGTCCATGGACAGGACCACGGAGGTGTCAGAAATCTGCGACTGCATCTCGCGGATCTCCTGTGGTGGGGAAGGGAGGTGGTGAGGCCCTGGGCCCGCATACAAGGAGTTCCCTTCTGCGGAAGGGCCTTCCATAAAGGACAAGACAGTGGGAGTTAGGGCTGGAGAGAAGGCAAAGTTCCTAAAGAAGGAAAATGGGTCAAAGACCTGGAACTTGGAGGGAAGTAAAGATGAAATGAGGCCAGGATAAAAGGAAATCTGGCTTTGGGCGAGAAACCAGAGGGGCAGAGCCCTTCCGTGCTCTCAGCTACCAGTATGGCGTCCACAGAGGGCTCTCATTCGGCCCAAAGAATCTAACTAAGGCCCTGGGGACAGAGCAGGCCTGAGCTGCAGCTGGGTCACCACTCTGTGTATGGTGACCTTGGACAGGCTATTTCAGTTCTCTGAGCCCATTTTCTCAACTGTGAAGTGGGATAATAAACCCTCCCTCATGCAGGGGGACAGAACATATAGAACATCCATGCCGGGCTACTATTGGCAGCTGTAATTATTCAGTGGTGGGCCCTTGTCTGTTGGTGCGCTGGGGGCTGGGAGGGGCCTCTGATGGGGCTGGGGAACCTCAGTCACCAGTGCCCAAGAACGTACCTCTTCATACAGTTGCCTGTAGAAGTTGATCTCGTCAGTCAGCCCTTCCAGGCGGGACTCCAGCTCTACCTTGTTCATGTAAGCTTCATCCACATCCTGCGGGGCAGGGGGAGGGGAGCCTGAGCTGAGTGCCCACTCCTGACGCCAAGCCAGGGGCACCCAACGGCCTGGACTTGGAACTTTCTAACTAATTGTCTTTCCCACCTCACTATGTGTGGCCTGACCCAGTCCAGTCTCTGCCCCATCACACCTGCATCCCCAGCCCCAGCACTCTTACCTCTGCTTCCTACACACACCCTTCCCTCTCCCCCACTCCCCTCCCCCTCCCCTCCTCCTTCCCCTCCAGGAAGCCTTCTATAGCCAGACCTCAAATTCTACTGCTCCGTTTTCTTAACCATGTTCCAACATTGATGTCCAGAGTTCTGTCCAAATACACCTAACTACCTCTCTGTCCTTCTATGCTAGATACCTAGGAGGCACCCAAATGTCGTCCCATTACTTAGAAACATTTAGGAACAGAAAGCCTCTAGCCTGAGTCTCTAAGCGCCAGCCTCCAGTGTCTGGTGGGGGAATGGGTACTCCCTCACCTTCTTGATGATGACAAATTCATTCTCCATGTCTGTGCGCTTTTGGATCTCTTCCTCATACCTGGTGAGACAGATATAATCAGAGGATGGAGGCAAAGGTGAGGTTGCTGTGGGTCTTTCCAGGGGAACAAGGATAGCTAGAAAATTCAGTTAATGGAAATGCAAGAAGATATGAGATGGCTGGTCTGGTCCTTCTGCCCCAACCAGCTACTGTTTCCCCACCCTTACTCCATGCTATCATCAGCCAGTGGGGGGCCTGGAGCAGGAAATCTCTCTCCAGATCCACGAATACACATTGGATTAGGCATATGAGGAGGATTAGCAACAGGCACTGACATGAAACCTCAGACAGAACTTTCTGGAATGTGCTGGAAATCAGGGGTAAGGAAGAAATAGAGTCTAGGGCTATTAGTATACAAGAGAGCCTGTTGGCTACCTCTGTCTCCCATTTTAGGTTTACTGTGTAAACATTAGCAGATAATTTGTTGTCCAAATTGGGACAGCTCTGAGATTGAAGGGGCAAGGGAGGTGCTATTAACAATGGGCATAAACCTAGACTGTCCTGAGAAAACCTTGTCCTGGGGTCACTCTAATTATATAAGACTGCACTGCCCAGCAAGCAGAGGGCCTTGGTGTCTTAGGCCTCTGGTCCCAAGGGGCCAGGCAGGGTGGGATGACAGAGGCTCACTTGGTCTTGAAGTCCTCCACCAGCCCCTGCATGTTGCCAAGCTCCACTTCCAGCTTCAGCTTCTCCTGGGCCAGGGTTTCCAGCTGCCGCCGGAGGTTGTTGATGTAGCTCTCAAACATGTTGTCTATGTTGCTCCGGGCTGTCTTCTGCTGCTGCAGGAGGTTCCATTTGGTCTCCAAA
This sequence comes from Grampus griseus, assembly GCF_964374135.1. Taxonomy (NCBI): domain Eukaryota; kingdom Metazoa; phylum Chordata; class Mammalia; order Artiodactyla; family Delphinidae; genus Grampus; species Grampus griseus. The sequence continues at coordinate 42,343,934 of NC_139005.1, forward strand.
ATCTTGTTCTGCTGCTCCAGGTGCCGCACCTGCACGATGAGGCAGAAAGGTCCACATCGCACATCAGGCCAGGGCTCAAAGTCTGGCATGAAGCAAGCACTGTCTTTTCCCCTCATCCAACTCCCCAAGCAGTGGGGTCTCGGGAACCCCATTAGTGCTGAGTTGGGGGGAAAGAAGGGGATACATGGTTGTAAGAGGATAGCTAGCAGTTTATGTTGAAGCTATATTTGCAAAACAAATGGTTCTTATCTACTTCGATTGTAATATTGCAGTCAATAAAAGTAGCCAAGTTTTAATTAACACTTTATATATGATTAAAAAAATGTAGATTGTTCACAGCAAATAATATTATCATCATGATTATTATTTGGAGTGGCTTTGAGGGACTTATTGACTATAAGGAAACTTTAGCCCTACAGCCTGGAGAGCATTCGCCAGAAGACCTAGGTTTTAGCCAAACACTGCTACCTGATCTTGAATTACTTCCCCTCTCTGAGCCTGGGTCTCCTCAGCCCTGCAATGGCTTAGAAGAACTCAGGCGAGCCCTATCCAGAGCCCCACCCCTGTGCAGAAGTCACTTTTAGCCAGGGAAGAGGCAAGAAACAAGGTAAATCTGTCTGCAAACTGAAGACCCTCCTCCCCACAGCCCTTCCTTTGAGCTCAACATCCAACCCCACCCTACCCTACCCTACCCCGAATCCACAACCCTGTCCTCCTGTCCCAAACACAAAGGTCCTAGGTTCCTTGGGGCTCAAGGAATCCAGATTTTAGGATGAAATTAAGGCACGTTGGAAGGGAAATTTTTAAAAAGAAAGAATAATAAACTGGTTCCAAGAAGAGGAAGGACTTTTTTTCTTTTCTTTTTTTTTTTAAGTCAACCCAAAGTTGGACTTCTTTTAAATTGGGAGGACTCAGAAGGTTATTTTAAGGGTCTGGTCCAGATCCAGCAAATCTCTCTCTGTAAATCTCTTTCTTCCCCAGCTCATTCTGCCCCAAAATTATAAAAACTAAGTGATAATAACATTTAGCCTTATTAGACTGTTTAATGTAGGCCAAACACTGCTAAGCTCTTACATTTTATGCTTGAATAGGCAAAACCTCTTTGACTTAGGGATTAGCGTGCCCATTTTGTAGATGAGGAAATCAGATTTAGCAAGGTAGTCCATCCAAGGAAAGGGCAGAGCACTGGGAACCTTCGGCCTGTGCTTAGCTACTCACTGGGAGGACCCCAGCGCTAGCAAAACGCAGTCAAGAAGTAAAGTGAAGGTTGCTTAAAGCCAAGGAACCAGCAAGCACTTCCCAAAATCTGGGGAGCGCCGGTTTCCCGGGGGACTCCAATTCCTAAAGGCGCTAATCTGCCCCAGGATTTCCCTCCTTCCGCTCCCAAAATGCCTCCCAGGAGCTAGTCAGCAGGGAGGGGCTGAGCCTCCAGCGCGCTGGGGGCCCTGGGGCCCCTGAGGAGGCAAACCCCCGAGGCTGCAAAACCCGGCCTGGCGCCTTCCATGGGAAAGCAGAGCCAGTTCGTTGGGGCGGAGCCGGGGTAGTAGGGAAGAGTGAGAGGGGACCAGGGCCGAGCGGGGAGAGGGGTTAGCGGACAGACGCCTTATCTAAAGCCGTAAATCGTGGGGTTTAACAGGACGTGAAACGCAGGTGGGGTGTCGCACGCCCGCAGACTTTGAATCCTGGATGGGCTTTTCCGAAGCCAGGCCCTGGCGTCCACCCCACACCGATACACGCCCCCAGGCAGAGGAGCGTGTCCCCAGTACCGCGGGCCTCGGCCCCGCCCGGCGCCGCCCACATGGCCGGCTCCCGGGGCCCTGGCCAAGTTATGACTCATCTTGATGCCCCCAACACTTGGGCCCCGGTACGCCGAAGGCCTGGATCAATATTTGCCTGTTTGAATCAAGACAGCCGCTTTCTTCTCCCAGAATCCTATCAATCTCCTATTAAAAAAAAAAAAAATTTAAAGCACGGGAGCACTGTTGAGAAGCCCTTGGGGCCATGCTAGGGAGAAGGGTGAACCTGAGGGAGGAACTGCCCTCCCACACGCCAGCTGAACAGCTGGGACTCTTCCAGAGCTGAAAGCTTTACAGACGATCAGACCCCCAGTTGGGGTGAGATGGGCGAGTGAGGGAGGGAGCCCCAAGATTTAGAGTCCGAAGCCGCCCGGACCCCCTCTCTATCCCTTCCCCAGCCCAAACCAAAGTGCATGGGGCCGGGGGAGGGCGCCGAGACATCCGTCGGAAGCGGGAGCGGTGCCAGAGTGGGTGGGGCCCAGCAGGACGCCAGGGAGGGGCTGGAGATGTGCCCACCGAGGGTGGGGTGACCAAGAGAAAGGGCTGGGATCCTGGTCCGGCCCCAGGCACCGCGGGCCACGCAGGGGGAGCCCTCACCTTGTCGATGAAGGAGGCGAACTTGTTGTTCAGGGTCTTGATCTGCTCCTTCTCCTGGGTGCGCACGGCCTGGATGTCGGGGTCCACCTCCAGCTTGAGGGGGCTCAGCAGGCTCTGGTTCACCGTGACAGCTGTGATGCCCCCCAGACCCGGGGCCCCACTGTAACCTGCAGCCAGACTCATGCTGCTGCCCAGGCCGCCCCGGAAGCTGCCGCTGCTGCCCACCCGGGAGAAGGCCGAGGAGCTGATGCGGGTGCCCGGCCCACTGGTGTACGAGCGGCTGCTGAAGGACCGGGGGCCGGAGGTGGACACCTTGTAGGACTTCTGGGTCACCCTGATGGACATGGTGGAGGCTGGAGAGGAGGCGAGCAGGCTGAGGCACACAGAGACTCGAGGAGTTGCGAAGCTGCTCCTAGGTGGGGTGCAGCTCCCCGGATGGCCTCTTATAAGAAAGAGCCCAGCCCAGGAGGAGGGGATCGGCCTTGTAGCTGAGTGGCTAGGCCCTGAGGGGGCAGGGCCTAACCTGACACCTGCCACCTACAGGCCGGACTCAGGTGGGGGCAGCAGAGAGCTGCGCCCGCCGGGAGCCCACCCCTGCACCACCGCAGAGCCCAGGAAAAGGTAACTCCGTGAATGTGAGACGTGCAAGGGCTGCCAGGCTCTACCTGTTCCCTAACAGAGCCTTGCGGGGTGGCCCAGCCACTGCAACCCTGGATCCTAGGTCTTATCTCCTTCCCTGCTGTGGGAAATAAATGCACAGACTGAGGAGCAGAGCAGGAAAGCGATCTGTGGCATTTGGGTCTCCTCTGAGCAGCTGACGCCCCAGAGGCACCACCCCGTGTCCTTCGTGTTCTTCTCTCCACTTGGAGTGATTATGAAGGTCTGCCCAGTTTGGAGGACAGGGCTGGGTTCCGAATCCTTGAACCCGAGGTCAACCATTTGCCCAGTCTCTCCTTAGTTACTGCTGTGCCCCCAGCCCTTGGTGCAATGCCAAGAGGGGCTAGGTAAACATTTGTGAAATGAATGAATGAACACACACACACACAGGCTGTCTTCCCTCTGGGGCTGTACATGCAAGTTAACGTGAGGTCCAACACAGCACTTGTCCTGGACACAACCCCGTGTCTTTCTCTCTTCCCAGGATCACAGGATTGAGCTTCCCTGGTGGCACGGTGGTTGAGAGTCCGCCTGCCGATGCAGGGGACGCGGGTTCGTGCCCCGGTCTGGGAGGATCCCACATGCCGCTGAGCCTGCGCGTCCGGAGCCTGTGCTCCGCGACGGGAGAGGCCACAACAGTGAGAGGCCCACGTACCGCAAAAAAATAAATAAGTAAAAAATAAAAAGATCACGGGATTCCCTGGGCCGGGCTGAAAGGCACAGAGGAGGGTGAACAAGAGCCAGTGGGCAGGCTGGGAGAGCGCAGGAGAGCAGGCAGCTACGTCGGCGGGGACTTCATCTCATCGCTCTCCTTGCTGCCTGGGGGAGTCAGTCCCATAGCTCCCAGTGGGTGAATCACAGGAAAGGAGGCAGAACTGTGGAGTGGGGGGGCACCGATGGTGAGTCAACCTGCAGCCACCTGGGCCCTCCTTCTCTTTCTCTTCCCAGGCCCCCAGATGGCCAGAGGAGAAGGGGAAGAGTCCCTGCACCTGTCTCCACAAACCCGTTATGAGAATGAGTCAGGAGAGTGGGCTGGGGCACAGCACGCACCTGCAGAAGGCTGGAGAATGGGGAGCTGAGTAAGGCACCCCAGGCCTGGGTGGGGCAGGCTGTGGGTGGAAAACAGGAGGTTTGGGTCCCCGAGGCAGAGATTCCAGCTTCGATTCTCTAATGGCTGGGGCTAGATTCTCTGAAAGATCCTGCAGGGCATGAAGTGGGGACTGGATAGCTGTTAACTAGAGACCAACAGATCCCCTGGGGGTAGAGGGACAGGTGGCCCACAGCCCCCAACCCCCAACCCAGGGGAGAGGGTGACCGCTACCCTGGCCACCTATCACGAGGGGGCAGATGTGCAGATGCCTCCCTATCCTTCTCCAGTAAAGACACCCAGGGTTCCAGAGGACAGGCATAGAGACCCCTGCAAAGGGACAGCGAGACCAGAAGCCCCCTCCTTGGAAGAGAGACAAATCCAAAAAGACAGACACACTGATAAGCTCCCCTCGGATCACACACACCAGATCACACACACGTACACACAAAAGGACACACTTTGAAGTCCCTTCCGGAAAGACAAAGACAAAGACTCTTAGAGGGGACGCAGAGACCACATCCCTTTCTCCCCTCCCCTCTTTTCTCCTCCCCATCCTCCCCAGCCCTGGCCTCCTGCCACACGGAACCAGGCAGTACCTGTTTGTACCAGGCCCTCTCTCAGCCCCTTTAAACAATGCTTAATTTTCCAAGGAGTGATTTGAATGCAAGCTACCCCTTCCCCAACAAACTCCCACACCGTGCAGGAAAGAGACTTCACCTTCCTGAGACCAAAGGGAGGGATATGGGCCCGGTGCCAAATCAGGCACAGAGAAGGCGGAAGGAGAGAGGGAGGGGCTGGTCAGACAGGTATGGCAGCCCTGGGGAGGGAGGACGACCAGCTCCCCACTTCTCCTCCCCAAAAGAGTACACCTGGGCAGACTTGGAGGGGAGAGACCTCACCTGAAGTCCTGAGCACAGAACTGCAGCCCAGAGCCCTCCCTGAAATCTCAGCCCCTCCACCCGAACTCACCTGGTTTCCTGGTTCCAGGACTGCCTTTTGTTTAAGGTGAGGACAAAGCCGGCTACAAGGGACCCTGTGGTTTTCGGGCTGTAGGGCGGCCCAGATCTCACCCAGGGGGAGTCCCTCTTTGCTGGGGCAGCCCAGAACACTGCAGGGCCGGAAGTGTTTGCATCTCACTTATCACCACCCTATTGCCCAGAGACCCCAGCCAACCCCTCCCCCATGCCCCAAGCCCAGCCTTGGTGCAAGAGAAGAGACCAAAGCTGCCCTCTCCAGTGGCCTCTGCCTGGGATTCCGGGATGGAGGCAATAGGGGGAGGCCCCAGGACAAGGGCCTAGTGGTGAGGGAACAGAAAACTGCACTAAGGTGGCCCGTGGGGACAACTCCTTGTAAGACTGTCTCTGGCCACTGTGGTCTGCACACTGCTGCCTACCCATTGAAAGGGAAAGTGTTTCTGGTGACTGCCCAACCCAGACGATTCTGCTCCAAACTGCCTTTCCTGGAGATCAGAAGAGGGAAAGAGGAGAGGCGTGCCCCCTCCACCCCGATGGTGATGCTCAGGGTGACACCGAGGAGGCCCTGAATCCCTGAGCAGTTGTGTCAAGGCTGAGGGCTTAGATGGGTGAGCAGGGTAGCTCCTATCACTACATCACTCACAATCATCGGAAAAGATGGTCTGAACACGTTCTTCTCAGTGATCAGGAATGGTGACACAAAGACACCACATTCGCAGCCGCGCTATTCACAGCAGCCAAAATGGAAACAACACAAATGTCCACCAACTGATGAATGGAGAAACAAAATGCAACGTATCCATACGATGGTATATCATTCTCAGTAAAAAGGAATGAATCGCCGATACATGCTACCACGCAAGATCACATACTGCATGATTCTGTTTATATGAAACGTCCAGAAGAGGCAAATCTGTAGAGACAGAAAGCAGATCTGAGGTTGCCAAACCACCTCCAGGCTGCGGAGAATGGAGGTAACTGGTAAAGTATGGCGTTTCTTTCTGGAGTGATGAAAATGTTCTAAACTTAATTATGGTGATCGTTGTACAAGCCTGTGAAAATAGTACAAAAACATCGAATTGTACACTTTAAATGGTTGAATTGTACAGTATGTGAATTATAGCTCAATAAAGCTGTTACGAAAAAGAAAAAGCATAAATTAGCCACATATATAAAGTACGGACTTGGTGGGCCAGCAGATGGGTCAGGGGATAGAAGGGAAGGTAGATTCCCTGCCTCTAGGTTAGTAACCAGGGCAGCATCTCCAAAGCACTGAAATCAGTTTAAAAGATGAGCAATTTAAAATCTTATTGTTGGCATGGAAATAGCTGAGTTTAGCACCAAGGCAGCGAGAATAGTTCATTTAAGTGGGAAGCCACAGATGGTGGGAACACCCATCAGTAAGCCACATCATGAATATAATAAAGTTGATTTGATTGTTGATTTTTGTGCCATGTGCCTCAAGGCCAAAATTGTTCATAGTCGATGCTCGGTAAATGGCGACTATTTGTCTTCGTGATAAACACGGCTCTGATGATTAAAGCCAGCCCAAATGGGAATGGACTGCCTAGAGAGGAAGCAGTCATCTGTCCCTAGAAATCTCGAGCCCAAGGTGTGCTAACCAGCTGTCCACTGGGCTCACTGTAGGAGGATTCCTAAATCAGGTAAGGGTTCGGACGAGAACATCACAATCCTCTCCACTCTGAGAGCCTTGATCCATATTCTACCATCACAGAGCTTTACGCTTTGATTAGGCATCCACGAATGTTCTCCTAACCGAAATGTTGATTTTGATAGAAGATGTGGTTAGAAATTATTAGAACAAGCATGGGGAGAACCTTCCCCATGAGGTAAACCTTCTTAGGGAGGAAAGGAGACAAGCCTGACAGCCTGGAGATGATGAGGTCTCCCACTCACCTTCCCATCCTCACACCCTCGCTTCCACTGACACCAAACCAGAAGAGGCCATCCGTTGGATGGGCAGTCAAGCCTAGCTCAGCTGTTAGAGTCCTTCCCCTTCATTCTGATTGTCTGTCTGGACTTGCACACCAAAATCACCCAGGCTGCACCTGCATGTTTTATAAAGCTTCCTTGGTGCCGCCAGGGTTGAGCACCTGGCTTTGGCTCTGCTCTCACACCAAGACCTCCAGGAACACACTCTTCTCTTCCCCCTGGAAGAATAGGTTAGAGCCCAAGTCCAGTGCACTGCAGGGTCCCTGCTCAGAAAGGATGATACACCTGTGCCTCAGGGGATAAAATAGAGAGTGGCCAGTCCCCAGAGCCTGACACTCCACTGGGGTGGCCAGGGACATAGACAGAGATGGAGAGAGGACCCGAATGGGTCCCACTCATGGAGGGGAGGACAGCATGCAAGAGGCCTGAGTGATGGGAGGTGGGAAGCAGGGAGTCACTGAAGAAGGCTCCCCAGGAGGATGGGACCCTAAGGAAGTAATCACACAGCCCAGCCCCACTACACAGCTCCACTGCAAGAAAGCTTTCCTAAAGGTGTGTCAGGTAACCAGACAGGAGCGCAGGAGGGAAAAAGGAACAGCAAGGACCTGGGCCTCAGCTACAGCACCCCACACACACACACCACCACCCCCTCCAGCACTGAGAATTACCCATGGCCTGGGCTGCTGGGCAATGGAGCTATTGTCCAGAGGTTTTTTGTTCTGAATTTCCTGCCCAGCAACCTGAGGACCAAGGTGGGGAGTCAGGGGCAGGGACCCCAGGCCTTTATTCCGTCCTGGTTTTGTTCACTCATTCATTCACTTGTCCACTCATTTACTTATCAGGCAGTAGCCTAAAAAGTATGGTGAGATAGTTTTTTGGTTCCCTTCACACCAGTTCGGTACAGGTAGGAGCCTCCTATGACCAAAGCAAGGTGTGGCCTGAAGGCTTCTGTTGAAAGGTGAATATTAGGAGTCCTTCTTCATTAATTCAGTATATTGGTGGCTGGCTATACATTGGGCACGTGCTGGGAAGGCTCTGAGGGAACTGGGTCCCCAATGGTCTTCACTGTGTGCAGGGAGAGAGAGACAGACACATAATGCCACTTATTCTAATAGGGTAATAATAATACTGATATGGTACAAAAATGTCTTCCAAGTATTAACTCATTTACACTACGTAAGAACCCTATAAAGTAAGTGCTATAATACCATTTTTACCTGATGAGCCACAGAGAGGTTAAGAAACATACCCAGACTCACACAGCAGTGTGGCTCTTTCTCCAAGGCCCTAACCACTATATCACACTTCCTGTATAATGATGAGAAGCAAGAAGAGTGGTGTGGGCGTTTAGCAACCCAGAGACTGTCCTCAGATCAGCAAACTGGCACTATCAGGGGCAGGGCTTGAGAGATGGGGGGCATACCTTGATGAAAAGAGGACCAGAGTGTCAGAGTTGGGTCCAAGGGTCCTCCAAGGAGGCAGGAGGACTGGTGAGGTGGAGAAGCATGCTGAAGTGAGCTCCCTCACCGCCACATTGCCTGAAGTTGGTCTTGTCCGGGATGCACTTCTGATTGTCCATTTTTCAGCCCACACCCCCCAGCCTCAGAGAAATCTAGGGGTCTGCTTGAAAAGGGGAGCTCTTTGTGGTCTGAAAAACACCCACCCGGCACCCCCTTAAAAACCCATAACTAGGGACTTCCCTGCTGGCGCAGTTGTTAAGACTCCGCGATCCCAGTGCAGGGGGCCCAGGTACGATCCCTGGGCAGGGAACTAGATCCCACATGCCGCAACTAAGAGTTTGCATGCCACAACTAAGGAGCCCACAAGCCACAACTAAGGAGCACGCCTGTCACAACTAAGACCAGGCACAACCTAATTAATTAATTTAATTAATTAAAATAAACATTTTTTAAAAACCATAACTAGTGTGGTTGGACAAGAACCTTTGGGGAGGGATAAATTAGGAGTTTGGAATTAACAGATACTACTGTATATAAAATAAATAAACAACGAGGACCTACTGTATAGCACAGGGAACTGTATTCAATACCTTGCAATAACCTATAATGGAAAAGAATCTGAAAAAGAATATACATATATATATGTATGTATAACTGAATCACTTTGCCGTATACCTGAGACTAACACAACACTGTAGATCAACCACATTTCAATTAAAAAAAAAGAACCTTTGAACGCCCTGATACCCTGTACTTGCCAGGGTCCCAGGGTAGGGCCCACTCTCACACAGTAGCTCAGGCACCCCTCCCAGCCCTGGGTGAAGAGGAGGGGCCCTTTCTTGCTCTCCTGACATACAGGAGCAGTGACCCTTCCACACCTAGTACGGAAGAGAAAGTTGCACAACATTAGTGGGGTCATGAAAAGTTATGGGCAAGGCGTGGTCCTCTGAGAGTTCTCCGGGTATCTGGATCTCATTCCACCTCACCCCAGGAAACGGCCCATTTTGTAAGGTCACACGGCACCTAAATGTCAGGAACAGAATTCAACCCAACTCTTCAAGCTCCAGAACTCAGTTAGGTTTCCCAGTCCCACTGGGTTTCCCAGTCCTGAGTCTAACCAGACACAGACTGAAAGACGCTGGAGATAGGAAGGCAAATTCTCCAGGCCAGCATGAAAGCTTTGACTCACATCAGCCAGCACCTCTGATAAAGGAAGATGACTTCCAGAAGGCCTGCAGAAGTTGCCCTGCTGATCTGGGGAGGCCTAGGAATCCCAGGACAGCTGAAAGCTGGCTCACTGGCCAGCTGACTTCCTGGCTCCCCACACTTCCCACGAATCCTGTGAGTTGACACACCCTCAAGCCCTTTCACTTCTGCAAATTCCTATCACCACCTCCAAAGTGCTCTAGGTTTTGTCGTGAGAATTCATTTTCATTTTGAGAATTGTTTTCAGCAATTCTTGGAACAATACGGACTAGCAGGAAAACAAAAACTGGGGAATCAAATAACCTGTGCTCTCCTCTCAACTCAGTCTCTAAATTGCTGTGTGACCTTGGACAGGTCACTTCCCCTCTCAGAGCTACAGCTGTCTCATCTGTACAGTGAAGGAACAGTCCCATTTATTTCTAAAATTCCTTGAAATTACATTTTATTATTAATGACATTTAAATTCATTCCATTTTTAGAACTTTGAACTTCCCAAAGTGATTGCAATGTCTTGGGGAAAGCATTAAGCTTGAAATCACACTGATTTGATTTGAACAGCTTTTGTTTTCTCCTCTATAAAATCAATTATATGATGATAATATTTGCAAGAGATTTTCTTTGCCCCTGTGCAGTCCCCATATAGGACTATTGCTGTGATGGGTGAAAACGATAAACTCTTCTCCAAGAATTCACCCTTCCCCCTATCTTTTACCTCCCTCTCCTCCATTAAAGGGCTCCTATGATAAGTCCACCCTCACCTGCTCTCCAGAGTCTACCTCACTGGATACCAACCCATGAACAAAACAGCATCAGCTCCTTTAAGGAATGCTTTCCTTTCAAAGGAGCATTCCCCCTTCCCTCTTCACTCATCTCTACTCCTATTATTCTGTTCCTTGGATTAGCCAGTCCTCCCTTCTGTCTAGCCTTTTCTCCCTTTCAGTGTGGCACCAGCGATAGCATTTCAAAACTTTAGCCTTTTCATGCCTCCTCCTTCCTGCTGCAAGCCCTCAAGCCCTGAGCTGTCACCTATGAGCTTCTGACATGTCTACGATTGGGTCTCTTTGTGTTCTTTGTTACTTGGGTGCAATTCCATCTTTCTCTGTGCATCCCATCTTTCAAGGTGTGTAAAGTTCACTTTTTTCTCTGAGGGTGTAGGGGGTGGGGGAAGTCAGCATGAATATATATATATTTTTTCCCCAAATCCAAAATTTGTGTCAATATCCACAGTCTTTTTTAATTGAAGTATAGTTGCTGTACAATATCATATGTTACAGGTGTACAATATAGTGGGTCACGATGTTAAAACGTTATACTCCATTTATAGTTATTATATGGTTATATTTTAATGTAGAAAATGTGACCTGGATATAAAATGAAAATAAGTATTAAATTAAGTGGAAGTTTAATTTAAGAATTGAAAGGGAGAAAAGGCTAGACTGAAGGAAGGACCGGCTAAGGCAAGGAGTAGTAGTAGAAATGAGGGAAAAGGGAAGGGGATATGCTTCTTTGCAAAAGGAGCTGTGCTGGATCTCTTTTCACTCGGACCTCGAGTGGGGCAGGCCAGCCCAGAAGCCAAGGCCCAGAGGAGAGTGGGAGCGGCAGGCCTCAGGGGGACAAGAGCAAGGCGGCGAGGCCTGGGTGGGAGGAGACCCCCTCCGGGGGAGGAGGTGCTGAGAAGCAGGTTTCTGAAAATAAATGGTGCTCAGACGCCTGAAATTCCTGGAAAAGACTGTGTAAGGCAGGGTCAGGCCCAGGAGGAATGCAGTTGCAGGTATGTCTGCACAGCCCACCATCTCACAGATAATGAGCCGTAAACCTTATCTGTCCACCTCGGGAGAGCTGGGGGAACGATCTCACCATTCCCGGGAGCTGAGTCAGCCCAGGGGGTTGGGAGGATTTCGGGCCTGAGCCGCATACCTGAGTCACCCCAGCGTGGGTGGCCCATCCGGAAATGAGGTGGGAGCTAAGGGGGGCCAGGATCACTGGTACCACCAAAGGCTGAGGGCCTCGATTCCTATCAACCAGCTCCCCCCGGCCAGAAATTTCCCTTCCAAGAAAGTTATGTCCCGGGGCTGGACAGCACCGTATTCCAGGTAGCTCTCTGGGGTTCAAGACAGTGAAGTTCTCGTGACCTGTGGGGTTTCGATCTCTCTGCCACCATGAACTACTTCTCCAGCTTTAAAAACCGCAGTTGACTCACCCTCTCTCTTAGAGGACAGGAGCAGGACCCAGAAGGGACCCAGATGGGACCCCGATCCTGTTCCCCTCTCCCCCTCCCACCTCTGAGCCAGGCCCTGGGTCCCGTGGAGGGAGGAGGCGGAAGGGGCCAGTGTTCCCGAGAAATTCTCCACCTCCCTGCGATGTTCCCTCCCTCTTCCTCGCAGGCAAGTGAGAAGGGCCTCCAGAGAAAGAGATGTGCTGCTGTGAATGCCCCCCTCCCTGCAGAGTTGCAGGGGAGGTGACCTCACTGCCCGCCTGAGGCTCCTAGACATGTACGCTGTCTCCCTCTGGCCCAGCGCCCCCCTCTACCTCCACGATGGACTCGCTTTACTTTGCCCCAAGGTGTTTTCTCCCAGGGCCCAGGCAGACTGATCTTCTATGAACACCCCTTGGATCCTGTCACTCCCCAGCTGAGCACTTCCCTTTGCCTCCAGAGTAAAGGTCAAGCTCCTCACGATGATGGAGCTGAGCTTTCCTGCCTGGCACTAGCTGCCTCCCTGCCCCAGCCCCGGGGTTCTGCCCATCCTGCCTACAGTTACCCTTGCAGCGCACCATGTGCACTCTGCAAACATTTACTGAACGAAAACCACCCAGCAGCACCTCCCTGCCGCCGTCACCGCTGTGGGAAGTGGCCTCTCCCACAGAGACCCCAAGAACTGGCCTCGTTACACCCTGGGCTGGGTCATATTTGTCTGAGCGCTCCTCCCTGACTGCAAACTTGAGCCACAGGCATCCAACTGCTGTTGAACACCGGCAAATGAGGCAGTGGTCCATGTTCATCTCGTTTGATCCGCACAATAAACTTGGGAGTTAAGTATCATTATCCTTATTTACAGATGAGGAACCCAAGGCTTAGAGAAGTGACTTGTCCATCAAGTGGTAGTTAGGGCTCATACCAGGGTCCCCAGTTTCCAAATCCAGGGCCCTCACACCAGCACCAAGGCACCTCCTCAAAAGCAGGCTTGTGTCTTACATGTTTCTGTTTCCCTCAGTACCCAGCACGGGAATTTGTTTGATTCACAGAATGAATGAATGAATGAATGAAGGATGGTTCTAAGATTCACTTCTATCCGGATGAATCATCTTCTCCACTCTAATCCGTATTCTTCTCCTCCACATTTGTTTTTTCTATCTTCTCCTCTCTCTCACCCTAGGCCCTAAGGATCCAGGAGAAACGAGGAAAGAAGCTGTAATCGTTCTCACTCATTCCAGGGATTGGATCTAGGCCCCAGGAGAAACAGCCCAAAGGAAGACAGGAAGGCTCTTCCCTATACCCACCACCCAGCTTGACAGTGAGTTCCAGCCCTCTCCCTATCCCTCCCCAATTCTCACAGGACACAGGTGGAGCAGAAGGGAGCCTCAGGGCCAGCCAGAGAGCAGTGACTGGGTGGAAAGGGGCCTAAATGCTGTGACTCACCATCCTTGTGCCTTCTGGGAAGCAGGGTGAGGGATACCTGGACGCTGGAAATTCCAACCCCTCCCCAGAGAGACACTTAGGTGTCTGGATAGGGAGAGGGAGAGCTCTGTTTACCCCAAACTAAGGGGCAACCATGGCAACGGAGGCCAGGGCCATCTGAGCAGGGAGCAAAGGTGAGGGCCCTGCTGACAGCCTGCCAATTGGGCTGTTTGCCCAGATCATGCGAAGCAGGCCTTCTCTGGCTGAACACCCCCTTGTGGGCACAGCCTGTCTTGAGAGCTGGGGAGGGAACATCCTGAGGAAGTAGCCACCCATTTTACAGATACACAAATGCTCCCATCCCCTCCTCACCTCCTTCCTTGAGCCTTCTCTCTGGAGACCAGAGACAGACAGACAGGCAGACACTGAACCAAGGGGAGCTCTTGGCCTCTGTGCTGAGACAAAGAGGGAACAGGGAGCTGAGGCAGCTGCTGGGAAGGGGCAGAATGGAGTTATCAGTCAAGGAAGGCTTCCTGGAGGAGGACAAGGCCAAACATAAGGAGGAGGGTGTCCAGGCTAAGGAAAAGACAGTGTCTCCTCAGCTAGTGTGAGACCAGATGCACCATCACTCTTTCCCCTCTGCTAGTCACCAGAATCGTAAACTCTTGGTACCCAAAGGGGCCCTCATGGCTGCCACCACCATCCTTAACAATGCCCCCCTCATCCGTTGTCTGTATCCATCCCCACCCTTTCCTCCCTCTTGGAGATGGAGGTGTCCCTCACTGTGCTCAGAGCCAGGCCCGCCACCTGCACTCTGAACTCTATCCCCTCAGAACCTCGCTGCATCAAGGACCATCTCTCTCTGGTCCTGGAGAGACTTTTCCCCTCTACCTGTATCCCTGCTCAAGGGCTTTTCTACTTAAAAAAAGCAAGGAAGAAAGGAAGGAAAGAAGGGAGGGAGGGAGAGAGGGAAAGAGGGAGGGAAATTATCCTTGACCCTGGACCCCCCTCTCTCCTCTTCCCAATAAAGAGGTCATGTTTGTTCTCAATTTTCACCTCATCCTACCTACTCCCACCCCAGCCACCAGCCATGGAAATTTAAAACCACCCGTGATCAACTAAGAGCCGAATTTGGTCGACCTTTTCAAGCTTTCTCTTATCTGACCTCCCTGCAATATTGGACTGGACGCTACTGATTCACTCCTGAATCCTCTTCATCTACCCACCACTTGTATCCACAGCCCTTAATCTTTTTGGTGGACCATGCGCACTTTTGAGACTCTAAGGCACCATCACAGATTGCCAGCATCTCTCATATGCCTCAAGGGATTCATGTACTCAGGAAACCATCACAGAGGCCAGATTAAGAACCTCGGCCTTGAAAGTTAGTAGCCCTGGGACGGGTGCCTTAACCTCTTCTGAACAATCCCATCCACTCCCAGGGATGATGGCTCTTGGACCCACATCTCCCAACTCTCAGGAGAGTTTCAGACCCATGTTTCCAATTGCCACCTGGATGTCTCACCCAAGTCGCAAAGTCGGTAGGTTCCAAACAGAAGTCATTGTCTAACACCACCCTCCTGGCCTTCCTTCCTCTCATAATCATTACCTGGTGGACAGCCTCACTGCCTCCAAAGCGAGAAAGCTAGGAGTCACCTGAAGCCCCGGGGATGGTACTATAACCTGCCTCACATGGTTGTTATGAGCCTAAATAATGTGATATGTGTAAAGCACATAGGCTCATGCCTGGCACATCATAGGTACTCAGTAATTGTTAATTATTGTGGTTGCTATTCTTCCTTGTTCTTTCCCCTTATATCCAATTAGACACCAAGACCTAACTTCTAACTTCTAAATTTCCCTTGAGTCTATTTTCTTCCCTGTTTTTCCACTGATTCCCCCCTAGTCCAGGCATTCATGTCACTTGCCTAGATGATGGCAGTAATCTCCAGTCTTGTCCCTTCCTGTCTTTCCAAGACATACAGCTAGAATGGTCTTGCCAAAATGCAATTCTGACCATGACACTTCCCTACTTCAAGATTCAATGTCATCCCAGTAGCCCACAGCCACTGGTGCATCCCTAGGGAACTTGTTATAAATAGAGGCTCAGAGCCCAACCCCCTGCAGACATGGGTGGTACCTTGGCACATGTGATCATAGCACATTTCCTGATGTATCTGGTGCAAAATAGAATTGAGAAGCAAGGAAGGAAAAACTCCACAAGGCCTGCAAGGTCCTCCTTGACCCAGCCCTCAGCAACCTTTCCCATTTCATCTTCTGCCTCTTCCTTTTCTCTGCTACCCATTGACTCTTTACATATTCGACAAGTATTTATTGAGCACCTAATAAGTGCAGGCACTAAGGACACAAGGGTGAGCAAAATAGACATGGCCCCTGGAGCTTATAATCTAGTTGGAGAGAATGATAGTAACCTAATAATCACACTCATGAAAATGTAAATATAAACTGCTATACATTATTTTAACGAGAGGAACACAATCCTAAGAGAGTATATTGTAGAGCAACCTGACCTAAATTTGAAGGAGTTAGGGAAACTTCGCTGAGGAAGCAATACTTGAACTGAGATATGAGAGATGAGTAAATTAATAGAAAAGGCTGAAAAAGGAGAAGAGAGTGATCTAGTTATAGAGAATTGCATGTGCAAAGGCCCTGGGTAAGCAGGAGTACAACATGTTCCACAAACAGAAAGAAGGTCAGTGTAGCCATATTAAGAGGGAGAAAAGGTACAGAGGGAGACTGCAGAGGTTGAGAGGGCCAGACCATGCGGGGCCTCATCAGCCACTTTAAGACTTGGGGTCCTTACCCTAAGAATAATTGGACCTAGTTAGATCTAATTAGCTTTAGACCATGCAGGGCTTCATCAGTCACTTTAAGACTTGGGGTCCTTACCCTAAGAATAATTGGACTTAGTTAGATCTAATTAGCTTTAGACCATGCAGGGCCTCATCAGCCACTTTAAGACTTGGGGTCCTTACCCTAAGAATAATTGGAATAATTAGATAATAATTAGATCTTAGGTCTAATTAGATCTAATTAGATCTTAGGTCTTTACCCTAAGAATAATTGGACCTAGTTAGATCTAATTAGCTTTAGACCATGCAGGGCTTCATCAGCCACTTTAAGACTTGGGGTCCTTACCCTAAGAATAATTGGACCTAGTTAGATCTAATTAGCTTTAGAGGGGTGACTTCATTTGTGTGTGTGTGTTTTTTTTTAATCGTGCCTGCTTGCCATGTGGAGAGCACATTAGACCAAAGTGGATTCAAGGACATCAGTAAACTAAGAGAGTAGGCTAAGCAAGAGATAATATAACAATAACTTAGACTAGGGTGATGATTATAGAGCTAGAGAGGAGCTGAAAGATTCAAGAGTCATTTAGGAGGTAAATGGACAAGATTTGATAATGGGCTGATGTGGTGGAGGGTGGGAAGCGTCAAGGATGACAACCCAGTTTTTGCCCTAGACACCTCTTTGGATGGTGATGCCACTCCATGAGAAGGGGGAAATTAGAAGAAGGTCACACGAATATCAGACAAAATGGACTTCAAAACAAAGAATGTATCTGGGATATGGAGGGACATTGCAGAATGACAAAGGGGCCAATTCATCAGGAAGCTATAAGCATCCTAAATGTGTGTGCACCCAACAACAGAGTTTTTAAAAACATAAAATAGAGGGACTTCCCTGGTTGTCCAGTGGCTAAGGCTCCAAGCTCCCAGTGCAGGGTGCCTGGGTTCGATCTCTAGTCAGGGAACTAGATCCCACATGCTGCAACTAAGAGCCCGCATGCCGCATCTAAGAGCTCACACTCAGCAACAAAAATCCCGCGTGCGACGGCTAAATCACGGCGCAGCCAAATTAATTAATTAATTAATTTGAAAAAAACATAAAATAGAAATTAAAAGAACTGAAAGGAGAAGTAGATTAATCCAAAATTATGCTTGGAGGCATCAATATTCCTTTCTCAATAATTAATAAGACAAATAGAAAATCAGTAAAGGGCTTCCCTGGGGGCGCAGTGGTTGAGAGTCCGCCTGCCGATGCAGGGGACACGGGTTCGTGCCCCGGTCCGGGAAGATCCCACATGCGGCGGAGCGGCTGGGCCTGTGAGCCATGGACACTGAGCCTGCGCGTCCGGAGCCTGTGCTCCGCAGCAGGAGAGGCCACAACAGTGAGAGGCCTGCGTACCGCAAAAAAAAAAAAAAAAAAAAAAAAAACCACAATACAAGAAAAATATAGATCAATATCCTCCATGAACATTAATTCAAAACCCTTACCAAAATATCAACAAATCAAATCCAACAACAGATAAGAAGAACAATAGATCATAATCAAATAGGATTTCTCCCTGGTATGGCAGATTGGTTGAATATTTAAAATCAATTAATGTAATTCATTTTATTCATAGACTAAATAAGAAAAATCATATGTCCATCTCAATTGATGCAGAAAAAACATTTAACAAAGTTCAACATCCATTTATGATTAAGAACTCTCTTGGGACTTTCCTGGTGGTCCAGTGGTTAAGACTTCACCTTCCGGTGCAGGGGGTGTGGGTTCAATCCCTGGTTGGGGAGCTAAGATCCCACATGCCTCGGGGCAAAAAAAACAAAACATAAAACAGAAACAATATTGCAGCAAACTCAATAAAGACTTTAAAAATGGTCCACATTAAAAAAATCTAAAAAAAAAGAAAAGAAAAACTCTCAGCAAACTATGAATAGAAGGGAATTTCTTTGACCTGATGAAGAACATTTACAAAAAACTTAGGGCTAACATAATTTTTAATAGTGAAAGAATGAATGTTCTCCCCACAAGATCAGGACTAAAGCAAAGGTATTTGCTGTCTCACCACTTCTATTTAACATTGTAATGGAGGTGTTAGCTAGTGCAGTTAAGTCAAGAAAAAGAAAGTAAGGCATACAGATTGGAAAAGAAGAAATAAAGCTGCCTTTATTCACAAATGAAATGATATTCTATGTAAAAGGTTTCAATCTACAAAAAAGCTACTGGTGTAAGAGAGTTTAGCAAAGTTGCAGGCTAAATGATCAATATACAAAATCAATCATATTTCTGTATACTAGTAATGAACAACTGGATATTGAAATTGAAAACACAATATCATTAACAATCAGACTTAAAACATAAAATACCTTCCGATCAAACAAAACAAGTGCAAGATGTGTGTGCTGAAAACCACAAAACATTAATGAAAGAAATTAAAGAAGATCTAGAATGGTGAGATATACAAAGTTCATGCATTTAATGCAATCCCAATCAAAATTCCAGTAAGCTTTCATTTAGAGATTGACAAACTGATTCTAAAAATTTATATTAAAAAAAAAGGGCCTAGACTAGCCAAAACAATTTTGAAAAAGAAGAAAGTTGAAGAACTCACACTACCTGGTTTCAAGACTTACCATAAAGCTATAGTAATCAAGACAGTGGGGTATTAACATAAGGATAGATATATACATCAGTGGAACGTAAGAGCTCAGAAATAGACTCACACGATGGTACCAAGGTAAATCATTGCAGAAAAGATAGTCTTTTTGACAAATAGTGCTGGAACAATTGGACATCCGCATGCAAAAAAAGAAATTAACCTCAACCCATACTTCATGTCATAGACAAGAATCAACTCAAAACAAAAAACCTAAAAATATACAACTTCTAGAAGAAAACATAAGAAAAAACACTTAGTGATCTTAGGTTAGGTAAAGATTTCTTAGAACACACACACATAAAAATAAACCATTAAAGAAAAATTTGACAATGGAATTTTACCAAAATTAAAAATGTCATCTATTCTAATGACACTGTTAAGAAAATACAAAAGTAGGGACTTCCTTGGTGGTACAGTGGTTAAGAATCCACCTGCCAATGCAGGGGACACAGGTTCAAGCCTTGGTCCGCGAAGATCCCACAAGCCATGGAGCACCTAAGCCCGTGCGCCACAACTACTGAGCCTGCGCCTAGAGCCCATGCTCCGCAACAAGAGCAGCCACCGCAATGAGAAGCCCACCTACCACAACGAAGAGTAGCCCCCACTCGCCACAACTAGAGAAAGCCCTCACCCACCAACGAAAACCCAACGCAGCCAAAAAATAAATTTATAAAAAAAAAGAAAGAAAATACAAAAGTAAGCCACAGATTGGGAGAAAATATTTGCCAAACACATTAACTCAAATGAATCTTAGGCCAAAATGTAAAATCTAGAACCATAGGCCCCTGCCCGGGCCGCGCTCGCCAAAAGTCGGGAGGCTGGCCCGCGCGCCGCGGCCTTCAGGTCCGGGTCACAAAGTGGGCCCTGTGGGACCTGCTGGAGTGTTCTTGATTGCGTGACCTTGAAATAGTCCGCTGTCAAGGAGAAAAACTACCATGGCTTCCAGTTCTTTGACAAAACCTCAGATGCGTGGCCTTCTGGCCAAGCGTCTGCGATTTCATATTGTTGGAGCATTCTTTGTCCCCTTGGGAGTTGCAGCTTTCTATAAGTTTGCTATGGCTGAACGAAGAAAGAAGGCATATGCAGATTTCTACAGAACTTATGATTCCATAAAAGATTTTGAGGAGATGAGGAAGGCTGGTATCTTTCAGAGTGCAAAGTGATTTTGGAATATAAAGAATTTCTTTGGGTTGAGTTCCATGGAAGTTTGTCACTTACCTGTGTTCCTGAACTATGAACTACTAATATCTGGGCTAAGGAATAGTTTCTCATGATAAACAAACGATTAACAAACAAACAAAAAAATCTAAAACCATAAATCTTCTAGAAGAAAACAGAAAAAAATCTTTGTGACTTTCACATAAGCAAAGATTTCTCAAATACAGCAGCAGGGCATGATCCTTAAACTAAAAACTTGATAAAATGGACTTCTTCAAAACCAATAGCTTCTCCGCAAGAGACACCATTAAGAAAATGGAAAGACAACTACAGACTGCAAGAAAATAGTTGTAAATCACATATATGATGAAAAACTTAAATCTAGATATATTTTTTAAAACTCTCATAAATAAATAATAAAAAAGACAACCCAATATTTTTTTTATTTAGTTTAATTTTTTTATTGAAGTATAGTATATTTACAATGTTGTGCCAGTCTCTGCTATACAGCAAAGTGACTCAGTTATATACACAGAGACATTCTTTTTTTATATATTCTTTTCCATTATGGTTTATCACAGGAGATTGAAAATAGTTCCCTGTGCTATACAGTAGAACCTTGTTTATCCATCCTATGTGTAATAGTTTATATCTGCTAATCCGACACTCCCAGTCCTTCCGTCCCCCAGCCCCTACCCCCTTGGCAACCACAAGTCTGTTCTCTATGTCTGTGAGCCTGTTTCTGTTTTGTAAATAGGTTCATTTTGCCATATTTTAGATTCCACATATAAGTGATATCATACAGTATTTGTCTTTCTCTTTCTGACTTACTTCAGTCAGTATGATAATCTCTAGTTTCATCCATGTTGCTGCAAATGGTAATTATTTCGTTCTTTTTTATGGCTGAGTAGTATTCCATTGTGCATATGTACCACATCTTTATCCATTCATCTGTTGATGGACGTTTAGGTTGTTTCCATGTTTTGGCTATTGTGAATAGTGCTGCTATGAACATAGGGGTACATGTCTTTTTGAATTACAGTTTTGTCTGGTTATATGCCCAGGAGTGGGATTGCTGGATCATATGGTAGTTCTATTTTTAGTTTTCTGAGGAACCTCCACACTGTTTTCCGTTGTGGCTGCACCAACTTACACTCCCACCAACAGTGCAGGAGGGCTCCCTTTTCTCCACACCCTCTCCAGCATTTGTTATTTGTAGACTTTTTAATGATGGCCATTCTGACCAGTGTGAGGTGGTACCTCATTGTAGTTTTGAGTCGCATTTCTCTAATAATTAGTGATGTTGAGCATCTTTTCATGTGTCTCCTGGCTATCTGCATGTCTTCTTTGGAGAAATGTCTATTAAGGTCTTCTGTCCATTTTTTGATTGGGTTGTTTGTTTTTTTCTTGAGTTGTATGAGCTGTTTGTATATTTTGGAGATTAAGCTCTTTTCTGTCTCATCATTTGCAAATGTTTTCTCCCATTCCATAGGTTGTCTTTTCGTTTTTTTATGGACAACCCAATATTTTTTAATGGGCAAAAGATTTGCACTGACACTTCATCAAAGAAGAGATACAGATGGCAACAAAAGCACATAAAAAAGATGCTCAACATCATTAGTCATTACGAAAATACAAATTAAAACGACAATGAGATATTACTACACACCCACCAGTAAAGCTATAATTTAAAAAAAGAAAAACAGTAGAAAGTGCTGGTGAGGGTGAAGAGCAATTGGAACCCTCATACATTAGTGGTGGGAATGCAAAATGGTACAGTTACTTTAGAAAATAGTTTGAACACAATATTATAAATTAACTAAACTTCAATTGAAAAACAGTTTAGCAGTTTTTTATAAAGTTAAACATATATTTATCATACAACACACCATCCCATTCCTAGCTATTTTATCCAAGAAAAATGAAAACTTATATCCACACAGAGAACTGTGCACAAATATTTATAACACCTTTATTCATAATTACTAAAAACTGGAAACGACTCAAATACCCACGTACTAGTGAATGAATAAACTAATTGTGATACCGCCATACAATAGAATACTATATAGCAATAAAGAGGAATGAAGTGCTGATACATGCAATAACATGGGTGAAACACAAAAGCATTATGCTAAGTGAAAGGAGTCAGAGACAAAAGGTAACGTAGTCTATGATTCAATCTACGTGGCATTCTGAAAAAGGAAAAATCATTGGGGCAGATTGATGGTTGCCAGAGCTGGGGGTGGGTGAGGGAGACTGACTATGAAGGAATGCAATAGGACTTTCTGAGGTGATTAAATGTTTTCTATCTTGATTTATGGTGGCAGGTCTACAACTGTATCCATCTGTCCAAACCCACTGAACCGTATCCCTGAAAAGAGTGAATATTTCTCTATGCAAATTGTACCTCAATAAATCTGAATTTTTTTAAAGAAAAAAAAAAAAGATGCAGGAAGATCCAGCCTTACATCTAATAAGCTTGACTTCTTTGGGAATTCCCCAGCAGTCCAGTGGTTAGGAGATTACTCTTTCACCACCAAGGATACAGGTTCAACCCCTGGTCTGGGAACTAAGATCCCACAAGCTGCACGGCACAGCCAAAAGAAATTTTTAAATAGAAAAGATTTCTTTGAAAACTCCAACTGGGGACAATATCCAGTGATGGGCAGGAGATACATATCTGAAACTCAGAGGAGGGGACTCTGCTGGATACTGTAACAGATCACAATACCGTTCTATCTGTAAAGACTTCTCCTTGACCCCCTTCTCTCTCTAACAAGTTCTTGTTCATTTTTTTGAAGCTCTGCCAGAGCATTCCCTCCTTCTTGAGGTTCTCCACGATCCCAACCCTTCCACCTAAAATGTGAGCTCCGCAAGAACAACCTTATCTGGCTTTTCTTTGCTGTATCCCCAGAGCCTAGAACATGGCTGGCACATAACAGCTCCCTTACAAATTGTTAATGAATGGATGAATTATTCCCTCCTCTGATACTACCTTAGAACTTTTCATAGCACCTATCACACTGTATTTTTTTGGTCCGGTTATCTTCCCCTCTAATAATCATCTCCTTGATTATTATTGTTTATTTTTATTTATCTCTGTATCCCCAGCTCACTGTAGAACTGAACTAAACTGAGAGACTTGAACCTCCATGCTGATGATTATTGCAGCAGAAGAAGGCAGGGGAGCACCTGCTATGCTCCAGGCCCTATCATGCACATTTAATTCCTGCAACAACAGATGAGGAAACTGTAGCTCAGAGAAGCTTACTAACTTGGGCACCCGACTTGAACGAGGTCACTCAGCAGGCAAACAACAGAGCTAGAACACAGACTCAGATCTGCCTGACTCCAAAATCTATGCTCTTTTCCTATCCTTTCTTTTCCTTAAGATCCTTAACTCCATGATTTCAGCCACCCTTAAATGATATCATCTGCTCTGACCCCAAACTCCGACAATCCCCTCTCTGACATGCCACATCTCGTGCTCCCTTGTTTTCTAGACTGCCATCCATCATGTCAGCTCCCAAGCCCTGGACTCCTTTTCCTCTGAGTTCTTCTGGTTGTCTTTGCTTTCCCACTCAACCCACCCCAAGAGTCTATTTCAACAATGTTGTAAATCTAGATTCCTTTGCCTCTGAGTTTCCACCACTCCCTCCCGCTCATCTCTCAGCAAGAGATTCCCCCAGGATACAGATTCTCATGTGGTTGGTCTCATCATGGAGCCATGCTGTGTGACCTTCACTGGGACCTCAGAACCATTCACGTAGCCTCATGCACCACGGGTAGACCATGTTACCTCATCACGCGTGCCGCAGGCTCCTTCTGCCTCTGTCCTGCTCTTCCCATTGGTAGAGAGGCAGAAGCATGTAGAGGTTACGTATGACAAATCCCAGGTCTGCCACCTACTAGTACTAGCACTCTTCAGGTTTCCGCTGAAATGTCACTTCCCCAGGCTCTTAGGCTGGGTTAGCAGTTGCTGCTATGGGCTTCCATTGGGCCCTGGACTTGCCCTGGCCCAGCATCAACCTCACTCCATGGTCATTGCTTGTTTAATCACTGATCAGCCTGGCTAAACAGTATCATCCTGAGGACACCTTCCATCAACCTTGCTCCCTACAACAGGGTATCACCCCATTTTCTCCTTTCCTTCCCTGACAAACCTTTTTTTTTAATTTTTAATTTTTTTTCTTTGCCATGCCATGCGGCTTTCAGGGTGTTCCCCGACCGGGGATCGAACCCATGCTCCCAGCAGTGGAAGCATGGAGTCCTAACCACTGGACCACAAGGACTGAACCCGAACCCTCAGCCGTGAGGGCACAGAGTGCTAACCACTGGACTGCGAGGGCATTCCCCCAAACTTCGTAAAAGAAAAGTTTACATTCTGCTTCCACTTAGCACTAACCACTGACTCCTTGGCCTTTCAGCATCTGGCTTTGGTCTCCATCACTTTACTGGAAGTGCTCTGCTTCTCCACAGCCTCCTTGATCTCTGTGTTCATCTGCCCCTCCTTGAAACTTCTTCTCCTTGGCTTTCATGACAGCCCTCTCTCCTGGTCTCTTGGGAGCTGGCAGGAGTCTGGACCTCCTCTCCTCTCTCCTCTCTTTTCCCTCTGTCTCTTCCTCCTCTTCTTGCCTTGGGTCCCTCTATGCAAATTCTGCCCACTTTTTTTGTCTGATCTTTTTCCTTAGGCCATCTCATCCACACCAGGCTTTCCCCCAGATCCTCTAGGGGGATGGCTCCAGACAGGGCTACCGCATCTGCCTGTGCAGGTCGGCCAGTGCACAGGCCAAGGAGACAAGGAGGAGGCTGACTTTGTCCAGTTTTTGCCAAGGCCCTGAGGGCTAGCCTTGGCTCCACAAGCTGCATTCCATACCCCATGCCTCTCTCGAGCTGTAGCCTTGCCTGTCTAGCTGCTCACAGGACAGTTTCCCCAGACATTGCTAGTAGATCTGCCTAGTTCAAAGCCAAAAGGAGAGGGACTGGTAGAGACGTGGCCATTGATGGGATGATTTTGAGATGGGTTTTCAGCCACTCTACTTTTGCATTTCGCCCCCTTTTCCATAGACTCAGTTTTAGCTGCCCCTGCCCTGTGCCCAAATTGAAAGTAAAGAAATAGTGATGAGGAGGGAGCACAAGGCTAGAGGGTAGTGAGAGCAAAATAAGGGACCTGGGAAGGCAAAGAGTAGATGGGGGCAAACCAGACAAGAGAGGAAATGAACTGACTTCTTCAGCTGTCAAAGCCCTTCCAGGCAGATTGTCTCATTTGGTTCTCATGAAAGCTCTCGGAGTAGATGTAACTATTATCCTTATTCTACAGCTGAGGAGACCAAGGCAAGTAAATTTGCCCAAGGTCACCCAGCCAGCAGTGGGACCTTGAACCCAGGTCTTTTGACACCAAGTGCCACACTCATCCCTCTGCGCCACACACCTCTTGGCAGATTGGAAAGAGGTGATGGGCTGGGGGATGGCATTGAGGTAACGGGGCTGTACCAGAGGAGGGACCAGGAGTACCACGGTCAGACGGGGGAAGGGGAAGGGGTCATAAGAATAGGAGAGGCCACGCCTGGTGGGTGAGAGCTGGCTTTGCCAGAGGAGACTGCAGGGGACCCCAGGGAGCTGAGGGGACTCTGGAAGGGCCAGATTTCCTGGAACCCTCTCTGAGCTTTATCGCTGGAGATTCCTGGGCAGCTACGTGTTCTTCATGATCTTTCCTTCCTTTATCCCTGGAAAATAACCCAGGATACAAGCCCAGCTGAAGCAATGGTATAAAAGTACCAGAGCATTCTTTGACCTTCCCAACCCTGGGGGAAAGGGCCTGGCCCCAGAACCCCTCCCCCAGTCTACGCTAGACAGGCAGGTCCAGGTTCTCCAAATGGGGCAGGGACACTTCCAGGGACATTCCCAAAAGTCTTGAGGGATTCAGACTGGGCCTCGCTCCCAACCCAGCTGCCACCCCCATCATCCCACCTGCCTCCACAGCCTACCTAACCACACTCCTCGGCCCCCCTTTTCATTAATTGTTTAAATCAAAATCATTTATGGAGCTCTCGCTACATGCCAGACTCAGGGCTGAGCAAGAGGAATTCCCACCCAGAACCCAGACTCCTTTCCCTTGGGTCTCGCCCCTTTCCTCCCTCTGTGTGTTCTCTTCCTCGGAGGCTCTGCCCCTAATTCAGTAGCCCTTGGGGTCCTCCTGTGGGAGGTCCGCTGGCACGCTGGGCCCTGCACTGAGGGGAGCTGAGGGGAGCCTCCCAGGCCAACCTCTCACCCGCCTTGCTGCCCCCTACTGTTCCCACTAAAAAGACCTCTCACTGCCCCCAAGACACTCACACCTTTGGAAGGCCCTTTCCGGAGTCGTTCTCAATCCTTCAATCCTTGGAGATGATGGTGAGAATCCGACTCCCGCCCCCGCCCTCCCCCGCCCCCTGCTGTCTGGTCTATAGACCCCAACCGTCACACTTCAGTTGCTATTCTAAACAACCCCCTCCTCAGGGTTGGGTACAAAATTTACAGACTAAATGATAAAGCAAAGCCTAAAGGGCTCCAGGCCCCCCATGATCCCCCAATCCCTTAATCTCCCCACTATCTAGTTCTCCCAGGGCTGTGGCTCCAGCTCTCCAAGGGAGAGCGTAGGGAAGGGGGAGGAAAGAGCTGACCCGCCCCCTCTTATCAGGGTCATCTCGGAGTTTACTCAGTAGTTAAACCTGTCTCTCAGGTCCCCAGCTCCCCCTCAGCAGGACACCGGAACACAGGGCAGGATGGGGGTGGGGGACCATTTCCCCTCCTTCAGGACCCCCCTCTGCTGAGCTCCTTTACTCCACTCGCCTTCTCATCTGTCTTTGTTCCGGCCTCTCACCGGGACCCTTCCTGTTCCTCCTACTCCAGGGACCGGCCTCACCATCGCCCATCCCACCACCACCCCAGGGCCCCGGTGCTGGGAACCTGGGGGCCCGAAACTCCCCCCTCACACCCCCTCCCCAGCTCTCCCAGAGGCTCTCAGAAGAGTGAAAAGGCCCTGAATCACAGAGGAATCTGGATGTGGTGGAAAAGGGCAGCTGGTGCTGGAAACCTGAGGTCGGTATTTGCCCCGGTGCTGCAAGAGGTCAGGAATGTGGCCACTAACATCAGCTATGGGAGATAAGACCTGGCTGGCAGCTCTCCTCCTCCAGCCCCAGACAGTGCCTCCCTCCCCAGGCCCCAAAATGTCCCAAGCAGTTGGAGTGGGGCAGGAGTCAGAGAAAGATCTGGAAAGGAGTTTAGATAAGAATCCTTAGATCTCTGGCCTGATCCCTGTTGGAATTCAAAGTCCCCTAGGGGTGTTAAGTGACTTAGAAAGAGTCCTTATATCATGCAGACATCTTTACAATTACACTGACCCCCTCACAGCTGCCCTCCTGGAGATTTACTCCCCAGTAAGTAATTAGCATTTGTTCAGTGAATAAATGAGTAATAATTAACATTCATATCAATTACCACCCAAGGAGATAGACTGGACAGGCTTTCTTCTCCTTTTACCAGTGAAGAAACTGAAATGCAGAATTAAGTGACTTCCCCAAGGTCACACAGCTGGCAAAGCCCACAGATTGTCTGACTTCAAGTTTAGCAAAAACAGCAAAGGCAATACATCACATCTGTAACCTCTACACCTTATTGTGCAATTCTGCACAACATGACAATCCTGGAACTTCATGGGGGAATGTGAAGGTGAAAGCAGGAGAAACCCCTTTGACTGACGGGCACTTCTAAGCTCCCAGAAATCCTCCATGCAAAACTAGTGGGCATTCATTTGTATGCTAATTTGCATCCCATTTGCCTTTTGACCTTCAGCAGGCCCTGACCCTCCCCTGGCCAGCTCCCACCCTGACCTGCTCCTAGCCAGCTCCCTTTAGGTGCTGAGGGGCTTTCCTCACCAGAGGGTGCCAGGCCTGGGATGATCCAGGGCCAAGCCCCTCATCTGAGCAGTGCCTCCCCTCTGTCTGGTCCGTTGACCTAGCTACTCCTGGGGCCCCTCCTCTTCCCATTCCTCCTCTCCCATCTGCCTTCACCTCTTCAGTTCAGATGGCAGCTCGATAAGAATCGATAGATCCTCCCCAGAGCAAAGAGCACAGACAGGTGTGTAATGCCAGGCCCTGCCAGACAAATGAGCTGCTGGTGGCAACAGACTTGAACGCCCAGTACCTCAGGATTCCACCAGCTCATTCAGCAGAGGGTCACCATCCAGCTTCAGGGGTGAAGGGAGCAGGGGGAACTTCCCTACGTCCATCCTTCTCACCCATATCCTGACATAAGCTTCCTGGAGGAGGCAGCCCCCTGGGGACAGGCTTGGGATCCAGAGAGCCTTTGGAGGAGAGGCAGGGGAAGGAGGGGGCCTGCCGAACAGTCCTAGTAAGGAGGGAGAAAGGGCTGGCCACCAGTGCTGAGTCTCAGCCAGAATGTTTGGAGGTGTGCGTGTCTGTCCTCTCAGGCCCCATAACAAATGGGACACATGACAGTCTCCATGAGGGATTATTGGTCTCTTTCCACTGCTGCTCTCCCAGCAACTAGAACAGGGCCTGATGCACAGTAGGTGCCCAACAAATATTTGTCGAACTGTAAGTGCTCAGAAATATTTGTTTACCCAGGGTGTGGGTAAGGCTGATACGCAGGTGTGTAGAGGTGAGGACTCCTGTTCAAACCACAGAGTGCTCGAGGAAGGCCAGGCCTCAGCGGCAGTGGGCTGAGGGATGGGGAGGGAGTGGGAAGGTTCAGAGTGAACGTAATTGGTGAGTAAGGGTTTCTGTGGGTAATTGACGATACACGTGCATAAGATAGGGGCTGAGTGTGTGCTAGGGAACAAGTGCAGGAGGTCACGATTGGGAACCAAGTGTGTGGGGCGGTCGAGTGTAAACCAGCAGACTTGAGGCTCAGAATCGCGTTTCTCTTCCTCTTCTCCAGCCCCCAACTTTTCTTCCCCAGGACTCCTAGGGTTCCGGGATTCCCCAAGATGCCCCCTGCAGGTGGGAACTTGGGCTGCAGCTGAGGACAACGACGGAGACTCACACCCGACCCCAACACTCATCCCCCAAATTCTCAACCAGGCCTGTACCTCCCCTACCTGGGGGGGGGTACCATGACGTCATTTCCTGCCCTGAAGTCCCAGCTGCCAGAGCCAACTTCACCTGCTGCCCACGGCTGTCCCGGCCCCACTCACTCACCGCCACCCTGGGGGCTGGAGGGTGACCTTAGCACGACGGTGCTGAGGGGGCGGGGAAAGGCTGGAGAGGGTCAGGAACCTGAGGCGCGGAGTCCCCGCGGTCCACCTGTGGCGCAGGCTTCCGCGCTTCCGCGGCGACTCTGGTGGCGGAGGCGGGGCCTGTCGGGGGGCGGGTTCCCACCCACCCCCTCCCTGAGAGCTATAACTTGAGTTGCGGACCTCACACTCTCCACGGCCCAGCACCTGAGTCCTGGCCTCGCTCTTTCCTCGCGGAACAAACATGAGCTTCAGCGCCCAGTCCACCTTCTCCAGCTACCGGTCCCTGGGCTCCGCGCAGTCACCTGGCCACGGGGTCCGACCGGTCAGCAGCGCTGCCAGCGTCTATGCAGGCGCCGGGGGCTCGGGCTCCCGGATCTCCGTGTCCCGCTCCACCAGCGTCCGGGGCGGCTGGGGGTCCGGGAACCTGGGCGCCGGGATGACCGGGGGTCTGGTGGGTGTAGGGGGCATCCAGGGCGAGAAGGAGACCATGCAAGACCTGAATGACCGCCTGGCCTCCTACCTGGAGAATGTGAGGAGCCTGGAGGCCGATAATAGGAGACTGGAGAGCAAAATCCGGGAACACCTGGAGAAGAAGGGACCCCAGGTCAGAGACTGGGGGCACTACTTGAAGACCATCGAGGACCTGAGGCTTCAGGTAAGGGGGCATGGAGGGAGCAGCCCCAACTCCCAGCCACGTTTGACCCTCCAGTTATCCACTCCCCTCTCCCTCTCCCTCCCCCAAGGATAGGAATTTTAGTAGGGTGGGGTGCACGCACTCCTTCCCCTTGTCTATCTCCCGCCCCGCCCCCAACTCCACCCGCAGAAGGTTAGGAATGCCCCTAATTTCCATAGACATCGCCCCTGGTCACAGGGACCCCAAGGGTGGTGAATGGGCACAGGAGGGCGCCCTTCCCCAGGACAGAGTGGGAAGAGGAGGGGGGAACTTCGCAGAGGAGTGGACAGCATAGAGGGAAGTGAAACAAGGCTCAATAAAGAGGGCCCAGACACTCTGGCTTCTGGTGGAGAGGGGACAATTGGAGGGGTTAAGCAGATGTGGCTATAAGGCTGAGTCATCTGGGAGTAAAGAGGAGGCCCACAGGTGGGGCGGGGGTATGCGGAGCAGGTGCACTAGGAAAAATGCTGGGAGAGGGCCAGGGAGAGGGCGGTTTAGTAACTGCTCACTTCCGGGCTGGCCAGCCAACAGAGGCCTAGAAGGAAGGGCAGCAGGAGACTGGGAACGCTGGGATTTGAGACTCCAGGAAAGGAGGGAACAGTGTGAGGGGGCACAGGTAGAAGGGGATAGGTATACAAGGAAAGCCTCTGGTTATTCCAAGGACTAGGAAGGTTTTTTCGCTGAGACACATGACACCCTCCACACACTCAGCCCACCCCATCACTGATTTCCCATTCATGGAGCGACCTCTCTCTACAATCCCCCCAGATTTTTGCAAGTTCTGTGGACAATGCCCGCATCGTTCTGCAGATCGATAATGCCCGTCTTGCTGCTGATGACTTCAGAGTCAAGTAAGGCTGGGGGCTAGGAAGCTGGGGTCCATTAGGGGGATCTTGTTCAGCTGTGGGTAGAGCTGGGTGGATGAGAGTGAGGCTCCATCAGTTTATTCTTCACGTAACCCAGTGTAAGAACACTGTCCCCCAAGTGCCAGGAACAGTGCTCAGAGGATTACTGCCTGATTTGTGAATCAGGTGGCTGGTTTGCAGTGGGCATGGGGCTGCTCTTAGTAGGTGGCATGGGTTGAGAAGGTTCAGGATCAGAGACGGGGCCCTTCCAATCACCTCCACTCCCACAGGTATGAGACAGAGCTGGCCATGCGCCAGTCTGTGGAGACTGACATCCACAGGCTCCGCAAGGTCATTGATGACACCAATGTCACCCGGCTGCAGCTGGAGACTGAGATCGAGGCTCTCAAGGAGGAGCTGCTGTTCATGAAGAAGAACCACGAGGAGGCAAGCAGGGGACCCTGGCCAAGCCAGGAACCAAGGGACCAAGATGAGTCTGGGCTGGGGACTAGACGGAGCAGGCCGCCTGCAAGCCGCCTTGCAGGGGAGTTTAGAACTACCAGCCTGAGTGCTTCTTCATCAGACTGTTGCCATGCTCGGTGGGTCGCCTGAATTAGAGTGTGATGAGGTCAAAAGGCCATGGGTGAGAGGATGAGATGAGGACCACAGTGGAAACAGCTAGCAGCAGAAGTGAGACCTGATGGAGGAGGTGAGGGAGGAAGGTACAAGGAGCAGGTTTGTAGATGGAGGGACAGGGTGAAGGGAGGAGAGAGAAACCACCACCTGTGAGTAACAAGCATGGCGTTGACAGCTGGCATTTTAGCCATCTGGAGTAGAAGGTCCAGAACTGGCAACGCCCAGAGAGCAAAGTCAAGAGATTCCCCTGTTCTGTTCTCCAACTGATCCCGTAGGCTTCCTGGAAGAGGCAGTCACAGGTGAAGAGGCTTCCTGGAGCTCTGACCCTGAGCACCTCCTCACTTTTGTCCCTTTCTCCTTTAGGAAGTAAAGGGTCTACAAAACCAGATTGCCAACTCTGGGTTGACCGTGGAGTTGGATGCCCCCAAAGCTCAGGACCTCGGCAAGATCATGGCAGACATCCGGGCCCAGTATGACGAGCTGGCTCAGAAGAACCGAGAGGAGCTGGACAAGTACTGGTCCCAGCAGGTACACGAGGGAGAGGGATGGATGCCAGGCTAAGCACAAGAGGCACGAGGGTGCGGGAGGGAGGCCGACAGAGAAGGAGGGACCTGAGGACTATATCCCCCCCGCAGATTGAGGAGAGCACCACAGTGGTCACCTCGAAGACCGCTGAGATAGGAGCTGCTGAGATGACACTCACGGAACTGAGACGCACTCTCCAGTCCCTGGAGATCGACCTGGACTCCATGAGAAATCTGGTGAGAGCCCTCAATGCCTTTCGCTCAGAAAGAGTTGTTTCTCTCTGTATTTCCCACCGCTTCTACTCACTACCCTAGTACCTGGCAAACAGTAGGCACTCAAAGTTTCAAAGAGGGCTGAAAGCTGCAGAGACTCTCCCTCCACCCTGTCTCACCCGACCCTCTCCCTATGCCCCTGCAGAAGGCCAGCCTGGAGAACAGCCTGAGGGAAGTGGAGGCCCGCTATGCCATGCAGATGGAGCAGCTCAATGGTGTCCTCCTGCACCTGGAGTCGGAGCTGGCTGAGACCCGGGCGGAGGGGCAACGCCAGACCCAGGAGTACGAGGCCCTGCTGAACATCAAGGTCAAGCTAGAGGCTGAGATCAACACCTACCGCCGCCTCCTGGAAGATGGGGAGGACTTCAGGTGAGTGGGGCTCTCCTCCTACCTGTATAAGCTGGGGTCAAGCTACCACTTCTCCCCAAAGCCTGAGCTTTTGTAAACCCCCCATGTGCCTGTTCATTGGTACCCACTGAGCACTGCGCCGGTGCTCTGCGCGTGCCCCGAGAAGAGAATAGACTAAATATTGCTCCTAGCCGTTCTTGGAGCACAGGTGGAATTTGGCCTTCAGTTTTCCTTTTATGGAGGAAGCAGCGAAGGGGCACTGGGACATGCAGGCGGGGATCGGGAGCCTTCTTTTCTCCACTTTCCTTGTTTCTCTTTTCTCTGCGGTGCTGTTTATAACTGGGGCTTTGTCTTCTGTTAGTCTTGCTGACGCCGTGGACAGCTGCAACTCCATGCAAACCATCCAGAAGACCACCACCCTGAAGTTCGTGGACGGCAAAGTGGTGTCTGAGACCTCAGACACCAAAGTTCTGAGGCATTGAGTCAGCAGAAGCAGGGTGCCCTGGGGAGCAAGAGGCCAATAAAAGTTGAGACATTACTGCATATCACTTTGTGTCTTCCGTGGCTCATTTCCTACTGCGAGCGTACGAATGCCCTGACTCCATAGTCCTATCCCTCTGATCAGGCAGAAATTGCCTCTGAGCCCAGAGGTTTCATACAGGTTGGGGAGTGGGCAGAAGAAGGGTCTGGTCACCTCAGAGAAAAAGAAGGGAGCCAGTAGATAGGATGGGCCAATGGCAGTGGGGAAAATTACAATAGAATTGTGAATCTTAACCTTAAAGAAAACTGATCATAAAGCCCCCACCTGACAGGTGCTCCTTAGTAGAAATCTGAGCCTGAGAGGGAAGTGGAGCCAAGGACAGAGGGCAAAGGAAAGGGGAAGAGGCGAGACCAGAGCACAACTGGCCCTCCCCATCCCTGTCACCCTGCATCCACGACCCACGGCCCACTGCTTCTCCCCACACACCCTTCCTACACTCAGCCCCAAATCAGTGGTCCCCTATGCTCTGCTCATTCACTTAATTGAGAATGGGATATGATTTTTAAGAGTCCTAGAGGTCTGGCTAGAATTGGAGTAAATGCAATCATGGCAGGTGAAGGACTAGTCTACACCAGTGGTTCCCATCTAAGTAAGTGGCCCCCTTCAGTAACCACCCAATTGGGTAATAACGAACACTTCCAGTTCTGTGCTTGTGTGTGTGTGTGTGTGTGTGTGTGTGTGTGTGTGTGTGTGTGTGTAAGTGGTTTTCTTGTAAATAATTGCAGTAATAATTATTATCCTGTTAATTGCTACTATGCATTGAAAGTTTGCTTCTTGCTTGGTCCTTGGCCAGGTTATTTCATGTAATGCTCATGATAATCCCGATGGAGTAGGTATTATCTCATTTTTTTTTACATTATATAGACATTATATATATATATTTATTTATTTTTTTGCGGTACGCGGGCCTCTCACTGTTGTGGCCTCTCCCGCTGCGAAGCACAGGCTCCGGACGCACAGGCTCAGCGGCCATGGCTCACGGGCCCAGCTGCTCCGCGGCACGTGGGATCCTCCCGGACCGGGGCACGAACCCGCGTCCCCTGCATTGGCAGGCAGATTCTTAACCACTGAGCCACCAGGGAAGCCCTAGACATTATTTTTTCATATTCTTTCCCATTATGGTTTATCACAGGATATTGAATATAGTTCCCTGTGCTATACAGTAGGACCTTGTTGTTTATCCATCCTGTATATAATAGTTTACATCTGCTAATCCCACACTCCCAATCCATCTCTCACCCGCCACCCCCCAACCCCCGCCTTGGCAACCACAAGTGTATTCTCTATGTCTGTGAGTCTGTTTCTGTTTTGTAGATAGATTCATCTGTGCCATATTTTAGATTCCACATATAAGTGATATCATATGGTATTTGTCTTTCTCTTTCTGACTTACTCCACTTAGTATGATAATCCCTAGTTGCACAGTTCTGTGCTTTTGATTGGAAGTGTGTCATCTAGTAGTGAAAACAAAGGATGTCTAAAACTAATACGCTTTGATTGGAATGATAATTTACCTTTTTAAGTTAAAAAGTATAAAAAACAAGCACAAAATACAAGCAGAAAGAAGGAAAGAAAAATATGTCCCATTCCACTCCCCAGAGGTAACCACTGTAAAATAATTTCCTAAACTAGACATATACAAACACATTTTATTGTAGGTACGCAGGCTCATACTGTTCATCTTGATTTCTTAAACTCTGCTTTCTTCATCTCACAGTATAATTTGGACACCTTTCTGAATCAAAATATGCAGACTTGCTTTTTTTATTTTACCCAGATGAATGAATTTGGAATTTCTTCTACCTTCATGTGGAATCCATATGCATATTCCATTTACTATAAGGATATTGTTAGCCCAATACTGAGGGGGGGAAATGCAGAACTGTAGTGACTATGCATTCTGTCACCTCCCCTGTTTCAGTGCCAATTTCAATTAATTTTTTCCTACCCATTGTCCAGTTGAATGTTTATAACACGTAAATCTGCTCTTAATCTGCAATAAAGAATAACTACTACACTCTACAATTTCTTTCTAAAAATCAGAACCTTGATCTGTGTAATGTCCAATCATGCTCCGCAGACCAATTTGAGAAATGATATCTAGGTCTTTCCTGACCCTCGCCTTAGTAATTTGTCAACCATCTAGTTTGAGAAACATCATACAAAATATATCAGCTTACCTGGTGGCGCAGTGGTTAAGAATCCGCCTGCCAACGCAGGAGACGTGGGTTTGAGCCCTGGTCCAGGAAGATCCCACATGCCGCAGAGCAACTAAGCCTGTGCGCCACAACTACTGAGCCTGCGCTCTAGAACCCGCAAGCCACAACTACTGAGCCCGCGTGCCACGATTACTGAAATCCATGCACTCTAGGGCCCTTGCTCCACAACAAGAGAAGCCACTGCAATGAGAAGCCCGTGCACCGCAAAGAAGAGTAGCTCCCGCTCACCGCAACTAGAGAAAGCCCACACACAGCAACGAAGACCCAATGCAGCCAAAAATATAAATAAATAAATAAATTTATTTTTAAAATATATATGATATAATTTTACATAAAATTTCTATTGCATCTGTATAGGAATGATGTTGGGATCATTATTTTATTTATTTATTTACTTTTAATAATTACTTTTTAAAAATTTATTTATTTTATTTGTTTAGTTTCAGCCGTGTTGGGTCTTCTTTGCTGCGCACGGGCTTTCTCTAGTCGTGGCGAGCAGAAGCTACTCTTCGTTGCGGTGCACAGGCTTCTCACTGCGGTGGCTCCTCTTGTTGTGGAGCACGGGATCTAGGTGCGCAGGCTCAGTAGTTGTGGCGCACAGGCTTTGTTGCTCCGCCGCATGTGGGATCTGCCCCGACCAGGGCTCGAACCCGTGTCCCCTGAATTGGCAGGAGGATTCTTAACCACTGTGCCACCAGGGAAGTCCCTATTTTATTTTTTTTTTTTTGTTATTATTATTTTTTGGCCGCGCCATGTGGCATGCGGGATCTTAGCTCCCAGAACAGGAATCAAACCCATGCCCCCTGCAATGGGAGCACGAAATCCTAACCACTGGACCGTCAGGGAATTCCCTAGGATCATTATTTTAGAAGGAACTTCAATAATTTTCTCTCAGGTCTCGGCAACAACAACCAAAAAGAAAACTGTTGTTTGGTGGGAAGGGAGCTATTATATTTAATTTCACATATACCTCATTCTTTTTAATAGCTGCCTGGTACTCTAGTGTGTGGAGTGCAAATTCACTTAACCAAGGTCTTCTAGCGATGTACGTCTTGGTCTCTAGTAGTTTTGCTTTCGCAAAAATGCTGCAATTAATGTTAATTAATATGCCCTGTGTGAGCATATCTAGGAATTTGTCTATAAATTCCTAAAATGGTATGCTGGACTGCCATATTAACAAATATTTATGAAGTGCTTACTTTGTGCCAGGCCCTGTGATTATATACATGGTAAAGAAAATTGGTATTGCCTCTACCTCGTGGAGGTCACAGCCTAATGGTCAAAAGTATTTGCGTTTTTATTCCTTCCTCACACAAAAACTTACTGAGCCTCTATTATGCACCAGCCACTCTTCTAGGCACTAGGGATTTTCAGTGAACAAAACAGACAAAATTCCTATCCTCATGGAGTTTATATTCTGGTGACAGGAGACAGATAATAAATGTGATATAGCATGTTAACAGGTGACAAGTGTTATAAGTTGGATAGAGCAGGCAGGGAGAATTGTAGTCAGGAAAGTGAAAAGGTGATGATCCCAGGATAATGAATCTTCAACTAATGGAAAACTGAGTTTTTACTTAAAAAATACAGTGTGTCTATTCTGCAGTCTCTAAAAACATGAGGGTCCTTGGAGAAAAGCTAAAGACAGCATTGTTCAAGCCCCTTTGTCCTTGAGAGGCCCAGAGGAGGATGAGGCCAGGACAGGCAGCCCCTAAGGGTGCAGGGAAGCCCCCAGAGGGGGGGGGGCGTCTTTATCACTGTCAGGCCCGAAGAGAAGATGAGTCAGAGAGGCTGCAAAGCGAGCAGAGCAAGGGCTGCTCTTCCTGAGCCCCACGAGAGGTCACCTGGGAGCTTCTGCAGGCAGGGAACCCCACTGCCTCTGGGCGCCTGGGTTCTACTACCTGGAGGAAAACTTCCTACCTGAAAGCAAGGCGCCCTAGTGAGGCGCGTCTCCTCCTTCTTAAACCTACCTTCCCTGAATAAACATAACAATCACCTATCCCGCTTCTTCCTTCCCAATCTCTCTTCAACCCCTACTTTGTCCCCTGACTCCAGTCTTTGCAGGAGTCTACAGGATATGAATCCTTGGGGCAAGATGGGAGAGCTTTACTTTCTGACGTTTGTTTTAGGAAAGCCGTCGAGGTAGTATTCTTGCCCCATCTGCCATACCATTTTCCAAATGTGTAAGTATGACATGGCATGTGCTCCCTCTGACCACATAGGTGCCCCGGAAGTCTGATGAGCCCCTACAAAGGGTTGCGCTGCCCTGGCTGGCCACCACTGGAATTTAGCCAGGAGGAATCTATCTACCCGGGCCCTTAGCCAGGAGAGACTGATGTGGTACGGTGAGCAGACAGGCCTGAGACTAGACTGACCCCAGCCAACATTATGGGATGTGTACCTGCCCGAGGATGAAGCAGAAAGTCCCTGGCAGAGGCTGAGCAGTGTTTGCAACTAAGTTGATGGAAGTAACCCGAGATGATGCGTGGGGTATGACTAGCCCTCCCATCGGACAATGTCTCACAGTTCCCAGGGTCCTTATGCATTTGATCCTCATCACAGTCCTGTGAGGTAGGCAAGGCAGTGGTTATTACTGGCTCTGGCCCAGAGACGTGGGCGTAGAGGCTCGCAGAGATCATGTGGCTTGTCCGAAGCTACAGAGCGAGAAGCTTAACGCAGGAAAACACATCTCCAGATTCCCAGTCCCAAACTCTTTCCTGTGTGGATTACAACTTAACCCAGGGGTTCTCAGCCCTGGATGTACATTTGAATCACCTGGCGAGATTTATAAATAATACCAAGGCCAGGTCCCACCTCCAGAGATCCTGACTCAGTTGTTCTGAGGTTGGGGTGCAGGCCTCCAGGCAAACGTTAAAAGAGCTCCTAGGTGATTCCATTGGGCAAGCAGTGTTGAGAGTCAGACCCAAGTTGTACCGAGGGTCAGCACCATGGCCTTCCCTCCTTTCCTCACAGAAAGGAAAAAGGAGATCAAGGACTCTGGTGTGGTCTGGCTGCTTTGAGCCTAAGAAAAGGAAATGGCAAGCTTGACATTTTAAATTCTTTTTAAATTTAAATTTTAAATTCTTGTCTGAAGAGGACCGGGCTGCTCCTAAGAAAGACTTCCCAGATGAATCTCTTAACTCCTGTAGCCACAGGGCTGATGCCGCTGAAACCTTACCAGGTCTCATGGGAAAAGCCGAGAGATTAAGGAGGAATCCGAAGAATGGGCAAAGGGGCTTTGGGATCTGTGTGAGGATGCTGAACGCCCAGGCCCCACTAAATCTCACTGTCTGGCAGAGGCAGCCCTTCCTTCTCCGTCTAACGAGGCTGGTCCTGTCTTGCTTGGAGACTCTGTAAAAACCTCACCTGAGGTGGTCAATGTGCAATGGGTGGCTCAGACACGTAACTAGGGGGACAAGTACAAAATCGGACCCTAGAGGAAAAGACTCACAAGATTAACAAAGATTTTTGCTATATTATTAAACATAAACTTGGGGAATATGGGTGGGGTGGGATTCTAAAGATGCTATACCAGAGAGGAAGGAACACAGTTTTAGAATTGGGCTGATTTTTTTTTTTTTTTTTGCAGGCGGGGGGCCTCGCCTCGCAATTTGTGGGATCTTAGTTCCCTGACCAGGGATTGAACCCAGGCCCTTGGCAGTGAAAGCACAGAGTCGTAACCACTGGACCACCAGGGAATTCCCTGGGCTGAAGTTTTTAATATGGGTTCAGAGATTCCAAGCTCAGTGAGCTAACTCCAGCAGTTAGGAATGATTTTATCTCTTTCCTTAGTTAATTTGTTAAAATCTGGATTCAGGAGTGGTGTACCACAAATGAAGCTGCAGTGCAAGAAATCCTGTTGCATAACGCAGAGAAAGGAATCCAAAGACTTAAAGAGAGAGGAATGTTGCAGCGGATTTATCATGTACAATCCACTCACTCATCCCTAAATAATTCCCCCAAGAGGGCCTAGGGGAAAAGTCCTTCACTGAGGCATTGAGAAATATACTGGTAAGAGAAGCACAGCATGCTTAAAAAGGGCTGTGCTGATTTTTCTCTGCACTCAGGAATGAAGATGGACGGGCTGCTATGGAAATGGGCTTCCTGATTTCCATAGCAATGATGGATCCCAGCATGGAACAGCCAGGGGCAGCAGTTGACCACCAGAGGCAAGGTAGGTTTGGTTACCTTAAAAGGCAACCGGGCCAGCATAATAATCAGAATGGTCTGACCCACAGGAATCTTCGGCAGTAATTACCTGGTCATAGGATTCTAGTTCTAAAATAAGTAGGCGGTCTATTAAAGTCATCTTTTGTTTTTCTCTTATAAATGCGCCTATAAGAAATTCGCTTCAAGTCAAGGATATAAAAGTAAAAGAATGAAAAAAGAAGATATATCATGAAATATCAATTGAGAGAAAGCAGAAGTGGCAATATAAATATCAGATAAAGTAGACTTCAGAGCAAAGAAACCTTGCCAGAGATAGAAAGAGACATTACGTAATGATGAAAAGTCAATTCACCAAGAAGATATAGCAATCCTAATGTGTATGCACCAAATAACAGAGCTGTAAAATTTGTGAAGCAAAAAAATTGATTGAACTGAAAGGAGAAATAGACAAATCAATGATTATAGTTGGAGACTTCAACACCCCTCTCTTATTAATTAATAGAACGACTAGACAGAAAATCAGCAAAGCTATAGAGGAACTCAAAAACAGCATGAACCAAGACCTCATTGTCACTTATAAAACACTCCACCAACAACAGCAGAATACACATTTTTTTCAAGTGCCCACTGGACATATACCAAGACAGGCCATATCCTGGGCCACAAAACAAACCTTAAAAAATTGAAAAGAATTTAAATAATAGAGAATGTTTTCTCTGACCACAATGGAATCAAACTAGAAATCAACAGCAGAAAGATAATAGGAAAATCTCCAAACACTTGGAAACTAAACAACACACTTCTAAGTAATCCATGGGTCAAAGAAGTCTCAAAGGAAACTTAAAAACACATTGAAGTGAATGAAAATTTACAAATGGTAGGATACAGATGAAAAATTAAATTAAAAGTGGTAGGATACAGATGAACCAATGTTGAGAGAGAAATTTATGCTCAGCTTCCATCTCGAGAACCTAGAAAAAGAACAGCAAAATAAACCCTTAGCAAGCAGAAAGAAGAACATAATAAGGAGAGCAGAAATTTTGAAAACAGTGACACAGAAAACAGAAAAGCAATGGAGAAAATCAGTGAAACAAAGAACTATTTATTTGAAAAGATGAATAAAATTACAAACTTCTAGCAAGACAGACAAATTAAAAAAGAAAGAAGAAACAAATTGCCAACAACAACAATGAAATGGGATTTTTTTTTTTTTGTAGACAGAGACAAGATTATGCTAAAATTTATATGGAAAGGCAAAGAAACAAGAATAGCTAAAACAATTACATAAAAGTGGGAAAAATCAGTCTACATGATTTGAAGACATTATTATCACTATAGTAATCAAGATTGTGTGGTATCGGTGGAGGGAGAGACACACAGATCAATGGAACACCATAGAGAACCCAGAAATAGATTCACACAAATATGCCCAAATTTTTGACAAAAGCATTAAAATAAATCAATAGAGAAAAAAAATAGCCTTTTCAACAAGCAGTACTGGAGCAACTGGACACTTACAAACAAAAAACAACAACAACCGTCTTGACCCATGTCTTACACCTTATACAAAAATTAACTCAAAATTGATCACAAACTTAAGTGGAAGACATAAAACTATAAGGAAAAAAACATAGGAGAAAATGTTTGAGATCCAGAGCTAGGCAGAGCTCATAGACTTGACGTCAACAGCATGCTCTATAAAAGGAAAAAATTGCTAAGTTGGACTTCATCAAAATTAAAAGTGTTTACTCTGTGAAATAAGCTGTTCAGAGGATGAAAAAACAGACTAGGAGAAAATATTTGCAAACCATACATCCTACAGGTACCAGTGTCTATAACATATAAAGAGTTCTCAAAACTCAACAGTGAAAAATAAACAATCCACTTAGAAAACGGGTTAAAGACCAGAAGAAACAGTTCCCTGAAGAGGATATACAGATGGCAAATAAGCACATGAAAAGATGTTCAATGTCACTATTAGGGAAATGCAAATTAAAATCACAATAAGAGATCACGACACACCTATTAGAATGACTAAAATTTAAAAATGGACAACACCAAAAGCTGGAGCAGATGTGGAGAAACTGGAACACTCATACATTGCTGGTGGGAATGCAAAATGGCACAGCCGCTTTGCAATACAGTTTGGCAGTTCCTTAAAAATTTAAACACATGGGGGCTTCCCTGGTGGCGCAGTGGTTAAGAATCCGCCTGCCAATGCAGGGGACACAGGTTCGAGCCCTGGTCCGGGAAGATCCCACATGCCACGGAGCATCTAAGCCCGTGGGCCACAACTACTGAGCCTGTGCTCTAGAGCCCGTGAGCCACAAATACTGAGCCTGCATGCCACAACTACTGAAGCCCACGCACCTAGAGTCCGTGCTCTGCAACAAGACAAGCCACCACAATGAGAAGCCTGCACCGCAACAAAGAGTAGCTTCCACTCGCCACAACTAGAGAAAGCCCGCACGCAGCAATGAAGACCCAGCAGCCAAAAATAAATAAATAAAATAAATTAATTTTTAAAAGAATCTAAACACACAACCCAGCATTTGCACTCTTGGGCATTTATTCTAGAGAAATAAAAACTTTATCTTCATACAAGAACCTGTACAGGAAAACCAACAACAAAGAATAAACTTAAGGGCTTCCCTGGTGGCGCAGTGGTTGAGAATCCACCTGCCAATGCAGGGTACACGGGTTCGAGCTCTGGTCCGGGAAGATCCCACATACCACGGAGCAGCTAAGCCCGTGCG
Source organism: Grampus griseus (assembly GCF_964374135.1). Lineage (NCBI taxonomy): Eukaryota > Metazoa > Chordata > Mammalia > Artiodactyla > Delphinidae > Grampus > Grampus griseus. The sequence continues at coordinate 42,386,131 of NC_139005.1, forward strand.
CCACAACTACTGAGCCTGTACTCTAGAGCCCGCGAGCCACAATTACTGAGCCCGTGTGCCACAGCTACTGAAGCCTGCGTGCCTAGAGCCCGTGCTCCACAACTGGAGAAGCTACTGCAATGAGAAGACTGCGCACTGCAACGAAGAGTAGCCCCTGCTCGCTGCAGCTAGAGAAAGCCCACTCACAGCAACAAAGACCCAACACAGCCAAAAATAAATAAATAAAATAAATAAATTTATTTTAAAAATAAACTTAAAATAGCTAAAAACTAGAAGAAATACTGATGTCCTTCAACAGGTAAATGGTTAAATTGGGGTACCACATCCATGTGGTAGCATACTTCTCAGCTACATATGAAATAGCCCAGATGAATCTCCAGGGAATTATGCTAAGAAAAGCCAATCCCAAAAGGTCACATATTGTATGATTCCATTTCTATTCCATTCCTTTTTGTTTGTTTGTTTAATATTTATTTATTTGGCTGTGCTGAGTCTTTGTTGCGGCATGCAGAATCTAGTTCCCTGACCAGGGCTAGAACCCATGCCCCCTCCATTGGCAGCACGGAGTCTTAACCACTGGACCGCCAGGCAAGTCCCTCCTGAAATGGCAAGGTTATAGAAATGGAGAACAGCTTAGTAACTGCGGGGAATGGGATGGGGGGCGGGGGGGCGGTGGTTAAGGGGGAAATGGGGCCAGAGGGAAGTGTGCGTGGCCATACAAAGACGACACTAGAGATCCTTGTGGTGATGGAAATGTCCTGTACCTTTACTTTATCAATGTCAAAATCTTGTCTGTGACGTAGTACTATAGTACTATAGTTTGGTAAGATGCTACCCTTGGGGCAAACTGGGTAAAGGGTACATGGGATTTCTCTGTGTTATTTCTGACAACTGCACGTGTGTACAATTATCTCAAACTAAAAAGTTTAATTTTTAAAAAATGGGTATGTAAAATGTTTCGCATTTATTTTCTCCCCCCAAAAAATTAAGGTTGCTTTTTAATATTCAATCCTTATCCTAAACATTTACGCGCGTTCAGCGCGCGCGCGCGAATACACACACACACACACACACACACACACACACACACACACACGCGAGATTTTTTTCCCTTTGAGTGTTATGTGTTACGATAGGAAAGTTCTCCTCCTTCTTATCTTAGGAGACTGAGGGTTGGTTGCAGGTGCCACAGGACTCGCCCTGGGACTTGCTCCCAGGAGCCCCAGGACAAACTGGAAACCAGGAGACTCTCCCGGGGGAGGGGGGGGGGTGCTGGGGAAGCGGTGGCAGGAAGCGCGGCGACCCTGCCCCAGGTGCGAACCCAGCCTCGGCGGGGCCACGGGACAGGTGGCACTGCCCTGAGCTCTCGGGGCTGCAGACACCCAGGCGCCCCCCGCTGACTCCACTGGGGACGGGAGACGCGAGGGGGGCGGGAGAGGCAGACCCGAGGATGTGGGGACTGAGCGAGAGAAAGGAGGGTGCGGGCCGGAATGCGACTTCCCCACGCGGTTTGCTCGGGACACGACCCGAGACGGCGGGCGGCGCAGAGCCGGGAAGCAGCTCTCCCAGCTCCAGAGAGTCCTTTAGGGCGAATTTTTGAGAGTTAGGGTCCCGCTTCCCACCCCTCGCCGCCCGTCCGCACGCCCCTCGCTCCCCGCGGTCCCGGGCTCTGGCGCCACCTCTCCATCTCTCCCGGCATCCCCATCCGTTCCCACCAGGCCTGTGGCTTTAAGGGGAATCCCCCCCCAGACACAAAGCTTCTTTTTGTTCTCCCAGTTCCTCTTTGCCCCTCAGCCCCGCCCACGAGGACTGCGACCTTGGAGGAGGCCTTGGATGTGGTCTGGTTTGAGCAGGGCCAGCGGGTGCCAGGGCAGCGTGTTGGCCAGGTGCCCGCTGACGGAGATCGAGAGCAAGGACGGCTCCGGACCCAGGTTAGCCCTCCAGCTGGGCTGCCCAGCCACAAACCCCAGGAGAACCACTCACTCGCTGGGTGACCCTGGGCGGTTTCCTTATGTCAATGCCTTAGTTTCCTTGTTCCTAAAATAGGGCTAAGGGTAGTGCATGCTTCTTGGGGTTGTGGTGGGAATAAATGAATCAACAGGTGTAAAGCTTGTAGGACCCTGCCCAGCCCATAGTAAGCGTTATGTAAGGCTTGATATTATTACAGGTAGTTGAGCACCAGAATTCCCATGTCCTCTTCTCAGGTTCCATAATTGCCCCTGCCCTTTCCCTCTCTGGAAGGCCTGTCACAATCTGCTTATGCCTACTGTCACCAGGAATGAGAAGGGTGGTGCACAGACGCCCGCACACACACACCCCCAGTCAGTCCCCTCACCCCGGCCCAGGTCTCTCTCCCCTCTCCGCACCCTAGGGAAAGCCTCAGCTCTCCTTGGGAAAGGGGGGTAAGGGGGGAGGTTTTCGAGCCCCCCCTGGTCAGGGTCACGGACCAGAGTGTGAAAAGCTGGGAGGTTCTAAAATCTGAATCCTTGTCCCAACCAAATTACCTCCATGACCTTGAGTCAGCCACCCTCCGGGCCTGATTTTTTTCCTGAGTGTAATAAAGATATTGCTTTTTTGAGTACACGTTTATTAGGTAGACACTGGCCTGGCCTGCCCTAACAACTTGAAAGGTTGTTGTGAGGATTACCTGAAATGATACAGGCGGAAGTGAGTCATGAGGTTCCACAGAGTTCCACACATTCTACAGTCCTGGAATTATAGGAGGCCTGCCAGGTCACACAGTGCCTGACTTCCCGCTCCTCCCACCTCCCAGCCATGTCAGCTCCAGGAGATTAGGGATTTTGATCTGCTTTGTCCTCAGAAATGACCCCAGCCACCTAGTACAGTGCACATAATAGGTGGCCAATAAATGTTTGAATGAATGAATGTTCAAATTTGGCCTCTCAGGGTAGGAATCTTCTTTGTAGCCCTCCGGACATCTGGCTTCAGTGTGAAGACTTTAAGATAGCCTATAAGTATCTAAAAAAAAAATTATATATATATATATATATATATATATATATATATATAACTGAATCACTTTGCTGTATACCTGAAACTAACACAATATTGTAAATCAACTACACTTGAATTAAAAAAATTTTTTTAAAGATAGCCTGTAAGTGACATTAAGATAGTGCCCCTGTTGCGCACTCTGATTCCAAAAATATTATTTCTACTTATACTGGGCTGAAATCTACCTCCTTCCAACTTTCTAGACACAGCTCTGCCTGCTGAAGTTACACAAAACTCCCTCCTCCATGAGATTTTATCTGTGAGTGATTATTATTCTCTTAACCTGTGTAGAGGGAGCCCCAAGCACTGTGTACAGATTTAGCTCCACTGCTGGCCTCAGCCCCACCTGCCTGGGGCTGAACTGGGGAAGCACTGTTCTACAAAAGAACAACTCAAGGAATTTGAATGAATGAATGGTTTTAGTGATCCTCAGGTCTTGGGAAGCTGTTTCTCCCAAAGGCCCTGATCAGAACGTGATGAAGTGGCTGGTGCTGCAACAGGAGGGATTTAGGGTAAGCTTCTAGGGGTTCTCAGGCGTTGCAATGCCCTGGGCCTAAAGCACACAGAGCTCTCCCCCACCCCACCCCAAGCAGCAGGGTTGAGTGGGTGCCTGCCAAATTAACTGACCTTTCTCCACCACCCAACCTGTCAGGATCTGAAGACATTCATTTACACTGTTGAACTTCCTCCAGGCCTTTCCCACACATACCTGTGTTAGAGTCCTGCTTTGTGTCCCCAGCTAGAGCTAATGATTTATACTCAAGGCCAGATGAAAGGGCTTGGGAGGCCAGGGGGAAGGGAGGGAAGCAGGGAGAGGCTTTGAAGCCTCCTAGGTTTGGGGAATGAATTACAGTCCCTTGTGGCCCATGTCCTACACCCCAAGTTAGTTCCCTTGGCCAGACATGTCGCTCCTTTCCCTCTTCTTCCAAAAGCCACTACAGTCTCTTCCAGGAAACCTTCCTCACTCTTCTCTATCCCCATCACCCTGCCCTACCCTGACTGATGTCTAAACGTCTCTATCCCCATCACCTTGCCCTACCCTCACTAACATCTAAAGCAGTATTTTTCAAATGGAAGGGTATGAGCAGAAGAGTTGACTAACCAGCATATAAATATATATATATATTTTTAAATTAATTTATTTATTATTTTGGGCTGTGTTGGGTCTTCATTGCTGCACACGGGGCTTTCTCTACTTGCGGCGAGCAGGGTCTACTCTTTCTCTAGTTGCGGCGAGCAGGGTCTGCTCTTCCTTGCAGTACGTGGGCTTCTCATTGCAGTGGCTTCTCTTGCTGCAGAGCAGGGGATCTAGACGCGCGGGCTTCAGTAGTTGTGGCTCGCGGGCTCTAGAGCGCAGGCTCAGTAGTTGTGGCGCACAGGCTTCGTTGCTCCGCGGCATATGGGATCTTCCCGGACCAGGACTCGAACCCACGTCCCCTGCACTGGCAGGCGGATTCTTAACCACTGCACCACCAAGGAAGTCCAGCTGATCTCTGAGCTTCTCCAGGCAGTTGTGGAGGATAAACAATTTTATTCTTCTCCCATTTTCGAGATATCTCAAGAGAAGCACTTGTGTGGATATGTGATTGGAGTAAAATGCTGTGAGATGAAAAAGCCCCAAGGCCAGCTTCCGCCTCAGATTCTGCATCCATAACACACCCAAATGATGCAGTATTGCCCTCTCACTACCTTTTGAATGAATGAGTGAATGAATGAACAAATAAATGAGTGAATAACCTACCAAGATGGGACTCTACAGGCAGAACACTCAAGGGAAGGAGTAATAAGGAGAGTAGGGGGATCTTTTAAGCTGTTAACAGTCATCTTTCTCCCTTTGTAGCTCCTCTTTGTACAAAGAAATAGAACCCAGTGGGAGAATAGTTGAACTTCCTCAGTCTGTGGCCCCACTTCACAGCCACAGACTCTCAGGAAACCTCAAGGGCTTTCCAACAGGCCCCAACCCAAGCCATCCTAGCCAGAGGAAAATCCTGTATGTTACAAAAGCCCTAGAGTGAATATTAAAGCATGGGGAATGAATACTAAGCTCATGTAAGGTAGTTGCTACCATTTTTTTAAATTTCCAGGTACAGAAATTACACAGCCTCCCTGAGTCACTTAAACAGCCTTTGTAATAGGAAGTGCTAAAACTATAAATCTTGCTGTCATTTAGGAATGCTCAGTGCAAATGTTTACAGGCCCCAGGCACCATTTTCCACCTCTCCTTTGAAGGGCTTTGCAGTTCTCCCCTGGGGTCAATCCTGCATTCCACACGTGTTCAAGGGAGGGGAAGGAGGGGCAGGTTCCTACTTTGGGGATAGCTTGAACCCAGGTGGAGACCTTAGCCCTAACTGATTCAAAACAAGAAAGTGTTCAAATAAAAATTCAAGCAACGAAGTATGAGACAAGGATTCAAGAAAGGTCATGAGCTAAATTCAGAGCCAAGGAATGGCAGGGCAGTAAACACTACAGGAGTTCAGAGGAAAGGCGGTGATCATGATTCATGCACAAGTGGAATCCAAGGGATGCTAGGGCTTGTGCACGGGGAGAAGTGTGCGTTCCAGCTGAGAGAATAATGAGAACACAGCCCCCAAGGTCAACTGAGTGCCTAGCACATAGTAGGTATTCAATAAATACATGTTCATAGTGTCCCAGAGAATCTGAGTCTGCTCTTGGCTGTAGCAATGGCAAGAGAGCATGGGCGGGCAAATGCCAGGTCTCAGGCAGTCAGTCCATCACCAGAGAGATAACCTCGGACTGGCAGAAGAAGCAGCGGCATACAGTGGGGCTGAGCTGAGCCAAAAGCACAGACAAAGAGGTCTTTTCCCTGCAGCTACTATCTAGGATGCCAGCCCCCTAGCTGCCCCAAGACCTCGGGCCTAAATAAGGAGGTGACATCCTCCCTGTCGAACCTGGCTCTGCCCATCCAGGGTCTCAAAGGCCTGCTGCCCACCTTAGCACTGCTTTGAGCCTGTCTGGCACCAGGCCCAGCCACGCTCTGCTCTGCAGAGCTCTCAGATCCTTGGGTTGGCAGGGCTAAGGGTGGCTGGACTGTGACAGCCCTGGTCAAAGCAAAGCCTTGCTGGGGTTCCCTGGAGCTGTGTCTCACGTGCCACCCACTTCCAGGCCTCTCTCACCCCTCCCCAGCCCTCCCCAGCAAGTTCTCTTGTTTGTTCAAGCTCCCACTAAGTGATGTACAATGATCCTCAAAAGGCAATAACAAACCTCATCTAACAATTTCGAACTCCAGAAAGCTCTGAAGACCAGAAGTTTTTTTTTAGTTCCCCAGCCAGGGACCAGGGATTGAAACTGCGCCCCCCTGCAGTGGAAGCGTGGAATCTTAACCACTGGACCCAGAAGTTTTTTGTAATTCACTCACCTGCAAAACCTAACCTAGAAACATCAAGGTTTTATATATTCCGCCTAGGAGGAATGTTTCTGCGTCTCACTGCATAAATAGTAAAGTATGTGATTCCGTGATTCCAGGGGCCACCTCAAACCTCACTGGGGTTTTCCTTATACATTATATGCACTACATTTCCTTTCTAAAATCTAAAAGATTCTGAATCCCAAGGGTCACCTGGACCTCAGGATTGGGTTTCAGGGGTTGTGGACTTGCAGCATCAGCCCAGGCTTAAATTTAGAGCAAACAGATTCCAAGCTTGAATGCCTGCTCCTTAGAGCTGGTTGCGGAGGGGATCCCAGGAAGACAAGACAGGGCGGGGGGGACGCGGACAGCTCAGGCAGTAACTATTTCCCAAATGGGACACAAGTGCAATGTTCCCATGCTTTAACGATCACGCAGCAGCCCAGGGGCATACCAGCTGCCCAGCAGCCATGGCTTCACCCTTTCCAGCGGTCAGACCTTGAGCAACACACTCATTTCCTCACATGGGTTTCTTCATCATTTAAATGAACCCACCTTGGAGGAGCACCGGGTGGGGATGAAAGTAAGTGAAACGCATAGCACACTGAAGGAACTCAGTGGGCATGGGCTACCTCGACTGTTCCTTCACCCGGTGAAGTCTTCCTTGACAGCCCTGTACTGCTAAGCCCCTGTGGGCAAGACAACGTATAAGTTACAGGGTGAACTCAAGGAGAGATAGAATGTGCACACCTAAGAGTGAAATTGGACTGAGGAGATCAACGTAAGATCTCAAGGGAGAGGAGAGTTTGGCCTGGAGAAAAGGAAGCTTGGGAGGCAAGAAAGGCGCCCTGGGTGGTATCAGAAGACCTGGGTTGGGTCAGGCTGACTCATTATGCAACTCTAACGTAGCTCTTTCCTCTCTGGGCCATTTGCCTCACTGACAAAATGTACATCTAGCCTTCAGTCTCCTCTGAGTTCCCTTCTACTTTCTGTGATGTCAAGTATCTGAAGGCCTGTCACTTAGGAGAAGAGAAATTAGAGCTGGTCTTTGTAACTCCCAGGGGAGCAAAGTGAAGGACTTGGTAAGGGGTTCTCCCACAATCAGGATGCCCAATGAGGATACGGGATGTGTGTCCTCACCCCAGTGAGGCAGCCTGGGGACTGGGCATTGGGCAGGGAGTCAGAGAAGGGGGCCATGGCATGAAGAAAGGCAAGTGGCCTGCCCTGGGACAAGGAGAGGGAGGAATGAAAACCCAAGGGTCTGGGATCCCAGCATGCTTGCTGAAAGTTCTCTCCCTTCCTGTAATAGCAGCTGCAAACAGCCCAGGCTCAGATTCCCAGAGACACCCCGGAAGGCAGTCCAAGAGCCCAGCCAATGCCCCCACAAAACAATCCTGGAGAGATCATTGCCTCCATTCCCTGTCTTGGGGAGACATTCTCCTAGACCCAGGATCTGCGTTCCAGTGAACAATTCTCTTCCCAGGTCTTGACTTCTGGGGGTTGGTAAGGCCTGGGTCTGGGGGTCACGAGAGAGAAAGGAGACAATCTGGGGAGCCTCTGTGACTGGACTGAGCTTCTGGGATGTACTCCCAGACCCAGTGAGCTTGCTCCAAACCATCCCCTTGCTCTTGAATTTCTTCCCTCTGCTTGCTTCTCCATTCCCCACTCCCACCCACCACCCCACCACTGAGGTCAGAGCCTGCAGAAGCCAGGTGGCACCAGTGAACTGAACCCTTCCCTGAATGGTGCCAGGTCATCTGGTCCAGAAGAGTTCACCCTGTCCTGTGTCACCCGAGAGGCAGGGACGCTCCATTGTGGACAGAACCACTGGCCAAGTGTGGACCCAAGGGCTGGAGAATCCCTGGATTGGGAGATGGGGGGACGTGTGTCTCCTGGCTCCCTCAGTCCCACGCATCCTGGATCTCTGCTCCAAACATTCGTGAGCCCGCTGTGACAGTGGCAACAGCAAAGGGTAAGAAGCGGGGGAGATAAGAGACCATGGGACCCTTACCTCTCTATGCTGGACAACAGTCCACACTTTGCTTCCAGAACTATCTGTAAATCCCCATCTGTCCCCTATCACCACTCCCTCCCCCGACAAACACCTTCATTGTTGAAAGTATAAAATCCCACCTCCTTATTCTTGCATTCCATCTCTCCTATCACCCCGTATTTGTCTCCCTACTTAATTCTCCAGTCTCCTCCTTCTCCCAACTCTTTGCTCCCTAACATTGTTTCCTCAGCTGCCTCCTGCCCACGCCTCTATAATCCCCCCTACTCTTCTGTTTCCTACTTCCCACACTTCCCTCAAGGCTCAGCACTAATGACACCTCCTCCCTGAAGCCTTCCCCATAGCCCTGGCACCAGATCCTGGCGCCCTCTCATTAGGACCACTCATCGAGATTGTTCTTTTAGTACTTGGTGTGCCTGGTCCCATATGTTGGCTGGAATTGATTATTTGAACGAAAGGTGTATTGATCCAATGATGACACCTGTTCTACCATCCTGGAAGAGAGAGGATAGAGAAGCCCACAGCAGGGGTCATTGACCCCCCAAGCCCAAACCCAAGAGATGTTCATATTATGATTAAAGTGAGATGTCCCCCTCCAGGTTCAGAAGCACAGGCCCTGTATAAGATGAGGAAGCCGTAAGGGATGAAAAGAGACCCAAAAGATGGAGGCAAGAGCTGAAGCAGGGGGCATGGAAAGCACTAGGGACGCAAAGATTCACTCCCCCCAGGGAAGAGGATAAATTGCAGGGACTAAAGGGGGCAGAAACTAGTTCCTGGGAAAGAATGTGTTATTCATCCTAGAAGAAAGAAAATGGAAGCTTCCTGGAGGGGAGGGGGTGCTGATCTTATCTGACGTTTACATTCCAGAGGGCCCCTGCTGCTTCTTCTCATCTTAATTAGAAAATACCTGAGGATCCCCGCTAAGTGCTGGGAGAGAGGAATGCAGGCGCCTCCCCTGGCCCCCGCCCCAGTCCTGCTCCCTTCACCTCCGACCTCCAGGCTTGCTGTGTGGATTTCTGTTTCTTCATCTACATTGGGCGGATCCTTTAAGCTAGATTCCTTGAGAGATAATATGAGAGGGTCTGTGAACTGTCAGGACGCCACTCCATCACCAACATCGCCCTTCCCCACTACCGTGGTACGGGGTGCCGACACTTCACCCATTCATTTATCTGGCCGTCCATTCAAAGTCATTTATTAGGGCCTCCTGTATAGGTGCCAGACACAATGCTGGGATACAGACAGTTAGTCTCTGTCATCGACGATGTATGATAAAACCTATAATCCAGCTATAAACATGCTGTGAGTGGGTGGAGACAACGTTTGTCTTCCAGATGTCCCAGAAGCAGTGACATCTGAGCTGGTCTTTGAAGGACCCATACAAGGTGGCAAGGCGGTGGTGAGGCTCAGAAGCGCATTGCAGGCAGCAGGAATAGCATAAGCCAAGGCCTGGACCCTATCCCTTCCCGCACATCATCAGCTGACCTTCCTCTCTCTCCTCCGTCAGATTTCTTTCTCACTCTGCTAGGTCCTCCCATTGGCATTCAAATACTGTTGTCCACCTTAAGACAAGCTCCCTGGACCGCTGACCCAGCAGCTCCTTCCCTAGCTCTCTGCTCCTTTCCACAGGCTCTCCCCTCCCTTGCCCCGTTCATTCCTCAGCCCACTCCAGGCTGGCCAGGGCTCCCATTGCCCCATGGCAGCTGCACTAGCCTAGGTTCCCAGAGACACCACGTTGTTAAAATCAGTTGACACTTGACATTCCTTCTATTCCTTGACCTCTTAGCTTTCAGCAGCTGAATATGAACACTCCCTCCTTCCTGCAACACTCTCCTTCCCTCTTCTCCTTGACACCTCACTCCAGGTTTTCCTCCAGATGTAGCTCCTCAGCCTCTTTCCTCAGCTCACCCCCTTTATCTGCTCTATAAACGTTGACATTCCTCTGCTTTTATTCCGTGTACTATTTCCTTGAGTGATCTCACCCATTGCCATGGCTTTAACTCCATCTTCTGTAGACCAAAGGCTCCCAATTTTAGATGTCCAACCCAGATCTTCCTTCCGAGCTCCTGATTAGTCTATGGAATTTTCTACCTGATGCTTCCTTTTGTTTTTGTTATTTTTTGTTGTTGCTGTTGTTTGTTTTTGTTTTTGGCCGTACCGCGAGGCATGCGGGATCTTCTCTGACCAGGGATCGAACCCGTGCCCCCTGCACTGGAAGCATGGAGTCTTAACCCCCGGACCACCGTGGAAGTTCCTGATGCCTCCTTTTAGATGTCTCTTAGGCATCTCAGATTTAACCTGTTTAAAACTGAAAACTGAACTATTGATCTTAACCGCCACCGGTTCCTTCTTAATTATTGCTCATCTTAATAAATGACACTCCATCCATCCAATTGCTCACACCTGAAACCTGGGAATCATATTCAACCTTTCCTTCTCTCTTACCCCATCCCTCTGCAGCTAATGAATTACTAAGTCTACTTCCAAAATAAATCCAAACCTGTCCCCTTCTCTTCATCTACACGTGGTGTCCAGGCTGCAGCCATCTCTCCTCTGTACTACAATATCTCCCTAACAGTAGGCCTTCTCGTGGCTGCCTATGACCCCTTAGCTATCCTCCACACACCATCCAGTGTGGTCTTCTTTAAAAATAACTCTCATCATATCCGTCACCTACTTGGAATCCTTCAATGGTCTCAGAAACATGCAAACTACATGGTCAGTCCCCTCTTTCCAGCCCCATCTTTTCCAGTCTCCTCCATGTTCACCAGCCTTCAGCGACACTGGGCTTCACCCGGTTCTTCTAACCAGGCACACATTTCCAGCCCAAGGACCTGGGAGTGTGGTCCTGTCTGCCAGTCACACCCCCACCTACGCACACACGTTGTCCCTCACTTAGCTCCCTCCTACCTCATGCTCAAAAGATCTCTCAGGCTCTGGCTTCCTCCCCAGGCTCTGGCTAAGTGGTCTGGCACCCAGAAGGCACTCAGTGAACATGGGGAAGGAAGGGAAGACACAGGGAGGGAACGAAGAGGCATGGTGGGTGAGTGAGGCTCACAGCAGAGAGTAGTGTATGTGGGAGCAGGGGAGGGCTGAGGGCAGTGTTTAGACAGGTCCTTTGAACTGCCTTTGAGCATTTAGTTTCTTTTCTTTCTTTTTTTATAAATTTATTTATTTTTTATTTTTGACTGTGCTGGGTCTTCATTGCTGCACGCGCTCTTTCCCTAGTTGCCGGGAGCAGGGGCCACTCTTCGTTGCAGTGCGCACGCTTCTCATTGCGGTGGCTTCTCTTGTTGCGGAGCACAGGCTCTAGGCACGCGGGCTTCAGTAGTTGTGGCTCGCGGGCTCTAAGAGCGCAGGCTCAGTAGTTGTGGCGCCCGGGCTTAGTTGCTCCGCGGCATGTAGGATCTTCCCAGACCAGGGCTCGAACCCATGTCCCCTGCATGGCAGGCGGACTCTCAACCACTGCACTACCAGGGAAGTCCGAGCATTTAGTTTCAAATCTGCACCTGTTTGAATTATTCTGATTTTTCCCTGGCACTTCACTGTTACAATGATCCGTTTTATCAAATGGCAGCTGATGGCATTGTACACCAGGGACTCCAGCAGGCCCTCCGGAAGCAGCACCCTCTTAACCTTCCTCTGCCTCCTGGTGGCCTTCCAGGAGCAGACGGCTGTTCCCGCCTAACCCGGGACGACCGTGCTGTGCTCTGATTCTCTGCCTTATAGCACCACCATCTGGCCAAAGCTGCTGATAGTCGGTTTCTCCACCCGCATTCACCTCCAATTTCTTTTCAACCTTCCCACTGGGCAGAGCTCATAGAATCATGGCCTCTTGGAGTGTAAATGACCTCAGTGGACGAAGTCCCATCCAGAGTTCATCTATGCTTGAAGTTCATTCTGGAGGGCCATGCTAGAGGTGACGATAGAGTGGCAAATGACCATAGTCCAGCAGTCAAGGAACTGGCAATATGCATGGTAGGTGTGAGGCCCTGATATCTCCTTTGTGCCTAAGCTATCCCAGGTTTCCTGGTCCTGCCTTCCATCTGCCCCCCTCCCCGCCCCCCCCCGACACACACACACACACACACACACACAAACACCTCTCACCCTCCTTCACCCTGGGTGGAAAGTCATCAGCCTCCTACGAGGTTCTCTTCCGGATTAGCTCAGTCCTATTAACCTATTAACACAATCTTTGACCCTGTCCACTTGACTCTCACCACACTTTAACAAATAATTGCGGGGACTTCCCTGGAGGTCCAGTGACTAAGACTCTACGCTTCCAATGAGGGGGCCCGGGTTTGATCCCTGGTCAGGGAACTAGATCCCACATGCCACAACTATAAAAAGATACTGCATGCCTCAAAAAAGATCCTGAGTGCTGGCAACTAAGACCTGGCGCAGCCAAAGAAATAAATAAATGTTTTTAAATAAATAAATAAATGTGGGTTTTCCTTATTACCTAAGCAAGATGTGTTCACTGTAGAAAATTAGAAAACACAGATGAGCAGAAATAAGAAAAATGTTAAACCGCCAGAATATCTCCACCTAGCCATTGTTAATTATAACTATTGTTAATACCTTGATGTGTAGCCTTCAAGATCTTTTGTTTTTGTTTCACAAAAGTGAGATTGGCTTGTACCCACTGTTTTGTAATCTCCTCTTTACACATCATATAGATAATGGGATTTTCTTTCCATGTCAAATAAATATTATTTTTAAGGATTGAATAGTATCCCTTCAATGAATGGATACAGCATAATTTATTTAACCATTCCCTTAGTTTTGGATATTTACATTGCTTTTCGTTTTCTGCTATCACAAACTGAATTGCAACAAACATCTCTCTGGTCATTTAAAAACTAATTTTGCATTGTAAATGCTCCCGTGGGTGGCATGCTTACCCTGTTAAACTGTGAGGACCCCACAGATAGAAGAGCCCCGCACCTTTTTCCCTCCTGCGGTCCATCCCCTTCTCTCCTCCTGTAAGCACAGGGGCCAGTAGACTCACTTCTCATCTAAATCCCACTTGCTTCTGGTCTCAACCTCTCCAGGGCTCCCTTGTTTCTTATTTTTCTTACCTAGGACATAAATCAGTACGCATCTATGCATTAGTTTAAAAGTAAGGTGGTATTTTTACCATGGCATAGAGGAAAGAGCTTTGAAATCAGCCCAGACCTCAGTCTGAATTGCTTGTTACTCATGGGTGTCACAGGGTGTCAGCCTATGCCACAGAAGGATATGTCTCGGAAAGGAAAATTGACAGTGAACGCCTCTAGGCAGGACACACTCTCCACAGTCTTCCATGGACTGCACAGTGCTATGTGACTTACACCGCTTCACATATGTGCCTCTGAACCCTGCAGCATTTGAATTTGAGTTTGAGACCCGGGAAGATACTATCCCATTTGATCTTTAACAAGGACATTGTAAGGAGAGCAGGGCTGTGGGAGTAGTCCACTCTGAGTTAGGCAACAAGGGGGATCGTTGTCAGCAGAGAATTTAAAAACAATAAAACTGACTAAAAGTCTGTTTTTATTATCTTCATGCATAGACAATTCTTTTTTTTTTTTGGCCTCGCAGTGAGGCATGCAGGATCTTAGTTCCCCCACCAGGGATCAAGCCCGTGCCCCCTGCAGTGGAAGCGCAGATTGTTAGCCACTGGACCGCCAGGGAACTCCCATGCATAGACAATTCTAAACAAAGTCAGTGAGGGAATTCCCTGGTGGTCCAGTGTTAGGACTCGGCGCTCTCACTGCCGGGGCCCTGGGTTCCATCCCTGGTCCAGGAACTAAGAACCTGCAAGCCTAGTGGTGTGGCCAAAAAATAAACAGGGTAAATTATAAAATATTCTATAAGGAAATCTTTTGTTGGTCTAAGTGCTAAACAATTGCCGTGATGACTGTTGAGGTTTTTTTGGTTTGGTTTTTTTTTGCTGTACACGGGCCTCTCACTGTTGTGGCCTCTCCCGTTGCAGAGCACAGGCTCCGGACGCGCAGGCTCAGCGCCCATGGCTCACGGGCCCAGCCGCTCCGCGGCATGTGGGATCTTCCCGGACCGGGGCATGAACCCGTATCCCCTGCATCGGCAGGCGGACTTTCAACCACTGTGCCACCAGGGAAGCCCGACTGTTGAGTTTTGATAATAAATGTGTAAGCTTCAAATGAACACACTTTCATTACTTATCTTTCAATGAACATAGTATTCTGTATGCAGTGGATACCCAGTGTTTTCAACAATGATACCTGTTCATTTGGCGAGAAGTTTGTAACAGTTCAGAATTGTCCAAGCCCTTGCCCAGCCAGCCTTTGTGATAATACACCTTCCAGGGTTTAAATAGTAGATGGGAAATAGACAACGACCAGACACGGTAATTATAAAGAAATAGCCCTTGGCTAACTCCAACTCTGCCATTCTATGTGGACATTTCCAACTTTTACTTGTGTTTAAGATTAAAAATAATGACTGCAAACTGCAAGGTATATTTTTGCTTGGTAAGTGTAAACTTCAGATCATACATGAAATGTTACACTGAATCTGAATAATATCTTTTAAAATAATATTTTTAGGGCTTCCCTGGTGGTGCAGTGGTTGAGAGTCCGCCTGCCGATGCAGGGGACACGGGTTCATGCCCCAGACCGGGAAGATCCCACATGCCGCGGAGCGGCTGGGCCCGTGAGCCATGGCCGCTGAGCCTGCTCATCCGAAGCCTGTGCTCCGCAACAGGAGAGGCCACAGCAGTGAGAGGCCCGCGTACCACAAAAATAATAATAATATTTTAAAATTACTAATTGTTCTTAAGCTAAAAAGTGAATCAAGAAAAGAATGATTCTTTCTAAAAATAATTTTGTCCTGTAGAGGAAGGAGTTTCCAAGTACGCCACTGGAGAAAGACATAATTTCATTTTTTAGATGTATTTATTATTAGCTAATTAGAATTATTATGAACTAATAATTTATTTCTTGGTTAATTAGCATTGTTACTGAATTAATAACATTTGCCCTATGATTACTGTATCAGAGTTCTCCAGAGAAACAGAACCAATAGAATATATAGAGATATATATAAGACAAGATTTATTTATTTTGGTTTTTTTTTTTGACCACACCACGCAGCATGCAGGATCTTACTTCCCCGACCAGGGATTGAACCCCGGGCCGGCGGCAGTGAAAGTGCAGAGTCCCAACAACTGGACAACCGGGGAATTTCCAAGACAAGACTTATAATAGAAATTGGCTCACATGGTTATGGAGGCCAAGAAGTCCCACAGGCTGCTGCCTGCAAGCTGGAGACCCAGGAAAGCCAGTAGTGTTATTCAGTCTGAGTCCAAAGGCTGAGAATTGGGGCCCAATGGTAAAAGTCCTGGTCTGAATGCAAGCACCCAGTGAAGCACCATTGTCTGAAGGCAGAAGATGGATGTCTCAGCTCAAGTAGAGAGAGCAAATTCACCCTTCCTTAGCGCCATTGTCTGAAGGCAGAAGGTGGATGTCTCAGCTCAAGTAGAGAGAGCAAATTCACCCTTCCTTACACCTTTTTGTTCTATTCAGGCCCTCAGCAGATTGGAAGATGCTCACCTAAATTGGTGAGGACGATCTCCTTCACTCAGTCTACTGATTCAAATGCTAATCTCTTCCGAAGACACCCTAACGACTCACCCAGAAATAATGTTTTACTACTGATCTGGGCACATCGTAGCCCAGTCAAGTCCACATAAGCTCAATCATCACAATTACAAATTTGAATGGTAAAAAAGATATACAACGAAAAGTACGTCTTACCACATGATCCAGCAATTCCCCTCCTGGGTATATATCCGAAGAAAACGAAAACGCTAATTCGAAAGATACATGCAACCCAGTGTTCATAGCAGCATTATTTACAATGGCCAAGCTGTCCATCAACAAAAGAATGGATTGGAAACTCCCTGGCGGTCCAGCAGTTAGGACCCAGCGCTTTCACTGCCATGGGCCCGGGTTCGATTCCTGGTTGGGAAACTAAGATCCTGCAAGCCATGTGGCACAGCCAAAAAAAAAAAATTAAAACAGAAGAATGGATAAAGAAAATGTGGTGTAAACAATGGAATACTACTCAGCCATAAAAAAGAATGAAATTTTGCCATTTGCAGCAACATGGATGGACTTGGAGGGCATTATGCTAAGTGAAGTAAGTCAGACAGAGAAACACAAATAGTGTATGTTACCACTTATACGTGGAATTTAAAAAATAAAACAATTTCCCTGGCGGCCCAGTGGTTAAGACTCCACGCTTCCACTGCAGGGGGTACAGGTTTGATCCTTGGTCGGGGAACTAAGATCCCACATGCTGCAAGGCGTGGCCAAAAAATAAATACAAATTTAAAAAAAATAAAATCAGTGAATATAACAACAAAAAAGAAAAGTAGGTCTTCCTACTATCCCAGATGTCCAGCCCCATACCTTACTCCAGATGCAACCACTATATACAGGTTTTTAAAGTATAGGTAGATATAATTTAAATCTTATTTTACAAATGAGGAAGCTGAGACTGAGCAAGGTTGAGTGACTGCCTGAGATCACACAGCTGAAGGAGCTAACAGAACTGAATGGACGTCTTCCCTGTCACCACACTGCCACCCTGACATCATCTCGAGTTCATACATATGTCCTGGACGTACCGCCTGGATTGAGGGCCCTCAGAGAGACAGGGCTACACATGCAACCAGCTCTAGGCAGTCCCAGCACTGGGCCACTGGACACTGCAGCAGGAGGCCTGGGATCTGGCCCACGATTAAGCTCTGTGTGGTGCTAGGCAAATCTCTTGATCTCCTCACCTGTCCTTCTCACTCACTGGGCTACGTCGGAACTCAAGCTAAGTAGAAAGATGTTTGGAAAGTAAAAGTGTCACATGACACATATGAGGGAAGGGAGGAGGTAGATATTAACGACAGGTTTAACTTTGTACTTTATTATGGACACACCATGTCCTTGTTAGATGTAAAGTTCCTAGAAGAGTGTCGCTTCTCTTCTTTTGAAGAGGGTGGAGTCCCGCTGCTCTCATGAGTCACCAGCCCAGTGCAGACAATGAGCCTGTCAAAGCGGCTCCTCTCCGTGGACAAGGTTTGGGACCAAACAACATACCCAGGTAGTAATACTTCTGTCAAGGAGCAGCACAGGGGTCCCAGTCAGCTTGGGCGCAGGACGGCTGAGCCAGGAAATTCAATCACAGGGAGTAGTCTCCATCCCCAAAGAATAAACACTTGTCCCCTGCTCCCGGCTGACATTCTATGACTGCACTGACACCTCTGCATCAGTTTAGCCATCACCACATAACAAAACACCCCAAGACTTAGAGGCTTAAAACAACAACAATTTATGAGGTCACGATTTTAGCTGGGCTCAGCTGGGCAGTTCTTCTGCTGGTCTCACCTGGAGTTGCTCATGTGGCTGCAGTCACATGGACCAGGATGGACCAAGGTGGCCTCACTCACATATACGACGGTTAACTGGGGCTGTCAGCCAGGGTGCCTCGGTTCTCCTCCATGTGACTCTCCAGAAGAAGACCTTCTGGAGAAGAGGTTTCTTACTCAGTAAGGGCAGGTCCCAAGACAGTGAAAGTGGAAGCTTCTGGGTCTCTGGAAGTCTAGGCTCCAGAATTGACACATTGTCGCTTCTGACATATTTGCTGGCCAAAGCAAGTCACAGGCAATTCCAGATTCAAGGAGTAGGAAATTAGACTCTCCCTCTTGGTGAAAGAGATGGAAAATATTTTGGTCACAGTGTTCAATCTACCACAAACTTTATAATCCATCATTCAAAAACTCTCATCAATTAACAAATCCACACTTATGGAACACCTAATATGCACTAGGTGTTGTGCTCAATACCTAAGTATGAAAGAACTCTAAGACCCAGTATTAATTAATAGTAAATAAATAATAATAATAAATTTATTTTCTTTATTTTTAGTTTTGGCTGTGTTGGGTCTTCGTTGCTGCATGTGGGCTTTCTCTAGTTGCTCGTCTGCAGCAGGTGGGATCTTCCTGGACCAGGGCTCGAACCCATGTCCCCTGCATTGGCAGGGGAATTCTTAACCACTGAGCTGCCAGGGAAGTCCCCCTTTCATTGTTTTTGACTAGACTCATTTATAGCTCTGCAAGTTGGGAAAACTGATAGTAATGCAGATAATGTGGGGCCATAGAAATGCAAATGAACGTTGAGATAAAAGGTGAGATGAAATTGGTTTCTGAAGAAAAGAGAAAACAGGGGCTTCCCTGGTGGTGCAGTGGTTGAGAGTCCGCCTGCCGATGCAGGGGACACGGGTTTGTGCCCCGGTCCAGGAAGATCCCACGTGCCGCGGAGCGGCTGGGCCCGTGAGCCATGGCCGCTGAGCCTGCGCGTCCGGAGCCTGTGCTCCGCGTACCGCAAAAACAAAAACAAAAAAAAGAGAAAACAAATTTGTTAAGGGATTTTAAGTAGCTCACAGATTTCTAAGAGGACCAGTGAGACACGCTCCATGGCTAAATATCCAGGGGTAAGGCCCAATCGGGGCAGCTGTAGAGAAAACACCATGGCTACTCCTGTTCAGCATTGATAGACGTCCAGGCTGAATGATAGAAGCTCTGTTACTCCAGTCCTTTAAAAGCCAGACTCTTCTACTGCCTCCCATGCCGGAAGACCAATTCTTTCCAGAGTGGCCATCTCCTCCCTCTGCTAAATAGTCATTCAAAACAATAATAATAAAATAAATTTAAAAATAAAATAAAACTGGCTTCTGCCCAGTAGAAAAGATGATTTCAAATTTTAGTACACATAGAATATTAACCAGTTTTGAACATATTAGCAACTTCATTTCAGCATTCCTGATTGCCTATAAATGTCTGCTCTTCAGATTCTCCTTTCAGTTGGTTTTAACAAATTGCAGGTTTTTCTCTTTAATTAGTGAGTTAAATAAAATCTTTGATATGTGTTCACTTCATGTTTGTGTGAGTCATTATTTTCCCTTTTTGAAAATTATCCTACAACACAGCTTCCTCGACTGTAAAATGGTAATAATCATAGAACTTCCCCATAGGGTTGTTGGGCAGATGAAATTAGATAAATTATATAGATATATTGGGTTGGCCAAAAAGTTCAATTGAGTTTTTCATGTTACAGAAAAGCCCGAATGAACTTTTTGGCCAACCCAGTATTAGCAAAGTACCAGGCTCATAATAAATGCTTAATAAATATTAGCTAGTTTAATGTTGTCACTATTATTATTATTCAAAAGAGTTATCATTTAGTTGGGAAGTCACACAAAACAGCAGCAAAGAGTTTAAGTACATCATTAAGATCTAAACTGTGTGGCAAATGTTATTAATCCTGGTGTTCAAAACAGGTTAATGGAGTCTAGAGTCATCCAGGAAGGCTTCCTGGAGGAGCAGTGGCCTAACTGGTCCTTGAAGGATGGGCAAGATTTGGAGAAGGAAAGAGAAGGTGGAGGAGATGGTCCCAGGGAAGGCAAGGCAAGGTCCATGTGGAAAAGAGTATAACTCGACCAGGATCTGTGACAGGTTCATCCCTAGCTCCTTCCGCTGTTGCATTTCCCTTTGGTTTGCCTGTTAGAGAATATTTCACTATTCATTTCTCCACTGACATACCATAAAGACATTAATCAGCTGAATTATATTCTTGAATATATTCTTTATATTCAATACCTGTCAAGAGCACACAATTAACTACAGATTTGTAAACTCCTCAGGGGCAGGGGGCAGGCCTTCAGCTGTTTCTCAAACTCACTTCAGCATTAAAAAGTTTGAACTGGTAAGTGAGAAGGAAAAGAAGAACTTGAGCCTGCTGCTGTCAAACAAGCCTGTCCTGATGAGCAACCCGACTGCTCTCTTGCCTAAGTCCAGAGTTGGGTTCGAGTTTGAAACACTACATGGCAAATCTCTAGCCAAAGCCCTCACCTGCCCCTCCTTTGATTAACAGTCTCTAACTCAGGAAGTGGAACTATGGCATCTTTGGTGTCAGAGGTTGGATTTGGGCAAGAAAAAGCCCACCCACACTCCTCAAGCAGAAAGAGAACAGGGTGAGGGGATCGCTTTAGACCCTGAAGCCCTAGGCGTCCCAGTGGTTTTAGCACGATGAGCTCAATGGGCACCAGGTATGACCTGTCAGCCTCTACATTCTCTCCTGATGGAAGAGTTTTTCAAGTTGAGTATGCTATGAAGGCTGTGGAAAATAGTAGTACAGCTATTGGAATCAGATGTAAAGATGGCGTTGTCTTTGGGGTAGAAAAATTAGTCCTCCCTAAACTTTATGAAGAAGGTCCTAACAAACGACTTTTTAATGTGGATCGGCATGTCTGAATGGCAGTAGCAGGTCTGTTGGCAGATGCTCGTTCTTTAGCAGACATTGCAAGAGAAGAGGCTTCCAACTTTAGATCTAACTTTGGATATAACCTTCCACTAAAACACCTTGCAGACAGAGTGGCCGTGTATGTACATGCCTATACACTCTACAGTGCTGTCAGACCTTTTCGCTGCAGTTTCTGGTTAGGGTCTTACAGTGTGATGATGGTGCACAGCTCTACATGATTGACTCATCGGGTGTTTCATATGGTTATTGGGGCTGTGCCACTGGCAAAGCCAGGCAAGCTGCGAAGACAGAAATTGAAAAGCTTCAGATGAAAGAAATGACCTGCCGTGATGTTGTTAAAGAAGTTGCAAAAATAATTTACATAGTACACGATGAAGTTAAGGATAAAGCTTTTGAACTAGAGCTCAGCTGGGTTGGTGAAATAACTAACGGAAGACATGGAATTGTTCCAAAAGATATAAGGAAAGAGGCAGAGAAATAGGCCAAGGAATCTTTGAAGGAAGAAGACGAATCAGATGATGATAACATGTAACATTTACTTCATTTACTTCTATTTAACTATTTAGCCCTTTGGACTATTACATACCCACTGACCAACTTTCATTAAATCTTTGTCTTGTAAAAAACAAGAACAGGGTACAAGGCCTTGGAGGAGAGGAAAAACAAATGTGTAAAATACGTCCTGGGGTTTATAATCTAATTAGGAGGATAAAATCAACCAAGTACACAACTAAATAGGAAACCAGGCCAAGAAGTCTTGGGACGATGTCTTGGAGTGGGTAAGGCTTCTCCTATGAGACTGAGAAGGTGCAAGCTATTCTAAGCGAAGAGAATTGTGAGTAACAGTGGGAAAGCCCAGCGTCTGCTCTGGGCAAGGCAGAAGTTGGGGGCGACGTAAAGTTGGAGAAGCCAGCTGAAGGCAGATTATGAAATGCTTTCAGTGCTAGGGAGTAGTGCCTTGGAAAGAAACAGGATGTGTATTAGTCAGAGCTGTCCAGAGAAAATGGAACCAATAGGATACACAGGGATAAATATAGGAGGAGGTTTATGATAGGAATTGGCTCACATGATTATGGAGGTTGAGAAGTCCCATGATTTGCTCCGTACAAGCTGGAGAACCAGGAAAGCTGGTAGTGTAATTCAGTCAGAGTCCAAAGGCCTGAGAACCAGAAGCACAGATGTCTGAGGTCAGGAGAAGATGGATGTCTCAACACAAGCAGAGAGAGCAAATTCATCCTTCCTCTGCCTTTTTATTCCACTCAGGCCTTCAGTGGATTGAATGATGCCCACCAGCACCGTTGGTGGAGGTTATCTCTACTCAGCCTACCAATTCAAATGCTAATCTCTTCCAGAGATACCCGCACAGAAACACCAAGAAATGATGTTTTACCAGCTATCTGGTCATCCCTTAGCCCAGTCAAGTTGACACATAAAATTAACCAACACAGAGCCCAGGTTTAGCCAAGGTTCATCCAGGCAGCTTGTGCTGGGTAGAGTCAGACAATTCCTGAAGCAGTCCAGAGGGGAAAGGACAGTCACAGCTAGGGCAGAAGTGGTGGAGAGAGAGCAGAAGACAAAGATGGGAGAGGTGGGTAACCCGCTCCTCTTACCCTCTGCCTTGCTCACCAAGTTCCAGCCAAAATGGTCTCCTTGTTGGACTTCAAACATGCCAGGCATGCCTCCACACGGTGTCTTTGCCTTTGCAACAGTCTTCCCCGGAAGTATGTAAGTCTCATTCCTTCACTTCTACTCAAGTCCCCTTGACCACCAAATATAAAATAGCACCCTTCCCCCATCATGGCACTCCCTAGTTCTGTTACCTTGCTTTACTTTTCTCCATGGCATTTATCACCATCTGACCTAATATATATTTGTTTACGTTCTGCCCATTCCCAATAGTGTGCAAGCTCCATGAGGGCACAGATTTTTTTAGTTCACCATCGTAGCCTCAGTGCCTAGAATAGGGCACACAGTATGAATACTCAATAAATAACTGCATTGGTTTTAGATGGGTAGGTTAATGTGACATCAACAGTTTGAGACTGTGACATGGAAGACAGTAGTACCTTTAACAGAGATAGGAAAGTTGGGATAGAAAAGTGTTTGTTCAACATGGAACATGTTGAATTTGAGATATATGAGATTAATTGAAAATTCAGGACTAGTCCAGAGCAAACCTGCAGGGAAGTGGAAGGCAGAATCCAAACCTCCAAAGAGTAAAACAAAAGCTGAGAGGAAAACGGTTGAAAGGAGGAGCAGGATGGAGAGTCAGGTACAAAGGGCACAACCATAGATGGTCAAGGCCATAAATGGGAAAGTAAATCACTAGGTCAGAAACCATGAAGAAACATTCAGGTTGAATATGAAATATGTCAGGAAAAGGTGACTGGGGTCAAGGCCATGAGAAAGAACCATTAGGTCTTTTACAGGCTGCATTTATCTGTGCTGGCTATAGGGAGCCAGGTAGGACTCATGGCTTAGCACTCAAGAGCTGCCCTCCACAAGTTAGACCAGGGCGAGAAACCCAGAGTTGGAGGCATCTGTTGAGCTCATCAGGAGCTGTGATACAAAGATCTGGTCTCTGCCCCATCTGAACAGGAGTGACAACAGAAGCTTTGGGAACTGATGAGTCACTAAGGAAGAAAATGCAGAGCTCCAGTTGCAACTAGTGGCCCCAGGGTTAAACTGACCCCCAGGAATGTTTTTCGTGTGTGTGTGTGTGTGTGTGTGTGTGTGTGTGTGTGTGTGTGTGTGTGTTTTGCGGTATGTGGGCCTCTCACTGTTGTGGCCTCTCCCGTTGCGGAGCACAGGCTCCGGACACACAGGCTCAGCGGCCATGGCTCACGGGCCTAGCCACTCCGCGGCATGCGGGACCCTCCCGGACCGGGGCACGAACCTGCGTCCCCTGCATTGGCAGGAGGACTCTCAACCACTGCGCCACCAGGGAAGCCCACCCAGCAATGTTTTATTTGGGCTACACAAGGTTTTATTTTTCAAGTTAACATCTACTTTTTTATTTAAATTTACTTAATTTTTTTTTTTTTGCGATACGCGGGCCTCTCACTGCCGTGGCCTCTCCCGTTGCGGAGCACAGGCTCCAGACGCACAGGCTCAGCGGCCATGGCTCACGGGCCCAGCCACTCCGCGGCATATGGGATCTTCCCGGACCAGGGCACGAACCTGGGTCCCCTGCACCGGCAGGCGGACTCTCAACCACTGCGCCACCAGGGAAGCCCCTAAATTTACTTAATTTATTTATTTGGTTGTGCTGGGTCTTAGTTGCAGCCGGCAGCCTCCTTAGTTGTGTCTTGTGGGCTCCTTAGTTGTGGCTCATGAGCTCCTTAGTTGTGGCATGCGAACTCTTAGTTGTGGCATGCATGTGGGATCTAGTTCCCTGACCAGGGATCAAACCCTGGCCCCCTGCATTGGGAATGCAGAGTCTTAACCACTGTGCCATCAGGAAAGTCCCTAATGTCTACATTTTTTTTTTTCTTTTTTTGGCTGTGTTGGGTCTTCATTGCTGCGCACAGGCTTTCTCTAGTTGCGGTGAGTGGGGGCTACACTTCACAGCCGTGTGCAGACTTCTCATTGCGATGGCTTCTCTTGTTGCAGAGCATGGGCTCTAGGCACATGGGCTTCAGTAGTTGTGGCTCGTGGGCTCAGTAGTTGTGGCTCACAGGCTCTAGAGCACAGGCTCAGTAGCTGTGGCACACGGGCTTAGTTGCTCCATGGCATGTGGGACTTCCCAGACCAGGGCTCAAACCCTTGTCCCCTGCATTGGCAGGAGGATTTTTAAGCACTACACCACCAGTGAAGCTCCCTAACATCTACTTTTAAATGTTAAGAATTTTCAGCAAAAAATCCTTATTTCTGGTTTATCTTGCAGAAACTAGAAGATCTGGTGACACTGGGCTAACATTCCAGTTGATAATAAGAGTCTGAGCTGAGTTGTGACCGCTGCCTTTAAAGGAAGTGTATAGGGTAGGCTAGGCTATGAAATAGAAGGAGCTTAGAATGAAGATTTGTTTCTTGTTCACTCAAAGCCCAGGGTCAGTCGGGCAACTGTCCAGAGCAGCTTTCCTCCTGGCAATGACTCAGGGATCCAGGCTGCTTACACCTCATGGCTCTAGTTTAACTTACGGTCTCCATGATCAGCAGGAAGCAGCAGCTGTTCAGATCGAGCTGCTCCAGAGCTTTTAACATGCTTCCTACTTGATGGGACACAGCTCCTTCCACTGACTGTCTATCTGCCAGAACTAGTCACATTTCCCCCAGTAGGGAGCTGAGAAATGGGGAGCTTATGGATTTGGGGTGAGCAGTAAATGTCTCTGCCACAGGGAGCAAGTGCTCTGTATGCAGTTTGCCACAATGCCTACCTACCAGGCTGCTTAAATGTTCCCATTAGCTGCCTGACTCCTGTAGGCATCTGCATCCATAGCCTTTGGGGCAAAAAGAGAGGAGGGCTGGTAGAGAACCTTGTGGAATGTTACCAGAGGCTAGCTCACAACAGAACCCTACACTGGCAGGTGTCTTTCTGCCTTTCCTCTCCTCCCCAAGGTAGCTGGTTATCGAGAGAACCCACACCCTCACCTAGCCATCCCTTTCCCACTTTCCTGGGCACACCACTGAGGGATGCCTGCTTTTTCTCCAGAGATGAGGATTCAAAATGTTCTTGTGCTCCAGCCATTGCATATTTCAAATTCCTCATAGTCAAGAATATTCTTCTATATTCTATCCACTTTACTTCCCCTTGCATTGCGTTTTTCTGTTTACCCTTGTTCTGCAGAGCTGAGTAGGAACAGAGCTGCAACAAGAACCTGCACTACTAGGCTCTAGAAATTACGAATCCCCATGTAAAACGTTATTCAGGAAGATAATTTATGTGCTGTCCCTTTAAAGTGCTTGCTTTATATATCTTATTTTTCCCCTCTGGTTTTTAAAATTATTACCATTTGTTCCTCCTTTTCTGCCTTCTTTTGGATTAAATAACTTTTTAAATCCCACATTAATTAATTTATTGGATTTTTAGCTATACTTCTTTGCATTATTTTTTTTCCAATAATATGGTATTAATTGGGAAGTAAAATTAAATGTCCAGCAAGAGGAATTAATTGGAACAAACTGTTTTTCACAGCTAAGCATAAAATTAAAACATAGCAAACCAGCAGAAGTGAAATAATTGGTTTATAATGAATTATCATTTTTAATCACCGAGAGCCCCCAAACCTACTCATTTTCCTTTTACAGTAAATTTTATTTTTAGATTAATTCTAGTTTTCCTTATTACAAATGCAATACTTACAATTAAGATACAATTAAGTGAAAAAAAGTCATAGGAAAATCACATGCTTCCAGATATTTTAATGTATCCAGATACCACCACTAATAAAACCTTGATGTTTATATTTCCAAATCCTAGTCTATGTTTAAGTTGCTTAAGTAAGTTTTATTGACTTTAGGCACACTATCATAGTTTACGCAAGCATCCCATCAATTGTGAAACCCTAAAGGTTTCCAACTAACCCATTCTTTTCTTTCCTTTTTTTTTTTAATTGGAGTATAATTGCTTTACAATGGTGTGTTAGTTTCTGCTATATAACAAAGTGAACCAGCTATACATATACATATATCCCCATAGCTCCTCCCTCTTGCGTCTCCCTCCCACCCTCCCTATCCCACCCCTCTAGGTGGACACAAAGCACTGAGCTGATCTCCTTGTGCTATGCGGCTGCTTCCCACTAGCTATCCATTTTACATTTGGTAGTGTATTATTTCTCTGCGGTTTGTCTTTGGCTGCGTTGGGTCTTCGTTGCTGTGCGTGGGCTTTCTCTAGTTGCGGCGAGCAGGGGCTACTCTTTGTTGTGGTGCACGGGCTTCTCATTGCAGTGGCTCCTCTTGTTGCAGAGCACAGGCTCTAGGAGCTCAGGCTTCAGTAGTTGTGGCTCACGGGCTCTAGAGCGCAGGCTCAGTAGTTGTGGTGCATGGGCTTAGTTGCTCCGCGGCATGTGGGATCTTCCCGGACCAGGGCTCAAACCCGTGTTCCCTGTGTTAGCAGGTGGATTCCTAACGACTGTGCCACCAGGGAAGCCCTCTGCATTATTTTTAAAGTACCCGTTCTAAGGCTTAGAATATCTATCCTTAACCTTTCATAGCCTACTTAGAGTTAATATTGAATCTCTTCAGACAGAAGGACGATCATCCTTTACGCTATAGTTGTAATATACACATTACACCTAAATACATCATAAATCCCACAACACAATGTTCTAAAATTTGCTTTTAACAATCAGATGCATTTTTTAAAAAATAAAAGGGAAAAAAGTCTTCTATATTTATGCAGCAATTTACGATTTCTGAAACTCTCCATTCATTCCTGAAGATCTGAATTTCCTCTGGTGTCACTTCCCCTCAGCTTTCTTCTTCTGGCACTCTAAGAATCTTGTTTCTCTGCTTTCAGGACTCTACAGTTCATGGGAAGCCCATCGCCATTCAAATTATTGTTCCCCTGTATATGATGTCACTTTTTTTCTGAATGTTTTCAAGATTTTCTTGCTATCATTGGTTTTCAGCATTTTGACTATGATAAGCCAATGCAGTTTTCTTTATATTTACACTCTTCAGGGTTTGCTGAGCTTCCCGAATCTTAACCAAATGTGGTTAACCAAATCTACAGTTTGGGGGTATTATTTCTTCAAATATTTACTATCCTATCTCTTTCTCTCCTCTCCTTTCGAGACTTCAGTAACATGTTCTATCTTTTGATATGGTCCACAGGTCCCTGAGGCTCTGTTCACTACCTTTTTTCCAATTTTTTTCCCCTCTCTTCAGATTTGATCATTTCTGTTGATCTACCTTCAAGTATAGAGACTCTTTCCTATCATCTCTCTTCCACTCTTAATCTCATCCATGAAATTTATTTCAGATATTGTATTTTTCAATTTGAAAATTTCCATTTGGTTCTTTTCATATTTTCTATTTCTCTGCTGAAATTTCCTACCTTTTCATTCATTACAAGTATATTTTACTTTAACTCAACAAGCACAGTTATAATAGCTGCATTAAAGTCCTTGTCTGATCATTTCAACATATGGCTCATCTCAAGGTTGCCCTCTGTTGTCTTTTCCCTCCAGAATGGGTCACATGGGCTTCCCTGGTGGCGCAGTGGTTGAGAGTCCGCCTGCCGATGCAGGGGACACGGGTTTGTGCACCGGTCCGGGAAGATCCCACAGGCTGCAGAGCGGCTGGGTCTGTGAGCCATGGCTGCTGAGCCTGCGCGTCCCGAGCCTGTGCTCCGCAACGGGAGAGGCCACAACAGTGAGAGGCCCGCGTACCGCAAAAACAAAAACAAAAACAGAAGGGCTCACGTTTTCCATGTTCTTCACATGTTGAATAATTTTAACTGTATCCTATACATCGTGAAGGTTACGTTTTGAAGACTCTAGATTCTGTTATATCCCTCTGTGGCAAGCAGAATAATGGCCCTCTCAAAGATGACAACATCCAAACTTCTGGAACCTGTGAATATGTTATATTACACAGCAAAAGGGAATTAAGGCTGCAGATGGAATTACAGTTGCAAACTGGATGACCTTAAAATAGGAAGATTATACTGGATTATCCAGGTGGGCCCAATGTATCACAGGGGTCCTTAATAGTGAAAGAGGGTAGCAGAAAGAAAAGCCAGAGTCAAAGTGATCAATACAAGAAGGATTCAACCCAATGTTTCTGGCTTTGAAAATGTAGGAAGGGGACCATGAGTCAAGGAACATGGGCATTTATACAGAAGGTGGAAAAGGCAAGGAAACAGAATCTCCCATAGAGCCTCCAGAAGGAACGCGGTCCTGTCAACACTTTTATTTTAGCTCAGTGAAACCCATTTCAGACTTCTGACCTAGAATCGTAAAAGAATAAATTTGTGTTTTTCTAAGCCCCTAAATTTGTGGAAATTTCCTACAGCAGGTACAAGGAACTAAGGCATCCTCCAAAAATGTTCATGTTTTCATTTTAGCAAGCAATTAAATTGGTTGGACCCAAACTACAACCTCTCTCACATGAGGTAGACGGCAGCTCAGATCTCAGTTCAATTCTCTCTCTTTTTTTTTTTTTTGCTTTCCTCAGCTGAACAGTTCATGCATTCATGCTTTAACGACCAGCCAGAGACTTGGGCAGAATCAACACTAGAATTCAGGCTCTCTTCTTTACGTATTCCCTCCTGACTTTCTGAGACAGAGACTAAGTAAATTGCATCACCCAAGTGTTCATGCCAAAAAGTTGGGAGAGTTCCCTGTCCTGTGCCCTTCACATCTAATCAATCATGAAGTCCACTTCCAAAATAGATCTGCATCTATCCGTTTCCATCTCTTCATTCATGCCTAAAACACCAACTTCTCTCATCAGGATTACACCAGGGTTGACTTATCCAGTAGGCACAGCAGGCACAATGCCTGGGCCCCACCATACTTTAAGGGGCCCACAAAAACATTTTAGTTTATTTTTAAATTATAAGAAAAAAATAGGAACTTCCCTGGTTGTCCAGTGGTTAAGACTACATGCTCCCAATGTAGGGGGCCTGGGTTCGATCCCTGGTCGGGGAACTAGATCCCACATGCCGCAACTAAAAAAAATTAAAAAAAAAAAGATGCTGCACACAGCAATGAAGATTCCGCATGTTGCAACTAAGACCCGGTGCAGCCAAAAAAATATAATAATAAAAATAAATAAATAAATATTTTTTTAAAAAAGAAATGTTTAGGTCAAAGAAAATGTATAATATTAATATATTGGTCTTTATACCAGGACAATCATAAAATATAATTTTTAATACTGTTTTTTGGAGAAAAGGGCCTATGAAGGCAAAAGTACCTAGAGTCCATGAAAAGTCATTATGAGGTCCTGGCAGCAAAAACCTTTTAACTGGTCTTTCTCTTCCATGAGTGCATGTGTATAATCCACTCTCCATTCACTAAACTGAGTAATCTTGTTGTCCTTGCTTAAAGTATGATTTCTATACAGTAAGGTGCACAACCCTTAAGTGTACAACCTGACGTACATAAATATACACTTGTGTAACCACCACCCACATCAAAATACTAAATAATCCTTTTCCAAATTTTATTCAAGTCATGACATTCCCTTGCATAAAATCTTTCCGTGCTTTCCCAATCCACTTGGAATAAAATCCAAACTCCTAAACCTGGTTCACAGAGCCTCACATGATCCAACCCCTACCTATTTCTCAAACCTCATCTTGTACGACGCTCCCCCCTCCCTCACCAAACTCCAGCTACCAGCTTTTAAATTCCTCCACCTGCCAACATGTTCCTGCCCTGGAGCATTTGATCTGGTAGTGCACCCTCTACCTTCTGCTAAAGCTCTTCACAGGTCTGGCTCTTTGTAATTCAGATCTCAGTTTACATGTCACTTCCTCAGAGGACTTCCCTGACCATGCAATCTAAAGTTGCACAAAATCACTTTTATTAAGTCACCTTAATTACCTGCAGAGTGCTTATTATTTCTAATATTTTATTTATTCACTGCTTATTGTCTCACTGAACTGTAACATCCTTTGGAGCAGTTTTATTCTCCGTTGTACCCAAAACGCCAACAACAGTGCCTGACACATGGTAAGCGCTCAATGAAATTTTTCATTGAATTAACTACTATCTATGATAAAAATATAGCATTAGCTAGAGGAAGCGTGGATGGCACTCGGCTGTGAAATCCTAAGGGCCTGAGTTTGACTTAATTTAGTCGGTAAAATGAAGGCTTAAAAGAGGTAAAAGCCCGTGGCAAGTAAGCGTTCAATATTTGTTACTTATTCCTTCTAAACATGCCCAATTAAAACCATCCTTAAGCAGAATACTGGGTTTGTTTTGCTTTAACAAAAAGCAATTTACAAAGAAACTCAAAATCTTCCCTTTCAGAAAACCAATTGTGGCACGCCCATTCTGAGTTCCAGCCAGCTGCCATTCGGTGCCAGAGAGGTGGAACCTGCAAGCGCGGCCTCGCCCCTTCCGCACCGGCCGGAAGTCTGCGGATCAGGAGACCCCGCCCCGGGCTCAGACCCTGCCCCTCGTCCGCGCGTAGCCCTACGTAAAGCGGGGTTTCGCGACAGCCCAGGCCCCACCCCTTTGGCCACATGTCGCGCAGGTCTTCCCGTCGGACGCCGCGCCACCTCCTCGCGCTGCTTTACGAACCCAGAGCAGCGCCGCCCCGCCTCCTGTGTCCCTCCTCGCCTCCCCGCCCCCTCCCAGTTTTGCGTCTCCTAGCCCGACGCGCTCGCTATAATCACGTGACTGCCCCATCCGGGTCTTTTGCGTTCTCTCTCCCTCTCCCAACATGGCGGCCTCAGGTGAGTGAGCGGCCGAGCGCGGCCAAGGACCGGGGTCCGAAGCGACTCACCGACCCTGATCCATTGGTTCTTTGGAGTCGGGGGATGGGCGGCACCGCTTCCCTTCGGATTTTGGGGCTGCGGCAGGCTGGCGGCTAGGCCATGTGAGGTTATCGCCTCGGGATGTTTGGGGGGAGGGGAAGGACACCTTCCCCTCCCCCTCACACCCTTTTCACCCCGTATGCGCGAGGTTGGACTTGGGAGCAATGGTGGACTCTGGCTTGACTTGGAGTGAGGAGGAGGCGCAGAAAGAGCCGCGGGAGACGTGAGGCCTTCGCATAGACGTGAAGCACTGTGTCCGCGTGAAGGCGTGGTGGAGGGAAAGAGGCGGTTGGCGCGCGGACGGGTGCACACTAGACCAGGTCTCAGAGGCGCGAGGCCTTTGCGGACGGGAGTGGGGGCAGGGAATAAAGGGGGGGCAGTTAGAACGCGAGCGCGAGTCGGTGGAGGGGCGGGGGAAGGCGGCGGTGCGCGTGCGCGGTAGAAGAGACGAGGGTAGTGGAGACGGGCGCTCCTTAAAAGCACGCGCGAGAGCCCAGATGGGAAGGTTTACGCACCTGTGTTGCTTTCTTTTTAGGTCCTTCCACTTTCTGACCTTCCCCTGTTAGAGTGTGACCCGGCCCTTATATTTTTACAAGGGTAAATGTGTTAGGTTTGGAGGTTGAAGTTACTGGAGTTAGATGGGGATGGGGAACCCGGTGTGGGGCGCCCACGTGTTGGAGGAGAGAAACAGGGTGGAGACCTACATTTCTTCTAGGCTGTTTTATTCAGTCAACATTTTTACTGAGTGTGAGCTGTATACGTGCCAGGCACGATTCTAGGTATTGGAGATATAATGGTGAGCAAGATCTGATCCCTTGACAACTTCCATTTTGATTTTGGTCGAGTTTTGATAGCCCCAGTGGTCGAGTTGGGCTTTTTTTTTTTTGGAAGATATTTGCACAACTGCTTGGGGATGCTTTTAGAATATTAGTGGTTAGAGTTGATTTCTTTGACTTTGGGAGAGGGAATATCACTGACATGCAAGTCTACTTGCATTTCTGATGGACTTAGTGAGCTGTGCCAACATTTCGTAGCAGTAATTTTAGTTTGGCAGATATGGTCTCTTTTCCCTGGCATGACCCTGCATTCTACAGAACATTTATTGAACAACTTATCTCCGGACACTCATTTCTCACCACGGATTTCTCTCCACTGTTACATAGAGATGTATGTCTTTGAGGAAATTGAGGTGCATTTGAACATAATACCTTTTATTAGTGTAGCGCTTGACGTGGACCTAGCAATTTTGTATGTTGTATAATTTGATGTTCTGTGAGATAACATAGGCAGATATTGGTGTCTCCCATCTGAGGAAGATGAAATGATTCGTTCAGGTCACACTGCGTGCTGATGGCAGAGTAAGGTCGATATCTTTGAAACTTCTCACTCTTCTCTATTATCAACTTGCAACTAACAAGGTTGGCGTCCATGTCATCCTAAGTTTGGGATGCTGCCCAAGAGCTTCATCTGAACTACTTATTTGGCCTGAATCTGCCATCCTGATGGCTTAGTGTCATAATCTAGAGAAAAGCCTGTATTCCCTTTCTCAAAACTTGTGTGGAATTTTTAGAGGTGGAAGACACCATTAACAATCTGTCCTTCATTTTACAGAATTGAGTGAAATCCAGACTGATTAAACTGGATGTACTTAGTGAGGTCTCTTCCTGTTCTTCCACTTTACCTGCCTGGAAGCCCTCATCTCATTTCATTGGGTTCCATGAATCTTTAGCTTGTGTAGTATGTGTAAGTTACACTTATGCTAGTATTGAGGTGCAAGGTTGCATCTGACAGTCTGCCCTTGAGAAACTATCAAATTTCTTTCCCCACTTTGAATCCTTTCCCATTGCATTGACTTGGTTGAGTGATCAGTATTCCCACATGACTGTATTAATGAGTCCGTAAAATTAGTGTATTTTCAGTATACTTCTTGAGGGTGCCTGGTGTCTTGTTGAAAAAACAGATCTTACATTTTCTTAGTGAAAATACATGATAAAACTTCATAGGCCTCTTTTACTGTTAAGTGAGACCCAAAAATTCTTTGCAGTAATACCAGTATCTAGTGTGACCCATTATTGAACTTCAAGAACAGGAGGTGTCCCAGAGCTGACTATTGAATCTACTCTCCTTACCTATGGGGGATCAAATGTATTTGATATGGGTTAACAGTTTTTGAGACTAGACTGCTTTGAGATTGTAAATAGTGTATCTATGCCCACACAAGGCCTTTCATTTGCATAACACTTTCCAGAATTATATGTATCATCTTGATTATTTTTTATGGGGTGAGGATAGTGTCCAATGGTTGTTTTCATACAATTCTGACCCTTATGGTGAAAAATAGTTTCAGTGGTTGCTATTATATGCTGTTCACATATTACCTATTTTCATATCCCTTCCTGTATCATGTTTGTTATTCTGGGAGTAAGATACCCAGATTCAGAAGGCCAAGGTTAAAACTCCTTATGAAAATTCAAGTACAAATACAGAGAGAAGTACCAAGGTAAAACATATTTCTAAGTAATGTCACTTTTTAAAAAATGTATATATTTTTATACAGCTTTGAGGTATGTCACATACCATGTATAGCTTGAGATAGGATACCCTACTACATTGTATTTGTCTCAAAACATCCTAGAATTTGTTTTCCTGATCATGGGGGAAAGAGTTAACTTAAGGATTTGGGTTTGTTTGCTTGTTTTTTAACTGCTTGTTTGTAATTAAGTATATGTATGTACATTTGTAAGTGCACACACCAAAGTCAGTTTCTTAGGTTTGTAATGGATATTGCTGTGGTCCTAATGGTAGGAAAATGCCCAAAGCAAGAAGTTATTCTTGAATTTTTATAGCTCCTCTCTTACAGAAAAGCTGCAAGTACTTTGTGTAGTGATCTATCTGCATGATGTTGTATTGGACACTTATTTTATATATTTTATGTTAGTGATCAAATTGAGTAGTGTGGAGAGGTAAGGAAAAGACAGTGTGGCATTTTCCTCAGATTGTGTCAAGATGAAGAAGTTGGACAGAGAAGAGAGGTCCCATAACAACTGAACATAGGAGTCAACGTGGTGGAGCTTATTGGTCCTGACTTAGACTTTATTCTCTACTCTGCTAAACAGTAGCATAGTAAAGGTTGAAGCCTCTCAACATCATGATACTGTACTGCATTGTATGAAATATCTTTTTGTGCTGGGCTCTAATCAGATTAGTTCAGTTCTAGGCACTCTGGTATTTGAGTAGATTGCATTTGTACAGTATTGTTTCTTTAAGGAAATATTTGTTGATCGTTAACTAGCTTTTAATTCTGGAGACTGGCAGGATTCACTTCCCAGAAAGAAACGCCTTTCCCATTAGCAGTCATTTCTCTTCTCCCCTCACCAGCCATTAATCTTACTGGGTTTTTGTATTTACTTATCCTGAACGTTTCATATAAATGGAATCATATAGTGGGTGGACTTTTGTTCCTAGCTTCTTTCTCTTAGCATGTTTCAGGGTTCATCCATCCATATTGTAGGATGTATGGATACTCGTTCCTTTTTATTGACAATTCCATTGTGTGGACATCTACAATTTATTTATCTATTCATCAGTTGGTGGGCATTTGGATTGTTTCCAGTTTTTTGCCTATTATGAATAATGCTGTGATTTTGTACGGGCTTTTATGACACTTTCTGACTTACTTAGTCTTTTTTTTTTTTTTAGTAAGTTTACTTATTTATTTGTTTTTGTCTGCATTGGGTCTTCGTTGCTGCACGTGGGCTTTCTCTAGTTGCGGTGAGCGGGGTCTGCTCTTCTTTGTGGTGCACGGGCTTCTCAATGCAGTGGCTTCTCTTGTTGCGGAGCACAGGCCCTAGGTGCGCAGGCTTCAGTAGTTTTGGCTCGTGAGCTCTAAAGTGCAGGCTCAGTAGTTGTGGCGCACGGGCTTAGCTGCCCCGCGGCAGCTAAGGATCTTCCGGGACCAGGGATCGAACCCATGTCCCCTGCGTTGATTGGCAGGCGGATTCTTAACCACTGTGCCACCAGGGAAGCCCTCCTAGTCTGTAGTTGCTAACACATTCAGAAGACTTGATAACCCTGTAAAGTAAGTGGGACTTAGTCTGGCAAGATCTAAAATTAAGAAACTGAATTTTTGACAACTTATCTGAATGTTAAGAGCTATGTGAATTCTCCTTCCTAAATAAGAGATACTAGTTTAAGAAAGATGGAGAAGTAGGGCTGCATTGTACAACAAATAAGCTTTATTGATTAAAGTACTTTAAGGTGTCTTCTGTTTTGTTTAAGGAAAACAGCACTTCCACAGATTTTATCACTCCAGTGTCTGTCAGTCCGTGCTTTTATTACTAATACAATGGAGTTAACAGGACAACATTCTGAGAAAAATAAAGGAAGCATTTTTACTTGCTACAGCCTGATAGTCCTGAAGACTTGGTTGAATGTGGTCACTTTTCTGCTGATGTGCTTTATATAGGGCTAACGTTTCCTTTTGTTTGTCTACTTCTTTATTGATATGAAATTACCACTTAGAGCAGTGGTGCTCAATCATGGGCGGTTTTGTCTCACCCATCCCAGAGGACATTTGGCAATGTCTGGAGACATTTTTGTCACAGTGGGGTGGAGGGGTTGCTACTGACATCTAAGTCGAGACTGGAGATGCTGTTAAATATCATACAATGGACGGGACACCCCATCGCCCCCCAACACAGAATTACCCAACCTCAAATGTCAGTGATGCAGAAATTGAGAAACGAAGAGTTAAGTTGATCAGTTGTAGTATTTATTTTTATATGTCATAACAAAGCTTGTTTTTTTAATTAAGAAGACGGTAATTGTAAGATCTTTTCTTTAACCTAGATGAGTATATAAAGACCTTCACAAGAACCTAGTACTTAGTGAATAAATTACAATTGTAATGAGACAAGCAGGCAGTTAGAGGATTTAAGAAAATTTCTGGGACATATGGTTTTTTTTCCTCTTAGTCCATGTGGATTTGGTCCTAAATAATTGGAGTGTGTTTTGTTTACCAGGTGGTTGGTTTAACTTTAACCAATTCACATAAGATTTAAAGAAAACTAAGAGTTGGACCAGTTCAATCATTGTATCAAGGGATTGATACCCCTAGAGCATTAAATGATGCTTTACTTATAAAGAAGAGAACATTGTTGAAATCCTAAACATGGAATGGACCTAGATATTGAAGGAGCAAAGCACAAGGAGGATTTAGATAACATTGTTTCTCGGTTACTGAAATAAAATACAGTGGAACAAACATTTAGGTTTATTCATTTTACTTTTTAAAGACTTGTTCCTTTAAATCTGCTTATATTGTGATTGAGTCAATGCTGCTGCTAGATTTAAAGAAACGGAAGTTAGGGATCTTGTGGAAGAATTTTAGCCTGTCTTTAATTGAAGACTGTCCATCATCCCACAGTGATTCTCAGCCAGAAGTTTTTGGAGGGGCCAGTCACAGAATCAGGGGAGAGGGAGATGTATGATTTGAAAAGACATTCTAAAACAGTGCTTTAATATTTTTCTTTGTCATGATATTTATTATTTTGAAATTTCAAATAACATTAAAGGAGAGTGTGAGACTTGTTTGTCAAGAGTCAAGGGGTAAAAGTTGAGAAACTCTGATTTAGAAAATTGATGTAAGCCAGAATCAGACCAAAGGGCAGGTTAATTCCAGACTGTGCTGTTTTGGTATTAGATTCATATATAAAACAAAGGGAAAAGGGATCCCTCAGTCAAACTCTTACTATTCTTATGTTGGACTTGACCTCATTGTATGACTAACCACCAATTCTATTTTTATTTTCTCAGTGACCAGACAGATCATGATACTACCTTAAGCCCCATGAAGGTAAAGATCTCTAGCTAGCATCATACTAGTCCCAGACACTTATTTTTAAATTGGACAACTAAAATAAGCCTATACATTATAAGCGTTCTACCACAGAGGTATGCTTTATGTCTTATTCAAATTAAAATTTCCCCTAGGCCTTTGCATATGAGCTAGGAGCAATGTCAGTGCTATAGGACTTAAACTTTGCATAGCTGCTTTCTTTCAAAGCATATAATAGATCAAAAATATAACCTGGTGATCATAAATTATAGTTTTGGAGCAGGGTTAGTGTTAAGTCACTTGAGAGAGACATGGAAACTTCACGTTCAAGACCATCTTTCCTCTGTATAATTACAGCCAAGTTTGTCTGGTTTGCACATTGAGACCATAATCTCAGTGTGCAAAATGAGGTCAAGTCCAACATAAGAATAATAAGAGTTTGATTGAGGTATACCTTTTCCCTTTGTTTTATATATGAATTTAATTCATATTGTGTCCAGAATGTTCATAACATTCGTAGCAAGCAGGTCTTTAGTTCCTGAAAATGGTATTTTAAAGGAAAGGCAGGTACCAGGTGAGAGAACAATCTTCATTCAGTTAAGCAAATGGTGCATCGAGTTACAGATTCTTCATCCTCTTGGATGGAAAATTTGTTGAAAATTGGAACATGGAGGAGGAACTCATCATTATAAAAGCCATGAAAATGATCTTTGTTAACAGCAGAGCTGCTTGTTTTTTGTCTTAATTATGTCACAGCTGTTCTCAGGGGCCAGTTTTAGAACTTCAGTTAGTCCTTTCAACTCTTCTGCATTAGCTGCTGGTGGGTGCCATCTCAGAAGTTCTGAGGGCTGGAGAGTTAAAGAGCCAAGGTCAGGCCACTAAGTGGAGCCATTTAGAGATTCCTAAAGATTTCATAACCATGGGAAACATTTAAATTGTTGGTTCTTAGGGATTTCCTATGTTTTCCCTTTAGTATAATATCTTCATATGTGGTATTAAGGTAGGGAAGGAGATTTTTTTTTTTTTTTCCCCTAGAGGGCAGAGAAATCAAGCTGTGTATATGAGTCTTACAATTTGAACACTTTCAAATGACAGTGAGTACATTTGCCCTGGTTGTGATAACCTGCCATAGAACTAATAACAAGCTTCTTAGGGGCTGGGGCTCCCATGGGAAGAGCCCTAGACTTGGTATCCAAAACCTTAGGTTTAATTCTAGCTCTGCCATCTAATATCACTGTAACTTTAGGATGGTCATTTAACCTCTCTGAGACTTGGTTTCCTTCTCTGTAAATTGATAGTAATGATTCCTTCCTCATGTGATTATTTTACGAGTATCAAACAATTCTCCAAAGTGTCATACAGAATATATTATTAGGGATAGGGATTTTGTTTTATTTCTTTGTGTCCGAGGAGCAATAAATGTAGTAACCTACAAAAATCTCAAATGCTACACAAGTGAATATAGTAGGAAATAAAAGGTTGCTGCCCCCACCTCAGTTTTACTCCCAGAGTAAGTTTGAAAACCCTTCTAGACCCCTTTGCATCCGTATGCATAATGTATATTTAAACAACAGGGACTTACATAAGGGCTTCCCTGGTGGCGCAGTGGTTAAGAATCCACCTGCCAATGCAGGGGACACGGGTTCGAGCCCTGGTCCAGGAACATCCCACACGCCACAGAGCAACTAAGTCCATGCACCACAACTACTGAGCCTGTGCTCTAGAGCCTGTGCGCCCCAACTCCTGAACCCTCATGCCACAACTACTGAAGCCTGCACACCTAGGGCCTGTGCTCCACAACAAGAGAAGCCACTGCAATGAGAAGCGCGCGCACTGCAACAAAGAGTAGCCCCTGCTCGCTGCAACTAGAGAAAGCCTGTGCGCAGCAACGAAGACCCAATGCAGCCAAAAATAAATAAATAAAATAAATAAAAAATTTTTTTAAAAGAAAGAGGGACTTACATAATATGTATTCTGTAACTTTTTATTTTTCACATCTCGGACTTTCTGTACCAGTACATTGTGCTTTCTCCTTTATATCTGCATGGAATTCTTTCACAGAAATGTACCACAATCTGAACCTTTGATGGGCATTTATTGTTGCTTTCTTTATAAATACATTTAACAATAGTGCATTGTACAACTCTGTAAATACCCAAGTATTGATGAATAATCTTTCTCTGGCCCTTTTAAAATAGCAAAAAAGAAGAATAAGAAGGGGAAGACTATCTCCCTAACAGACTTCCTGGCTGAGGATGGAGGGACTGGTGGAGGAAGCACCTATGTCCCCAAACCAGTCAGCTGGGCTGATGAAACAGATGACCTAGAAGGAGATGGTAACTTTTCTTTTGTTTTCCGTCGTGTTTGGAATTTTCATTACCTTCTAGACAAAATCTGTTCCACAATAATTGTTCTCACGTGTAATTTGGAAGGAATTTAACTAATTTTGTAGAACCTATGTTTATGTATTTTGTAGAATCTTAGGTTTAGGCTCTAAGAGTTTGTGATAGGGGCTAAAGTGGTGATTCAAGAGAGCTTAGTGCTAATTCTGGCTATTGTAGTAACAGGGCTTTCTCAGCGTACTATCCTTTTAAGCCTTATTTTCTTCATTTGTAAAGTAAGGACTAGATTATTTCATTTTAGGTCTGAAATTCTGTGATGTCCTCATAAAGTAATATGCAGTATTAACCTATACGGTCTTTATACTCAAGAGTCAAGGAATAATTTGTTCTAAGAGCTATTAGTATGAAGTCAGGGCGTCCCTGGGTAAACAGAACTGGTCTGAGGAAAAGGAATAGGACTAGGAATTATGGTGGGAAAATGCAGAAGAGTCATTGGGGTATCATTTGAATTTGTGCCTTCAAGGAATAGCCAGGAACAGCTAGGAGCTATAAGATCATTGGGTATGACGTAAATCTGATCACCCATCATTTTTCTCTAAAAGCTTTAATTGCAAACAGAAGAATACTTTTTCTTTTGTGACCTGTTTTTGTAACAAGAAATTTCATCTAGATCATGTTTTCCATAAGTGTTGATACCTGAAGTACAAATTCATGGGCAGTGCAGTAGGGACAGTATCTCCTAGCTCCACTAAGATTACCATCCTACTACACTACCATCTGTGTGACCTTGGGCAAGTTACAAAACCTTCCTGAAATCTTAGTTTCCTTTTCTGTAAAATGGGAAACGAACTCACATGATTATTACAAAGGTGAGTTGGGATATAATGAATACGAAGTACCTGGCACACGGTAACATTCCATAAATAGTGATTGATATTCTCTCATTTCTCTGCTGCATAAGGAATAAGTTATGATTCTGTTAACAAAAGCCTGGGCCTTGAAAGGCCTTGAAATACTTAGAAACAAAGAGGCAGTAAATAGTACTGAGTCTTTGCATTGCTATCTGATTCTGACATTTCAGAAGCATTTTGTCTGTAAAGGGTCCTTATTGCTGAACCCCCCTACCCTTTGTATCTGTTTATTTCCTGATATAGCTTATTTAATACTTGGCGCTTAGCATATGTCCTCTTATTCTACAGCGGCAGTAAGGGAAGTTTCTTCTAATTTCTTATGTCTACTTTTCTATCCTAGTTTCAACCACTTGGCATAGTAATGATGATGACGTGTATAGGGCACCTCCAATTGACCGTTCCATCCTGCCCACTGCTCCACGGGCTGCTCGGGAACCCAATATCGACCGGAGCCGTCTTCCCAAATCACCACCCTACACTGCTTTTCTAGGGAACCTGCCCTATGATGTGACAGAAGACTCCATTAAGGAATTCTTTAGAGGATTAAATGTAAGTGTAAAGGTTTTAGGCAATTAACTAGATATGGAGGGTACTGTATGGGTAGTGAATGTCTCTGAATTTCTGTGTTGAGAAAGGATCTGAGGTTATGTCTATACTTGGAAGAAACAGTATGTAATTTAGTGTTGTTTAGGCCCTTTGGCTGAGAATGTTCTCATCCAAAACCAGTTGGACAGTCTTATCAGCAAATTTAATACCTTATTGATATAGAGAGAATCTCTCAAAAATATATATCCCTTCTCTATGAAATTTAAAGGTGACATACCCAGTTAAACATTGGAAAGTGGAAGAAAGTTTCTCTGAACTCAGCTGTTCTGTTCTTGACATTCAGGCTTATATCAAAATTACATTTTAATTTTTTATATGAATACGTTTAACTGAGCAGATGTGTAGTTTTTATTAACAGAGTCTGTTCACATATAATGGGATTCAGAGACTTGCTTAAAAAGCTTAAGGCAGGATGTTTGAAAACACCTAGAAGTTTCCAGAAAGACGAAAAAGTGAGTGTGAGGTGCTAAGAATCCTTTTTCTAAACTTTGATGAAAAAATACTTAGGATTTCAAAAATGGAAGAATGAGTAATAATTTCCAATTCTATTCGGTTTTTCTCCAGAGTCTTTGCTGAAGAGAAGACATTAAAAACTAGGTTTCTTCTAAGAATCTGCTCCCTCTTTCACTTTTTTATTTTGGCTGTGTTGGGTCTTCATTGCGGCATGTGGGCTTCTCTAGTTGTGGGCTCCAGAGTGCTTGGGCTGTCTAGTTTGCGGCTCGCAGGCCTAGTTGCCCCGCGGTACCTGGGATCTTAGTTTCCCAACTAGGAATCAAACCCACGTCCCCTAAATTGGAAGATGGATTCTTAACCACTGGACCACCAGGGAAGTCCCTCCCTCGTTCGCTTTTTTTTTTATTATTATGAATACAGCAGGTTCTTATTAGTTATGTTTTATACATATTAGTGTATATATGTCAACCCTCCTTCGCTTTTGCTATGTTGGTTGACTTCTTTACTAGATCCTGTTCTCTGCAATGGGCCATCAACTTCTGTAGCTGGCTTTTCTTGTGTGATTATTTTTGATAACAACTTACAAATTTTACTCTCTGTTTAATTATGTAGTACATCTAGAAGCATGGCCTGTTTTGGATTCCTCTCTAGTAGCCTCTTTCTTCCGTAGAGTGTTGAATAATCTCTGGCCTGTTCAGGCTTTTCACCTTTATGCTCTAGAATTGGTCTGTAGCTACTTCCTTTTATTTTATTCCCTTTTTATTTTGTTCCTTTTCCTGCTCTCCTCATAAGTTGAGTTAAACTAGAATTTAAAAGCGACTGTGACAAAATCTATATCTCAGGGGCCCAGAATAAAGTATCAAGTCAGTGATGCAAAAGATAGCTTGAATATATGCAAAATATTGGAGAAATGAAGAAATAAGTAAAAAGAGTAAGAAAACAGACATAAAAAGTGAAAAGTACAATTCAGTGGTTTACCATCTCAGAATTCGGCAGAAGGGGTAAGTATCGTGAGGGTTTACAATCCAGTGTTTGATTCAGCCAAGCTATTAATAATGAAGACAGTAAGTAATGTTTCTCAGGTAAGTCAGCTTGCCAAAAAATATACTGCCCAGAAAATTTTTTGGCAAAAACTGAGTCAAATTTCTGGG
Source organism: Grampus griseus (assembly GCF_964374135.1). Classification (NCBI taxonomy): domain Eukaryota; kingdom Metazoa; phylum Chordata; class Mammalia; order Artiodactyla; family Delphinidae; genus Grampus; species Grampus griseus. The sequence continues at coordinate 42,428,593 of NC_139005.1, forward strand.
AGACAAAAATTGGAAATAAACTAATTGTGGAACACAGGCAGTTCCTCTTAATTGAAAAACAACTAAAAACTAGAAATGTAGAATGAAGCAGAAGTCAGGGGTACAAGGAATACACTGAACTCCTTAGTTTTTTAAAGGTTATATTCATATTGTTCAAATTGAAAAGGTTTAACAGGGTATACGATGAAGTCTCTCTTGTATCCCTCTGTACCGGTTTTCATCCTGGAGACAGCCAGGTTCTTGGGTATTCTTCCGAGAAATCCACTGCATACACAATGGTAAAAAAAAAAAAGAAGATGATGATAAATGAACAAGAGCATTGAATTAGGAAATATTTTTTGTTTCTTTCCTCCTTAGATCAGTGCAGTGCGTTTACCACGTGAACCCAGCAATCCTGAGAGGTTGAAAGGTTTTGGTTATGCTGAGTTTGAGGACCTGGATTCCTTGTTCACTGCCCTGAGCCTCAATGAAGAGGTAAATAAACTAAGGGTGGGAGGTGAGGGCTGGGAGCTAACAACTCTTGTGTTTATCAAACTGATAGTTTTTAGGCCAGGTCAATAGCTGTTTCGAAGGTTCCCATAGTACCTACAAAGAAAAGCCTGGATTATTTATCAATATACCGGTTAACATTCAACATCTAGCACGTCACACCTCCCTTCTGCAAGTTCAGCAGGGCCTAGTAATTCAGGAATGTGTTTAGGTGGGAAATTGTGAAGAAATCCACCACGAAGTCCTTAATAAAATCTCACGTTAGTTTACGCACAGCTTTGCCTCAGCTCTGTGGCTTTGCTTCTTCAAAATAATATGACCGGATCAAGGCAAATAGAAAAATCATGTTATTTTGGTATTTAAAGACGTTACCTCATTTTCAGGGAAGTCATTTTTTATTTTTAAGAGGGCTCTCCTGGGAATCTGTTACTGGAGAATGACAGTAAAGCAGTCCTGCTTTGTAACATTGCCCATAGATATTTTTTAATCCAGACACTAGAGGTTCTGTGGGGAGAGGAGATTTAGCTGTTAATACATGAGGGGGGATGGAGATTAAATCTAATTGAAATACAGTTATTTAAGTGATTCGTGCCAGGTAGGGATTCCTAGGCTAGCCAGAGCAGGATATTGAAACATTTAGTTACTTGTTAGTGATGGAAGTTTCTAATCCAAGAACTGCTTTTTTATCTCTAGTGAGTGACTTTAGAAATCAAACTGATTATATATCGAAAGAAAAAAAGGCTGGTTTTTTTCTCTTTTAATTCCAGAAACATCTCATTGTTCGTTGAGAAGGTAATTTCCAATGCCATTTGTGCCGTAATTCTATGGTCCATGTCTGCCATTGGACGTGATTGAAAGCAACTCCTCTTAAAATATTTTTCCTATCTCATAACTTGAGTACCACCATGATAATCTGAAGCAGATGTCAAATAGGAATAAAATTCATGTATTTAGTTAAATATATGAAAAGAAAAAGTTGTTTGAAAGTTTTTCTTCTCAGGTCATTTTAGGTTTTGGTAACATTACTAACTTTTACCTCTCAGTCTGAATAAGAAAAAGAATACCATACAATTGTTATTATCTGAAGTTTGCTGAATTGACTGTTAAATAGTGTTGTCATGGTCCAGACTTGGGAGTTAGTTTGTATTTAGAGATATCATCATAGTGGTATTTAATATAATTCCAGGTGTTCTTAACTAAATTTCATTGTTATCCTTCTTCAACTGTAGATTCTACTATGAAATGAGAAAAATATCATCAGTAGAAATAATTGGGTTCAAAGTATATAAATAGTGATGTGGGAAAGGGAAATCAGAGGGTATCCTGGAGGAACTGATTTATCGTAAGGTAATACTGAGTGAAAGAACTTGAGATGATAAACAGACCATGCTTTATGCAACTTTGCTGGTGCATAGTAGGGACTCTACAAATGTTTGAATGCATAATTGCCCTGGACCCAAATAATACCTTTTATTTAGCTAGTTGTCTAGAAATGTTTTTAATTTATTACATGTGACAAATTGCCTGTGATAGTTAAAAAGTTAAATCTATTCTGTGAGGTTTGACTTTATAAAAATAGTAAGACAATTGACCTGACATTCATTTAAGCCCAACTTAAATGTTAATTCTAAGGGGTTATGTTATATTCAAGTCTTTATAAAGGATTCTTTAGCCAACAAATTGTAGTGTTGGCTAGATTACAGTGTTTTTCCTTTATCTTCCTTCCCCCAGTGCTTCTGCTATGCCCAGACGTTCAAGGTCACTCATGGGATTTGTGCATAATGGGGCAAAAGGTTGGTTAATATGGTCCTATGCTCTCAGTCTCTAGGTAACAGGAGAATTCGAGTGGACGTTGCTGATCAAGCACAGGATAAAGGTAGGAAAGATGATTGAATGTTTTGTTTTGTCACGGTCCTGGGAAGACAAAGCAGAGGTGCCCTTCCCCAGAAACTTGTAGTAGAGGCAGGTAGTGGGGGCCACCTTAACCTTGAGCAGTAGTTCTTGACTGAGGATGGTTTTGCTTCACAGGGCATATTTGTCAATTTTGGGAGACATTTGGGTTGTCACAACTGTGGGGAGGGCTCCTAACGTCTAATAGCATCCAGGGACTATCCTATAATGCGTGTGACAGCCGCCCCAACAAAGAATTGTCCAGCCCAAAATGTTGGTAGTGTTGAGACTGAGAAACCCTGATTGACCTAGATGAACGTTAAATATATACTAAATAGATTACGTGCTTAGCAGCACACTGGACACAAGAGGAGCCTGATTCATGTATATTTCAGGGGGTTCCTGGCCTATCTTTAAAAAATTTTAAGATGCCTATCCAGAAGATGAGACAGGTAAGCATTAAACCAGTAGGAATAAATGTGAGGAAGGGAGTCACTTGGTTGAGTTGGAGAGTACACTTACGGGGCCTGGGGCGACTTCGTGATGACGCTGTGGGGTAAGCAAGAAGTGCAGTATGTGGGGGCAGGAGGGGGCCTCTGTGCATATGAGAAATAGCTGGCAAAAGTTTTTGTGAGCTAACCTGTGTTTTTTCATTTTATATATCTGTAGACAGGGATGATCGTTCTTTTGGCCGCGATAGAAATCGGGATTCTGACAAAACAGATACAGACTGGAGGGCCCGTCCTGCTACAGACAGCTTTGATGACTACCCACCTAGAAGAGGTGATGATAGCTTTGGAGACAGTAAGTTCATTTTTATCTAGTTAGTTTCTTGTGTATTCTGGGGGGTTGTTTTGTAATAGGACAAATGTGTTAATGTAGATGATCACCATAGCAGATAAAGAGGAGGGTAGCAGTAGATGCAGAAAAAAAATTTAAGATGCCTTTTAAAATAGCAGAAAATTCATTACCTTCAAAAATACTAAATGTCTACCACGTGCCAGATACTTTTGTAAGCTCAGGATACAGCAGTGAACAAAACAGACAAAAATACTGTCTTTGTTGGACATTATTTAAACCAAGCGAGAGAAACAATATGCAAATAAAATGTAATTTAGAGAAGGGGAGTAGAGAATGTCATGGGGTAGGAGCTGGGATAAACTTTTACACACACCACCTAAATCCAATAAAAGCTTTTGTAAAACGTTTGTGGAGAAAATGCTACAACTTTATTGAAATACATGAAGAAAGACTCAACACTGTCATTTCTTTTTTTAATGGAAAGGACCTTCTGTTGAGTAAAGAAATGACTAAGTGGGCTTCCCTGGTGGCGCAGTGGTTGAGAGTCCGCCTGCCGATGCAGGGAACACGGGTTTGTACCCTGGTCCGGGAAGATCCCACGTACCGCGGAGCGGCTGGGCCCATAAGCCATGGCCGCTGAGCCTGCGCTTCCGGATCCTGTGCTCCGCAACGGTAGAGGCCACAACAGTGAGAGGCCGGCGTAACGCAAAAAAAAAAAAAAAGAAATGACTAAGTAGTGGTTTGTCTATATAATAGAATATTTGATAGCATAACATACATGTGATGACAAGGATAAAATTCAAGACCTGTTTTGTTTGGCCGCGCCAAGCCTCTTGTGGAGTCTTAGTGTCGTCCCCCTGTCCGTCTGCATCCCCCCTGCCCTGGTCCGGGGATCAAACCCTTGCCCCTGCACTGGAAGCGCGGAGTCTTAACCTCTGGACCACCAGGGAAGTCCCTTAATTTTTAAAATTTAAACTACCTGCGGATGAATGTTCACGTAGACAAAGTGATGTCCTTTGCAAAATGAAACCATTGTTTTAAAAGGAAGCTGTCATAAAACTAAGATACTTCTTAGGGCTACTCACAATTAAACTCAAAATGTCTTTTAAGTTTTTTTGTTTTGTTTTTTAATTGGTTCATGTTTAGACATTGAGGGTTTTTTTTTTTCCATATAAAAATCTGGGTTTCTGACATGTCACCTGAAGCTAAATAGCATGCAACGATTTTAATATTATAAACAACAATCCAAAGAACCTTTTTATATGTATATCTGTATAAAGTGTCCAGTTACTTGCTCAGGTTAAATTCCTAGAAGTTAAATTGCTGGCCCAGAGGGTATACATGTTTTTTAAATCTTTTAGTATATAGTTCCGAAACAACTTTCAAGGCCTTTGAACTATTTTTAACTCAGCAGAGTAGGAATTGACTTATTGTGCTAAACTTTGCCACTACAAGATGTATCATTTATTTTAACCTTTCCATTTGGGCAGTAGAAAACAATGTCCCGTTTTAGTTTCTGTTACTTAAGCAGTAACAGGTAATTAACCAGTTGTCATATGTTACATATATTTTTCTTATTTTGTTTGCCTCTCAGATTTGTGGTATGTGTATTGTTTTTCTGTGCTAAACTTTTTGTTTGCCGGGCCACGTGGCTTGCGGCATCTTACTTCCCCTATCAGGGATGGAACCCAGGCCCCCTGCAGTGGAAGCACGAAGTCCTAACCACTGGACCACCAGGAAATTCCCTCCATGCTAAACTTTTTAAGTAGTCTTTGGTTCTTTGGTATCAGGCATGAAAGATTCCAACTATATTTTCTTCTGGTGCTTTGTGCTTACATTTTTAGTATTCACATCTTTAATCCTGGAAGTTCATTATGGGATATAAAGTAGTCCCCGCGCCCCCTCATCTGTGGGGATACATTCCAAGAACCCTCCTGGATGCCTGAAACCTCAGATATTACTGAACCCTATGTTTTATGCTATGTTTTTTCCTATACATAACAGTATACTGTAATAAAAGTTACATGAATCTGATCTCTCTCTCTCAAAATATCTTACTGTCCTATACTGTACAGCGTGGGTATGCTGGACAAAGGGATGATTCACATCCCGGGCAGGTTGGAGGGAGACGGCACGAGATTTCATCATGCTACTCAGAACAGCACGCAATTTAAAACTTAACGAATTGTGTATTTCTGGAATTTTTCATTTAAAATTTTTGGACTGGTTGACCACAGGTAACTGAAATGTCAAAAAGTGAAACCACACATAAGGCAGTACTACTGTATAGAGATTTTTCTCTCCCCTAACTCCCTCCTAAATTGTTAGCCCAGCAACATTTATTGAATTAGTGGAGAACTTTTTAAAATAAATACCAAGGAAACTTTAATTCAATACAAATTCTTCTACCTTGGATATAATGCGATTTTTTTTTTTTAAATAAAAACAGACACAGCAGTGAATATGAAGTCATGAAAACAAACTGACCTAATGGGCTATGTTTGTTCTTATCAGTATGTGTCAAAGAAAAAGGAATGACGATACCTGTCTCTTTGCTCTCTAGAGTATCGAGATCGTTACGATTCAGACCGATATCGTGATGGGTATCGGGACAGTTACCGTGATGGCCCACGCCGGGACATGGATCGATACGGGGGCCGAGATCGCTATGATGACCGAGGCAGCAGAGACTATGATAGAGGTCGTTGTAAAACACAATTAAGTTAAATTGCTTTCTTTTAAGAACTCCTTTCTTGCCTTCTCCCTTCCAGTGTGATGATCACAATTTGGGATATGTTTACAGGCTACGATTCCAGGATAGGCAGTGGCAGAAGAGCATTTGGTAGTGGGTACCGTAGGGATGATGACTACAGAGGAGGCGGGGACCGCTATGAAGACAGATACGAAAGACGAGATGACCGGTCATGGAGCTCCAGAGACGATTACTCTCGGGATGATTATAGGCGAGATGATAGAGGTAATCATTTGCTTTTGCTTACTTAATGGGGCATTACCGCTAGAGGAACTGGTTGGGAATTTTTCAGTTATGTTTCAGATCCCTTAAGTGGGCACAGATAGAACCTACACATAGTAAAGGTTGCATTGGAACATAATGGAAAGAGCATCAGATAAAAATGGACATAATGGAAATAAAGTCTAGTTCTAACCTGTTTTAGCATATAGATTTTTTCAGTTAAAATTTAATTGGGGCTTCCCTGGTGGCTCAATGGTTGAGAGTCTGCCTGCCGATGCAGGGGACACGGGTTCGTGCCCCGATCTGGGAGGATCCCACATGCCACGGAGCGGCTAGGCCCGTGAGCCATGGCCGTTGAGCCTGTGTGTCCAGAGCCTGTGCTCTGCAACGGGAGAGGCCACAGCAGTGAGAGGCCCGCGTACCAAAAAAAAAAAAAAAAAATTTATATTGTATAAACAAAGGAAAAAACATTTGCCAGACATTCTTATAGTATGATCTCACTTAAAATAGGCTGTTTTAGCCCCATTTTTCAAGTGAAGGAATGAGACTCAAACATGGTCTCATAGCCAGTAATTGGTTGGCACTGTGGGTTAAAAACCAGGTGTTGCTTATTTCAATGCCATTGATACCAAGTAGTTGATACTCATTAATTAATGGTGAGATGTCAGTGTACCTATTCTAAAATTATGCCCCTGATATTGTATCATTTATATAAAACATACAGTGTGTTACAACTCTGACCTCTCAAAAATTATTATAAATGGCCACCATTTGTTGTTCTGACTTGAGTGATGTCATTTTATGTATGTATGTATGTATGTATGTATGTATTGGTTGCAACGGGTGTTCGTTGCTGTGCACGGGCTTTCTCTAGTTGCGTCGAGCGGGGGTTACTCTTCCTTGCGGTGCGTGGGTGTCTCATTGCAGTGGCTTTTTTTTTTTTTTAATTTATTTTTGGCTGTGTTGGGTCTTGGTTGCTGCACACGGGATTTCTCCAGTTGTGGCAAGCGGGGGCTATTCTTCATTGCGGTGCGCGGGCGTCTCATTGTGGCTTCTCTTGTTGCGGAGCACGGGCTCTAGGAGCACAGGCTTCAGTAGTTGCGGTGCACAGGCTCAGTAGTTGTGGCACACGGGCTTAGTTGCTCTGTGGCATGTGGGATCTTCCTGGACCAGGGCTCAAACCCGTGTCCTCTTCATTGGCAGGTGGATTCTTAACCACTGTGCCACCAGGGAAGTCCCTAAAATTTATTCTTAAAAGCATTGATGATATCTGTTTCCTCTATTTCCATGCAAGAAACCTGGAAATAATAGCTAACATTTATTGAGCGTTTATGCTGCACCAGCAATGAGCTGAGTGCTCATACAAGTATTATTTAAGTATTCTATGTGGTAGATGTACAGTTATCGTCTTCCCTTTACTTGTGAGAAAAGTCGAGGCTCAGATGTAGTCTTCATTGACTACTGACCTTTGCCTCTCATGCCATTTCTTGCCTTCCCCAATGGCTGTACACCTGATTTCCAGCCCCCTTCCCCCCGATGATCAAACCCCCAACTCCTTCTAAGATCTGCCCCCCTTGTCCTCAGGGTCACTGCCACTACCTCTGTTCAGACTTCATTGCTATGCCCACGTTACTAACATTTCCCTGCCTCACTCCATTTTCACGTTGGCCCAAGTAGTCTTTCTGAAACGATATCTAATTAGGTTATTCTCCTCCTTCTAAAACTGTATCTTGTCTCTTCATGGCCTGAAAGATATCCCTTTGTACCTCTGACGTACAAGGGCCTTCACTGCTGTACCTCTTCAGTGTTGTCTCCATCCCTTTCACAAAAATTGCCCAACCATCATATTCCGGACGTTAGCATGGTATCTGAAATAATAGGTGTTCTAGTTATTTGTTGAGTAGGTAAACGAAATTACCCAAGGAAGAAGGAGACATTGTGTACCATAGTGGGAGGAGCAGTGGAGTTGCTTCAATAACGTGGATTTCATTCTTTGGTCCACCAGGTGTTAGCTGTGTGACTTCAATGAGTGCCTCTTTCTGACCCCAGTTGTACCCTATTCACATAGGTAATGGGCTCTTCGCAGGGTTATACAGATGAAAAATGTATCTCGGAAGTTATATAAACTACCAACTTAAAACCCTTGTAGAAAATTTAAATCTTGTTAAACAATACCCTCTTTGTTTGCAGTTGCATAGATATGTAGTAAAAGACCAAAGACGCATAAGAATGATAGATACCAAATTCAGCATACTAGTTACGAGAAGACAGCGCAGCACTAAGCATGTTATCGGGAGGCTTCAGCGGTTTTTGTGGTGTCAGGTGGTTGATGTACACAGGCTTTCTTTATATCTTTTATGTATTTTGTGTCTGAAATACTTAGAATAAACACTGATTTTGAGAAATACAATATCCTTGAAGCACTCAGGTTTATCTTGAAATATTCTGACAACTTGGATCCAGGAAGAAGTCAGACTCCCTTACAGTTTATATTCTAATGTTCGGTGTTGCATGCTTTGCCCTATGAATCACCATCAAATTTATATTCTACCCAGAGATAAGAATATAAGAACTAGAGCCTCCGCATCATACTGTTACAAGTTTGTCTTAACCTACTGAAGCAATCCATCTTCCAGACCACATTTTTTAACAAGATACTTTTCATCCAATATCTTATAGTCAAAAAATTTCCCCCAGATAATAGTAATCATGATAAATGCTTAATTTACCGTTGAAATTTTTACTATTTTTAGTCTTTCCCTCAGTCTGGTACTGCATCATGGATGTGGTAGTGGAAAGATTAATTGGACTTGGCTCTTTGGGCCACCCATTTTTAAATGATCTCCCTTTTTACCTTTGCTGGATTGGCTAGGCCACTCACTAATCTGAATCCCAAAAAGCATTTCGTTAAGAGGTATGTCTGGAAATCTGGCTTTCAGCCATCGGCTTCTGATGATTTTCAAAAACTATTACTTAGACTTTCATTTAACTTAGGTCCCCCCCAAAGACCCAAACTGAACCTAAAGCCTCGGAGTACTCCTAAGGAAGATGATTCCTCTGCTAGCACATCCCAGTCCAGTCGAGCAGCCTCTATCTTTGGAGGGGCAAAGCCTGTTGACACAGCTGCTAGAGAACGAGAAGTAGAAGAGCGGCTACAGAAGGAACAGGAGAAACTGCAGCGTCAGCTGGATGAGCCAAAACTAGAACGACGGCCTCGGGAGAGGTGAGGTGGTCTTGTATTACGGATTTCACATCCATGAATCCAGTGATTCTTTTTTTTTTTAATCCTGAGTCTTTATTTTAACATTTATTTATTTTATTTATTTGACTGTGCCGGGTCTTAGTTGCAGCACACAAACTCTTATTCGTGGCATATGGGATCGAATTCCCTGACCAGGGATGGAACCTGGGCCCCCTGCATTGGGAGTGCAGAGTCTTAGCCACTGGACCACCAGGGGAGTCCCCAATCCAGTGATTCTTAATGGGGGGCTTACATCCCCACGGGGCGCTTGGAAAATTCATGTGGGTGTTACTGGTTGTCACTTACTAGCATTAGCGTGTGTGGGGTGGGGCTGCTAGGTGGTCTGCAGCGTGTGGGAAAGTTTCTTTACCCGATGAAGAGTTGTTGTTTATCCCTCATGATTTTCGAAAGGCCTCCTGGGCCCTGGTGGTACTTTAATACAAGAGTCTGCAAATTGTGGCCTGTACCTGTTTTTATAAATAAAGTTTATTTGGCCCTTTAAGAAAAAATTTGCCAAACCCTGCTTTATTGTGTAGAGTAAAACTCCACCATAGTGAGGTGAATGGATTTACCTCTTTTCAAGTTATTAGGGATGGAGTAGACAAAATGTTTTCACTGATACTAAGTGTAGGCTGTAAATTATTTTCCAGTTATTTTTATTTGTGTGTATGTTGGTTATATTATCTGTTATTTCAGGATAGTGTAAAGGAGTGTTTATTATTAAAAAGATGGCATGACATCCAATAGGGTAGACACCTCCTATAATACGCTGAAAAGCTAGGCCTGGTTTTGAGCAATTTGCGGAATTGTGTTACCACTAAGGGAGGGCAGAGTCGTAGATTATGTAGGTTATGTAAAAGCAGAAATCCTCTTTGGATTTCTTTCGGTTAGCAGCAGCATATATGGATCTTTCTGTAAAAGTGAAGTGGCGTAAAGGAAACTTTGGAAAAGCAGGGGATACCTGTATTTAGAACCAAAGAATGCTAATGTCTGCTGCTTTCAAACGGTTTGCGCAAAAGAGACAGGTGCATGCACCCACACGTAAATAAAGCCAGCACGATAAAATATTAATAAGCGATAGTTCCTGAGGGGTCGGCATGGGTCCAAGGTGGCCTTCACTGAGCTGGACATGATGTATTTTGTCAAATCTCTTTTATACAGACACCCAAGCTGGCGAAGTGAAGAAACTCAGGAACGATCGAGGACAGGAAGTGAGTCATCACAAACGGGGACCTCATCCACATCTGGCAGAAGTAAGTCAGACCAGGGTGGGTATCTTATTATTGCCCTTTTCCATAACCTATCCATAACCAAATTATGCAGAGATTTTGGAGTATTAGCATAGATTGATCTGACTTTCACATCTGCTTTGAAAAGTCTGAGAAATGTGTACCAGAAGAGACTTTTGTTATGGGTGTATGTGAACTTGTGCATTGAGCCTCTATGTGGAAGTTGATCAGTGGTCCCTCGAGTTTACAATTTCATTGTAGGTCCCCTTCACACACATATGTGTATCCTTCTTCAAGTACCAACGTTCTAACATGGAGAATACAGAAAGATGATAATCCTAAAATAAAGAATTCTCATTCCTAGGAGAGGTCAGATAGCTATCCTTGGAGTGTCATTATTTTTCCTATTTCTCTTGCATCAGTAAAACATTTTCGCCAGAGGACATTTGGAAACCAGTTTGGGGATAATTGTATCTATTGGGAATCAAATTCAGCAGGTCTGTATTTAAGAATAATGATGGAGGGGCTTCCCTGGTGGCGCAGTGGTTGAGAGTCCGCCTGCCGATGCAGGAGACACGGGTTTGTGCCCCGGTCCGGGAAGATCCCACATGCCGCGGAGCAGCTAGGCCCGTGAGCCATGGCCGCTGAGCCTGCGCATCCAGAGCCTGTGCTCCGCAACGGGAGAGGCCACAACAGTGAGAGGCCCGCGTACCGCAAAAAAAAAAAAAAAAAAAGAATAACGATGAAAAGCAGTAAACTCGGATGTGGACCGTTTGCCACTCTGTTGAGGTCTTAATAGATTGTTGTCCAGTAAGCCCTTTTCTCCTGATGCTTTGACCTTCCCATTCTGACTTCACAGATGCACGAAGGAGAGAGAGTGAGAAGTCTCTAGAAAATGAAACACCCAATAAAGAGGAAGACTGTCAGTCTCCAACTTCTAAGCCTCCCAAACCTGAACAGCCTCTAAAGGTAATGCCAGCCCCTCCACCAAAGGAGAATGCTTGGGTGAAGCGAAGTTCTAACCCTCCTGCTCGATCTCAGAGCTCAGACACAGAGCAGCAGTCCCCTACAAGGTGAGTCAGCTGGGAAACATAGCAGTTGGTTGGCTATAGACTCTTCAGTGCTGTGCTATCATGGTGGAAGGTGCCCTGTGGGGTACTGGCCTTATGGCATCTGATAAGTTCTGCCATCTTTGCTGTCATAGTTCAAATTCTGTGGTGTGCCGGTGGTTCAGTTTTCTGGAGTTTTGATAGCTGGTTAACATCACTTTGGTGACTCAATCTGCACTCACTATAAATCGGAACCCGCCAATGCCACATTCTGGCAGTACAGCCTTGGGGGTCACATCACTTCCCTAAGTTTTAGGATTCTCATTTGTAAAGTAGAGGGATAAGATTAACCTAGCATGACTATAATAATTCTAAAGGACATGACATTTGGTCAAGTTCACATAATTGCTTTCATTGTTGCTTTCCCGTATTTTAATGTTTCACAGCATTAAGTATGTATTTTTGGTTCTCTGTAAAACTTCACTTGAAGTAGAAGTTTCTCATCTGTTCCTTCCCTAAGATAGCTGATGGATGTGATTACATGTTTTCCTTCTAGTGGTGGAGGGAAAGTAGTTCCAGCTCAACCATCTGAGGAAGGACCAGTAAGGAAAGGTAAGGCCAAGAGGGGAATAGGTTATTCGCCCAGATAGAGGCCTAGATAAAAAAGTCCCCATAGAGGAGTCACAAAATACTGAATATCATTGTATTTTGCACCCATTTTTTTGTGTTAAAGGTTCTTTGATTGTCTGCCTTTTCTTTCCAGTAGAGGGCAGGAGCAGCCTCTTTGGAGAAAACATAGAGCCCTGCCCTTTCCCGGTAGAACATTTCTTTGAAAGGGAAAAAAAAAGAATCGGAAGGAAATTGACATGCTCAGTCCAGATTAGAAATGTTGCCATCTGCAAGGCCAAGGTCACTACACAGCATCATAGTCCTTATTTCCACTTTGCTTTTTATGATGGCATAACCCCACGGTGGAATTTTTTAGTGGATCTTGTTTGCGGTGTGTGTGTGTGTCTGTGTCTGATAATAGAAGGGAAGAAGGGCTTAGGAAGGAAATCTGGATTGGGGGTAGTTTTCATTTCCCTCAGTACATATGGGCACACTTCTCTTCAGCTTAAGGGAAACCTGGGAGAGGAAGAGTGTCTATTTTACTGACTTCCATTTATTTTTGTGTCTCCACTCAAGCAGATGAAAATAAAGTAGATGGGGTGAGTGCCCCAAAAGGCCAAAGTGGAAATTCCAGCCGTGGTCCAGGAGATGGAGGGAACAAAGACCTCTGGAAGGAGTCAGATAGGTACGTGTGTTCCCTCCTCATTTGTACTCTTTGATATGATGCTAGATACCTGTGTCTTTGTATGAGAAAGTTCTTGGTTCTCCAAGCCTTGCCAGATCTCCCACTGTGAACCCATTGAAGTCAACCAATATAGTCAGTTACAATTCTGAGAATCTAGATTACAAAATGTCTAGATAGCCAGAACTGTTGATTGGAGGTGCCTATTCAGTACGTCAGAACTGCTTGTGAGTATCGGGAGAGTCCTCTCCTAAAGTTGTTCATGTCTCTGCAGGAAAGATGGCAAAAAGGATCAAGACTCCAGATCTGCACCTGAGCCAAAGAAAGCTGAAGATCCAGCCTCTGTGAGTGTCAAAGACTTGCCCTCAACTTCTTGTAGCTTACTTTTGCCATTGAAATCCTGTACATTTGGGGCTGCAAACAGAGTGGTTGGAAATAGGCATTGCTGCTTGTTCTTATCGATCGTGTCTATTACAGAAGTTCAGTTCTGCAAGCAAGTATGCTGCTCTTGCCGTTGATGGTGAAGATGAAAATGAGGGAGAAGATTACACCGAATAGACCTCTGCATTCTGTGCTTTCTCCTAGTCTCTCACCACCCGGGAACATTCGAGAGCAAATCAAACCTCTATCCAGACAAGATAAAATAAAACTCACCATCTCCTGGATACCTTTCTTAACTTTTTTTTTTTTAAAAAAAAGAAACAAAATGAAATTCTTTTGCATGCTGCTGCAGCCTTTAAAATATTGAACTAACTGGAGACTCACCAATGTAGCCAGAGAGAGGCGTACAGCTTTTAATGCTGTAAGTTTAAAGTTGTGGTGCATTTTTATGACACGTGCAGTTGCCTGTGTGATTAGTGCCTAGGGGCCTCCGTTTAGCAAGATGGCAGTGATAGTGATGCAGTGTCTGGAATCTAGTTGGGCAGTAGGCAGGTATAAGGAAGAGTGTGAGGTTTCTACCTTTAATTCTTATCCCGTTGTGGCATACATGAATTAGCAAACAGTATCTGAATAAACTCTCCATTCTTGGCAAGGTAGGTTTAGTCTCTGATGTTGTTTTAGTCTCCAGGAGGCTGCCAGCCCCACCTCTTATTTAATTCTGAGTTACTGGGGCCAGCCTAAGGGGGAGTTCCTTCATTTGTGCCCCCCAGGGGGGTAGGTGGGAGTGAGTCTACAGGCCACTGAAGAATAGGACTGTTTGGTGACCAAAGTAAATGGGGAAATCGTGATTTGAAAAGAAGCTTGGGGATTTGATGAATTATTTTGCACCAGTAACAGGGAAAATGGTATGACCTCCAGTAAACACATAATCGTTTACCTCCTGGAGCAGGAAGCACTTAGGGGTTGTGGGAATTCCCAGGTCTTTTATGTGTCCTGGTTTCACCCTTTCTTAAACCCTGTCCCTTCTGAAAGTTCAAATATATCCACATTCTGTTGAAATCTTGGAGCTTTAAAAATTTAGACTCTTGTCATCATCTTATGTTCATCTTTCCTGTTAACCTTCCTACAGGCAGCTTCTGCTTAAGTCACATACTTGACCTCCTAAGCATTCTCTAGAGCCCCTGGGATCTGTCCAATGAGGAATCATCACTGCTTTTTCTCAAGCAAATCTTGCCTCCTTCATGTTTTGACACTCCTTCCCTCCAGCCATTCGTGCTCCTGCTGCTTTGACCCCTTTTACACCTCAGAAAAGAATTACCAGTCTTAGGTGGTGAGCGAGGGTGGTTAAATTGGGAGCCTTTCTTACAACCTTGATTGGGGTTTGAGGGGCTTTTTAAAAAACAAAAGTTTCCTTCTCTCCAAGTGAAATCCCACACCAATGTTTGGATTTATAATGTGGCCTAGACCAATGTGTGTTTTTTTTTGGTTCTGTTTTTTTAGCATCCCCTTGAGAGAATAAATGATAATGGAGAAGAACAATTTCACAAGGTCCTGGCTTCTCTTGCAACACAGTAGCTTTACTTGCCTGCTTTTATGTGCACCTTGGTACTGTCAGCTCAACAGATGGTGTCCTTACAGGCAATATTGGTACCTGCAGAGGAAAGACACCTTGGTCTCTTCTCGCATCAGTCCTAGGTTAGACCCTTTACAGCCGTGCAGGGGTGCTGGTTTATGAGTGCTGCAGCAGTGAGCATAATGAATCATTTACCCAGTGGACATAAAAGACATACCAAGTGAAGTAACTTTAAATAATTGGCTTGGAGTGGGTAGTAGCTAGGAAGTGGCTTTTAGAGATACCCAAGGTTGAGAGGGTATTTTTTTTTAACCATTTGCTATAGATGATGAAAAAGTAGGGTTTGCCCTCTTCATGTCTGCTTCCAAATAGATGTGTCCAAAAAAGCTGTTTTTTCCCCCATTCCTCTACCCTGCCACCCTGTTAAAACAGGGATTTATGACCCGCTCCTCAATACATGTAAAATTTGTACAAAAATATCTTCTATGAAAATGATTTGTAATCTGTAGACTTAATACCTGGGAGATGTCTTGAGATGTAAAATCCCATCCTTTAGGTTGTGGGGTTTGTTGTTTTCTCCAAATAAATCTGATCTTTAAAGTTCACTTGAATGCTTAAGTGTCTTGGCGTGCATGCCTCATGCTGTGTTTTTTATTCCATTCCCTATTGATAGTCTGCTCTACACACACACACACACACACACTATTCCACTCCCTATTGATACTCTGCTCTACAGACACACACACACCCCTTTCTGAAGTTCCCTCTCAGTATTGGATACCATTTTATGCAGGTGGAGGGTGGGAGTACAAGAGGAATCTGTTGATTGAGGCCCCAGAACTGGGAATTTGCGGAGCACAGGCTCTGGACGCGCAAGCTTACCGGCCATGGCTCATGGGCTCAGCTGCTCCGCGGCATGTGGGATCTTCCCGGACCAGGGCACGAACCCGTGTCCCCTGCATCGGCAGGCGGACTCTCAACCACTGCGCCACCAGGGAAGCCCTCCCCTCTGTTTTTACCTGGTGTTTACCTTTAATATTTGAGAGTATCTGTGTTCCATTTCCTGTACTGTTTATTTTAGTCATAAGATTAAGCGGGAACTCTAGGGATAAATCCTCATGTCCTTGAGGGGGTGTCTCCATAAACCTCCACCGTTCAGTCTGGAGAGGTGATGTGTCTGCTGTCCTAGGCTATACCACACAGGCAGAGTGGAGTTACGGTTGACAGCGTGGTGTGGGTTACAACTGAGGCCACTTTTAATGCACAGGCAGCGGGAATTTTCCAAACAGCTAGGGACAGACTGTTCATTGTTGCAAGGCAGGAAAGAGATTAGAACAGTGGCAGAGAATCCTTAAGGTCACAAGGGGGTGGGAGCACAGAAAGCCACGGAAACCTCAGTCAACAGTTTTGGGGACTTGGAGCCAAGAGGAAGTGTGGGGCGGGAGGTGTAAGGAGATGGAAGCACAGTGACACAGGTGGCTTTCCTGGGCCAACTGCAGCAGCAGCTGCTCTTGTAGTTTATTGCTGGTGCGTTGACTTCTGAAGTCGAGCAATAAGTGGCTTGGTGTGCTGTGATCCCTGTGGGTAGGGAGGAAAAGCTCCGGCCCAGGCTACCTGTACCTACAGCCTACAAGGCAGCGCTTGCATACTGCAGCTCCACCGCAGGCAGCAGCCTCAGTCACATCCTCCAAAGCCTTCATTTCAAGCCACTCCCCTCACTGTGTAATACTGAGGTCTTGGTAAATGATGATGGAAAAAAGGGTGAAGCTAGGAAAGGCTGACCGGAAAGGGGTTCATGTTGGTTGTGCACAGAAAAGGCAGGGAGGAAAACTCCCTGTACTATGGCCCAACAGGGTACTCAAGTTCAAGGGAAAGGTAGGCACCGGTATGGCCCCCATCCTCAGTCATAAGAATGTGTGGACTCTTTCAGAAGCCCAGCCGTGGAAACGGGTCCCAGGATGGGTCAGCCCTGTCAACCTACGTAAATCTTGAGCCATCAGAGGCTGCAGGTTTGGCATCAACTTCAGTCTGGTCAGGTCCCTCGTGTATTCCAATCCACACGGCCTAGTTTCTTCTAAACAGAGTCAAACACTAGGCTCTGGATCCCAAGGCAGGGTCCCAGTTAGTGCTGAGGGCGTCACCTCGAGCGCTAAGTGAGCTCACAGCATCTGGTTTCTCAGGAAGTGGGAGAGCTACATACACATCTGCTCCTGGGAAGCATTATTTCTCAAATAAAACCTTGCTTCTCAGCAACAATTTGTAGCCCCGAGGGCCACAAAGTGTGGAGGGAAGACGTGCCTTCCCTCACCCCCCAGCCTCAGCAGAAAGAAAGTTTGGAAGAGGCGAGCTGTGCAGCTCCCCGCCCAGCTGCAGCAACCTCCCAGCTGGACAATATATCCTCTGTCCTCAGCTAGGAGATCTTGCCTCTGGAGACAGCTCTTCCCCTTCCCCCACTCTTCCTGGTTCCCAGAGCCCAAACCCTCCCCTGAAGTTCCCCTGACCTCTTCCAGCCAGACCAGCCTACTCCCTCAATGCTCTCCTATAGTCCCCCACCCCCAGGATCTGAGCACACTCAGTCACAGGCATGGGATCACCCCAGACCAGGGAAGGGGGGGTTCAGCCTTCCGTGCCAGGATGGGCTGCCCCCTGCATAGTTAAGGTAAGAAACCCTGCATGAAGGGTCAGAGGGTGTTGCTCAACTTGTTTCACCTTCACTAACATGATCCTGCTTTTCTCCTCCCTTTCCCCTTCCTTTCTAAAGTCCCCTCTGCTCTGAGCTGGTAGTCAGGATGCCTGGCTGGCCCTATGTGCCACGTGCCACCCATTATAATTTCACCCCCTCCAAGCCACCTTCTATATTTTCTCACTCTCAACCTTCCTCATCAGCTTTCCCCCTTCAGCCCCCTTCCGCCGTCCTCACATTGAGAGCAGGAATCAAGTCTGGGCTGGAAGTTCCGCTACCCATCTTACGACCCTCCCCCAATTCCTTGGAACCTCAGAAGTGCCTCTTAGCGAGAATTCCCTGGCGGTCCAGTGGTTAGGAGTCGGGGCTTTCACTGCTGAGGGGCCGGGTTTGAAAAAAAAAAATTTCCTCTTAGGGGCAGCAATACCAGCATGAGTGTGAGGCTCTGGCCCTCCCATCATTCTGGGATCCAGTCAAGTACGTTTTCTCTGGGTCCCAGTCTCTCCTTTGGTACCTCTAAAACCTACCCTTTGGCGTGCATCCCAGGGCCCAGCCAAAGACCCTAATGAACTCTGGAAAGAGCAAGATTTTAAAAGAGGTAGACTTAGGCTCCAAAGAACGGAGTGAATTTTCCTATCTTGGCTATCTCGATTACATAATCAAATCTTACCAAAATACACAGAACGACCTTCAGCCCTGCCCCTTCGCCAGTAGCCTCTGATCCCCGTGGTTCTCCTCTCTCCTCTGGCCTTCTCCAGACTCTGGCCTCTCACCTTCTCCCAGTGCCTCCCTACCTCTTCCCTCCCCCGCTCCGTTGGCCCCCAGCCCTTCCTCCAGATCCCAGTGACTCCTGCCGCTCTAATCTCTGCCTATTGGACACCAACTCAGTCAAGAGCAGTAAGATCAAGGCTCCCCGGTCCCAGCCACACCTACCCCTCCCAAATGCCAGTCTCTGGGGGACCCGCATTGTCACCATCCGCAGCTTCCCAGCCTCTTCCCTGCCGCCAGATTAGCATCAGGTGCCCCACTCCCTCGTAATCAGAACCAGACTTCTCAGCCTTTGCCAAAGGCTAGATGAGCACAGAAAAGACCCAGCTGAGAGAGGAGACAGGGAGGGATAGAAGGCCTTAGCGCGGGCGATACTGGCTGCCTTGAGCAGGTATTGGGCATTGAGGTCTGGGCACCGGCTCCTCAGAATCCGCCTGCCCCCCTCCCCCACCAGTTTTCATCATGGAAAATCCAGTGGGGAGGGTGAGGGAGAAAGTGTCAGGAAGTGCTCACTGCTAAAGAACACTGGGGAACCTGGGAATGGGAATAGATTGATTGAGCTTCTAGAAAGACATCCTTTCCCTCTACCTTCCCCTCCAGGGTGGCACAACTCAAACCAGCCCCACAGCCCATTAACTCAGCTCCAGGAAGTTCCTATCCAGTACCAGATCCAGACACTGCAAAAGAAGTGAATGAGATTAGACCACAGAATAAATTTCCATGTCCACTGGAAAGCCTGGAACTTGAGTTAAATGAGAGGAAGACTTTAATAGAATTATCCTAGGGAACAGGAATGACAGTCCAGGTCCAAAGCAGGGCGATGTTTGGGCCGACTGGAGCAGCTTAGGCGTGGGGTTGGGAGGTTGAACTTGACCTGAAGGTCCTCAGCTGTGAGTCCTTTGGGGCAGACTAGGTGGCATTCGAGAAGTCTCCGGTGGCAGAGGACCAGAGGAGTGCGTCCAGCGACTTGGGACATAAGTGATACCAGATGCCTTCGTTTGAAGCCCCGGTGGGTAGGTGGCGCTAGCCCCACTAGGCTAGGCCGCAGGTGGCCCCTGATTTCGGGGTCAGGCCCACTCCCAAACGCATTCCCGTGGAGGGGCCGAACTGAGAGAGGCCGAGGCAGTCCTCTGCACCCTTGTTTCTAGTGCCTTCTGGACCTGTGTCCACCTTTTCTTCTGCGTCTGTTTGGCTCGTAAGTTTTTTTGCCTGTGTCCCTCTGGGTCAGTCTCTTCCGGACTCTTTGAGATTTTCCTGTCCCTGTGTTCTCCGCGTCCACCTCTCCCAAAATCTCTCCCCGCATTTCTGTCTCTTCCGATCTCCAAGGGTCTCTGCCAGTCCCCGCATGCCTCCTTCCCAGCTCCTGGGCGCGTGGGTTCGCCAGAGAAGGTGGGGAGGAGAAAAGGAAGAAGGAGAAGGACGAGGGGCGGGGAGCGGGCGGCACGTGGGGATTGGAGCCCGGGAAGGAGGGAGAGAGGGAGGGAGAGGAGCCCGCGGGAGGGAGGAGAGGGCGGCGCAGGGAGCGGCAGGGGCGAGCGCAGCGCGCCCGCCCCGTCTCCTCCGCCTCCTCCGCGTCCGCTCGGCGCGGGCCCGGACGAGATGGGCTGGCCCGGGGGCTCCCCCTGCTGCTGCCCCGCCCCGCCGCGCCCCCGCCCCGCCGGGCGCCCCCCGCAGGTGAGTGGCCGCGCTGCGCCGGGCGGGAGGGCGGCGGCCTGTGCGTCACAGCCCGGCGGGCAGTGCCGGGGGCGGTCGCCAGGGGGCGCGGGGCTACCGGGTGGGGCGAGGGGGCGCGGGGAGCGGGGCGGGCGCGCTGGGCCGGGGGTCGGGAGCCGCGGGGCCGGGGACGGCACCGGGCGGGGCCCGGAGGCCGGAAAGGTGACCAGGGGGCGGGGCCGGCCCGCGGTCACTCCCCGGCCCGGCCGTCTCGCCTTCGCCCGTCCCGGGCGCACACGCCGCCGCTCCGTCCCGCCACGCACGCGCTCGCGCCGCCCCTGCAGGCCCGGGACCTGGGCGGTAACTGGCCGGGGAGAGTGCGAGTCAGGGTTTTGCTATTTTACTTCACATCTGGGGAAACCGAGGCAGATTCGGCTTCCACCGTCAATTCTCCAGGTCACCCTGGGCACACTCGCACACTCCGCCTTCCCTCCTTGTCTCCTTCCCTGGGCCTCACCCCTCCTCGCGGCTGGGCTCCCAGCCGCTCATCCAACCACAGCTATTTCCAGGAAGGGGGAGTGTTGGGTGGAGGGGGTTCTCCAAACAAACCCAGGGCTTGGGAAGTAAGAGGAGGCCAGGCTGGGGGACAGACTGACGGGCTCTGGAAAGTTCCAGGCAGGAGGAGGGTGAGGGTCCCAGGGGTCTGGCCTGGCCTTCCCAGGCCTGCCCCAGCGAGCTGCTTTTCCTCTCAGCACTGCCTGAAGGCTCAGCGCTCTCCCATCCCATCTCACTTCAGAGGTGCTCCACAGGGTGGGGAGGGACTCAAAGCCATGCTTCCCTGGCCACCCAACATGGGGGCTAGTGAGCCACCCACGAGGACAGGAGTGAGGGTCAGAGAAGGTCTGGGGACCTGTTGCCAGGTGAGGGGACTTTCAGCCTCGGGAGGCAGCAGGAGTAGAGAGAAGCCTGCTGGAGGGGTCCTGGCCAGGGTAACTGTAATAGGAGGGGAGAAGGGCCATCCCACCACTACCACAGCACCTCTCCTGATCCCAGCAGGGCTGGGGACTGCACCAGGCCAGGCCCGGTTGCCCACACTGGCCAGGGGCCTGGAATGTCCTGGGACCCAGCCAGGGCTGGTGGGGTGGGAGTGTGTTGCAGAGCCAGTGCCCCTCTCCAGTTACAGGCTAGGCCTCCCTCTGGCTAAGGTACCCTGGGGGCAGACTTCCTGACCTGGAAGGAGAATTAGAGCTTCAAGGGAGAAGCCTCAGGGTAAACCCAGTCCAGGCAGCCCAAGGAAGTGTCCTGATTGGGCTCATCCCGGCAGCAGCGGCAGGGTTAGACCAACCCAGATGGGCTCGAGGGAGGGAGAGGGAAGGTTAAGGAGGACCTGGTGGGAGAAGCCAGAGCTGGGGGAGCTTCCAGAGCCCTGGGACATTCAGTAATACGCTGCAAATGGGGGCGGGACACGCACGTTTGCACATTCTTTCAAGCCACTGGACTGTTCCACTGGACTGCTCTGGGGAGCTGCTGTCCAAGGCTTGGGGCTGAGGACCCCCAGGCTATTAACCCCTTATACTTTCGGAAGATTACTTCCCCCATCCTTTCCAAGGCCCCAATCCACCTCCTTCCCTTAACTTCCGGGACAGGAAGCTGGCCGCATTCCCAGGAGGGAGGCAGGAGGCCCGCGGAGGGGCGTGGAGTATGTGTTGGGAGGGGGGCCTCCTGTCCGGTTCTCGGGCCCTGGGACAGCTGCTGAGGAAGGAGAGCGGAGCTGGGAGAGCCATGAAGGTAGCGTTCAGGCTCGGGGGGGGGGGGCGGGGGGGGCCCAGACCTAGAGCTTGGGGTGGCAAGGCTCAAAAGAACTAGAGACCTGAGAGAAACAAGCCAGAGAATAGGTGAGTAGGGTACTGTGTCAGGAGCAGAGCAGCTGGGGAGCTCTCAGGAGAAGGGCCCCAAATGCCTCGGGCTGGGGCAGGAGAATGGCTCGCTCCTGTGCGCAGAGCGGACTCTGGCTGGAATTTGACCTTCCAGTGTAGATGGTGGGGGCAGGGGGCCAGTGCACGTTCTCCTTTTCCTATTTCTTCACAACTGGTAAAACTGAGGCAGGAAGCTGGCCCTCAGTCCCATTCTCCCTAACCCTCAGGATGCACTTCAGTCCTGAGCTGGCTGGGGTGGCAATTCCCAGCTCCCACTCCCCCCACCAGAGTCCCCAGAGAGCCTGAGAGTTCAGGCCGGGAGGCTGGCCTGGCTGGGACGCGGTGTTCCCCGCTGGCCCTTGAGCCCTGCCCTGAGACCTAAATTCCCACCCCGCCCCTGCCCCGCCCCACTGGGGGCTGGATCTCAGGATCCCACAGATCCCTGGATAGGGCAGATCCCTGGGCATGGGGCAGCTCCAGAGCAGGGTGGGCTGGGGGCAAAAGATCCTGGGCTGACACTCCCAGCAGGATAGATCCTGGGAATCTGATCTCCTGGCCTCCCCCACTTCCTACCCCCCCACCCGCCCCCACTTCCTGGAGCAGCGACCTGCCCCCTTCCCGCCTGCACTCCCCTCCACTTCCAGGGCTGGGCTTCTCCTCACACCAGCCAGACAGCCTACTCTCCACCCAGGGGAAGTGGCTGCCTCCGCCAGGCCGCTTCCAGGAAGCCCCGGGCCAGGCCCCAGCATTGTTTGGGCCCCACGGCCGGCACCCCAGGCAGCCGGACACCATGAAGTCCAGCGGCCCAGTGGAGAGGCTGCTCAGAGCCCTGGGGAGGAGGGACAGCAGCCGGGCCACCAACAGGGTAGGAGGGCCCATTGGCTGGACAGAGGAGGGGCAGGGGTGGAGGTGTGGGCAGTGGGGGAGGGGGCCAGGACTCAGGCCAGACCCCCTTCCCAGTTTCGGCTTCCTCAGCCTTCTCCCCTTGTCCCGCATCCCCTCGCGTCCCCTCGTTACGCTATCGCTCTGGAGTGGCCAGGTCTGGCTGTGGCGTGAGCAGCAGACGTTAGGGTTAGAGCAAAACCTGGTGTCCCTTTCAGCTCCCCTGACACATTCCCTGCCCTAGCCCAGGCCAGCCCTGCACCCAGGAAGGTATACATCATCGTAGGACCTTCCTGGGTACTATTCTGGAACCCCAGAGAGGACGTCCCTAAGCTGAGAAGTTTGAGGGAGATGGGATGGGGGTGGCGAAGGAAGGAAGGGAGGGAGGGAGGCAGCCAGGTCTCAGGAGTGCTTTAGACAAGCGGGGGCAGTTGATTGGCTTTCCACTGCTATCACCTGTGTGTGCCATTAATGCCAAAATGCACCCAGGTTTCCTAGTGGGTCTGGCAGAGTTGGTCCAGCCCAGAAGAGTTCAAGTTGGGTTTAATCCAGAAGCTTCAGGGACAGCCAAGAGACCAGAGGTGCTGCCTGCATCCCCAGGCTGAGGGGCCTGGAGGCCCCTTCACTGCCTTTCCCCACATTTTCTCAGCCTCACCCCAAAAGAAGCATCTCAGGGCAACATGAGACAATACAATGGGGGAGGGAGGCAGGAACTTGAACACCAGAGAAGGAGAAAAATAGGTAGAAGAGAGAAGAGGCAAGGAAGCAAATGGTCCCCAGAGGATGGGAGGGATGGGACAAGGTAGGCCTGGGCCATAGGGGGCATCCCAGCCTCCCCGCTCACTGCACTCTGGGTGGGGAGGGGCCCAGGAGCATCTGCTCCACCCTCTCCCCCTCCAACGCTGGAATCCCACTTGAACCTCCTCAAGTGACAGGGCACTTACTACATCCCGGAGCAGTAAGGCAGCGAAATATTTCCAAGTCATGCCTCCATCTGCCTCTCCCTCTGAGCATTACCGCCCCCTCCTTACACAACTGCTGCCTGCCGCCTGGGTGCACAATGAGTAAACATGTTGTTCTGACACTAGGGGGAGGAGGGCGTGTCAGCCGCCTGGAGGACTGGGACATCGGGACCAGGGGAGCAGGCCTGGCTGAGGCCCTCCTGCCGGGTCAGTCTGGGTGCTGTGTGACTGACACCGTACATTCATGCCTGAGCCCCTCCCTGCTCACTCTACCGAAGCCTCCAGCTGGGGAGGGCAAGATGGGAGGAGAAACAGGTTGTCTTCATAGCAGAGTCAAGGAGCACCATCCCCCCACACCAGGACGGAAGCTCTAGGGCTTGGGTGGCAGTGACCGCAAGGGTATCACACACCAGGGCCACGTGAGGGGCCTAAGTGATCCCTTGGGGAGGAGCTGACCCAGCTAGGGTGACGCAAGGGGCCAGCTTCTATGCACTGTCTAGGACAAGCCCTACAACTGCCCGGAAACAGCTGTGGCCAAGTGCATTCTACGAGTTTGGGGGCTTTATTGGGATGGAAGAGAGAAACTGTGCAGTGCTCGGGCCCCGGCCTGGTCCTGGAGATGGGCCCGTGGGAACTGACACCTCTGTCTGTCTGTCCCTCCACCTAGCCTAGGAAAGCTGAGCCACATAGCTTCCGGGAGAAGGTTTTCCGGAAGAAACCACCGGTCTGTGCAGTGTGTAAGGTGACCATCGATGGGACAGGCGTCTCATGCCGAGGTGAGGCGCCCTGCCCTATGCTGTGACTCTGCGAGCATCACCCAGCACCACTGGGTTGCACAACCCCAGCAGGCAGACCGCAGAACAGAACCCGTACTGCGCGTGCTGCCCCTGGGCTGGGCCACGTGGGAGCCAAGAGGAACTGCGTCCCCTCCAAACAGCCCTTGCTCCCCCAGCACCCCAGGAGACCCAGTACTCTAAATCACCTTCCCACGTCACCTGAGACTGGAGGCTTTCCTCCCTTGCTTCCTCTTCACTCGCACCCACCCTAGAACGTTACCCCGGCTCCCTCCCTCCCTGGCCTGGGCAGTAGGGCACCACTGCCATGCGCTTCCCTTGAACTCTGCCCCTGCTCCCCCACTCCAGCCAGCTCAGTACAGCCGGAGTCCTGGAAGTCCCAAGGTCTAGTTCCAGGGCCTGGGGAGATGGGAGAGGGCCACCCCTTCCACTGCCCCAGTGGGCCCCTGCTAACCTCTCTCCTCCCCTCCATCCCCTCTAGTCTGCAAGCTTGCGACACACAGAAAATGTGAAGCAAAGGTGGGTACCTGCTGTGGGGAGGGGGACTGGGGTCCCTTCCTCCTCTGAAACAGGCTTCTCCGACCACACTGGCATCAACCCTCCACCCTTCTCATCATTGGGGAACCCCTGCTGGGTGGGAGAGGGTACCGTACTGGGCCCTTTAAGAACCATCCTACTCCACCCCCTGGAGGGCTGGCCCAGGCAGCGCAGACAGCGACAGCGCAGCGTTTGTCTTGGTGCGGTGCCCAGGCTGCAGCTGGCGAGTGGATGGGGGGTGGGGAAGAGGAGGAGAGCGAGGAGGAGGAAGGGTGGGGTGGGTGGGTGTCAGAGCAGGATTTCGGAGACTGGCAGCCGGATGGGCTGTGCCTTCCTTCTGGGGAGGGGTCCTCAGGATGCCTGAGTGGGTCTTGTCCTGGGCCCTGGAAAGGCTGGGCAGAAGGTGCAAGGTTTAGATAGCACCCACTGTCCACTGGGAACCTGAGACAGCTGCATCTCTGGGGAGGTGCCCTGGTCCTCCTCCTGCAGTGTGAGGGGTCCTAGGGCCTTGGAGCTGGCTTTGGGGAGCTGTGTGCCCAGGGGCGGGGTCTCCCAGTGAAAGAGGCCAGTGTCCATCCCTAGCCATGGCCTGCCTGCATGGCTCTATATATAACTCCTGCCCTGCAGCTGGATGAATGGGGGTCTGTGTGGGCAGGGGGCTGGAAGCCAAGAGTAACAAGTGGGGGGCCCAGGGGTGGGGGACCGAGAGGCCAGAGGGGAGGCTCCCTTAAATAGAAGAACCTCAGTTGCAGCCTGCGCCCATCTGCTGACAGCCCCTCCAACTTCTCGCTGAAGCTGAGGGGTGGCCCCATCCTTAAGCCTGGGAAAGCCCATTTCACCAGCAGCTCAGCTCCTCACTCCCGTCTCCTTCCAGGTGACTTCGTCCTGTCAGGCCTTGCCTCCCACGGAGCTGGTAAGTATGCTCTGGGATGGGGTGACCGAGGCAAGGAACCTGGCTGCGGCGGTGTCCAGAGGTCTGGTGGCCACAGAGAGGGCCCCCAGGAGGTTACCTTGAATGGACTAATGTGGATAGTGGTCAATCCTGAGGCAGTGGGAAAAAATTTGAGCCCTCTGCTATCGTCCTCTTGGGCCTGCTGGGGGCTAGGACTCCGCCCCCCCCCCCCCAGTACATTCCTCACAGGGACGCCGGCTGGTCCTCGCCCCTTCCCTAACCACTCCCTTTTCCTCCCCCATCTCCCTCTAGCGGAGAAACACGGCCCCTGTGAGGCGCATAGAGCACCTGGTAAGGTGATGCTGGAGGAGGGGGGCGGAAGCAGGTAGCTCTGGGACTAAGGACCTAGGTTTCTTCTGAGGCAAAAGTTCATGGAACTCTGGAGTGGGGAGCCTAGAGTGAGGGGCACAAAAGACGTGTGCAAAGTCTCATCTCATCCACCAGGGATCCACCAAGTCTCTGAACTACTCAAAGCAACGCAGCACTCTGCCCAGGTGAGGGCGCGGGGTGTGGTCCCATAGGAGCCCCTTCCGCTGGCCTCACACCTCAGCCCAGGGCAGGGCCCCCCAACAAAGCTCTCCAGGCCAGCGCCGCCCCCCAGCTGGTCCCACCCACTCTCAGGACCCAGGAGACCTCACCTGTAGTCAGCCAAACACCCTTCCTCCACACCAGCCTCCGGTGCCCGCCCCACCCCCACTCTCCGCCCTGTTCCTAACACAGGCTTCGCCTCCTCCCCAGGAGCTTCAGCCTGGATCCTCTCATGGAGCGCCGCTGGGACTTGGACCTCACCTACGTGACGGAGCGGATCCTGGCCGCCGCCTTCCCCGCGCGGCCCGACGAACAGCGACACCGGGGACACCTGCGCGAGCTGGCTCACGTGCTGCAATCCAAGCACCGCGACAAGTACCTGGTGAGGGGCGGGACCTGCCTCAGTCAGCCAACGAGAGGGCTGGGAGGTCCAGGCCCCTCCCTGACGTCACGCCGCGGAGGCGGAGCCCCGAGTGGGCGGGGCCCGGGCGCAAACCTGGACCGCCGACTGGGCTGTACGAGCTAGGGTGGGCCTTAGCGACCCCCTCATTTTGGAGAAAGACCCTTCCTTAGGGTCACAGCGGGTGATACCACCTCCAAGCATGATCGCGCCTCGCTGCCTGGGGTCACTTCGCCTAATGCCCCCACTTTACTTGCAGCTCTTCAACCTTTCAGAGAAAAGACATGACCTGACCCGCCTAAACCCCAAGGTAGGAGAGGATTAAAGCCATCACCCCCTGCCTCCTCGGTATTAATAGTAGCAATTGCTATCTACTTCACTCTGAAGCACTTTCCCATATGACACGTCACTTGGGACACCCCAAAGCATGGTGCATCAGGTATCAACCCATTGTCCAGGTGAGGGAAGTGTTGAAGCTGCCATGGACACAGCCAACAGGCCCCTGACCTTGTCTCCAGGCCCCTACAGCCTGTCCCTCTTCCACCCCCACCCACCTCTTCTTTGGTGGCCACCAGCCCCAGTCCCACTCCTGCACCCCTCAGGTCCAGGACTTTGGCTGGCCTGAGCTGCACGCGCCCCCGCTGGACAAGCTGTGCTCCATCTGCAAAGCCATGGAGACGTGGCTCAGTGCTGACCCGCAGCATGTGGTCGTACTGTACTGCAAGGTGAGCTGGGAGCGCAAGTTCGCAGGGCTGGGGTGCCCTCAGCCAGGAGCCCCAGCAAGCCCTGCATCCCTGTCTCTTTGTCCTTAGGGGAGCAAGGGCAAGCTCGGGGTCATCGTCTCTGCCTACATGCACTACAGCAAGATCTCTGCAGGGTAAGGCTCCCCAGCCCCGAGCGCCCCCTTCCCCAGTGACCCTTCCTCCAGCTGGCCCTTGGCGAGCCCATCTCCTCTGAAGCCCACCTCAGTGTTCAGAAGAGCCATTTACTATAAACTTGACCTTTCCACCTCCTTCTTCTCACTTGTACTTCACCACAGTTTTCCTAGGGCTGCTGTAACACAGTGCCACAAACTAAGTGGCTTAAAACAACAGAAACCTGTTGTCTCAGTTCTGGGGGCTACAAGTCTAAAATCTGAGGTGTCAGCAGGGCCACACTCCCACTGAGACTCTGGGTAGAGACCTTCCTGGCCTCTTCCGAGCTCCTGGTGCTGCCAACAGTCCTTGGTGTTCCCTGGCTTGCAGATGCACCACTCCGATCTCTGCCTTTGTTGTCACATGGCCTTCTTCCTGTGTGTCTGTGTGTCTGTGTCTCTTCTTCTCTTCTTCTAAGGACACCAATCATATTGGATTAAGGGCTCATCCTACTCCAGTATAACATCATAACTAATTACATCTGCAACGACCCTATTTCCAAATAAGGTCACATTCTGAGGTACATATCTTTTGTGGGGACACGATTCAACCCATAACATGGTCTTATTGTCCCATTTTACAGAGGAAGAAACTAAAACTCAGGGAACAATTGCCCGAGGTCCAACAACTAGTAAAGTGACTGGGGTTTCTAGTTCTCTTCACCACCACTCTGGGCCTCCTCTAGACTTGGGGGAAATCGCACCTCTCTTCCCTCCCCTGGGGCTTAGGGATGGGAGACCAGGTTGGAGACCAGCCCCTAAGACCCCACACTGGTCCCACTCTCCCCAGGGCGGACCAGGCGCTGGCTACCCTTACCATGCGGAAGTTCTGTGAGGACAAGGTGGCCTCGGAGCTGCAGCCCTCCCAGCGCCGGTGAGCAGCCTAGGTGGGGACGGGCCAGAGGAGCAGTTCCCTCCGTGGCTACGAAGGCCGAGGTTCTCTCATTCATGCTGCACACCTTCATGGAGCGCCTCCTGTGTGCTTGGGATTGTGCCAAATGCTGAGAACGCAGAACAAGCACAGGGTCCCTGCTCTCACGGGGCTTATTTACATGCTAGTGGGGTAGACGGCAATAAACCTGGGAATAAGGAGACAAGGTCGTTTTGGATGATGACAGGTGCTATCTATACAAAAAGTAAAGCTGAGTCTCGTGGTGAACGGAGACTCACAGGACAGTCAGGGCCCACCGCTATATAACGTGAGGCAGAGATCTGGGGGAAGAGCATTCTAGACAGAGGGAACAGCAAGAACAAAACCTCGGAGACAGCAAGAAGGATGGAGGTTAGATGCAAGGACGAAATCTCTGTTGAGCTGGAAGATGGGAGGGAAGCGCCGAGGAGAAGGTGGCTGGGGCGGCGTTCGTAGTTGAGATGACACCAGGGGATCTCCAGAGGAAGGGACTTACGTCCTCCTTGACATCCCCCCACCAGGTATATCAGCTACTTCAGTGGTCTGCTGTCCGGCTCCATCAGAATGAACAGCAGCCCTCTCTTCCTGCACTATGTGCTCGTGCCCATGCTGCCAGCCTTTGAACCTGGCACGGGTGAGTCTGCTTGGAATGTACTCCAGGGAGCGGGCTGTCCCCCACCCCCTCCACTCAGCACCCCTCACGTGCCTTCTCCTTCTTGCCCCTCCAGGTTTCCAGCCCTTCCTCAAGATCTACCAGTCCATGCAGCTTGTCTACACGTCTGGAATCTAGTGAGTGCTCTGTTCCCGGGCCCCTGCTTCCCTGCTCCCTGGGTCCCTGTTTCTCCAGCCTCCCCAGATAGCTGGGCCTCCAGCCACTGCACCCACAAACTAATAGCATCACAGAATCCGTTTTGTAGGTGGGGAGGCTGATGCTTACAGGGCTCTCACTAAGGCAGTGTTCAGTCTCCAGTCTCCCAACTGCCTCCTGACTCTTCACAGCCACCCGTGTACCCGAGTGCCCCTGATTCACCTTTGCCCTCTCTCTTCCCCAGTCATGTCGCAGGCCCTGGTCCCCAGCAGCTTTGCATCAGCCTGGAGCCGGCTCTCCTCCTCAAAGGCGATGTCATGGTGAGGGGGCCTTAGCGACAGGGAGAGTCCTGGGGGTGGGGTGAGGGGCGGTGGTATGAGCCGCCAGCTGCACAGTCTCTGGTGAGCCATCAATTTGAGGCCGATGGGAGGGCAAAGAGGGCATCCTCCTGATGGGGAGGTCACCCTGGGGTTCAGGCAAGGCAGAGCCGTGGCCAGATAGTCCCCAGGGTGGAAGCACTGAGGAGACGTGAGTGTACACGAGGGCCTGAACGCCGGTCTCCCTCCCCTCACCCAGGTGACGTGCTATCACAGGGGTAGCCGGGGGACTGACCGGACCCTCGTGTTCCGAGTCCAGTTCCACACGTGTACCATCCATGGACCACGGCTCACCTTCCCCAAGGACCAGCTGGACGAGGCCTGGGCCGGTGAGTTGGAGACAAGTGGCTTGGGGGCTGGAGCCCAGGTGAGGGCGGGCGGGCGGGCGCCTGGTTCCTCACTGCCCACTCCCCGCAGACGAGAGGTTCCCCTTCCAAGCCTCGGTGGAGTTCGTCTTCTCCTCCAGCCCAGAGAAGATCAAAGGTGAGAGCCAGGCCTGGCCCCGGCTGGGGGCGGAGGGGAGTCGTCCCTCCCTGCGCCTCACCCCCGGGTGCCCTTCCGTAGGCAGCACCCCACGGAACGAGCCCTCGGTCTCTGTTGACTACAACACGGCAGAGCCTGCCGTGCGCTGGGACTCTTACGAGAACTTCAACCTGCACCACGAGGACAGTGTGGATGGTGTGTGGGGCGCGGGGCGGCAGGAGGTGGAGTTTTGGGGGGCACACACTCTTCCCTCCCCAGGCAGACACCCCTCCCAGGAGACACCCCCTGAGCTGGAGTCTCCTGCGCTGTCCCCTGTTAACTCTCTCTCTCTCTCTCTCTCTCTCTCACCCCCTTTTGCCTGCTTGCCCTCCCTCCCGGACCTCTCCCCACCCAGACTCCGTCACCCATACCCGGGGGCCCCTGGATGGCAGTCCTTACGCCCAGGTGCAGCGGGCCCCCCGCCAGACCCCGCCGGCACCCTCTCCGGAGCCGCCCCCGCCCCCGCTGCTCTCTGTCAGCAGCGATTCTGGCCATTCGTCCACGCTGACCGCCGAGCCCGCCGCCGAGTCCCCTGGCCGGCCACCCCCGACAGCTGCCGAGCGGCGGGAGCTGGAGCGCCTCCTGGGGGGCTGTGGCGTGGCCACCGGGGGCCGGGGAGCTGGGCGTGAGACGGCCATCCTCGATGATGAAGAGCAGCCCCCGGCGGGCGGAGGCCCCCGCCTTGGAATGTATTCGGGACACAGGCCTGGCCTCAGCCGCCACTGCTCCTGCCGCCAGGGCTACCGGGAACCCTGCGGGGTCCCCAATGGGGGCTACTACCGGCCAGAGGGGACCCTGGAGAGGAGGCGGCTGGCCTACGGGGCCTACGAGGGGCCCCCACAGGGCTATGCTGAGGCCTCCGTGGAGAAGAGGCGCCTCTGCCGATCGCTGTCCGAGGGGCCGTACCCCTACCCGCCTGAGCTGGGGAAACCGGCCAACGGGGACTTTGGCTACCGCGCCCCAGGCTACCGGGAGGTGGTGATCCTGGAGGACCCTGGGCTGCCTGCCCTGTGCTCATGCCCCGCCTGTGAGGAGAAGCTAGCGCTGCCCACGGCAGCCCTCTATGGGCTGCGCCTGGAGAGGGAGGCTGGAGAGGGGTGGGCGGATGAGGCTGGCAAGGCCCTCCTGCACCCGGTGCGGCCTGGGCACCCGCTGCCCCTGCTGGTGCCTTCCTGTGGGCACCACCATGCCCCAGTGCCCGGCTACAGCTGCCTGAAGCCGCCCAAGGCAGGCGAGGAAGGGCATGAGGGCTGCTCCTACGCCATGTGCCCCGAAGGCAGGTATGGGCATCCAGGGTACCCTGCCCTGGTGACATACGGCTATGGAGGAGCGGTTCCCAGTTACTGCCCAGCGTATGGCCGGGCGCCTCACAGCTGCGGGTCTCCAGGCGAGGGCAGAAGGTATCCCAGCTCTGGTGCCCACTCCCCCCGGGCTGGCTCCATTTCCCCCGGTAGCCCACCCTACCCCCAATCCAGGAACCTCAGCTACGAGATCCCTGCAGAGGAGGGAGGGGACAGGTATCCGCCGCCGGGGCACCTGGCCCCAGCAGGACCCTTGGCATCTGCAGGTGAGGGCACTGGGATGGGGAGTGCCCAGGGCAGAGGAGGGCTCTGGAAGATGGTGGGGGAAGGCACAGAGTGAGAAAGAGCTAAGCCAGACAGAAGGGGCTCTTCCTGGCTCACAGCCCCTCCTCCCACCTTCCCTGCAGAGTCGCCGGAGCCGGTGTCCTGGAGGGAGAGCCCCAGCGGGCACAGCACCCTGCCTCGGTCTCCCCGAGATGCCCAGTGCAGTGCCTCTTCTGAGCTGTCCGGTCCCTCCACGCCCCTGCACACCAGCAGCCCAGTCCAGGGCAAGGAGAGGTACCCAGAGGGGCTGGGCAGCTCAGGCGCCTCTTGGTCCGGGCAGACCCTGAAGCCTGGGGTGGGGGCAGCTCTCACGGGGTTCTGGGGCTCTACTAACCACCTGCACTCCCACCCTGCAGCGCCCGACGGCAGGACACTAGGTCCCCCACCTTGGCGCCCACTCAGAGACTGAGTCCCGGAGAGGCCTTGCCACCTGCTTCCCAGGGAGGGGCTGAAAGAGCTCCAGAGCTGCCAGCAAGAAGTGGGCCTGAGCCTCCGGCCCCCGGTCCCTTCTCCCCAGCCTCCCCGCCCAGCTCACCCAACGACTGGCCTCAGGAGAGGAGCCCGGGGGGCCGTTCGGACAGCACCAGTCCAAGGGGCCCTGTACCCACCACCCTGCCCGGCCTCCGCCACGCCCCCTGGCAGGGCCTTCGAGACTCCCCGGACAGCCCAGACGGGTCCCCCCTCACCCCTGTGCCTACTCAGATGCCCTGGCTTGTGGCGAGCCCAGAGCTGCCACGGAGCTCACCCGTACCTGCCTTCCCTCTGGCTGCATCTTATGACATCAGTGGCCCTACCCAGCCCCCACTTCCCGAGAAGCGCCACCTGCTGGGGCCTGGGCAACAGCCGGGACCCTGGGGCCCAGAGCAGGCATCGCCACCAGCCAGAGGCACGAGTCACCATGTCACCTTTGCACCTCTGCTCCCGGATAATGCCCCCCAACCCCCAGGTATAAAGGCCTTCAGGTGGCTGGGGCCACCTCGGGAGAACCCTTTTTCCCAGGGAGGGGCATGGCATGGGGACTGGGGAGCCCTGAGGCCAAGCGCAGTCCCTCCCTGTCCTAGAGCCCCCTATGCAAGAGAGCCAGAGCAACGTCAAGTTTGTCCAGGATACGTCCAAGTTCTGGTATAAGCCACACCTGTCCCGTGACCAAGGTGAGAAGCCAGCCTGCGCCCACCCCCCGTCCAGGGCTCTGGCTCGGCTTTGGAGCCCATCCTTCCAGTCGGTGCCTCTTCCCCGTCTCAGCGGGCCTCCTCTGGGCCGAGCCTTTCTCTAGCTGGTGATTCTGGGCTTCGGGCTCAAGGAGGTCTAACACTGTCAGCGCTCTGTGCGCTGACTCCCCAGCGGCGTCCCGGGTGCTGCCGCCGCAGCTGTTAGGGCCAGAGGCCTGGGGAACTTGGGCAGCGGAGCGGAGGGGCTCCTTGGGGCTCAGTCGGCCGCTGAGAAGACTTCTCCCAACCTCCTGCAGCCATTGCCCTGCTGAAGGACAAGGACCCTGGGGCCTTCTTGATCAGGGACAGTCATTCATTCCAAGGAGCCTATGGGCTGGCTCTCAAGGTGGCTACGCCCCCACCCAGCGCCCAGCCCTGGAAAGGTACAGAATGGTCAACCGTGAGGGAAACGGGGAGTGGGGTGTGGGGAGGTACCAGAGGCCAGACAAGGCAGGGTGGGCCATGTCGCTTCTTAGTGGGGAGAGGGAGCAGGTGTCCTCTCCTGCTCGGGAAAGAATTCCAGCAGGCGAGAAGCAGAACCTGGAATCTGACGAAGCCTTCCTCTCCCCTCCCCTCCCCTCCGCTCAGGGGACCCCTTGGAACAGCTGGTCCGCCATTTTCTCATTGAGACTGGGCCCAAAGGGGTGAAGATCAAGGGGTGCCCCAGCGAGCCCTACTTTGGTGAGAAGCAGGGGCTGGGAAGGCTGCACTGGGCTGGTCCAGGGAGGCCAAGAGGCGTCAGGAGGGAGGAGGTAGACCGCGGGTATCTCCGGGTGCCTCGAGACCCCACTCACCTCTCCCCTGCAGGCAGCCTGTCGGCCCTGGTCTCCCAGCACTCCATCTCCCCGCTGTCCCTGCCCTGCTGCCTGCGCATTCCCAGCAAAGGTGGGTGTCCGGTCATCTGTCCTCCCACCTCTCCCCACCCACTGCAGGCAAAGGCAGAATCCCTAGGCCCTGGCTTCCCGCCTGCCTGCCTGCCTTCCCTCGGGGACGGCAGAGGTTGCTCTCCATCTCCCAGCACTGCCACTCCCCACTGGCCCCCG